>NC_067486.1:35183358-35905858 GCF_947179515.1 Apodemus sylvaticus | reverse complement strand
CAGTTCAGATCATGAAACTGTAGGTTAGTATAGTGTCTTTTATAATGTTATATTTCATGTAGTTTTTGGTCTGCTCTATATACGGTAAAGCCTGTTGTGGTATGAATGTCGGGATACTGATATGGTTCCTCCTTCTCAGGTTGTTCAGAAGAGGTGGGGTTCTGAAGGCTCCGGGTCTGGCTGGAAGTGAGTGAAGAAGGCATCCTCTGATGATCTTCAGTGAAACAGCTGTCTTCAGCAATCTTAGCTTGTACATATATAACCTTATTCTGGGTAGGCTGGTATGCATATGCATTATTCTGGGTGGAAACGGTCTATATATGAACTTTGGAGATGGGAAGGAGTTTTCAGGGTGAATCATTGGCTAGAGTTTCAAGTACTGTGAAAGCCTCAGTTATATGGAGAAGCATTTTAGGATTCCTGGGTACTTGCTGTGTGGCTTCTTATCAGGCAAAGAGGAAGCTGAACTTACAGGTCTGCCAAAGACTACTTGACCTTCCCTGGGTAGCGTGTGTAGGGCCCAGGATCCCCAGACAAAGGCAGAGAAGAGAAAGCCCTGCTGGTAAAAGGAGTCCTTTTGCACTGGGATCCGTGGACCTATCTGGTCACAGTATACTGTGACCCTAATTAGCAGGGTTGCCCCACATCTAGTAGTGGCTTAAATACAATTATGTGAAATTAAATTGAATTTTTTGAATCTCTGATGTTCATAAGAAAAGATCCAAATAGAAGTTTCTACCTGTGACCATCACATTCTGATTTCATTCATTTCAGTCTCCTGAGCAGTCACCAAGTACTCAGGACTGCCTGAGTAGTTTGACTAGAACTTCTCAAAACCCATTAACCTCAATGAAAATTCAACCTAAGCTTTGAAAAACCTCTAAGAGCCAAGAGCATATTCTGCTCTTGTGATCAAAAAGTAGTTAAGTAAACCTGTGAGGATCCTAGCTGGGACTAATTGAAAGAAGAAACTTCCATCCAGTCCCTATTTTCTTAAGCCATAAATGTATGGATTAAAATTCTTTAAGTCCCAGGCTGTGGTCTGAGCACAGATTTCTCACCAGACTTCATTATCTGAATCAAATATCCAAGGGAGTAGACAGCTTTTCCAGGCTAGTCTACAGGATCCCCCAAATGCATAAATATATTGTAATAATCAATATCTGTTTTCAGGAAGTTGGCTCCAGGTCTCCCCACGGAGACACTGCTTACCTCACTTTTCACCCTCCCCCCTTTCCACGCGCTATCCCCAGCACAGCTTCTGCTTCCGCTTGTTTCTGGTTCTTGCACATCTTACTTGCTGTGTCTGTGTCTGTACTGTATGCCTCGCACATGTGCTTTCCGCTAATGACATTTCCAAAGTTTACACTCAAATCAACCACATTCTCTTCTGTGAAGATGTACCTCCTCTATAAATAAAAGTTTAAACTATTGTCTCTACTTCTGCGTTTGGGAAGAGGCATGGACAAGTGGTACTTTGTTGTTTTTATGCATATCAGCACTAGCTATTTATTACCAGACCATTTTCTGAAAGGCAGAACGTGTTGCTCATCTAATGTTTACATACAGGTTAATAATTTCGTTAGGGACTTTTATCCATGATTTATTGAGTTTTCAATAAATTCCTTAAAAGACAGACAAATTAATATTATTTTTATTCAGTCTTCAATTTTACGTTTCAGAAGCAATTAGAAAACAGTTCTAAACAAGCTTCTTCTTCAAGTTCAGTAAATGTTGTTGGCTGCTGTTTCATTATTTGTGTTAGGTAGCATGCCCATAGTGTAAGGGCGATCCTCATCTGAGAAGCAAATGTGTTTGTTATAACATCCAATGAAATGATGCTTTCCTTCTCTTTCAGAAGTTTGTCTTCAAGCTAGTAATAAAGGATCTGACTACTCATTTTGTTTACTGGTACATTATGCGCTTAGATTTTGTTTTTCACTAATGTTTGAGGTTTCCACCGGAGAAGGTTACTTAGATATTGAATTCCAGGGAATAGCATGGCCACTAAATAATATATTAGTCCACCTGTGACTACACTGGGTGTTTGGTGTTTGAGAGCCCAGTACAGACCTGATCTTTTCTCAAGGTGAACTTGCAAGCACACAAAACATGTCTTAGGTTATCATACCTCACTTAGCATATACAGTTACCAGAAGTGCAGCCATAGAAGAAAGGAAAAACAAGCTTAATACATTTAGAGAGTTTCCGAAAACTATAGATTTTGATGGATTAGGTCTTTTTTCTTGCTTTGGCAGGTGTTGCTGCTTAGATGCTGGGTTTAGGCCTGAATGATGCTGCTATTACTACGGTGTCAGTTGTGCTAAGTTCTAGGGGGGAGGGGGCTATTAAGGTCTAAGAGTCTATAACACTAATGCAACTAATTCTATATCAGACTAATTGTGGATAACGTGTATGCAATGTGTGTAATTATGTATGCACATAAAACTAATGAGTTGGCGTGAATAAGAATTTTTTCCTGCATAATCAACATTGGAAAATAATTTGTTTTTAAAGCACACTAACTTAGGAAGCAATGTGCCATATGGCTTGTATCAGAGAGTGACTGTTTCACTGTGACCAGATTTAAATATTTTTCCAATTTATTTTTTAATATAATAAGCAGAAAGCAAGGGCAATGATATATTTTCCTATAATCTTCCAGAGGTTATGAAGAGGAATAGGAAAATCAATATTGTGAATGCTTCAGGAAAACACTAGGAACCCATATATGAGAGTTATATGCTACCATGGCCACTAAATAATATATTTGATTTGAAAATGTCATGACAGATTGACATGATGAAATGAATATTTCATGACTATGATCAATGATATGAAAGTTTATTCATTCATTCATGTTTGCAAATTCTGACGTATCTTAGAGACTAAAGGATATAATCTGAATAGTTTATCAGGAAAAGCTGGTTCAATTACTTTATTCATTTCGTGAGAAAAAGAGATAACTACTTATATTTAATTAGCTTTTAGGAATAATCCGATTTCCTGAGCACTTTAACCACCCACCATATTTGTATCCATACAGAGGTGATGGACATACAGGACTGGCCAGTGGACCAGAAGGGCAATATTTAAAAAAGACAGAAAACCATTGGGCTATTCTCCTCCTCATCCTAGAAACAGGATGATTGGAATATTTACAGCATCATGTGGCTAACTTTAGAGCATCAACTGCTGCCTTCAAAGTTTCTCAAGTTGCCCAGATTACACATAAACAAATTGGTCCCTTCACTCTCTCAAAAATGTGTCCTCAACTTCTCAGATGACAATGTTATATCTGGATTTGATAGAATACATTAACAACAACAACAACAACAAAAAACACCCAAAAAGAGAACTGTTTTGTTTTTGTCATGTACTTAAAAACTTATACATAAATCTGTATTTTATTATACTGTATCATTTTTATAGAGAGTGCTTTTCGCCACCACAACTCACAAGCCATTTAATGATCATTTTTTAGTATATCCAAAGGACACTAAGACATTTTGACATATGCTATATTTCCTACAGAAAATGAAGGATACAGTTCTGTTACCTAGAGCTGTGCTTCTCGCCAGTGGCTTTCTGTACAGTCTGTAGCTCCTTTATGTGTGGGAAGTTAGGTACTTCATTTAGGCATCTTTCTTGGTGGCTGATCTATTCATAAGAAGATGTCTTACTTTAGATTAGTAATAGTCATTTAAGTTTGTGCATAATACATGATCCAGGATACCAGAGAATTGTCTTTAGCTCATTGCTATCTAATATATGAAATTAACTAGCACAGAATATTATATATGCATCAGCATGAGCTACAAAATATATTGTGCATTTCCTGTGCCGTTCTGCCTTACATAATGAAAACAAATTGCTTGTTTCTTATTGTTTGACTAAGATCTAGGTAACCTCTAGAAATGCTGAAACAATACTAAGTTAATCTAAAATATAAAATTCTCTTTAAAGAGCAAACCTTGATTCATTCATCATCTGCATTCCTCCTTATGAGCTAACTAGTTTCTGTACTTCTGTCAAAGCCAGAATGCTAGACAAACAAACAAAGCTCTCAAATTTTATTGGTTTTAATTTCTTCATTCAGTGAAAGGAGTTTGGACTTACAGATCTTTGAAGTTTCTTGTGACTCTAATTTTCTGTGACAATTCTCCCTAAGTCCAGATGTTTAATATATTGAATATCCCTAAAGTAGAGCACTAGATAAATAGTTCATATCTCATATCATCCACAGTTAAATTGCACTAAAGAATCAATTCTTTGTAAAAATGCAATAATTGTGGAATTCTCTAGTCATATTTGAGAAACATTTGATTTTTAGTTTTCTTTATTTTGAAACAAAGGGTAGTCAAAACTCTCTATAAAAAACAGCAAATAAAAGCAAAGTTTTAAAATAGAGGTTTGAAGAGGTAATTGTAGACTTTTCTTTAAAAGTGTCACATTTTTCCAATGTTTCATCTTTATTTTATTTTGAGATAGAGTCTTGCTATGTAGCTTAGGATAACCTTGAACTCAGGATCCTTCTGCCTCAGCCTCCTGAGTGCTGTGGGTACAGATGTGTGTCCCCATGCACATCTGTCTGGCTAATTGTTGCTAGCCATTTGTATTGTTTTCTGTTTTTCAACTCTGAAACTCTTCAGGTAGTTCACTTTAGTTTGTATTGATAAAGGAACATCTGACAGTTCTGTTTAGATAATTCAGTGTTTTCGAAAGAGGTCGTGAACCCGATCTTGTGTCATAGTAGCATTATCATAATAGAACATGTACGCTTCATTCTGTGTATCTTTTATTGTTTTGGATAAAAAAAAATAAAGCTAGTCTGGAAATCTCTATAGGAGAATAAAGATAATGAGTTGCTAACCAGTGTGTTTGTCTTTCTTAAATCAGAAAACATAGACTCAATCTTTTCTGCCTATCTGACAGGTATGTAGTGACTTTTGAAACTTCTGGAGAAGGATGATCATTATTGCTTTATCATCACAAACATCTAGATTTTCAACTGGATCTGGTTGGATGAACCCTGGATAATTTGTGAACTGCCATTACCATCACAGCATTAGTGAATGAGGTACAGGGATAGTCATCTTGTCATATAAGAGATGTTGTTTGGGTTGGCCTCTGAGAGCAAATAGTGAGACATAAACCTTCTTTGACAAGAGACATTTTTTTTAAAAGGGAGCATAGTCTTAAAGCCTGGCACGTCTTCAAATTCTTTATTTGCTTTTTAAATTGGAGAGACTGAAGATAGTACAGATAGTTTCTAAGGAATACTTGGAGATTTTGCAGCTGTGGTCTAAAGAAGTCACGGGAGAGGCCATTACATGTCCAGAGTCAAGAAATGTACAAAGCTTTGTTTGCAGTATGCCGTGAGGAAGAACCACACAATTATTAAACTGCAGGGGCTCTTCTTCTTTTCCAAAGAGACTCAATAGAAATGCGATTTGTTCTCGCAATCATCTCCAACCTGTCCATCCATTCACCTGAAAGGTGCTTACTGTATCTCAGAAAAGTCAGGCAATGGTGTACTGTACCTCTGGGGAATCACTTCTTCAGCGAAGTCCCATGTCCCATGGGAGGAAAGAGGAACTCAACTATTTCGAGGCCTGACACAGTAGCATGGGAGCAATGGACTGTGGTTTTGCTTGGCTCAGCATGAAGAGCGTGTCTCATGAGGAAAGTGTCTCTACTTTCCTTCTGAGAAACCAAGCCGTGTTGCTCTAACTGACACCATGACAATGCTCTGCCAAACGACATGGGGACTCAGTGTAGTTTTGTGTCAATTATGTTATAAATTATGCAGCTGTTGAGTGTTGTTTTTCTTCCCGGAAGAAAGTAAAAATTACCCAGGGAGAGCAAATGGGAAGAAGCAGCCCAGTGTAATGATGCCTTTCCCTCGTGTCTTCTGAAACTCATTTATTGCAAAGAGCACTTGAAGCCAAAGGAACATAGTTTTTTTTTTTTCCTCAGAAGAAACAAATTTAAAAACAGTACAAAAGCTTTATTTCTCAGGCCACCTTTCTCACTTTTCTCCTTTTTTGTTAGATGTGCCATTTTGGATTTATGGAGATCACGAAGAAGGAAGATAGGCCGACTCCTTGCTGAGTCCCAATCTTCAAACAGTTCCCTGCTTATAGAAGTTGATTAATGTAGATGTTCAAGATGTGACACAAGCCAATAGCCAGCATATTACACCTTTGAGATATCCTTGGATGTTTTTCTCTGATACTTTCTTTCACAAATACTGAATTTAAAACCTATACAAAAATAATGTTTTTCCCTGAGAGATATATTAATATCATGAATAATATAGATTTTTATTAGTAATTATGGCTGTTAGTATCAAGATAAACTCAGTGTTTCAAAATGTATACTGTATACTGAGGTTATTACCACATTAATGGTGGCCAAACAAGTCAGTGATGCTGCGAAAGACAGGGTTTTGTCCCAATTTTGCTATTGAGTTTTTTCACATGGGCATAGCATTGGAAAGATTTCGGAGATCAGTAGAATGCTGCCAAATTAATTAAAAATAATTAAGTATCTACTTTATAACTTTATGCTTCCAAAGTAAGTTGTACTGTAAATATTCATTTACTAGAAGCCACTACTTGACCAAATAGTTCAGATAATCTATTACACAAATTTATGTCACTATTTTATATCGTAACTACTTATTAAATAATAAATGATATTATGTCAGATCTTATACTATTATCTTCATAAAGATGAAAAAGGGTACTTACAACATTTATGAAAAATAAATGGTTTGTTTTTTATTCAATCCTACTTATACAAACTAATAGTAACTATTTCACAATTAAAGAATTATTGATAAATCTTTTCTGTATTTCTCAGTTGCTTCTTAAACAAAGAATCTTTAAATATCCAACATCATCAAAAATCCTAGGAATGAAACCAAAGACAATCATGAAAATGAATTCTCATTTGTTAGCTAATAATCAAGTTCTTTCGTCACATATAGACACTAAACATTACATTTTAAACACTGTAATTCATTTTCTTATAAAAACCTCACTTCCAGAAGATCCTGCTATACCTCTCCTGGGCATATACCCAGAAGACTCCCCACCATGTAATAAGGATACATGTTCTACTATGTTCATAGCAGCCCTATTTATAATTGCCAGATGCTGGAAAGAACCCAGGTATCCCTCAACAGAAGAGTGGATGCAAAAAATGTGGTATATCTACACAATGGAGTACTATTCAGCCATTAGAAACAATGAATTCATGAAATTCTTAGGCAAATGGATGGAGCTAGAGAATATCATACTAAGTGAGGTAACCCAGACTCAAAAGGTGAATCATGGTATGCACTCACTAATAAGTGGTTATTAACCTAGAAAACTGGAATACCCAAAACATAATCCACACATCAAATGAGGTACAAGAAGAAAGGAGGAGTGGCCCCTGGTTCTGGAAAGACTCAGTGAAACAGTATTCATCAAAACCAGAACGGGGAAGTGGGAAGGGGTGGGTGGGAGGACAGGGGAAGAGAAGGGGGCTTACGGGACTTTCGGGGAGTGGGGGGGACAGAAAAGGGGAAATCATTTGAAATGTAAATAAATTATATCGAATTAAAAAAATAGAAAAAAATATTAAAATTAAGATTGATGATGTGTCTCAAACAATGTGCTGGAAAGACATGAGTTCAATTCTCATAACTCATGTTAAAAAAATTCAAACCTATAAATGAAGCCTTGGTTTCAGTCCTTGAGACATAGATAGTAGCCCATATTTAATAAGCCTTAAAAGTATAGTAGCATAGCTCTTAATGCCTGTTATCCACTTAAGATTCACATGTTCAGGCTTTGCTCCCAGCTGGTAGATTCAACTCTTATGAGATGTCTTGATCTTTAGAGCACCAATTTAAACAATGGATTAATCCATTGATAGGTTCAAAATTCAACATCATTATCAGGAGGTGGTAAATAGGTGGACCCTGAATGGAGGGAGTAGAGAATAGGAGGCAGGACTTTGAAGGGTCTTGTCCCTTGTCCTTCCTCTCACCCGCTTCTTCCTGTACATTACAAGGTGAGCAACTTTGCTGTCCCAGGTGCTACCTGTCATGATGTTCAGATTCAGAGCAAGTTCACACTCTGGTGAGTCCTGTGACCATAAATTGAAACCTCTCATATCACAAGGCAAGATGGATCTTCCTTCCTTTAACCCGTATTGCCAGTGTTTGACACAGTGAAGGATCAGTCTGGCAGATCACTCATCTGTCCATTGAGCACGACAGTCTGTTTCATGCCCTGTCATCCTTTGGGTAAGAAGAAGCACTAGATTTGTCATTTTGTACTCAATCATCATGCATGTTCCAGAGATGTACTTTGCAGATATTCTTATTCTTGGTAGTATCAATTTTTCATTGATATTATTCTAAGTCTCACTCTGAAACCATACTAACTTTTTCCTTAAAACCAAATTTCATATCCACTGTTCTACATATTTAACAACACTCTCACTCCTCAAAATCCTGTAGAAAGCTGGTTAAGGGACAGTGTGAAGCATTGTACTATTATATAGTGACCATATTCAATTTCTGCTTTGACTTTCTTGTTAAATACAGGATACCTTAAGAACTTTATGAAAAAGAACTTGGAGGATTTATCATGAATATTGAAGCTTTTTCAGAAACTGTGACAAATATTTCTTTTGAGCATTTTGGAACCATAAAAAGGGAAGCATTATATTTTTTACCAATAAGAATCATTAAATATGTTTATTTATAAAAGATATTTTATATTAAAAATGAATATGGTTTTAAGTATTTGTCATTTACAAATACATAAATTATCCTGTATATATTCTTCTTTAGCATTGGTCCTACCAGTATAAATCCATGATTCTTTTCTGATAATAAGTATCTTTCTTGTATTCATGAACAATTTCCTATAACAGAGTTGCTGAAGTAAATATTTTTGCCTAAACTCTTCTGACTCTTTGCATCTTCCCAATATAGCACAGATGATCATTTCATAAGTTCATAAGACTTTCATGAACTGGAGTGAGAAAACATATGTTAAACATCAAGTAAAGTGTTCAGACCACGGTTCCTATTTAATACATATCAGCTTTCTCTCGCCTCTTTTTTTCCCCCTCTCCTTTCCCTTTTTCTGAGTCATGTGCTATTAATATTTCTGTCCTCCATATTGGTAGAATAAATGATGTCTAGGAAAATGCTAATATGTAAAGTCTCTGATCTTTAGGTTAGACTCACTTAACCATTTTCCTAAGCACTTAGCAATACAATGACATTTTGCTTTTGGACACGGTCTTTTCCTTTATTCAGAAGTGTCTTAGGAAAGCCTCTTAAGGAAGCCAACTTTTCATAAATTTACAAATTCAATGCCTCATTCTTTTGCTGCCATTTTCTAACCTGTCAGACACATCTGTTTTGCTTTTGCTTCAGTGGGCTCTCTGCAGGAGCCTCCTTTCTGACATGATTATCCAGCAATCTCATTTTTAGCTCCTTGCACTGGCAGCTCCCTCCTGAACTGCTCTAAGATATTTTACAGATTCCTCCTCTCTTAGTGACTCTTAAGAGACTACTTGTGGGGGGATGAATTAAATCATCGACTCAAGTGTCATCCTAACCTCTATGTTCAGTCTTTTTCCTAAGTGAATAAATTATGTTCTGTGGTTCTCATGTAAAGGAAGGTGCCAATGTGCACCTCCTTCCCGGGAAGACTCCCAGCCAAACTAAATTTTAGACATTTAACAATAGTACTACTGGTCTCAAATGCTTTATGGCTCTAGGATGTCTTGTAGTGAAGATCAGATTATGCCAGTTCAAGGTCCCTTTGGGCATAGTTTGAAAGTACTGTGTTCTTTCTCCAGTGAGATATTTTCCTCCAAGAACTAAGGATTTCTGGGTCCCACATGCAAGCTACACTTTCCCCAATAATCCATTATCCTGCATGACACATGACATCTCCCTTCTCAGAACAGTTTCATTGCACACACCCCCCTACCCGCCCAGTAATGCCATCCAGAGTGGTAATCATTCACTTTGAGGAACTTACTGAATTATAAATTTCTTACAGTTGAAGCTTACTATTTTTCATTCCCTCCTCACATGAAAAATAATACTTCCTTATGTATGGACTGCTTTTGCTTTTAGGCATTTTGGTCTGCCACTTGGCTTCTGCCGGAGCTGAGATTCTCGTCGTGATATAATTGGATATAACTACTCACTGACTTCTTTCCTGAATGTATTTCTCTCCAATGTGTCCTTCACCATGTCAACAACATGTCTTTCAAGTACAATAGGAGATTATATTGTTCTTTTAAAGTTTCTTGAGTAGCTTCCTATCTGTTTATATATTAAAAAAAACATGATTTTTGAGATTCTTTAAGAGAGAGTCTGCTTCTTGATTTGTAGGTTTCTCAATTTAGCTCTTGCCTATACTTTAAACGTAATCATCTTCTACTTCTGAATCTATATCAATAGTTTACACATCCATCAAAATTCCATTGCTAGTTTAAGGTTTATAATTTTATATTTATATTTCTATCTGAGATTTACACTTAAAATTTTTCAATATCACCTTTAAGATTAGTTAAAAATTATCCACCCTAACATTTAATTAACATCATACCATCAATTTATCATCTTATTGAGGCTCTGAATCTTTGTTTATAACATCAACACCTTGCACAATAGCTTAAGTTTTCATTTTCTCCAAGTTAGAATAGATGCTTTGTGAAGGTGTTCAAGAAATTTTTGAAATATGTGCTTTTTAAGAGTGCATATTTCTATCTTGAATGTACAACTCAGATTCTATCACAATAAAAAAAAATATTTGATGAATTTGTGATTTAAAGGTTGAGTGAGTGTAGTGGTTTGGATAGGAATGGCCCCCATAGACCATAGAATTGTGGTCACTGTGTTGAATGCTTGGTCCATAGGCAGTAGTATTCTTAGGACATGTGGTCTTGTTGGAGTTGGCTTGGACTTACTGGAGGAAGCGTGTCATTAAAAGAGCAGGCTTTGTGGTTTCTTATTTTCAACGTGGACCCAGTGTATAGCACACAGTCCCTTTCTGCTGCCTTCTGATCAATATGGAGAATTTTTAGTTCCTTCTCCAGGACAATGTCTGTCTGTAGTTTGCCATGTTTCCCACCATGATCATAATAGACTTAGGCCTCTAAAGCTGTATACCAGCCTCAATGAAATGTTTTCCTTGATAGTAATTGCTATGGTCATAGTGTCATTTCAAAGCAATAAAACACAAACTAAGACGTTGAGTGAAGCAGCAGCCAATCAATGATGTGATGTGTTAGTACATGCAGTTATACAATTATTTTGGTAACTTATAGATAAAAAAATAAGTCAAAGGAAAGAAAGTGAATAATTAATAATGCAACAGAAGTAGAAAAGAAAAACCTGGAGAGAGGTAGCTGAGTGGGAATTTTGGAAAAATTAAAATAGAAAGTTTTTAGGGTCTTGCCTAGAAATTGTTAACCAAGTCTGATTTTGGACATTTTGGAATGGTCTATCCACTTGTGCTTGCATCTGGGATGAAGTAATTTATGTACACAGGCAGCAGCTCCCCAGACCATCTCTGCTGTTGTTAGGTATATAAAACATAATACATCAGAGTCATCTTAAAGATTCAAGTTTATTTACCAGCTCCATGGTATTTGAGTTGACAAGTTTTTGGATTAGTCTGTATGACTCAGGTAGAAAATGCCTGCAAAAAGACATGGAGCAAAAACAGTAGTTAGACTGCTCTTTAAAAATAGGGAAAGAGCCAGGCAGTGGAGGTACATGCTTTTAATCCCAGTACTCAGGAGGTAGAGGTGAGGGATCTCTGTGAGTTCAAGGCCAGTGTGGTCCACAAAGAGGTCCACAAAGAGGTCCAAGACTACACAGACAAACCCTGTCTTAGAGAAAGAAACAACAACAACAAAAACAACAGCAACCAAAACAAAAAACAAACAAAAAAAAAAGGAAAAAAAAAAACAGTAGGGATTGGGGAGAATGCATAAAAACACATAAACCCAATCGACCTAGGTGGCCCCTGGAAGTGGAAGTTAGGTTTCCATCGCTGAAGCTACTGCTAAAGATCTAAGGGTCAGGGGTCCTTGAAGAAAACGGGGAGCAAACATTGTTAGAGTCAGAGGAACAGGGCGTTTGCAGTTTGTGTTTCCTAAAATTGTTAAAAGCTACATTCATCCATATTATGAACATGGCTGCCTGAATATGAGCCAAAAAAGGCACCATCAAGAAACACGCTGTCATGGCTGAGGAAGGGCATGGGTGGGAGGGTGCAACAGGCCTTCATCTGAGACAAAGAACTACAGGCAACTAAGGGAAGCTAAGAGAGAGGGGGAACATCTTCTCCAGTAAAGAGTACACCGATTGGTTATCCAATGCCAAATTGCTAGCCTTTAAAACTATGCATATAAATAATGTTATATAGAATGAGTTTATAGTAGGAACCTTTGTATACACTCATAATCACACATACACACTCATGAATGTGTGTACATTAGTTAAAGCCAAGAACACTTCCCAGAGCTCTGGGTGTTCAGAATTTTCTAGAATCTACTTAGAGGACTTTCGCAGCTTATTTCATCCCTTCGGGTCTCACTAGTAAAATTAGGATGTGGTACCAACTTATATGAATAAAATAGTTATACACACAAAATAATATGTAAACTTTATCATATTTTATTTAATATTAATTGTTTACATTTTTAGCCACTCTAAGTCTTTCTTTTGGGAAGGTGAAAACAACATATTATAGGTTTAATGCTTTTTTTTTAAATCCACATGACTTTTCATTTATATTTAATTTTCTTTGTTTGTTTATCAACACAAGCCACTCATGTGAAATTGACTGACTGCTTCAGCCGTCCCTCTAGCTTAGGAATTAGTTTAATTTCTTTTTGGTTTCATGCTTTCCCACGGGCAGTTTTGACTGTCATATACACTTAGAGTAGACATGTTGTACAGTGAGATTGTGCAAAACGTTCATGACAACCCTCATCTGAGACATAAACAGTGCTTGTTTCCTGCTCGTGTTTTCAATAAAACCATATTATTTTAAGCAAAACTACTTAGAATATGACTAAACACACACTCTGTGAAACAACATACAATAAAAGCAGTTCCTTCTGGTGCATGAAACAGAAGAACATATATGTAAGGGGCTTTTATATTCTTAATTAACTCTCTTGGATGGAGACAATTAAGTTCTCATCAAACTAAAATCCACTGATTTTTATATCTGTCTCGAGCTTTCTTTACTACCAGGCCTTCCTATCCCTTTTATACATATTTTTCCACTTAAGATGTTCAAGATGCATGCTTTCTTTCTAATTTTCTTTCTAGAATCTTCTCAACTTATTCTCTTTTCTTTTCCTCTTCACTGAGGAATAGAAATCATAAAACAGGAAGTTGTGGAACATCATGTTCAGGTCACCAGAAATGATTGTCTTTAAAGTAATTAATAGCATAGTTTTGATTATTTATTTCTACCTTTAGTCCCCAATATAGCCTTGAAAAGATTCATTATAGATTTGGACAGTTTTATATCTATTCACAGAGGGATAAAATTCTTAATAGATCACTAGGAAAGACACATTCTCTTGTGTTTAATTTGTAAACTTTATTTTCTTGAATTTATGACCAATATAGCTATTGTTTTAAGGTCAAAATCTGCAGGTGTATGGTTTGGTAAATCATACATATTAACTAAAAAACTGAATTTCAACCACACAGGGACTGTGTCTTGTGTGTGTGTGTGTGTATGTGTGTGTGTGTGTGTTTTAAATTTTAGTGTCCTAAAACTCTTAATGGAATTAATCAAAGTTAGAGAAAAAAGTGGATTTAATTAAATTTTTCATATCTCTTAACTCAGGAGACACAGTCAGCTCACATAAATCATTTGTGGAGATGAAAACGAATGGGACATAATCTAAATGGAAGAAAGATTTTAAAAAACTGCTCACTGTTGTTCTCTGGATTTACTTAAAGCAGAGTCTGTGTAGGTCATAATTTAGTAAAATAAATAGAAAGAATGTATTAAACATTATGCATTCCAATTATTCATCACAGTTCTCCATGCATGTTAGATTTCTGATGAAGCTGGTGCCTGATACATCACAATAACCTGTTACGTTTGACTTCTGCATTTCTGTTAACTGCGACAGTCCAGTAGAGGCATGGCACGGCTTTACCGAATCCCCACCGTGTCCTCTGAGGACTCACTATGCTAAAATGAGCAGCTCATCTTAGCTCTATCATTTTTAAAAAAACATTTGCTCTTATCCATTCTTCACTCTTATGACTTTATATTTATTGACCTAATAACCATGTATAGTCACGTACAATGTGACAATCTCTTGGGAAGAAAATGATGCTTCTCCTTGATTTGTGCTATTTGAAATTCTGTCATCTGTCTATACCTTTTATCTAGTGTCAGAGTATACAGTTGATATGATGTAAAAGCCACCTGTAGGAATGAAATGGAATTATATAATATTACCAATACACTTTAAACAGATGCCAAGATGAACACCTTTAATTGGAAACAAAAAAAAAATCTTTGGATAAATGAAGCATGCTACCCAGTTATAATTCAGAGTCTAGCCAGGGGAATGGTGTGCGGCTAATATGACTTAAACTCAGAGAATTCCCACATCCTTTGTGCATGCTTGCAAGTCCCCACCCCCTTCACACCACAGCTGCTGCTTGTTTCCATCACTGAGTTTTAAATAATTCAGTGAAAATTTCTGAGAAATAGAGACTGTTTTGCATAATTTTGAAGCGTGATTACTATTTGCACCAAATGTTGCTAATCAGCAAGCTTCCCTCAGTGGGGTAGAGAAGATTCCCTATGAACGGAAATCCAAAACAAATTCATTAGCTCGAAAGCTTGAAAGAAGGAGAATCATCCCAATATCACTTGATACCCAATCTAGGAGCATCGCGAAGGGAAACTCAAACACAATGCGAGAGAGCATTCTTTAGGCAGGAGTTTTTTTTTTCCAAAATGTTAAAAAGGAATAACATTCGTTTGTTGCATTAGAATAAAGTTTTCATTAATTTTTCAATGTTTTTATATATTTATTCTGAGCACTTTTTCTCTCTTCTACTACAAACATTATTTTTTGTAAAGTTAAAGATTCCATTCATTTATTTCAAATAGAAAGTCTCTTATTTGACTGTTGTCTGCATAAATATTTAATTTTTTGTTAAAATTAATTCAATATTTAAAGAATGTGAAAAGTAACTGGAGAGGAGCCATGAAGCGCTTAGGTTAAGACAAACATACTTTACTATAAATATGGTTGTGTTTTGAAGCATATTGACCAAGAGACTAGCTTACACCTAGAAATAAAATGGAAAGAAACTGGATTGACAAAATAATGAAGTATGGTAAAGGAAACAAACCAATTGTGAAGATCTTTGAGAAAAAAATTAGAATTAGAGAATCATTAGACATAATGTATTAGGCCCAGGGCTCACAAAGTTGAACTGGATTTGAGGAGAGTAAGAATAAAAATTCCAGATCCCATTAGTTCTATTCAGAGCATGATCAAGAAGAGTAAGTCAATGTCTAGGACTAAAGGACTCCAAACAGTGCCTGAGAACTTCAGATAAGCCTCACGACAAGAAAACAAATATGGCACAACAGGTGATTTATTACACTATTAAGAATGTACTACAAAAGTACTCCAGAGTTCCAAAGGTCTAGTCAATTCTTGATATTCTCTGGCATTATAATTTATTTAAGAGTGTGTATATGTGTGTCGGAGGTTAGGGATAGTGTATGTGCACAGCTATGAGTGCACTCGCCTGTGTATGAACCTATGGAGGCCCAAGGTCAACATTGAATGGATTTTTCTTTTGTTTTCTGATTATATTTCTTGAGATGCAATCTCTATCTTTCTGATTAGTTAGCCAAGGGATATGCTTATCTTTCTGTCCTATTAATACAGAGATGAGCCACTTTGCCTGGTCTTCATTTGGGTTCTTGTATACAAAACACGTCACCTACCAAGCCCTACCTTCCCAACTCTTGAAATCAAATATCTACAAAAATTTACGTTCTTATTCGTATGTCTTTTGTGCCACCTCTCATTGTATGAGCTTACATTCTATTGTTCTTGAAAAGAAATGTCCCATTTATATCTACATGATGGCTTTTCCACCAATGACAACATTTTGATTAAATGCATCATTATGGGGAACGCATAGAGTTTCTTATACTATATGGATATGATATTCTGTGTGAACCTACCCTGAAGATAGAAATACAAGACTCATAAACTACTCATTGCAAAACAAAGAAGAAAGCCCTTTGTTTTTTCCCAATGGTTTCCTTGATCTACAAGTAAAGTATGAACTCAAAAAGTTTCCTTGAACATAAAAATAAAGGAATGTCAATGTATTACATACTACCATAACATCAATTTTTCAACAGTAATATGGAACTGCCTTTTATGTGAAAGCAGGAGATAGACTTGAGACCTTTGGGTATGGCAGTGTCAGCTGTTTAACTTTTACATGAGTAATTCACAAATTGACAATTGACAGAATTTTAATCCCAGTTCTAATATGGTGGTATATCAGTGAAATAAATCAGAGTATGGCTCAAAGTTCCTCCGAATTAGGGACTCTACGCTTGTTATTTCTCTTAGTTTTATTGTTATAGAAAATATGATGTCTGTATGTTGAAGTTGAGCCCCTAACATCTTCCATTTTGCAAAAAGGATGCACCCTGTAACTCAGTCTGGCCTTCTTTCAACTTGCCATTACCCTGCCTTCATATCTCAGGAGTTGGGATTAGAGGCATATACCATTATGCATTGCAATTTTAACATGTAGAATTTCTGAATAAGAATGATCTTGTTCACCAGTGTCCCTAAATCGAGAAATCATAGAGGTTGGTGACACTGCTTATAATTTGTTCTCTCTGTGACAATTAAATTTTAACTTACCTGGCCCAGCTTTCTGCTCCTCCAGAACGAATTTATTGTGGTGAGTGAGTGGAGGGTCTGCACCTTGGGATTTATGAAAGGTTTTGTGCCATTCAGTGTTTAGTAAATGGAAGTAACTATGAACACTGAGATCATTCCACGGATTCAAAAGCACAGGGACAATAAACAATGGTCACTTTGTCCTAATCTGTATGGACACTTACAGGTTCCTTCAAGTACCAGAATTTATATAGTTCCTTATTTCTTTCTGTCAGAAATTACATATATACCTGAATTAGAAATGAGAGTTGGCGAATACATGGGCATATCACTTAGTGATACTTTTCGTTTAGTACTCTGTAATAGTAGCTCCCTTTATGAAACAAAATTTATACCTAAATATTTGTTTCCAATCATATCAGAAACAGATTCTAGCCATAAGAAACCTGAGTTAATAAATTCAGAGTCAATGGTCTGGAAATAAAAGCTAGGAAATAGAAGTGATAATAAGAATATTTACCTCTAAATCCAACATCTAAATAATACTACACATGTTGCCTATATACTAATGAGCACATTAATAATGTACTAGTCAATTTGTAATCTGATGAAAAGAATATGAAATATCCCATAAACAAGCCAAGGAAAAAGAAAAGATATAGTTTCCAATTCTCGGTCTGCCATCCACTCTTTTGTTAAAAGTATAGAATTACTTGAGATTCAATACTTTGATTTATAATCTATGGAAGGGAGGGAACACCTGCCTCAAATTGGTGTATCAAATGAGATGAAACGTGGATGATTTTGAAAGTGCGTATGCAATCAAATGTGACACATATTTAAAGAAATGCTAAGGAGTCAACCATTATCAAAACATGATTTCCAATTTCTTCATAATATACATTTGTGTCTCTTAATCATCACATTCTTGCAAGGAGACAGTCATAATTTTAATAAAATTTTGGGTGTGTTTTTAGAACCACTTCGAAGCTTTGAGTTTTTATTCTAGTTCAGGTTTAAATGTATTTTTTATGAAGAATAAAGCTTGAATGGATTTGAGAATTGCTCTTTCTAACTCTATGAAGAACTAACTGAGTTGCGATTTTGATGGGTATTGCGTTGAATCTGTATATTGCTTTTGGCAAAATGGCCATTTTAACTATATTAATACTGCCAATCCATGAACATGGGAGATTTTTCCATTTTCGGAGGTCTTCTTCCATTTCCTTCTTCAGAGTCTTGAAGTTCTTCAAAAACCCAGGATAGCTAAAACTATTCTCAGCAACAAAAGAAATTCTGGGGAAATCAGTATCCCTGACCTCAAGCAATACTACAGAGCAATAGTGTTAAAAACTGCATGGTATTGGTACAGTGACAGGCAGGCAGATCAATGGAATAGGATTGAAGATCCAGAAATGAACCCACACACCTATGGCCACTTGATCCTCGACAAAGGAGCTGAAAACATCCAGTGGAGAAAAGATAGCCTTTTCAACAAATGGTGCTGGTTCAACTGGAGGTCAGCATGCAGAATAATGTGAATTGATCCATCCTTGTCTCCTTGTACTAAGCTCAAATCCAAATGGATCAAGGACCTCCACATAAAGCCAGACACTCTGAAGCTAATAGAAAAGAAACTGGGGTAGAACCTTGAGGACATCGGTACAGGGGGAAAGTTCTTGAACAGAACACCAATAACGTATGCTCTAAGATCAAGAATTGACAAATGGGACCTCATAAAATTACAAAGTTTCTGTAAGGCAAAGGACACCATCAAAAGGGCAAATTGGCAACCAACAAATTTGGAAAAGATCTTCACCAACCCTACATCAGATAGAGGGCTAATATCCAATATTTACAAAGATCTCAAGAAGTCAGACCCCAGAAAGCCAAATAACCCTATCAAAAATGGAATGCAGAGGTAAACAAAGAATTCTCACCTGAAGAACTTCAGATGGCTGAGAAGCATCTTAAAAAATGCTCAACTTCATTAGTCATCAAGGAAACGCAAATCCAAACAACCCTGAGATTTTACCTTACACCAGTCAGAATGGCTAAGATTAAAAACTCAGGAGACAGCAGGTGTTGGCAAGGATGTGGAGAAAGAAGAACACTCCTCCACTGTTGGTGGGGTTGCAAATTGGTGCAACCACTCTGGAAATCAGTCTGGCGGTTCCTCAGAAAACTGGGTACGTCACTTCTGGAGGATCCTGCTGTACCACTCCTGGGCATATACCCAGAGGATTCCCCAGCAGGTAATAAGGATACGTGCTCCACTATGTTCATAGCAGCCCTATTTATAATAGAAAGAACCTGGAAAGAACCCAGGTATCCCTCAACAGAAGAAAGGATCAAAAACATGTGTTATATATACACAATGGGGTACTATTCAGCCAATAGAAACAATGAATAATGAAATTCTTAGACAAATGGATGGAGCTGGAGAACATCATACTAAGTGACGTAACCCAGTCTCAAAAGATTAATTATGATATGCACTCACTAATAAGTGGATATTAGCCTAGAAAATTGGAATAGCCAAAACATAATCCATACATCAAATGATGTACAAGAAGAACAGAGGAGTGGCCTGGTTCTGGAAAGACTCAGTGTAGCAAAACTAGAACAGGGAAGTGGGAAGGGGGTGGATGGGGAAACAGAGGGAGGAAAGAGGGTTTATGGAACTTTCAGGAAGTGGGGGGCCAGAAAAGGGGAAATCATTTGAAATGTAAATAAAAAATTTATCGAATAAAAAAAAAAATAAAAAAAAAGCTAAAAAAAAAAAAAGCTTGAATGGGTTCTAGCCACCTTGTGTAGAAATTTATTTACAATAGCCAGAAAGATTCCCTAAAAGAATCAAGAATGTCTGCAAAAAATTACATAGTAAATCCCAAACCTTTAAAATGAAATCTAATAATCCAGTCATATTTTATTATCAAGGAAAGTCAATATTGTGAAATCATATTTCAATCAGGAAAAGAAGCAAAATTTCCTATATACACCCTCATAAATTCTTATGAAATAGTTAATAGAAGAAAGGCTCTTTTGCCTAGATATTTGTACAACTTCCTGATCCTGGTGGTCCAATTAAGAAACTCACCTCATTAATTCACATCAAGTGATCCATAGACTTTGAAATGTAAAGCAGATAATCAACTGTAGCAGACTTTATTATTTATTATTTATTTATTAAAACAACAATGTCAAAATAAGCCAACATTTGCAGAGGTGACTAGAAGTGCTTGCTCGATCAGTCTTCTTTGCAAAGGTCATTCCTAGTGTTTCCTTGATGTTTGGTTTCTCTGTCTATAACTAGCCACATAGTATTGATTCAAGAGCATTTGCTAAATGAGAAAAATTCCAAAATGAATACACTTTTCTAGTACTTTACTTGATACATGGACTGAAGTGTTTAAATTCATGAGGAGCTCTCATTAAGTAGTATTATTAAGATAGAACTCAAAATACACTTGAAAAAGTAAATTTGTATTTGTTCAAATCTAGAAATAAGTTTTCTGCCAAATTTTTCTTTAGTTATTTTTTTTCCAGTTGTTTCAGTTTTTGTCAATGTACTTGAAAGAACATAGAGGTCTGCTAACTCTTCTTAAACTCTCTTTAAAACTCCAGAGTTGAATGAATTTGAGAGACAGAGAGAGAGAGAGAGAGAGAGAGAGAGAGAGAGAGAGAGAGAGAGGAGTGTGCTTATGTATCTGTGTATGTGTGTGTGATTAGCAGATTTTCTTAAGATTTAATTATAACTTCCAAGTCTAATTTCTCTTCTCATCAGAGGCCACCTAAGGAGTTTGAAATATATGACAAGAAATCTTTTAAATTAACAGCAGAAACTACTGTAGTAAATTATAATAATGTAATTCATTTTCTAGAGAAATTAATCAGGTAAGTTTTTTATGATCCATGCAAATTATGTAGTGGCAGAACCTTAAAATCCCTTTACTGTATTAAGACACTTATATCTGGGAATACAGAAAAGAGAGGCTGTCTTTCTCAGATGAGAGACCTTTGAACCCCATCATCCACTGGATTGACTAGATTTCTGTCACTAGTCATGAAGAAGAAACAATAGATTGAATAAAACAATGCATTCATTGTCAAGGTCAATATACTAAATTTTCCTTTAAGGAAATTTATCTAACTTGTCTAATTTTCTGCTTCTTTTAATTCAAACTTGTGAAACTGTGGGAACATTTGTTTTACTTAAAATTTCTACCAACCTATCTACAAAATGCTTAAATACTAAGGTATGTACATCTCTTGATACAACACAAATTAAAATTCAACTCATGCATATTAAAGACACATATGATTCTATGAAAAGCAGCCCTTAAGTCCGTGCTTAAAATTCTATAAAAACTGTTCAATAATATTTACTTTATTTGTTGATATTGAAGCAATCAAGCATTTGTCTTAGACAAATACTTTATGACTAGAATTTAAGGTGGCATATTTTAAAGGTATATGGATATGTTTAAGTGATATGATTTGATGATAAATATAAATAAAATGAAATGCAACATATTTTAGTACCTTAGTTAATTTCATGTTCATGGGATATCAGTCAAGCTTTATTTTAAAAATAAGATTAGTTTTCTTGTGATAAATGCATAGAAATTGAAGAAATACAATGCTGAAGACAATGCAAATATGTTCATCTCTATGTGGACATTTGATATCATTAGATTAATTAGAACTGTGTGTATCTGACAACAGATTTACTAGAGAAAACCTGCCATTGAAGAAAAGGACAGATCAAGAAACTTTGTGAAATGTAGGGAATTGTAGGGAGTTCTTAGCTGAATATAAAAACCAAACATCACTACAGTCACACTATACAGACATTAACAAAATGTGGCTGGGCAGATTCATAATGGATTTGTGTGATCTTGTTCAGGAGAGGTAGAGTTAAGGAATGGAGGAAGTGTTGTTAAGCAGAAAAGATTGTGTTTTAAATTGTGAGGCTGGGGTGGGGTGTCCCCAGAGTCTCTATGGTCATCAGTGAAACCATTTGTGAAGAGACAAGAGTGAAACTCCATTCAGCTCAACTTAGTTAGCTGTCACTGGTTCAAACTTCTTGAATCTTACCCAAGGACATTTATTTTAACTATTTTTAAGTACAGCACAATTTTGGAAAAAAAATTTTCTGATGATTCAATCCCATGTGTATAACAAAGTTTCAGGAGTGCTTACATTGAAACTCTTTACAATGCACCTATGGCTTTGTCATTAAAATAGGTTCTATTAACTCAGAAACAAATACTCAAGACAAGGGTCTAGGGAAAATAGCACTGAGTCAGGATTGGCCTGGCCCTAAGAAAAATCACTTGGGTTGTTGTAAAGTACAGGTGATATCTTTCATAGGGTTGGATTTTATGGACTTAGAAACAATAGTCACTATTTAAGGGGAAAGGATCTGGGATAAATAAACCTGATATTCTGGGGAATGCAAGTAGAGACTGGCTCTACAGATAGCAAAACTCAGAAAGTTGTAAGCTACATCCTTTACCAGCATTCCCAAGCTACCTATCATCTATCTACCTACCTACCTGTCTGTCTGTCCGTCCATCCATCCATCCATCCAATTTCTATCTATCTATCTATCTATCTATCTATCTATCTATCTATCTATCTATCTACCTACCTACCTATGTATCTCCAGTGTCTTAAGTTTAGTTTTGCTTTTCCACAACTGAAGTCATTTATACTAAAAAGTTAAACATGCTCACAAATCAATATAGAGTCTTAATTAACTTCTAATGTAGAATGTGGAGTTATGTAGCACCAGCAGACAATATGTGTTTTGCTTAAAAATGTTAGCTCAAGACACTGATAATCAGTCCACCTTTATGATCTTTCAGACTACAGTTCCATTGACTGTGTTGTAATACCAAAGATAATTAGTACAGCCTCATCAATTTGAATTTTGCTAACACTATGGACTTTATTTTGTACTGTATTTTTAAGGGTTCCTCTGGGAGACTGTGAATCAGTTCGTTTGCTATGAAGACACTATTCATTCTGGCCCAATCACAGTAGAATTAAGAAGCATTCTGCCATTCATTGTGTATTACAGGCTGCAATTTTGATGTTGGTCTCTAAATGCTAAAGTTTGTCAGATTCAATTTCTCTATTCTAATTTTCTATCAGAGAAAATGTGATAGTAGGCATGGATCCAACTTCCCTTTTCTATTAGCCTTTATATTGACAGAGTTAATGATTTTATTATCAACTTTGGTTTGTGGCTAAACAGTAGTCATCACGCCCCTCCTCATGGATGACTACATGTATAATACGAACGCTTTGTCCGTGGGGAAATCTGAATCACTCTATTTAATTTATTGCAAGGTGGTCAACTTGAATGATGGCAAAGAAGTGAGAAGAGCTTTAGTAAAAGAATACTATTCCTAAGGAAGAAGCAGGAAGGATATATGTTTTTCAGGAAGCCATTTCTATGAAGATAAGTTGCACACAGTAGGAGAGCCTTTAGGCAGACTTAAATCTCCCTGATATTGATCTAGATATCAACTGTTTGAGATGGCGTGAACCATATACACTGATACTATTCAAGCAGTGCTGTGATAAAAATATCATTTTCCTGTGTATTCTAATCAAAATGAATAAGATCAAGCAGTGGAATATTGTATTCATTTCTCACCTTTTAGACTCTGCAGCTAACCTCACCATCTTCATGATTAGCTATAGCTTGTGTAATAATTCATTTCTCAAATATTTAGGTTGTGGTAAGTATAAATCTCTATTAATGAATAATGTATTTGTTAAATACAAATGAATTACTGGATACTTTTATGAGAACAAGATGTGACACTCCCGTGTGAGGTACTTTATAAAGCAACTGCTTCTCCATTTACATGGTAATTCCTGAACATATTATAGTATATCAGTGTTCCCCATGTCCACAGCAGTCAGAGGCTACAAACTTTTAAGATGTATAGAAGCAGGATATTTTACATAAAGCTTTATGTACTGTTTACATATTGATTAGTATATCAAAGTATTTTTTTACCATTTATACTAAAATAACACTAAAACAATTTAGCTATCCATCTTCATGTTCAATTAGTAGAATAATCATATTCCTGCCACAATTAAAGTGAATAGGGGATATATTCATGCAGTGTAATTAAATATATTTAGTGTCCAAATACTGTCTATATGCAAATTTCCTATCAACATTTTTAAAAATTATATTCATCCTCTGAGACACATATGATAATTTCAGTGTGGTGAACCAAATCATTGCTACAGAGATTGTTAAATTAATTTCTAGAGGCAATGAAAGCCAGAGTCCTTCTGCTAACAAGAAGATTCCAGTTGAGGGGATTGTAATTTTGTGCTGGAACAGAAAGAGAGGGAGACACAAAAGAGTGACAAGTGTATAAATATTTATAATGCTGACTCCACCAGTCAAAGGAAAACCAGCCTGTCAAATATTACATATAGAATGAGCTATGCCCAATTCAAGGAAACCAATTGCTGAATAGTTTCTCACACAGAAATAATGTGAGTCAGTGAACTCTATCTGGCAGTGACAAGAGTAAGATCTTAATGGATGGTTATCTTTAAATGGCTTGATTATTTTGAAATAGAACAATGAGATTTGCAAGTGTGATGTTTCCTCAAGGACTGTCTCTGTAGCCTTTTAACTCCTTTGTGGCTTACTGCCTGAAGTACAGGGTGGTAACTATGACAGTACAATATTGGCAAAAGGCTCAACCTGAAGTCACAGTGTGAACTGAAATGTCCGAAAAAATGTTGGGGCTAATATTCTTAATGAATTAAGAACATTTTTATTCCCACTTTCATACTATCTAAAATTCTCATACGGTTCATTAGTATATACCAACCCATACCATTTCTGGCACAGGTGAGATTTTTAGAGATGGATAAAATGCTACATTGCTTCAGTTTTAGTCTGAAGTGAAAGGAGTATGTTCTTGGAAATATATTAGCCAGGTGTCTTAGTCAGGGTTTCTATTCCTGTACAAACATCATGACCAAGAAGCAAGTTGGGGAGGAAAGGCTTTATTTAGCTTACAGTTCCAAATTGCTGTTTATCACCAAAGGAGGTCAGGACTGGAACTCAAGCAGGTCAAGAAGCAGGAGCTGATGCAGAGGTCAAGGAAGGATGTTTCTTACTGGCTTGCTTCCCCTGCCTTGCTCAGCCTGCTCTCTTATAGAGCCCAAAAGCACCAGCCCAAAGGTGGTACCACCCACAAGGGGCCCTCCCCACTTGATCACTAATTGAGAAAATGCCCCACAGCTGGATCTCATGAAGGCACTTCCCCAACAGAAGGTCCTTTTTCTGTGATAACTCCAGCCTGTGTCAAGTTGACACACAAAACTAGCCAATACACCAGGTTAGTATTTTATTTCTGAAGACACTGAGTTTGAATGTTTATATTTAAGCATAAAAGATAATAGCAAATTGTATCTTCATTTTTTCAAAGACAAGAGACAAAACATGAGAAATTAAATAGAAAAAATGTCAAATTCCTTGTAATTATGTCACAGGGTTTGACTCTCTAAAAGAGACCCTTTCTTTATCACTAGGACATGGAAGATCATTTTTTAGAATAGACAGTTTTATGGTCAAGTAGGGACCCAAACAGTGGTCTTGATGCCACTGTGAGGGACAATAATCCTAGATGTATACTTCAAGGAGAAGTCATACAGACTGAGACATTTATTTATTTATTTATTTATTTATTTATTTATTATTTATTTACAAATACACAATTTTCATCTTCAGAAATCAATGAAAGCTTCCTTAGGCTAACTTCCTAGTCTCTACTTCTGTTATGAAAAGGGAGAAAATGTTCATAGTGGCCCTATTTATAATAGACAGAAGCTGGAAAGAACCCAGATGTCCCTCAATGGAGGAATGGATACAGAAAATGTGAATACTATTCAGCAATTAAAAATAATGAATTCATGAAATTTTTAGGCAAATGGTTGGAACTAGAAAATATCATCGTAAGTAAGGTAACCCAATCACAAAATAATACACATGGAATGCAATCTCTGATAAGTGGATATTAATTAGCCCAGAAGCTCTGAATACCCAAGGCACAATTAGCATAGCAAATGACTACCATGAAGAAGTAAGGAGAGGGCCCTGACCCTGGAAATGCTTGATCCAGCATTGTAGGGGAGTACCAGGACAGAGAAAAAGGAGGAAGGTGATTGGAGAATGGGTGGAGAGAAGAAGGCTTATGGGACATAAGGGGAGGGGGGATCTGGGAAAGGGGAAATCATTTGGAATGTAAACAAAGAATATAGAAAATTTAAAAAAAGGAAAAAAAAAAGAAAAGTTAGAGGAGCATGTGTCCTTATTTCATAGCTGTCTCCTGAGAGGCTCTGCCAGTATCTGACAAATATAGAGGTAGGTGCTCTCAGCCAACCATTAGACTGAGCACAAGGTCTCTACTGGAGGAGCTAGAGAAAGAACCCTAGGAGTTGAAGGAGCTTGCAGCCCCATATGAGGAACAATAATATGTACCAACCAGTGCCCCCAGAGCTCCAAGGGACTAAGCTACCCACCAAAGAGTCCACATGGAAGGACCCATGGCTCCAGTCACATGGGTGGATGGCCTGGTTGGACATCAAGGAGAGGAGAGGCCCGTGGACCTGTGAATGCTCACTGCTCCCGAGTAGGGGAATGCCATGCCAGGGAAGAGTGGGTGGATGGGTTACTGGGCATGGGGATGTGGGACGGAATAGGGGGTTGTCAGAGGGGAAACGTGGAAAGGGGATAACGTTTGAAATGCAAATAAAGAAAATATCTAATAAAATGAAAGACATACAAGTTTCTTTTGACTTTGAAGATAATAATGTAATAATAATCCAATACTAAATCAATCCAAGTATTTTATAAATTATAATCTTGCATTGTATGTAAGAAACACTTGCTCAATACAAGGTTGTAAGCATTTGTACTACATATTTTGTGGCTTTAAATCTTATTTTTAAGTTTATTCTATGCTTGAATTAAGTTTGATGGTGTGATGTTTGCATCAAAATTTCCTGTCTGTTTGCTCATAGAATTTTTTTCTTTTTTCTTTTTTTTTAATTGGATATATTTTTTATTTACATTTCAAATGATCTCCCCTTTTCTGGCTCCCCACTCCCCGAAAGTCACATAAGCCCCCTTCCCTCCTCCTGATCTCCCACCCACCCATTCCCACTTCCCTGTTCTGGTTTTGCCTTATTGGTACACTGAGTCTTTCCAGAACCAGGGCCCACTCCTCCGTTCTGCTTGTACCTCATTTGATGTGTGGATTATGTTTTGGGTATTCCCGTTTTCCAGGCTAATAGTAAGTGCATACCATGATTGATCTTTTGAGACTGGGTTACCTCACTTAGTATGATGTTCTCCAGCTCCATCCATTTGCCTAAGAATTTCATGAATTCATTGTTTCTAACGACTGAATACTACTCCATTGTGTCTATATACCATATTTTTTTATCTATTTTTATGTTGAGGGATACCTGGGTTCTTTCCAGCTTCTGGCTGTTATAAATAGGGCTGCTATGAACATAGTGGAGCATATATCCTTATTACATGCTGGGGAATCCTCTAGGTATATGCCCAGGAGTGGTATAGCAGAATCCTCCGGAAGTGATGAGCCCAGTTTTCTGAGGAACTGTCAGACTGATTTCCAGAGTGGTTGTACCAACTTGCAACCCCACCAGCAGTGGAGGAGTGTTCCTCTTTCTCCACATCCTTGCCAACACCTGCATGCTGACCTCCAGTTGAACCAGCACCATTTGTTGAAAAGGCTATCTTTTTTCCATTGGATGTTTTCAGCCTCTTTGTCGAGGATCAAGTGGCCATAGGTGTGTGGGTTCATTTCTGGATCTTCAATCCTGTTCAATTGATCCTCCTGCCTGTCACTGTACCAATACCATGCAGTTTTTAACACAATTGCTCTGTAGTATTGCTTGAGGTCAGGGATACTGATTCCCCCAGACTTTCTTTTGTTGCTGAGAATAGTTTTAGCTATCCTGGGTTTTTTGTTATTCCAGATGAATTTGATAATTGCTCTTTCTAACTCTGTGAAGAATTGAGTTGGGATTTTGATGGGTATTGCATTGAATCTGTATATTGCTTTTGGCAAAATAGCCATTTTAACTATATTGATTCTCCCGATCCATGAGCATGGGAGGTTTTCTCATTTTTTGAGGTCTTCTTCCATTTCCTTCTTCAGAGTCTTGAAGTTCTTGTCATACAGATCTTTCACATGTTTGGTAAGAGTCACCCCAAGATTCTTTATACTGTTTGTGGCTATTGTGAAGGGGATCATTTCCCTAATTTCTTTCTCAGCCTGCTTATCCTTTGAGTATAGGAAGGCCACTGATTTGCTTGAGTTGATTTTATAACCTGCCACTTTACTGAAGTTGTTTATCAGCTGTAGGAGCTCTCTAGTGGAGTTTTTTGAGTCACTTAGGTAGACTATCATGTCATCTGCAAATAATGATAGTTTGACTTCTTCCTTTCCAATTTCTATCCCTTTGACCTCCTTATGTTGTCGAATTGCCCGAGCTAGTACCTCAAGTACAATATTGAAAAGATAAGGAGAAAGGGGGCAGCCCTGTCTAGTCCCTGATTTTAGTGGGACTGCTTCAAGTTTCTCTCCATTTAGTTTGATGTTGGCTACCAGTTTGCTGTATATTGCTTTTACTATGTTTAGGTATGGGACTTGAATTCCTGTTCTTTCCAGGACTTTAAGCATGAAAGGATGCTGAATTTTGTCAAATGCTTTTTCAGCATCCAATGAAATAATGACCAGGTGGTTTTTTTTCTTTGAGTTTGTTTATGTAGTGGATTGTATTGATGGATTTCTATATATTGAACAAACCCTGCATCCCTGGAATAAAGCCTACTTGATCATGGTCAATGATCATTTTTTGATGTGTCCTTGGATTCTGTTGGCAAGAATTTTATTGAGTATTTTTGCATCGATGTTCATAAGGGAAATTGGTCTGAAGTTCTCTTTCTTTGTTGTATCTTTGTGTGGTTTTGGTATCAGCATAATGGTGGCTTCGTAAAAGGAATTGGGTAGTGTTCCTTCTGTTTCTATTTTGTGGAATAGTTTGAAGAGTATTGGTGTTAGGTCTTCTTTGAAGGTCTGATAGAATTCTGCACTGAAGCCATCTTGTCCTGTGCTTTTTTGGTTGGAAAGTTTTTTTCTGTGACCCCTTCTATTTCTTTAGGGGTTATGGGACTGTTTAGATGATCTATTTGGTCCTGATTTAATTTTGGTATTTGGTATCTGTCTAGGAAATTGTCCATTTTCTCCAGATTCTCCAGTTGTGTTGAGTATAGGTTTTTGTAGTAGGACCTGATGATTTTTTGAATTTCCTCAGTTTCTGTTGTTTTAGCCCCCTTTTCATTTCTAATTTTGTTAATTTGGATACTTTTTCTGTGCCCTTTGGTCAGTCTGGCTAAGGGTTTATCTATCTTGCTGATTTTCTCAAAGAACCAGTTCCTGGATTCGTTGATTCTTTGTATGGTTCTTTTTGTTTCTACTTGACTGATTTCAGCCCTGAGTTTGATGATTTCCTGTCTTCTACTCCTCCTGGGTGAATAGGCTTCTTTTTGTTCCAGGGCTTTCAGGTGTGCCCTTAAGCTGCTAGTGTATGCACTCTCCATTTTCTTTTTGGAGGCACTCGGGGCTATGAGTTTTCCTCTTAGCACTGCTTTCATTGTGTCCCATAGATTTGGGTATGTTGTGCCTTCATTTTCATTAAGTTCTATAAAGTCTCTCCGATTTCTTTCTTTACTTCTTCTTTGGCCAAGGTGTCATTGAGTAGAGTATTGTTCAGCCTCAATATTTATGTGAGCTTTCTGTTGTTTTTCATTGCCATTGAAGACCACTCTTACCCCATAGTGATCCAATAGGAGGCATGGGATTAGTTCTATCTTTTTATATTTGTTGAGGTCTGTCTTGTGACCTATTATATGGTCGATTTTGGAGAAGGTACCATGAGGTGCTGAGAAAAAGGTGTATTCTTTTGTTTTAGGGTGAAATGTTCTATAAATATTAGTCAAGTTCAATTGGTCCAAAGCTTCAATTAGTTTTATTGTGTACCTGTTTAGTTTCTTTTTTCCTGATTGGTCCATTGAGGAGAGTAGAGTGTTGAAGTCAACCACAATTATGGTTTTAGGTGCAATGTGTGCTTTGAGCTTTAGTAAAGTTTCTTTTATGAATGAGGGTGCCCTTGCATTTGGGGCATAGATGTTCAGAATTAAATGTTTTTCTTGGTGGATTTTTCCTTTGACGAGCAAGAAGTGTCGTCTTTCTGTATCTCTTTTGATGACTTTAGGTTGAAAGTCAATTTTATCTGATATTAGAATGGCTACTCTGGCTCGTTTGCTGAGACCATTGGCTTGTAAAATTGTCTTCCAGCCTTTTACTCTAAGGTAGTTTTTGTCTTTGACATTGCGGTGTGTTTCCTGTATGCATCAAAATGTAGGGTCCTGTTTCCTTATCCAGTCTGTTAGTCTATGTCTTTTTATTGGGGAGTTGAGTCCATTGATGTTAAGAGATTTTAAGGAATAGTGATTATTACTTCCTGTCATTTTTGATGTTGAGTGGTTATCTTCTTTTTGGTTTGATGAAGGAAGATAACTATCTTGCTTTTTCCAGGGTGTCATTTTCCTCCTTATATTGGAGTTTTCTTCCTATTATTCTTTGTAGAGCTGGGTTTGTAGGAAGATATTGTATAAATTTGCTTTTGTCATGGAATATCTTGGTTTCCCCATCTATTGTTATTGAGAGTTTTACTGGGTATAGTAGTCTTGGCTGACATTTGTGTTCTCTTAGAATCTTCATGAGATCTGCCCAGGATCTTCTAGCTTTCATGGTCTCTGGTGTGATTCTGATAGGTCTTCCTTTATATGTTACTTGGCCTTTTTCTCTTTCTGCCTTTAATATTCTTTCTTTGTTTAGTACATTTGGGGTTTTGATTATTATGTGATGAGAGGTATTTCTGCTCAGGTCCAGTCTGTTTGGAGTTCTGTAGGCTTCTTGTATATTCATGGGCATATCTCTCTTTAAGTTGGGAAAGTTTTCTTCCATAATTTTGTTGAAGATATTTGCTGGCCCTTTCAGCTGTAAATCTTCACTGTCATCTATACCTATATTCCTTAGGTTTGGTCTTCTCATTGTGTCCTGGATTTCCTGGATATTCTGGGATACAAGCTTTTTGCATTTTGCATTTTCTTTGACTGTTGAGTCAATGGTTTCTATGGTATCTTCGGCATCTGAGATTCTTTCTTCCATCTCTTGTACTCTGTTGTTGATATTTGCATCTATGTCCCCTGATTTCTTCTCAAGGTTTTCTATCTCCAAAGTTGTCTCCCTTTGTGATTTCTTTGTTGTTTCTACATCTGATTTTAGATCCTGGATGGTTTTGCTTAGCTCCTTCACTTGCTTGTTTGTGTTTTCCTGTAATTCTTTAAGAGATTTTTGTGTTTCCTCTTTCATGACTTCTGCTGTTTGACTCACTTTCTCCTGCATTTCTTTAAGGTTTTTTTTTTTTTTTTTTTTTTTTGTGGGTGTGTTTCTTATTTATTGGCTTCTATATCTTGAGCCTTATTCTCCTGGATTTCTTTAAGTGATTTTTGTGTTTCCATTATACGGGTTTGTAGCTTGTTCATGTTCCCCTGTATTTCTTTAAGAGATTCATTTATGTCCTTTTTGTGTTCTTCTAGCAGCATCATGAACAGTGATTTTAAATCCAAATCTTGTTTTTCTGGTGTGTTTGTGGAGCCATGACTTGCTGATATTGGATAGTTTGGTTCAGACGCTGCCATATTGCCTAGATTTCTGTTAGTAGCGTTCTTGCATTTGCCCTTTGCCATCTTGTTATTTCTGGCATTAGTTGGTTTCGTCTCTGGCTGGTGTTTGTGCCTCCTGTGAGGCTGTAGGGCTATTTCTGCAACACTGGATGGCTGGGTTTCCCCTGTTACAGATTGCTGATGTGTTGTCCTCCTCTTGGGTGCCCTTGGAACCCTAGTGTGTCTTGCCCCAGATTGTCTGTGTGAACCAGGCAGTGCCTGTTTGCTCCTTCAGGGAATGCTGATGGTCTATGCTGTGGGACCTTTCCTGAGTGCTGGTCACTCTGCTGGGCAGCCAATCTCCCAACCAGGTTGGTGCACCCAAGGCTAGCCTAGCTGCTGAGGCCCTGAGTCTAGGCAAAAGCCTAGCAGGCTAAGGCCTGAGTGAAGTTCCCCTCGGGCTATGACTGTTAATTGGTTCTGTCAGGTGGCCAGGATGGTGGTGTGTGCGTACTCCCTGAAAGTGCCTGGAGAGTCTGCTAGGCTAACAACCTCCTGGCTGGGTTGGGTTGGCACACAGATAGCCCACTGTGCAGCCCAGGGCCTGGGGTCAGTCCAAGGCCTGTCCATCTTAGACCCCCGCTATGTTAGCCTTGGGCTAGGACTCTTAGCTGGCTTTGCCTGCTAGAACATTCTGGTGTCCTGTAGTCAAAATGGCGGCAGAGTAGGTGCTGGGCCAGGCAAACAACCTCCTGGCCACGTTGGCACACTGATGGCCTCCTGAACATCCCAGGGCCTGGGTGTAGGCCAAACACCCGTTGGTCTTAGATCCCTGCGATGTTGGCCTCGGGTTATATTTGCATACCTCTGTCTGTCTGATTTCTCTGGCACCCGAGATTCAAGATGGTGGAGAGCCTCTTGTAACTGACTGGTGGGAGGCAGAGTTCTCGCTCATAGAATTTTTAATATGGCCTTAATTGTTTAACTAAATTTAAACCCAGTAACATCCAGGTCTGGAGATATCTTTAGTCAGTGTCTAAGTAAAATTAAAGTTCACTCTGTGGATATTTCATGTTTTTTCTTAAGCATACTGTGGCGCCTTGTGTTCCTTAAGGAATTTGTTCTTTCTAGCTAAGTTTTCAAATTTATTGACATGAACATAAAGTTCTTTGTAATAAATACTTGGACTTGGGACATCTGTAGAATCAATAGTTGTATCAGGTCTTAACAATGGCTTGAATATCTTTTATTTTCTGGTAAGTTTGACTGCATTTTCATTAGTTTTCTGTCTGTGAAATCTAGATCTGTTTATTTACTCCCTTGGTTTTTACTTAGTTTTAATTTTAACTTTTCATAGTTTTAGTTCATCTTTCCTTCTCTTGAGTGTGAAGTTTAATTTTTCACTCCTTGCTTTACTTTTTGAGGTGGAAGTGAGGTCACTGAACTGAGAACTTTGTTTTTTTTAATTTTCTAATTAGTCATCTATGGCTATAAATTTTCCTCCCAGTTCTGCTTCAGTTGTGGCCAACACATTTTAAGATGTTATGTTTTCATTTTCATTCCATTTAAAGTGATTTCTCATTTCCGTTTTTGCTCCCTTTTCAACTCACAGTTTATTTATAGTGTGTTATTTAATTTCAAAATATTTGGGGATTTTTCTATTAATTGATTTGTAACTTAATTCCACAGCAGTCACAGAAACTATTCTCTGTGAGCGAAGCCTTTTCAAATTGGTGAGACTTGCCTTATGACCTTTATGCATTTAACCTTTCCCAGTATGTGATCTAGGCACATGTGATCCTATGTGACCTGCTGTTCCTATATGGCATCCTCCATCAGTGACACTGAGGTCAGCCTGGTTGTTGGTTGAGAATGTTGTTCCAGGTTCCTCTTTCCTTAAGGAATTCCCCTCTAATTGTTCTTCAAATGTTGAGAGCAAAATGTTAAGTAGGCACTGGCTTTGTGATGTTGGCAATTTCTCTTTGGGATTCTGTCACCACATCGATGGATGCTCTGGTTTCCATATGTGATGGCTCTGGGTTTCTGGGGAATCTGGCCTCTGTAACTCAATCATCTTCTCTGTCCTCAGCAGTGTTGGTCTTCGAACGCCCTTGGAAATTTTAATAGAGGCACTTTTCTTTTTTTAAAATTAATGTTTTATTAATGTTCACATAATGAATTTATCTGTGGTTGCCCAAAACATACTTATATTTTCATAAATTTATCAGACATGTGCTATGCATTTCTATAAACTACATGTTCAGAAAAATAAGAGTTTCTGTTTAAAAAAAAAAACGATTTATTTTCATTTCATCAATATGCTCAGCTCTGACGTCAAGGATTTAAATGTATTGTCTTATTATCTGTGTCTGTTTGTTGTGGTTGTTTTGTGTTCTCCATTCCTCCTTCTTTCTTGTCTTTCCTGAAAAAAGATCTCCTAATTTTTGTGCTTCCTCTCCTTTATTGGTTTATCTGTATTACTATTTTCTCATGCTATTTCAATGGCTTTTTCAGACATCATATCCATCTTTAATTTACCAATCTTCTTTTGAGCAATATCCCACTTATTATGTCATTCACAATGTAAGTTTGGACTTTTACGGGCAGGACATTTGCAGTTTGGCCCTCTTTATGTTGTTTCTCTGAATATAATGTAGCAATTTCATCATTGCAATGGATTGCAAGTAGATAATGTTTGTTCATGGGTGACATTTCCCTTATTTTTGACACATTTAGTTTATGTGTGTGTGTGCCTATGTGAATGTGTGTATGTATGTGCATGTGAGTGTAAGTATATGTAAGTACGTATATATGTATGTATGTCTGTATATACTCTTGAATTTTTTTGTTTGGATACTTTTTCTGTTTGTGTTTTCTCTTTCAGGCATCAACTGCACGTTAAAAAAATTATCTAATGCTACTTTTGTTTTCTGATATGCTTTCTAATAGTACATGGACTTGTCACATTTCTACTATTCCTTCCTGAAAAACATAGTTTCATTTGCTCTATCAATCTGCAATTACCTTCATATTGCTATGTAGAATGCTTCTATTAGACCTTTATTCATTCTCCTTTTTATTTTCTTTCATTATTTTAATTTGATTTATTTAGTTTATCTTATTTTTGAGATGTCATCTCACAGTGTAGCCTGGGTTAGCCTGGAATTGACTATTAAACCAAATCTAGCCTTCTAGAACTCATGGATACCTTCTTGAATCACCTTAAAAACATGCTTCCTTTTTTCTTTTCTTTTTTTTTTTTAACCCGTTGCTATCTTTAATTAAAAAATAGCTTGTATCAAATTCTGGAAATTATCTCTATTGGATGTTTTCATGTGTCAACCTAAGACTAGCTAGAGTCACCTGAGGGGAGCTGCAATTGAGGAAATGCCTCCGTGAGACCCAGCGGTAAGGCATCTTCTCATTCAATGCAGAATGCCTAGCCCATGGTTAACGGTGCCATCACTGGTGTTTTAGTTTTCGGTTCTTTAAGAAAGCTGGTTGAATATGTCTTGTGAACCAACTGAGCCAGTAATACGCCTTCCATGGCCTCTATATCAACTCCTGCCTCCAGGTTCCTACCCTGTTTGAGCTTCTTTCCTGACATCCTTCAGTGTTGAATAGCAATGTGGAAGCATAAGTCAAATAAAACCTTTCCGCCCCTACTAGATTTTGGGCCATGGGTTTTGGTCATGGCAATAGAAACCCTAACTAAGAACGAAATCAATAGCACTGGCAATAATCTGCTATCTTAGGGTGATCTATACTGAAGATGCAACATACTTGAATCACAGAACATGAAGAAATCTATCTGTTCTTCAACTGAGAGCTTCATTTCTACTGGCTAGTGTTTGTAGTGTAAAGTTCTGTGCAATCTCATACTATGAACACTGTGAGCTATAGTAATGACCTATGTGGCAAGATATGCTAACCAGTTTAAGAGTGACACAAATGTTATGAATTTTAGTGGGTTGGTCTGAAGCTACTTGGTTTTATTTTTTTATTTTTTATTTTTTTTATTTTCTGTATTCTTTGTTTACATTCCAAATGATTTTCCCTTTCCTGGTTCCCCCCTCCCCATAAGTCCCATAAGCCTTCTTCCCTCAGCCAGTTCTCCAATCAACCCCCTCTTACTTCTCTGCCCTGGTACTCCCCTACAATGCTACATCAAGCCTTTCCAGGACCAGGGCTCTCTCCTTCCTTCTTCTTGGGAATGATTTGATATGTGAATTGTGTCTTGGGTATTCAGAGCTTCTGGGCTAATATCCACTTACCAGTGACTGCATTCCATGTGTGTTCTTTTGTGATTGGATTACCTCACTTAGGATGATATTTTCCAGATCCAACCATTTGCCTAAGAATTCCATGAATTCATTGTTTTTAATTGCTGAGTAGCACTCCATTGTGTAAATATACCACATTTTCTGTATCCATTTCTCTATTGAGGGACATCTATGTTCTTTCCAGCTTCTGGCTATTATAAATAAGGCTGCTATGAACATAGTGGAGCATGCGTACTTATTACATGCTGGGGAATCCTCTGGGTATATGCCCAGGAGTGGTATAGCAGGGTCCTCTGGAAGTGTCATGTCCAGTTTTCTGAGGAACCACCAGACTGATTTACAGAGTGGTTGTACCATCTTACAATCCCACCAGCAGTAGAAGAGTGTTCCTCTTTCTTCACATGCTCTCCAACACCTGCTGTCTTCTGAGTTTTTAATCTTAGCCATTCTGACTGGTGTGAAGTGAATGAATCTCAGGGTTGTTTTGATTTGCATTTCCCTAATGACTAATGATGCTGAACATTTCTTAAGGTGCTTCTCAGCCATCCAAAGTTCTTCAGGTAAAAATTCTTTGTTTAGCTCTGTACCCTATATTTAATGGGGTGATTTTGCTCTCTGGAGTCTAATAGTGGTTTCTCAAGATATGATTGCCCCCCCCCACCCCACCTCATGAGCAGATCCTCAGGTACACCATGTAATGTTATATGAATCTTCTCCCAAATTTATCTGCTCAATAAAAGGCTTGAGTCTGTGATTGGGCAGCAGAGGGAGAAAAGTAAGACTTGAGGTTCAAGTGGGGGGGATTGCAAGTAGAGGGAGAGAAGAAAGAAGATGGAGGTGGAGGAGGCTGATGTGGACTATGATGATGCGACCAGAAGAAATAGCAAGTAAAAAGGGACTTTACAGCTGCTGAATAAGTTAGTATAGCTCTAAACTTGTTCAACCTAGGCTTCTACCTTATAAATAAAATACCTTGGGTCCTATCTCTAGCCCCTCCATTGCAGACCCTGTGCTTAATTCAATGGCTGTCTGAGAGTGTTCCACTCTGTATTTCTCATGCACTATCAAAGTCTCCCAGCTCTGCTATATCAGACAGCTATATCAGGTTCCAGTCAGCAAGCACTTGTGGGCATCCACAAGAGTGTCTGGGTTTTGTAACTGTATATGGAATAGATTCCTGGGTGGGGCAGTTTCTCGATGGTCTTTCCCTCAGACTCTGCTCTACATTTTGTTTCTGTATCTCCTTTTGTAAGTATTTTGTTCCTCCTTCTAAGAAGGACCAGAGTATCCATACTTTGTCCTTCCTTCTTCTTAAGCTTCATTTGATCTGTGAATTGTGTCTTGGGTGTTCCAAGCTTCAGGGCAAATATCCACTTATCAGTGAGTGCATACCATGTGTGTTCTTTTGTGATTGGGTTACCTCACTCAGGATATTTTCCAGTTCCACCCAAGGACCCAAGGAGCTGAAGGGGTTTGCAGCACCATAGGAGGAACAACAAAATGAGTCACCCAGTACCCCCCAGAGCTCCCAGGAACTAAACCATCAACCAAGGAGTACACATGGAGTTACCCATGCTGCATAGGCAGCAGAAGATGGCCTTGTTGGACATCAAAGGGAGTAGAGGCCCTTAGTCCTGGGAAGGCTCAATGCCACAGTGTAGGGGAATACCAGGACAGGGAAGCAGGAGTGGATTGATTGGAGAACAGGGGGGGGAGATGGTTTAGGGGATTTTTCTGGGGGGGAACCAGGAAAGGAGAGAACATTTCAAATGTAAATAAAGAATATATCTATTAAAAATTTTTAAAGGACATTAAAAATAAAATAAAATACCTGGATTGTGTGTCCTCTATACAGGTTTGCTAAGATTATAAATTCCTTCCACAGAAAATAACCAATAGTTTTTTTAAAATTGGAAACAGGGTAACTCAACAAGATATAAAGTATACCTGACATTGCCAATAAGGCCAAGGACCTGAGCCTAGATCGGGCATGGACCCTAGGGGAAAACCAACTACTATTATTCTGCTAACTGGATATAGTATTCAAATAAACCCTAATGACTTACTGTCTTACCTATAGATTAGTAAGTTTCTCAAATCCTCATCAGAGAGGCTTTTTATTGCAGTAGATTGCATTAACAAAGAAACCCACAACTGCTTAGTGTGCAGATAATAAGAGATTTATTGGTTCTTAGGCCTAGGTATCTTGTCTATGTCACGCATTTACCCTCAAAGTTTAGGGATATGTATGGAAGGGGGGAGGCTAGAAAAATTATAAGAGTCAGACTGTGGTAGAAGACTTCCAAGTAACATTGTTTTTCAGACATAATAGAGTTGATGTACATACAGACTCACAGAGGTTGGGCACAAGACCTGCAGAAGCTCAACTCAGACAAAAACCAAGCATTGAGTAGGGAAGATGGAGAAGAAATCCCACTCTTAGTGGAGGTGTAGTGGATAGCTTCTGGGAGATGGGAAGTCAGTTTTCTTCAATGGAGTAACTCCTGGTATATGCATTCCTGGGCAGACTTCACACTTAGGAATAGTTGGCCAATACAAAAAAAAAAAAAAAAAAAAAAAAAAAAAGAAAAGAAACTATTACATATCATATAGTGATAGAAATAGACATAGACATAGAGGAGACAGAGATACACATAGAATCTCTCATGTCTTTTATCAACATTTACAACCTTGGAGTTGAAGAAACTACTCAACAGATAAGCCCCCGTGTACCTTTTGGTGGAGACCTATGTTGCTGACAAACACCCACATTGCCTAAAATTCCAGCTCCAGGGGATCTGACACCATCTTTGTACCTTCAAAAGCATCCACACAGACAGACACAAGTACACAAAAATAAAAATTAGGAAAAAACTAAAGAATGTCAACATTTTTTCTTAGTTTTCAACTTGTTGACTATTATTATTATAATTAATTACATTTATTCAGTAATTCTAACTTGTATTTTTCAGGTACTTTTGCCAAATTGATTATTTTCTTATAACAAACTAGAATCTTTGGAATTGTAAACTAAATAGACTTCTTTCCTCTGAAAGTTGGTCTTGGTCAAGATATTTTATTACTGAAGCAAAAAATGAAATTGGGAGTTGGTGTGTGTGTGTGTGTGTGTGTGTGTGTGTGTATGCATGTTTGTGTGCATGTGCGTGTGAGTTGTGTGTCCATTTATGCAAAGAAAACACACACATATATATTTGTTTGAATGGCCATTGTTTTTATTAACCTATATATTTATTAACTTTTACTGTTATAGAGAAATAGATATTAAAGTTTTTAAAATTTCATTATGCATGAAGCAGTTGTTTCTTGCTGAGTAGATGGTCTAGCTCTCCACAACATTTTACTATTTATTATTTATTTGTATATTCCAGGATAACACTATCAATATAAAGACCAGTTGATTTTTATGACTTAGTAGGAAAATTAACTTTGTGATACTTGTACTCTGTTTTGAGTTTCTCCTTAAGGTTTGTCGGTTTGTTTTTTGTTTTTATTTTGTTTTCTGAAGACATTTGTTGTCAATTTTTAGTGACATGGATCTTAAAATGATTTTTGTATATTAAAAGAAGAGTATTATGTATGCACAGGTAGCTTCTGACTTGATTACATTCAAATTCAAAGAAGTGCTTAATTCTTTCTAATTTGAGATTTAAAATAGAGCTTCTTTCATTGAATTTTCATCTGAAAAGAGATTCTTAGTCTCATGTTTTACTATTACTTTCAGTTTGGTTGATAATATTTTATAGCTTCTCTTCTAATTATCACTATATTAAAGGACTAGGTACATTATCAAAATCATTTCTCTGAGTTAATTTACAGGTTCTTGGGGTTTTGGACTGTGTCAACATCAAGAGTCCTTATTTTTAGATGATATTCTTCTGTTGTGGTACCAGTCTAGTACAATAGTTCTAAATATTGAAAAGGACATAGATTTTGTGGTAAATACAACTATGCTTAATGGTACTTTTGTGTTTTGATAGCTACAATGCTATAGACAAGTTACTTAATTCTATTATCTTTAATATTGTTAATACATTTGCAAAATAATTTGGTACTATCTAATTGCTATATAGTTGTAAACAATGGATACAATATATGCCAACAGTTACATTAAGCATTTAGTAAATCATGAAGTTTTGTTAACTTTTAAATTACAAGTATTTAGTGATATATTGAGATCAGCACATAGTGATTAGATAGATACAGTTATAATATCATTTATTTATTTCTAATTAAATATAATTTAATACATTTTGATATTTTGAGGGTCGACTGTAGCGGAATTTGACCTCTAAACCAGTTTGGAGCTATGGATAACCTTGAAATTCTTATGTTCCTGACTTAACTTCCTAAGTGCTGTTATTTCAAATGTGAGTTACTATGCCTGACCACAATGTTGTCTTTAGCATCTCTAATATTAGATAGACTGTATTTATTCGAAGGAAAAGATAAAGTAACTTTTAGATCTGAAAGTATGTTAAGTGAATTGTTAAATATATAAATAATTAAAATATCATACCTCCAATACTCAAAGAACATCAGGAAAAGAAGCAAAAAATAATTTAGAGTCAGAGGATAAAAAAATGTGCCAGGTAAGATGTCTTCTGAACAGGCAATAGTCATTTAACTCATAAACTTACCACAGCTATGTTTATCTACACTAGATTAGGCCATCAACATTGCATTGTGGATAGGAGAGGGACTGGTATAGTCCTACTCCTCCATAAGGGGCCATTGAAATTAATGATTGCTTGGACAGTGGTGCTATTTTCTTCAGTGGAGTAGGCATTGATATGTTTGGCATGTTTCTGTAAATGACTTCCCACCCACACTCCTGAGAGAAACTAATAATTCAATGAAACCTTTACAAAAAAAGATATGAAATTAGAAATGGATTTGTTGGGAAAATAGGTTTCAATGGGAAGGAGCAGGTTTGAGAAGAGAATGAGGGAAAATGATTAAAGAAGATTGCAATATGAAGCATAAATTATAAAATAACTCATATAATTTTTATTTAAAAAGTACAAATTTTGAAAGAACTGGATTCTAATCTGCATTTTGTAACTTTGAGAACTAATCTCTGCTTCAATTTTTAGTTCTTATAAGAAGTGTTCAACTTACTAAAGTCCTAAGAATTAATATGTAAGCCAAACACATAAGTATATATCTTTTATTACATGTAGCATGGGAAATTTTTACTGTATTAATAATAATAGTTAAAATATAAATGCCACAAAGTCATATATATGTTAAAATATTTATCAGGTAATAATTATCATGAATCAATTCTTTAGAGTAATTTTATTCCAGCAGCATAGTTACTGTGACAAGGAACTACACATCTTTATTTCCTCTGGCTGGAATACAGACATACCCTTAGTACACACCTTTAATACCTAAATGTAGGTAAAATTAGTTGTAGAAGGAAGCAGCTATGTTGAATAGTGTTATCTAATTGTAAGGCAGAAAAAGTGACAAATTTGAGAAATATTTGACAAAATGAGTCAGAGGTAGGATATGCCGTTCTTATTTATGACAAAAAGGAGAGGGAGGGGGAGGAAAAAGGAGGGGGAGAGAAAGGGGGGAGTGGGAGAGGGGGAGAGAGAGGGGAAGTGGGAGAGGAGGAAGGGGGGAGATAGGGAGAAGGAGAGGGAAGGAGGAGGAGGAGAGGGGGAGGGGAAGAGAGAGGGAGAGGGGAGTGGGAGGGGGAAGGGGAGAGAGAGGGAGATTTATAGGGACAGTTCCACAGAGACAAGTTTCAGGTAAAAACAGAATCAGCCAGAGAATGAGAAGGAGTCAGAAGATTAGAATAGATTGACAGAGTTAGTTTGAACTCAAGCACAACAACTCAGCCAGAAGCTCAGAGATGCCAGTTTGAATTAGTCATCTTGGAGAGGAGTTTGAGCCAGAACAGCTGAATTGAACCAGCCAACCAGAGTTCAGAAAGAACTAGAAAGGGTGAGCTTATTCAAAAGTCTCAGAGCCTGAAACATTCTAGGCCTAGGTTAGCCGGCAGAGTTCGGAAGATTGTATGGAGCTTAGAAGCTCCCAGGCCTAGGCCTAGGGACAGTTATAACAGAGATAGAAACACTGTGATCTAGGCTCAGCCCAAGCCATATATTCATAAAGCTTGGCAGTGACTCTCATCTCATTCCTTCATCTGAGGACATAAAAGTGACATTCACATTTACACAATTCAAAAGAAATAAAATATGGAATATAATTCATAGGTTACAAATATTTGCTGAAATATTTCAATGATGTTAAAGAAATACTTAAAATCTTGAGATGAACTACAGAAATTGCAACTCTAATACACTGGAAAGGAACTTGAAAGGGCTTAAAAGGAGATTTACAAAGTAAGAGGAGGCAACATTACAGAAAGATTAAAAGTTTGGAATTGATGTCAGCAGGTCTTGACTTTGCATCTTTATAATGGTACTTTTGGGAGATGCACTTTAATTAAATTGTTTCTAGTCTTTGCTAGAAATTATCTTTATTTCTACACCCCAAACTCCTCATACACTGAGTGGAAATAATGACATATATTGCAGAGATGAATTATAAAAAATGAACCCCAGAGCCTCAGCATATGATTATATTATGGGCATGTGGGATCACTTTGTGGTAACATTACTGTATCCTGTTTCAGTAGTAAAATTCACACTGTCTGAATGGTACTAGTCTAGCAACGGTTAACACTCTTTTCAATGTCATATGTTACTAAGCCAAAGCTAAAAATTATGAATTTAGAAGATCTGAAAGTTTCAGAAATTTTGACTTCTAAACAAGTCTTACATAAAGCAAACCATGATTTGAGGTGGATCAAATATTCTTTGGATAACTTAAATCTTTAACATTTATTCCCCCACAATAAGGGAGAACAGGCTAAGCATTGCACATAGCACATGATAGGCATGGGTAAAGCCCTGTTCAATCATAAGTAGTGCCCACCCATTCTTTCTGTTGCATGGAATCAAAAGATAATGGTGGTTTGAGTACTTATGAGACAAAACAAAACAAAACAAAATAACAACAACAACAACAACAACAAAACAACCCAACTGGCAGCTAGTTGATTGAGGTCTTTAGTCTTGATAAATGTGCAGGGAAATACTCCACTTCCTAACCAGATGTATGCTGCATATGGAAATAGTTATGGCTCTCCTAGAGGAGTTCATGTTCAGCACTCTATCATATAACATTAGGAAAAACATTTTGATATAGATTAGAGATGCAAATCAATTGAGAATTTCTATAATTAGTTCAGAGATCTCAACACATTAAGTCACTTATGGTCAACATCAATGTGATGCCTTTGCTCTACTCCTATTTTATCTTTACCATTTTATTACATTTGTTTACTTATTACTTGTGTGTTTGTGTGTTTATCCATTTGTATGTGTGCCTTAACACACTTGTGGAGGTTAGAGGGCAACATGTAGGGGTAAGCCTTTCATATGAGGTCAGCAGAGAAAACTGAGTTTTCTCTACTGAGCAATCTGTCTGGCCTCTATGCTTTCTGAAACAATTAGGAGGGGGAAAATACTGGAAAACATGGAATAAGAATTTGAATAAATGTTTTTGTCACTTATTCATCCTAGAAATTTCAAACAATATGGTGTTGTCACAAACATTCCGTATTGGAAAGTTGCTTCACAAGCAGAGGGAAAGGTAGGACAAAAACCAACAAATTCATGTTTAAGATCTAGTCAATGATATTAAAGTAGCAGGAAGATTTGAAACTCCAGACTTTTCCACATGATACAGATGAGATAGGAAGGCAAACTCTCCTTACAGCTTTTACATTAATGACACTTCATGGTATTTGAAAAGTTGCCAGATGTCCACTAGAAGATTTGAAGAATATGACATTTATATGAATAGAACTTTAGCTTCTCGGCAGATGCTTGCTGAGATATTTTTTGAAAAGCATGATGAGTTCCGCAGTCAGAGGATAGGTCCATGGGCTGGAAGGGCAGCCAACAGCATCTGTTGAGTCTTATTTCCTGAGTTCCTTACACTTGCCAGAGTCTTCATCTGTCAGTCAGATTGATGGCTGGTAGGAATACAGAGGAATGCAGGTGCTGGGGTGATTTTTTTTTATTCCTATGTAATATTTTATACCTTTAGAGGGAAAAATAATATAACATGGCATCCTGTTGAAATGCACATGAGGGGTTGCTTCTGAGAATCCAGTGGCCCCGTACACTCAATGCGTGCTCCACATGGCACCATACAAAGCTCCAGGAAGTGCACTGGAACACAACTTTTATTAATTGTTTTAATTCTGGTTGGCAAATTCAACTTCAGCTAACTTTCAGGTTTATTAAAATAATTTGTTATCAGTCTTTAATGATAAAAGTCTATTTTAAGAATGGCTTCAGATTAAATGATTAAAACCTTTTCATACTTTTACATAACACTATTAATAGCTGAAGAGCAAGTTCTAGGTACAGTACTTAGTATCATGAATGACAAACACTAAACAGACATACTTGGTTTAAATAGCCTGCCTGGCCAGAAGAATGAAGCTTGTATGTTCCACATTGATTTTCACTACACAGTATATATTCAGAATATGTTTATCAGCTGTAGGAGTTCTCTGGTGGAGTTTTTTAGGTCACTTAAGTATACTATCATATCATCTGCAAATAGTGATAGTTTGACTACTTCCTTTCCAATTTGCATCCCTTTGACCTTCTTGTGTTGTCTAATTGCTCTAGCTAGAACTTCAAAGGGCATATGCAGAGGGACTATTGTCATCTATTTCCTGATATTTTCATGCAAAAGCAATAATATAAAAAAATAAAATCTTTATAAATTCCTTAGCTATATTTGTATGGTTGTGATTTATAATTGTAACTTAGCCAAAGGCTTTATGGAGTTCAGTTACAGTATTTCTTTGACATTTTATAGGAAAATGGAATATAACTTTGCTTATTCCTCTTTTTGCAAGTGTGCTACTATCAACCTTTGATAGATGACTGGCTTTTATTACTGAATGTCTGTTCCATCTACTCAATACTCTGTGAATAAAACTTTCCAGAATTTGACTTTTATAAGATGTTATCTAAGATGTTCCTTTATTTAAAATAGAAAATAGGAAGACAAAAGTCAAATTTTTAATGCTATTAGTAAGTAGAGACCAAATACCATTCGATTGTAGCCTGTGCTTTAACATCATGGGAAGCCATTAACTGTCAGTCCATAATAGTAGAAACCTAGTTTGAATGTGTTTTATTAGGCTCAAGTAATGGCTCAACAGCAAAGAACACTTGATGCTTTTACAGTGGACATAGGCATGATCGTCAGCACCCACATGGAAGATCACAGTAGTTTGTAACTTCAGTTCCAGGGGATCCAACACCCATTCTTACCTCTTTAGGCACCAGGCACACAAGTAGAACAAAGACCTACATGCAAGCAAAAAAGTCACACACATGAAATAAAAACATTTATTCATCTAAAGTTTAAAATCTAGTCTTATGGATCTAATTTAAAAAGTGAAATGGCATACTAACACTTATTTTTCTCTTCTCTTTAAAATTTCCGATTCTTGTTCTTGCTCTGAAATGTGGATGATATAGAGTAGACTACACATATTGTGCACAAAGAAGACTAAAAAAGAACATAACGAACTATGAAGCTACCACTCCAACTCTTACTAATAAATAGTGGACAGTGCTTTGGGGGATTGGGAACCATTGATCAAGAAGTTCATAATGTCATCCATATAAGTTGAGGTTGCTTTTTTTGCCCATAGTGGTTTATAAGTAGATTTGAGATTTGAAGATAACAGACTGCTATTTGTCTGTTTCTTTTTTATAAGCACACAGAGTAATAGCCCTTTAATGGCTAAAATGTTTTCCCATAACCAAATCTTATAAGATTATTTTTCTAAGATTTTATATTTAGCATACTAAGAGAAATAGCATAAATCAGACAACAATGGAAAGTTTTAGAGCTGACAGAAATCCAAAACATAATCAGACTTAATATCTTTTCTAAATATTTATTTGTTCTCATGTAAACAGAATGGAAAAAGTTCAACTTTCAGGCTGCTTTGCCAGATCTTTTAAAATGCAAGTTTGAAGAATGTAAAAAAACAAACAAACAAACAAACGAACACACCTTAACTGAACTAGCAGTTTCACAAAGCTGAAATTTCCCTTGGTATTTCATGGGAAAATCAATAAAGATGCCATAGAAGCAATGATGGTAAAAGTAATTAAAGACATGAGAGCTAATAGAGAAAGTGTCAGTACTCCCTGTCCATCTTGTTTGTGATCTTATCTTGCATTATGTAGGGATTCATATTCTTATAAAGACTAAAAGTTGATTGACTGATCTGAGGGCCTATGAGAAGTAAGATGGACAAAAAGTCAAGAAAACAAATTATCAGATGCAGACCCCAAGTTCTTTGCACTGAAGATGAGAACAATTTCAGGAGAGCAAAGGTAATCTGAGTGGTAGAGTTGGCACCTACCCTAACCCTAACCTTAACCCTAACCCTAACCCTAACCCTAACCCTAACCCTTGGGCTCCTATTTATTTATGAGGACTCTAAATGAGTATAGTGGCCTGAAATATGAAGCCCCTAATTTCTTAAAGAAAAAAACCAAACCTTTATTTTGCAAATTGGTACAACCACTCTAGAAATCAGTCTGGTGGTTCCTCAGAAAACTGGGCACCTCACTTCCAGAAGATCCTGCTATACCACTCCTGGGCATATACCCAGAAGACTCCCCACCATGTAATAAGGATACATGCTCCACTATGTTCATAGCAGCCCTATTTATAATTGCCGGAAGCTGGAAAGAACCCAGGTATCCCTCAACAGAAGAGTGGATGCAAAAAATGTGGTATATCTACACAATGGAGTACTATTCAGCCATTAGAAACAATGAATTCATGAAATTCTTAGGCAAATGGATGGAGCTGGAGAACATCATACTAAGTGAGGTAACCCAGTCTCAAAAGACCAATCATGGTATGCACTCATAAATAAGTGGATATTAACCTAGAAAACTGGAATACTCAAAACAGAATCCACACATCAAATGAGGTACAAGAAGAAAGGAGGAGTGGCCCCTTGTTCTGGAAAGACTCAGTGAAGCAGTATAGGGCAAAACCAGAACAGGTAAGTGGGAAGGGGTGGATGGGAGAACAGGGGGAGGGAAGCGGGCTTATGGGACATTCAGGGAGTAGGGGCCTAGAAAAGGGGAAATCATTTGAAATGTAAATAAAAATATAGCGAATAAAAAATATGGCTACATGCAAAAAAAAAAAAAACCAAACAAACCTTTATTTTCTCTGTTTTCTTTTCTCCCTCTGATTCTTCCCACATCACCTTTCCCATTTTATAAACCCATGACCCCTTTTTCTTTCACGCATATAGCCCATTCAGTCTATATAATTTTACCTGTACATGTATATTCAAGAGAAGAAGGGCACCTCTCCAGCTCACAGCTTTCTCCAGGGTCTATAGTTCTTTGTAGGGGTTAAGGCCTCACGGGCTTTACTCCATTTACTGTGGCATGTCCATTGGTATTTTTCTTGTTCAGTTATCATTTGAGCAACTTCTTCTTGTTCAGCTATCATTTGCGTCAGCAAGACTTTACAGGTACAGCTTCTGGTATTGCTACAAGACACAAACTCACAGCAAACTTGCTAGTCAATGGATCTTACAATCTGTCAGGGTTAAGACAGCAATTATTTGTGGGTATGATGATAAGTGTTTATGGATTGTTGTTAGGGATTATGCTGGCTTAGGAAAATTGTGATTATTGATTCTCCTCAATTTAAGGGTTTTTGTTTGTTTGTTTGTTTGTTTGTTTGTTTTTAGGCTGCCTCTCCGATAGATCTCAGAGTTTAGAAATTCCATTCCCCTGTCCATATCTCCAATGTTATCTGAAAGGCTCTCAATATTTGGGTAAAGATGATTCCATGTGAGATGTGGTGGAGTCCTGTGACTCGATATCACTGTGTAAAATGTAAAAGACCTATCATATGACTTGGATAAATTCTACACAACTTTGTTCCTTGTAACCTATGGCGTTAGTGACAGCTGGGGTCTGAGGACTGCCACCTGGTCTTGGCTGGCTGTAGTGTATAGACAGAGAACATCCCTAAGTCTCATGTTGCTTGATGCTGTTCAATGCTTAGGAAGCTTTTGGGAGCTCAGTGAAAGGTCTTCAAAGTTACCAGAAGCATAGCAGTAGGACCTCAGTTTATCATCTTTTGACTACGAGTTGAGTTATTGCCTCTAATACATGTTCAACCTTAATGGACTACTGCTAAACCAAGCAGTGAGACCAAACAGCAATGAACTAATACTTAAGTGTGTGAGCCAAAATAACCTTCCCCTTTATAAATGTATTATTTGGTATGTTTTGATAGCAGTAAAAAGCAATCATATGTAATTGGCAAAAACACAACTGGAGAAGAGTTACAGCAGACATAGATTTGATTCCTAGTACCAGTTATCAGGAAGGCAGACAGCAAGGAGAGATGGGTGGGTAATGTTCTCTCACAATTTAGCTTCACTAGTTTGGGGTAAACTCCCCCATGTCCCACTGCCACTTTCCACTACAACATTTCTCAGTTTTCTTTTCTTCCTCTGATCTCTCCCATATGCCCTTTCCCAATCTTCCTTAAACTCATGGCCTCTATTTTCATGCGTATAACCTACTCAATACAATGTTGCCTGTACATGTATTTTTACAGCCAATCACTTGGCTATAGACAGCCAACTGATGTGCTGTTTCCTGGAGAAGGATAATCAAGGTCCAGTAAGGCTATGTAAGAGAACAATAAAAACCCCAAACACCCATGTATTAGTGACATTTCTATTGCTATGATCCAATAGCATGACCGTGCCTTCACCTCCAAAGCAGTGGAATTATTGGCATCTTCACAACAAAGAGCATGTTCTCATTAGTGGGAAATCATATCTAGATGGACTTTTCAATTAACTACAAAATGTGGTTATATTTCTTGATTATTGGTCATGATTTCTTACTATTATTGGTATTATGAAATACATTCATGATTTTTCTATTTCTAAACAATACAAACAGAGTTAAATATTGGATAATTTTAAAGTGTCTACCCACACTTTAGTAAGTCATGATTTCTTACTATTATTGATATTATGAAATACATTCATGATTTTTCTATTTCTAAACAATACAAACAGAGTTAAATATTGGATAATTTTAAAGTGTCTACCCACACCAGATTCAGAATACAAATAATGTCACTCCATAAAATAATGAGTAAAGGGTAAATACTAATTTTGTTGGAGTCATTTTTTTTAATTTAGAGATATATCTCCACTCAAATCTCACTGTTTTGAAGTCATTATATAAATATGCTATGATCGTCATAGAAAATTAGGATCATTTTTCTAATTTTGATCTTAATATTCAATGGATAGCTTTTTAAAAATCCAGTTGGGTTTTGTATATTTAAATTAACAAATGAAACCACCCAGTGTGTATAGATAACTACATAGTTATCTTCTGTCATCTAGTCAGTATCTTTCCTATGTCTCTACACACTGTTGCCAAGTTCCATAATTTTAACTATCTTATTTATTTTAATGGTTTTCCATCTATCTCTTAAAATATATTTTGGGACAATTTCAAATTATAAAATATTTAAGAACTTCAGACTACTCATGCAGAGAGCCCCTTTCATGGTTTGACAGTCACTGTTACAGTGTTCTGCTGGCCTCAATCCTGGGCCTTGCAGCACATTTAGTTTTTAAAGCTCTCTTGTGTGACACTTTCTCACTGACAGTTGACTTTCATAACCTTGACATTTTTAAAAGTACAACCCAGTAATATTGTAGAATATCCTCAATTTATATTTTTCTGTTTTTTCATTTGTTCTTTTATTATTAGACATTTTCTTTATTTACATTTCAAACATTATCCCCTTTCTTCATTTCCCTCTGAAAACCCCCTATTCCATCCCCCTTCCTCTGTTCACTAAACCACCCACTCCCGCTTCCCTGTCCTGGCATTCTCCTACACCGGGGCATCAAGCCTTCATAGGAACTGTCCTCTCATTGATGTCTGATAAGGCCATCCTCTGCTACATATGTGGCTAGAGCCATGGGTCCCTTCTCTTTGGTTAGAACACACATGGTATGCACTCACTGATAAGTGGATATTACCCAAGATACAATTCACAAACCATGTGAAACTCAAGAAAAAGGAAGACCAAAGGGTGGATACTTCGGTCCTTCTTAGAAGGGGATTAAATACCCATGGGAGGAAATACAAAGGCAAATCGTGGAGCAGAGATTGAAGGAAAGGCCATCCAGAGACAGCCCCACCTGTGGATCCATCCAATACATAGTCACCAAACCCAGACACTGTTGTAGATGCCAACAAGTGCTCGTTGCTTCTTTATATATGCCTCCACATAGTGCATTCGGAGGCAGATGCTGCTTCACATGTATTGCTGTGTGTTTTTCATTATACCCTACTATTGCCAAATTCAAGTTTCTCCATGGAAATTTTATTTTTATTTTTCTTTATTTCAAAACATAATTTGTGATGAGATAACATAATATAAAACATTTCATATAATTATGGCTTGAAAAATATATATGTTGGATTTATTTTTTAATATTTAAATTAAATGCTGAAATAATCTTTATGTAGCAGTTGTCCTTTGTGATTAATTCCATAATTCCTTTCCTTTACCTTCAGTAACCTAAGGGTTAGTTTCTCCTTTCAACACTTCCTTACATCTTTTGTCTATATGAAGTAATAAATTGCATTGTATTCTTGTGATTATTGTATGCCTCTGTCATTTATCTTTGCATTTAAGAGTATGATTAGAGAATGTTTTGATAATTAACTTTTGCAGACTTGCCTAGTTGTGGCTTTCAAGGTGGCTTCTGTAACATTTTATTGTATTTCAATTTTCTTTGAGCCCTTTCTTAATTTCAAACATGGTGTTCAAAAACACATCTAGATTTTGTTGCATCAACTCAAATTCAGCCATTTATTAAAGCATCCATTATTCATTTTATGGCATGGTTGTAGTTAAATACAAGGTGTAATAATTAAAAGTGAAGGGGACCAAGTTGATTCTAGAGTGCTTTCCTTCCTTCCTTCCTTCCTTCCTTCCTTCCTTCCTTCCTTCCTTCCTTCCTTCCTTCCTTCCTTCCTGTCATCTTCCTTCCTTCCTTCCTTCCCTTCTTCCATTTTTCTTTTCTTTTAACTAGACAATTAAGCAAACTTTTATTGAAGCTTACACTGGTACAGAAATACATTTCAGCTGATTAACAGTCTAATACCAACAAAGAGAAATTATGGCACCAAAACTTCTCCACCTGCAGTTACACCGGATCACTAGTCCACCTACAGACTTTCTAGACTTTGTTCCACACAAACCTATGCAATTCTCAATATTAGGATTTTTAATTTTATAAGATGAGGGAATCAGACCTCAAGCCCAAATCTATTGGGTTACAGAATCCATCTTAAATAAGCACTGGTCCTCCAAATAGCAATTCAAAATAAGTGCTGTGATCATTACAGAACCAGACTTTTAAAGCTGGTTGAGATCTTCCCCAATGTAGCACTCAATCAACACCATGCATACAGTAAAAGTCCAGACAGTGTTCCAACCACTTGATCTCAAGCCAAGTTGACCCTATGTTTAGAAATGCTAAAAAGCATTTCGTTATAAATATGGAAGGAACAAAACATCTCTTCGTCAGTCCAGAAACTACCAAGAAAACAGTAGAAGGGCAATAAATAGGGCGTTTAGTCCAGTTTGCTTTTTTCTGTTTAAATCCCACAGTTTTTGCAAATGCCACAACATGAGACTCTTGAGAGCCCATGTTCCTAGTGCCATTCAATAGATTCAGAATATTGTGCCATTCCATACATTCATACATTCACTATCTGACTGAGTAACCTAGAGAATCCTCCCTCTGGTCAGCCATTTATCTGATCATCTGAATGCCATGGTGGAAGAAGACCAGAGACCAGCTGATGTCAGGACAGGTGGAAACCACAGATTCTCCTTGGAATCAAAATCTCCTTTAGTGTAAACTGGTGGTGATTACACTTGCTGAGGTCAGAAGGTTTAGGATTAACTTTCTACTTTGACATAGTGGACATTCCCATCACTACTTTGTGAAGGCATGGTAGGCACTTCATTAATGCTAATTAAAGTGCACTGTCTAGCCTATCATTTCCACCAAGTTTTCTTTTTAAATGGGTTCTCCTTGCTCAGTCCCTGGAGACTGAGTTTTTTGTTTAATTTGATACACTTGATTTTGCCATTTATCTTCCATGGAAGTTCAGGCCAATAAAGAAGCCACATTCTTATGTCTTAGGAAAAAAAATTAAGCAAGGGACCATCTCCAAATTGTCATCTGGGGTTTAAGATAATAATATAAGCCCACAGTGTAACAGTGTATTGCTTCATCAGGGATGGTAAGAAAACCATAGGACTATAAATGCAGGAGCAACTACTAAAACAGTAGATCATACACACACAAAAGGAACTGGAATGATTTTCTTACAAAGACTCAACTTGTGGAAGAAAAACTTTAATTATCATAGCATAAAACACCTGTATGAAGTAAAAATTGGTTTGAACAACATTAGTAGAGAATGTGCTCTAGGAAGCAGAGGTAACTGGATGTAAAAACTCTGGCAGCCATTGAATAGAACAGTCGCAGATGGTCAGCTGACACCACATCTAATGGGGACAAAAGCCTTGTGTGTGGGGAATTTTGGACAATGCTTGCAGAAATATTACACTGTACATAAACCAAATTGAATTGTTTTCACATGTTATAAAGATCCATACACTCATAGTCATGCTCTTCAGTTCCACAGTAAGAGTAGCATAGAACACCTAAACACAGAAGAAAGCATTCATGCAAGATATCTAACTCCTTGATATAATAATGCATACACTTCAAAATGATTACACTATCGTTACACCTAGGGCTTTCTTCAACTACAAGGTGGTGGTCATGGTCAGCACAGCCCCCAGGATCAACATCTAGAAAGCAGGCACCACCTTCTGCATGTCTCCTCTTTTTGCATTTTTCCTCTTCACTTTTCTTAATTAACTCTGCTGTTGTTGCTGTTTCTTAGCAAAACTGGTAAAAACAAAATTGTAATAGTTGAAAAAATCACTCTAGCAATCAACACGCTTAAAACCATCAATCTTCTGGGGGTAAAGAAAGCACTGTGCAACTTTTAGAACTCTGATTAATAAACAAGGTGGTCACAAATTTTCCTCGCTTGAAGACTTCCACCACTTTTCTGATCAGGTCATCATAGGTGGTCTGACTTAGGTTTGTTTCCTAACATAGGAAAATTCTGGTTCTGGAGTGATGTGAATAGTCCAGTATGCTACATCTGATTTCATTCCATTCATCCAGCAGCCACAAGGATTGAACAGTGTGGCATCAATGACAGAACCTGGTATCAGGTCATGAATCCCACTCTCACCTGTGACATCCTTTGCAGTAACACCACATTTCATGCAGAACTGATCCATAACTGCTGGGTCAAGCTCACTCATCAGAATTTCCAGGGTTCGATCTAGGTAATTGATTACTCAGCTGCCTGGCAAATCCAAAGTATACAAGTACCAACAGTCAGAATTCATACGTCTCAGACAATATTCTGCTCCATTTGGGAAAATTGCATTAAGAAACTCTATTTCTCCCTGGAAATTCCAGTGTGGGTACCCTTTGAGAGAAGAATAAAAGAAGCATTGAATCGAGTCAAACCCACTGTAATCCCTAGCAAGCTTCAGTAACACAATATGAGCTTTAATTTCAAAACTTTTAATTTAACTGTATATTATCATAATGATGCAGATTCTGTTGATGAGATATTTCATTGTAAATAATATAGACTATTAAATGCTTTCTGAAGCAGTAGAAAAGCCCCAATTATAAAGCAATGATGAGGAGAGAGCAGTGTTAATTGGAGTCTATTTAATCAGCACATGTAATCTAGTAATATGCTTAAAAGTGATTAAGATATATAGCAAAACACATACTATAAATACATTCTCAAAATTATTATATGTTAATTATAAAGATACATTTTTTTTTAAATTAGGAGAGGTACTTGACCTGGCAGCACAGGCCTGAGGTCCCAATATCTGGGAGACTGCTTCAGAACAATCTTGAGTAAAATAGGAACAGCTAGAGGTACTTAGTGAGACCTGACTTTAAATAATGTTGAGAGAGCATAAAATGTTGCTCATTCAAATAAAGAAAGAAAGGAAGGAAGGAAAGAAGGAAGGAAAGAAAGAAAGAAGGAAAAAAAGAGGAAAAGAAAGAAAAGAACAATATTTTCTTCAATGAAATGAGTTAGTCTTTTGAAATCAGTTAATTAAATCTTTACAATTGAAATAACATTGTGAGTTTTAATCTTTCAAAACTTATTTCCCATATATTTTAAAATAATAATAATATATAGCCTCGCTTTAAAACATGATAAAAATCAAAATACAGCCTAATATGCTAATTTAGACTTTCCTTTGTGTATGTAGTTATTACATCTGAAACTCTATCCTCACTATCCTAAGGAAATGTCTTTGAGTAAGCCTTCTTTGAGAAACAATGGAAATGTTATAGTTCTCTGAAGGAATCTTCCCCTGGATATTATTATTATTATTATTATTATTATTATTATTCACATTGCCTTTCTGATGGTAAACACATCCATTATTCTATTCCTAATACATGTGTGAAGAAGGGCTTGTGGGAGTGATGTAGAAGATGTTGAAGACTAGATCTCCATTAGTATCAAGTTGATGAACATGCCAATGTGAATGAGAAATATTTACAATGCGTCAACCCTACAGAGTAGAAATAACTAAGGAATTCTGAGATAAGGAAAAACAGTCTACCATAAAGACTATTGGTTTCCTGATACCCAATAACAAGCTCTGTAAACATACACATGCAAGTGATATTAAAAAGTCTTAATAGGCTATATTTAACAATATTTATGTATACAAATATGTCATTCAATAACAGTTAATGAAAAAGGAGCCCATGAATTTGTAAGAGATACAAAGAGAGGTATATGGGAGCATTTGAATGGTGTAATGGAAGAGAGAAATGTTATAATTATAATCTCAAAAATAAAAAAGTAAAATAAAACCAATCGCATCATTACACATATTTGCCCCATGATACCGATTTGCAGTTATAAAAATCCAACAGAATACACTTCTGTTTGTTAACATCTTTAGGGAAAATACCGAATAATCTAATTTGAAGTATGTTTAGAAAAATGAATGTTCTTTAAGATTTTTATGACTGTTTGTGATTTTTATTCCTGTTACGTGTGTTCATCTCTCAGGAGAGAGATTTTACCTTTGATGCTACATGGAAGAAAAGCGAGATCTTGAATGGCACATTGCCAGTCGGCTCCAGCCTTTTTGGGCTCCGCTTAACAATCTGTGGAGGACGGAACCTGAACTGAACGGCGAGCAGACAGATTTCACTCGCTTTCTAAGGGCGACAGGTGCAAAGAAGCCGGAGGAAAAAGCGTTCATTATGGGGAAGGTTAAAATTAGGTACTTAGAAATCGTCATCTAATTTAGGTCATTTATCATTCTACTCAAAGCCCCTTTTGTACGACTGAATGCTGCAGCGCTCACTTTACTGTTAGATCATGTCAGCTGCTCCGGGATCACTTGAAGCAGATGTTTCACAGACAGAGAGAGCCGGCTGGCTAACAGAAGCGTGGTGACGGCGAGTCACTTCTTGGCAGTTCCAGCGGTGAATGTGAGCATACCATGCAGGTGCAACCATACCCAGTGAAATGTAGGATCAATGCTTGGACAAAGGGAAAAGTGATATTGGTTTCTCCCAATTTCAAAAAAACTGAAAGGATTTTATTCCCAGTGGGTTAGAAACTCCCAGGCTATGGGCTAAGGTTCCCTGTAATGAGGTTTAAACCATCCCTTCCGCTATCAAGGGGAAGACCAAAATCCATGATGAATTTAACTAAATATAATGCATTCTTCCAAACAATTTCCAAAATCAACTTAAAAATGGAAACAGAATAGTGGGGGAATGTCTGTTGCTTAAATGATCAGACAGTATATTACTTTCTTGAAGTACCTTCGCCTCAAGTATATTATTATAAATATATAATAATATAGCACATTATATATTTTTACATACTAAAGCATATGAATGTGCACATATGTAGATCAAACTTAGAAACTTAGAAACATTGATCAATAACATAACTGCATTAACCAAATGCTTATTATAATTCACACTATGAAGTTTATGGGAAAGAAAAAATTTTCAATTACAAAAATATGATGGAAATATATTTTACAAGAAACTACTTTACTTCTTAGTTTGTATTTGAACTAAATAGAAGAAAGCCTGCTGTTTCACTGCAAAGAGCTTTTAGAAATAAAACTTACAACTTCTTATTGTCTATACAATAGTCTTTCAAATAGTCTTCCTTAAAAATTTTATTTGCCATGTTAATTTTTCTTGGAATGTGTGAACAAACACCTGTTTATCCCAGTTAAGGCACTGCTGTCAATCCACAGTTAGCTCGAAGCCATGAGTTTGTTTGGAGTTTGTTGTAAGAACATGGATGAGGACTTAGCAACAGAAGCATTGTCAACTCATTACTGGCTGCCCCACTGAAGAAGGTCTTCCTTCCTCCAGCACCTGGCTTGCACCTATAATTTCTCTAGAACAGGGCAGACCTTGCAACGTTAGTGCACAGTCTTATGACCTTCTCTTGCATCTCCTCCTAAGTCCCACATCCCACTAACAGAGAAAAGCTAATGGGTCTAACCTTGTGAGCATCTCGTGAGGTTAGCCACAGCAGCTCTGACTAAAGGTCATGGTGACCATGTATTGCCAAGAGGGTAGAATTCCATGGAAACATCTACACTTGTGTAATCCACCCCCAATTCACTCATTTACTCATTCCTTACTCATTTACTTTATTAATTTCTGGCTCTGGAAGTTCAAGTTCATATTTCTGAAGAACACAAAAAAGATATTTTTTAGACATTGTTACAGTATAAAAAGCTAGGGAGTTGTGTTGTTTTCCAAGAATTCCTGTGAGAATGGCTAAAAAAAAAAAGTCAATATATCCTCTAACAGCTACACAATCACATTCCCTTCCATGGCTCGAGGGCAGAATCATTCTGTGGTATGTTAGCTTCTGGTAGCTACAAATATTCTTTGGCTTTGGGGAGTGTACCTATGACCTATTCCTGCATCTTTACAAGGTCTTCTCCACATTTTCCTCATGTCTTGTGCTCCTCTGTCTCACGTAATAATATTTTACATTGGATCAAAGACAACTTCACCTTACATTTTTAATTTTATCCACAAAGGCGTTTTTCCACTCTCAAGGTCATTTTCATCAGTTTTGGAATGTAATTTCTTTGGAGATTTCTATCCAACCTACAGGAAGATATTGTAGAGACTCAATGCCCCAGCATAGGGGAATGCTACGGATACAGGAGTGGGTTGGTGGGTGGGGAAGCACCCTCATAGAAGCAGGGGTGAGGGGATGGTATAGGGGGTTGTAGAGGAGAAACCTGGAAGGGGCATGGCAATTGAATAGTAAATAAATAAAATAGCCAATAAAAAAGTTAGAAACATTGAACACACAACATGACTTTCTTAACCAGTACTTATGATTATAATTAAAACTGTGAAATGTATGTTAAACACTTCTTATATATTTTAAGCTGTCATACTCCATATGTAATCCTCATATGGCTACCATATTCATGAACTGTTGCTTGTCTATGCTGAACAGGGAAACTGCACAAGATTGCTGATCAATCTCACCAGTGAGCACACTGTTAGATTCAGCTGCTATATTTTTTGAAAGTTTTCTGATAATGGAAATTATACATTAATTTATTTTCTTGCACAATTTCCTTATCACATTACACATCAGTTCTTTTTAAACCTGTTAAGGTTTTAAAATACAGTGGCCAAATTGACTCTGCCTTGTTTACTTTGTATCACCATAGGGCTTTAAGGCTAATATGGTTGCTTTAGAATGATTCCATTCATTGAGAAGAAAGCTATAAAATAAGAAAATTGGTCATAACAAGAGTTAATAATTTATTATTACGATGAGCAAATGCCAGGGTAATTCTGGTGTAGAGAAGTTTAATGGAGCTAAACAAGGGGAAGGAAACATGCATACTATTTTCTGACCTCTCATTGGCTTTGCTGTGATTTTTCTAACTTATATTATTCTTTTGCCTGAGTAGAAAAGATCAGGTAGAAAACTATGTTATTTTTTATTGTTATTGTATAGGACACATGGTGTGAAAATCCCAGCCACTGGATTTTAACATCACCTATAAAACAGATGTCACTTTCTCCAAGGTGCTATTTGTGAGCACTGTCTGCAGGCCCTTTCTACTTCATCGGTATCTCTGTTGGCTAAGAAAATTTAATTTGTCCTGAGTTGTATTCTAGAGTTATTCCCTTGGATTATTTTGAAATCTGATAGGTTTCTCAGTATTTTCAAGCAAGCTACCAGTACCTGAAATGATATTTTCTTTACTTTATAACGCCATATTGTTTTTCTCTATTAATCACTAATTCCCTACAAGTATCTACACATTTTACAGATTCAAGAGACTAGGAATATCTCTATATCTAATTAGCTCTTAACCCTGCTCATTGTTTGTTGTAAATTTCTATGCTTATCTTATTATGTAATATTTTCATTTTTCAAAGTCATGACCATAAAAAATCACATTTCTGAAGGATAAAAAATTCTACATCAATTTTCTTAAATATATTCTGAAAGCAGCATTCAGTGTTGCATCCCACATTGTTACAGTGTTGAACTGAGAAGTTAAGATTTTAATGTCAGCCTAAATCACAGAATTAAAGTCGTAGATCATCATAGCCCACTCTGACCTGTCTTTTGAGTATACAGTATATAGCAAGTTCCTGTAAAACTCCCAACATATTTTAAAAATAATTTCTTCTGTTTTTTTTTTTTTTTTTTTTTTTTTTTTTTTTTTTTTTTTTTTTACTTTCACCCCAGGGAAGAATTTTAGGCAAAGCATTTCCATATGGAAGGAGTGAGGCAGTTTAACAAGCTGTATAGCATCACTCATGAATAGTATTAAAATCTCAAGAGCCTAACTTGAGCTGGAAGAGCAGGGTGTATAAAAGCATCTTGTTTTTGAATATGTTCACATATTGTCAGAACAGGAAATGCTACAAACATCATTATAAGCAACCCCATAGACCATTTTTATGAAGCCCACCATTATAGGCTCTTGCTAGAGTACAGATACTCCTATTTCAATGGCAAAAAGGAAATCATCACAATAGTGTCAGGTGCAGTTATCCCTGTACAAATGCAGTCAGAATGTACATTCCAGAAAAGGTGAAAATGAACCTGGAAAAGACGAACAGGCTTTTGTTAGAAATACAGTAATAATTTGTCAATTATTGAAATTAAAAAAGAAAAATGCGGACTTTTCTACCTATGGTTGCCTAGAATCTTGCAGCTAGGCAGTGGCTCAAAGCCATGTGTTGTGTGCACAGGTGAGCTGAAGTAGCTGATGCACTTTACTAGTACCAGATGCTCAGGCTCCATGCCCACTTAGGACTCCGGTTCCCTCTATTCAACTTTTTCAAAGGCCCCAGGTGACTTGAATGTGTCAGCAGGTTGGAGAACCCAGGACCCTTCAAGAGCAATGACTACCAAATTCTAGCATGTAAGAACCACATAGGAATTTAATAAAATTCACTCTCTGGTGCCAGCCATCCACAGACTTTGATGGAGTAGTTGTAAATACAGGTTTCATAATTGCATTTTGGGGGAGCATCCCTGGGGATCATATGCCCATATTCTATGCACTTTACTAGCTGAGAAAAAATAAGGTAGAATCCTTAGGGAGAATTTCTACCAATTCAAACACTGTTCTATACAAGATTGATTCATAAGAAAGTTTATCTTGGCCTATATAATCACATTCATGTGAAGTTTTCCTTTATGTTACAAGTAAAAATACGTGAAAATTCCATGTTTTAGATTAAAAAAATAAGAAATTGCTGAAATGACTTTATTAACTCTGTAGAAGTGACATATCATTAAATCGTGGTTATCACTTTACTTCACTGGCATTTATAAATGTGAACAAAAGTATTGCAAGCATCTAAACATGTAAACTTGAAAGTTTCACATCAGTCCAAATCAACTTATGGCAACCTAACTGTAGGTTCAAAAAGTGATGCTGAAATCCAATGCCAAAATATAACAAGCCTAAGAACATCACACCTCTAAGAATACATATTTTTATTAAAATTTTTGTTCATACAATATATTTTAATCATTCCTCCTAAATCCTTCATACTCATCCAACTCCACACCCCTTTTCTCTTTTTAGAAAACAAATAAGAAAACTAAAATTTTTAGAAGAAATAATCAAGAAAAATACACACAAACACAATTTATAAAAACCCAAAACTAGAAACTACAATGAATAAGCAAAAAGAAGCCGAAGAGGAGGAGGAGGAGGAGGAGGAGGAGGAGGGGGTGGAAGAAGAAGAAGAAGAAGAAGAAGAAGAAGAAGAAGAAGAAGAAGAAGAAGAAGAAGAAGAAGAAGAAGAAAACTAACACCCAGAAAAACAAAAATGCCAAGCAATATAAATCAAAAGGTCTGTGAAGAACTGAGTTTGGATTTTGATGGGGATTGCAAAATGGTTTGATCTGGAAAATATCATCCTAAGTGAGGTAACCCAGTCACAAAAGTATACACATGGAATGCAATCTCTGATAAGTGAATATTAAATAGCCCAGAAGCCCTGAATACCCAAGGCACAAATCGTATAACAAATGATTCCCATTAAGAAGTATGGAGAAGGTCCTGATCCTGGAAAGGATTTATCTAGCATTGGTAGGGGAATATAAAGACAGAGAAAAAAAGGAGGGAGGTCATTGGAGAATGGATGGAGAGAAGAAGGTTTATGGAACATATGGGGAGGGGGGATCCGGGAAAGGGGAAATCATTTGGAATGTAAACAAAGAATATAGAAAATAAAAATATTTATAAAAAAAATAAATAAATCAAAAGGTCTACAGAAATACCTTTGAGTTTACTTTCTGTTGACCCTGGGCATTGTGTTTGCCCTTCAGTGTGGTTTGTATAGCCAGTGAGAGCCCATTGGACACAACAAAGACCTAATCTGGCTTAGATCTTGTGTGTTTCCTCAGTCTCTGAAAGTTCGTATAGGAACCAGCCCTGTTTATCTGAAGGACGCTGTTTACATGGTGTCCTCATCCTTTCTGGTTCTTACATCTTTTTTATTTTTTCTTCCCTAGAACTTTCTGAGTCCTGAGGGGAGGGGCTTGATGAAGACTTCCTACTCAGGACTGTATGTCTCAAAGTTTTTCACTCTCGATTCATTGTCCAGTGGTGCGTCTCTGGATTAAGTTCCCATCTAGTATAAGAGAAGTTTCTGTGAAGATGGCTGAGAGAGACACTGACCTGTGGGTATAGCAGAATATCATTAGGCGTTGCTGTATTTATTCAGGAAACAGTAATATTTGGATTTCTCCTAGGCCTTGGGCCTTTGTCTAGTCTAAGATTCTTGGCCATCTGGTCAGGGACAAGCAGTTGCTCCCTCTTATGGAGTAAGCATTCAAATCAGATCAGATGATGGTTGGTGACTTCCACAATATTTGTGCCATCATTTTACCAGCATATGAAGCAGACAGTTCACCATTGTAGATCATAGCTTTTGTACCTTGACCCCATCCATGACATACACTAGGTCTGTGATCCTATGGCTATCACATAATTTTATTCCCCAAATGTCTCTCTCATTAGCTACATGGTGACAATTGCCCTCATATGTATTTTGTCTCTCCTTAGACTTATAAAGTTCTATGGATTATTTTTGGAAACTCTTAGAAAAGCAATTAGTATAATGACAATCACTTTATAGTTTTACATTATGGGTGATTGGCTTTGTCACTTGACACTTGACATGTAGCAATGGATATTCATAGATTCTATAATCGGTTTTGATACTCTCATTAAACCATCTGTAAATCATCTATTTTATCTAATTCTTTTCAAATCTTAATTTGTGTTTGATCATAAGGTACAGAGAGAATATGTTTCCATTTAGTCAAATGAGTTGGAATTGCATAATATAGATATATTCCTCAAAATGCAAATGTTCTGTTTATCATCTGACTATGGTTTCTGAATAATAGAAGAATGAAAAGAAACTGCCCATCTCTATTAAAAATAATAATAATAAAAAAAGGTAAAGCTTGATTTATATGTGGAAGCCAATATTCCATCCCAAGAAACAGAAAGGAGTACTTTCAGGGGTTATTGTGAAGGCCAGGAGGAGCTGAGCTGGCTCTTAGGTAATCATTGCCATAACTATATAGACACATCAGGCATAGAGTGTAGGAGGAAAGCCTGTTAGGAGACATGCTCTTTACATAGTTCCAAAGAAAAAAGAATGGCTCAATCGTGTCAAAGCAGCCCACTCGCTGAGCTCTAAAAGCTATCCTGACATTTCTCATCAGCAGGGACACCCAAGAGCAATATCCAGTGCCTGAACCACCTGGACGTAAAAGACTCTAATGACATTGGATGGCAGCCACCGGGAGTGGAGACTCTGCCAATGTAATGAGCAACTCTGAAATGATAATAGCTATGGCCTGAGAAGAAAGATTTTAAAGTCTATTTTTAGGGTTATATATAATGGTCATCTCTTAGCAGCTTCACCTTATCACCTACTGCACCTTATTGAGTCTGGCTTTGCAACTCTCCTTCCTAAATCACTCAACCACATGGAGAACCTCAGTGTGTGGCTGTGTATGGCTATCTTCGAGTATGTGTCTTCTGCAACAGAGGCACAGCATCAAGACGCGCAAATGAATGAAAAGATTTTTGAAGGAGAATTTTGTCAGTGGTGTCTGTCAAATGAAGTATTCTGTGTCTGCATTTTATGCCGCAGTTCTATGGACAACACTAGACTAACTTGGAAAGTGATACCTGAGGTACAAGCTTAGCAATACAGAGCCTCAATGGCACATACAGACCCTGGTTTCATTCCCTAGTCCCACAATAAAGAAAAACTTAGAAATCTGGATTCTAGAAGGAATATTTTACTTCATTCCCAAACAATTCTGTTTTTAATGGAGGTAAAGTATGCATCCTGTTACCTGATGTTCTCATTGTAAATAACTTATGTTATCTTTCTCTCAGAAACAAAGTCGTGTTTTGGTTCATTGGTGGCTATTTTGTTTCCCTTCTGCTACTATAGTTGGTTTATGGGAATAGCGAGGGCCTGGAGCATCTGCTTAATGGACTAGCTTCCTGAGTCCTGGGCTGGAACTAAGAGCCAGAACTCTGTGTATTTAGGAATGAGCAGGATACTTCACTCTATACAATCATCCCTTTCAACTCATTTCAAATGTAGCTGGTATTTGCCAAGCATTTTAAACATCCAAGGGTTTATTGCTTGGATTGATGAAAACTTGCTGATCTACCATTACTTGTAATACTAATAAATCTTTTATAATGAATCCACACTCATCCTAAAACTAAAAATAAGAGGTGGAGGCAAAAACGGAGACACTATGCCATTTTTAGAGAGCCGTTCATTTCCTGCTTTTACAGGATTTCTGTTCCTATTTACTAAACCCTGGTATCTTCATGTCTGCCCAAAATACTGGACATGGGAATATGTATAAATAAATGCTTTACGTTTAGGAAATACGTGTTTCAAATCTAATCCTCAAGATTTACTTTTAAAAAAGGCTTCTTTAAGACTTGGATGACTTTTTGAAAAAACGGTAGATGTTTTTAGTTAAATGTTCCCCATTTTTTTTAAATCAATTGCCTGTGAAGTTATACTCAGTATGGTTTCGTTTGTAGAATAAATCTTTTTTTTTTTTTTTGACCCAGGACAGCTCTTTCTGTTGGGGTTCCACAACCACTTGGTGGCAATGTTGTAGAACGCAGTCAGCAGCAGGTGGGGGTGAGACAGACAGAGAGGCCCTTCCCAGTACTTGGGTGAGCATTGTGATTTACTGAATTACAGCCCATAGTTCTGTCTTAATAATTTAGAGGCCCTTATAACCCAGACTGGTTCAAATTTCCAATGGCAGAGTGACAAAAGATGTCACAAATACTTTCAACAAATATATCCACCAGATAAATTAACAAAAAAGCAAGCTGAATTAAGGAGTCTTTAGATTTTCTTCAAAAGTAATTAAAAGTTAGAGGAAATTTAAAGACAGTTAATAAATAATGTGAATTCAAAACTCAAACTTAGTCCATGTAGTATAGAAAGCACAGCAAGTCCTTCCAAGTCTGTGTCTAATTTACCACCATAGCTTTTTGTCCAGTCAGTTGTCACCCTGAGTGAAATGCTGAATCCAAAGCGAGCTCATTCCTCCCCAAGGAGCATTTTCTTTGAACATCTCCTTTTCCATGTTTTAGACTCTATTTCTCTAGTCCTAGTAGCCTCTCACCTCAGTCCTCCAAACCTACACAGGGTGTTATCTCTCCTTCCTCATCTTAGCATCCATCTTCCTCACTTCTCACCAAAAATGTTGTAACTTTCCTAAGCTATGTACACAGTGCAAGTCTGTTTCCATTAGTGATTCTCAGGAGGGTGCTTTCATTTATTTCTTGCTGATATCTTTCTGTTCCCTCTGTAAGTAAAACATGACTACAGCAGAAAGGCCGTTCCGTAGATACTGCAGATAGGATCAGTTCACTGTGTTATTCCAGTTCATGATATTTATATTCCAGTAAGCAATGAAATCAAATAAATAATTTTTATCAATATTTGTGTGCCTGCAATGTGTTCGTGTATGTGTTTCTCTGTGTGTGTTTCTGTGTGTGTGTTTCTGTGTGTGTGTGTGTGTGTGTATTTGATAAGGACACAAACATTATCCCTACAACTAAGTGCCTAAGAATAGTAAAAGTATAAGAATTTAATAAAGGATATGTATGATAAGTTTTAAATCTTGATCACAACCTATAAGGTAGATGCTAATATTTCCCTTACTTCAAGTATGACATTTATAGTTTTAGAGCAATTATAGCAATAAATTCCAAGACAGGTACTTACATTTTTAGCAAATGGGCTTCAGAGAATACACTTATAAGTACTATATAATATTGTTTCTCCTTAAATGCAGAGTAGACGTGTGTGTTAATTAACCAAGTATAAAAATATTCCAACAACTTTCTTATTTGATATATTTTTTATTTACATTTCAAATGATTTCCCCTTTTCTGGGCCCCCACTCCCCGAAAGTCACATAAGCCATCTTCCTTCCCGCTGTTCTCCCACCCACCCTTTCCCACTTCCGTGTTCTGGTTTTGCCCTATACTGCTACTCTGAGTCTTTCCAGAACCAGGGGCCACTCCTCCGTTCTTCTTGTACCTCATTTGATGTATGGATTATGTTTTGGGTATTCCAATTTTCTAGGCTAATATCCACTTATTAGTGAGTTCATACCATGATCAATCTTTTGAGTCTGGGTTACCTCACTTAATATGATGTTCTCCAGCTCCATCCATTTGCCTAAAAATTTCATGAATTCATTGTTTCTAATGGTTGAATAATACTCCATTGTGTATATATACCACATTTTTTGCATCCATTCTTCCGTTGAGGGATACCTGGGTTCTTTCCAGCTTCTGGCAATTATAAATAGGGCTGCTATGAACATAGTGGAACATGCATCCTTATTACATGCTGGGGAATCTTTTGGGTATATGCTCAGGAGTGGTATAGCAGGATATTCTGGAAGTGAGGTGCCCAGATTTCTGAGGAACCACCAGACTGATTTCCAGTCTTGTACCAATTTGCAACCCCACCAGCAGTGGAGAAGTGTTCCTCTTTCTCCACATCCTCGCCAATGCCTGCTGTCTCCTGAGTTTTTAATCTTAGCCATTCTGACTGGTGTGAGGTGAAATGACACAAGGAAAGTCCTGTTTATAGTTAATAAACTCCAATGTGGTATATTGTTCAAGGAATTACTGTGAATTTTCTTCTTTTCTTTTCTTTTTATAGATATATACTATACTTTTAATCTTCTTCCAAGAACTTAAGTTTTTCTGAATTACATTTATATCTCACTTAAATGTAAATTCTTCGAATACAGACATCTAAGACACTCCTGTTTCTAATTTTGCTGTAGTTTCAGATACGTGGAAAGTTTGCAGTAGATATTTAATGAAAAATTGTTCTAGTTCCAGTATGGTTAAAGCTTAAGGGATTTTCCTTTTTTTTTTTTTTGTTGCAAATCCTGGTTGATTTGATTAAATAAAAGTGCAGCTCAAAGTTATCTGTTCAACATTTCTTATGATATACATAATCTGACTCCTTGTCAAAATACTGACTTCTAAGTACAGTCATACACTCAAACAATTAAGGAAAACTTGGTCTTCCTAGAAGGTTGAGGCTTGAGAAATGAACTTAAGGAAATACTGAGATTCTTGCTACTGCACATCTGTATCTGCTGGCATCGCATGCTGTGATTCTGTGTTAGCTCGCACTAAGGGGAGACCCGTCAGTATGTGGGAAATTGCATTGGGTTGTGCTGTCTGCCCCATGCTAACCTCCAGTGTCATCTCTCCTTCCATCCTTGACTATTGCCCTCGACACAGGGATTCAGGCTTTTCTCAAGCCATTCTTTTCCATGACTAATGTCCCATCCTAAATTAGTCCCTAAATGCCCCTTAGTTTGTCCTCAGTGATCTTTTTGGATCTTTTAAAGGGACAGTGGAGATTTCATTGCACGTAATAGTAGTTGGCACAATTACTGGTGTGTTTTTCTCCTACACTATAAACCCTTTAAGCTATCACATGGTCACCTCTGTGACACATAGTCTGGAATAGTGACATGAATTTATTGATTAGTACATGGTGTAAATGAATGATTTTGGATGTGTAATATGATTTTAGTGTAGGTGTTTAATTTCTTTTTATAAGCCCCTAAACACACCAAAAATATTTTGCAACTGTAGAAAAATATGGTATATAACTCAGAGGTGCAAGGTTTTAAAATGTAGTTTTGGAACAGTTAAAATATATAACAATGGGTTAATTTTGAAACCAATGATTTATACAGTTTTTTTCTTTGTGTCTATAGGTTCAACATTTGTGGATTTAACCATTCAGCAATGGAATGCATGTCTTTCAATTGCATCAGTATGAAATGTGTATAGACATTTTTCTTGTCATTATTGCCTAAACATTGCGGTATAGCAACTATTTACATATAATTTACAACATACTATGTACCACAAGTAATTTAGAGAAGATTTAATGTGTACAGAAGGATGTATGTACATTATATGCAAATAAAATAGCATTTTATGTGAGGGACTTGATCATCACCAGATTTAGGTATCTCGGAAATTCTGAAATCAGTCGCTGAAGGGTAGGATGGAATTCTGTATTAAGTTTCTTGATCTGAAAAGTTTCATGAATAGTGAAATGAATACATGCATTTCACAACTAATCAGCTGAAATTATGTTTTATTTAATGTACAGACCTAGGTTAATTCCTTTTGACAGACTTACAAACATTTTTCTTTCATGCATCAGCAGAGTTATGTGAAATCAATAAGAGTTCTGCTACGTAGGCGCCACATGGTCAAGGTTCACTGACAAGATATTAAATATATAAATGCTGCATGTAGCAAGAAAGTTTCCCTTGATTCTAGGCATTTTATTTGATATCTCTCTTTATTCTGACCCTTCTTATAAGTGTGAGTTCTCAACTTCTCTGAATGTTACCTAAATATCAGAGGTGGAACTCACAGCACCTTCTCTGATTTTTGTGAATATCTATCCTCAGTGGATGAATTTAATATATTTGTCAACTAGTGCTTTAAAAAATGATGCTGTGTTCATTAGAGTAGTGCTTACTAATGTTATCATCAATTATGCATTATACAACTAAAAATAAATAGATTTTAAAGGTCCTAGAAAAAGATTTTTATTATTTCATTAAAATATTTCTTCTTCAATGAGGAAATTCATCCTCAGTGGATGAATTTAAGATATCTGTCAACTAGTGCTTTAAAAAATGATGCTGTGTTCATAAGAGTAGTGCTTACTAATGCTATCATCAATTATCATTATACAACTAAAAATAAATATATTTTAAAGGTCACAGGAACAGATTTTTATTATTTCATTAAAATACTTCTTCAGCAGCTGATGCATGTGTTCATTTCACTATTCATATGAATATAACGTAAGGAAAGTGATTCAGAAATTTGTGTTGTCTATTTTTCTCCTTCTAAGTGAAATGCCAGCATCCTCACTCATACCTTCCTTCTTGTTTCGCTTCCTTGGGTCTGTGCAATGTAGCATTGATGTCCTTCCAGGATTGTTCGGCTAATACCCACTTACAAGTGAGTACATAGAATGCATATTCTTTTGAGACTGGGTTACTCACTCGGGATATCATTCTCAAGCCCCATCAATTTGCCTGCAAAATTCAGGCTGTCTTTGTTTTTAATAGCTGTGTAGTATTCCATCGTGTAGATGTACCACATTTCTTTATCCATTTTTATTTGAGGGACATCTAGGTTGTTTCTAGTTTCTGGCTATTATGAATAAAGCTGCTATGAACATAGTTGAGCACATGTCTTTGTGGGATGGTGGGGCATCTTTTAGGTATATGCTCAGGAGTGATATAGCTGGGTCTTGGCGCATGACGTATTAACTAACAGAAACCTTAGACTGGAAATATTTATAAGAGAAAAGAGATTCAAGTTTGAGTTTGAAGATGTGAAAGTGAATTTTGACTCCTGGCAATGGGTGATCAATATTAGATGTCATAGTTTGCGACTTAAATTTTAGAATGAAGAAGGCCTTTCAGTAAATAAGTGGACATTACTTTGGAGGAGAACGGGGTGCTGGCAGAAGAGGAGTTGGACAAAAGCATTGCATTAAAATACAGAAAGAATTTGAAAAATATCTGTGGAAAGAACAAAACATACTATGAACAGAAATCATTCTCTAGCTTCTAGTCTTGAAAAACGGAAGGGTAGTGTTGCTTCAGTGTTCTCCAAATATTTTCTCAACTTTGAAAATACAAACATATAAGTACCAAGAAACACATTAATAAGAATTTTTATGCTGAAAGAAGAAATACATTGGTGAGTGGAATTAAATCTTTCTGAAGTTTTCTCATTAAATATTGACTTAATAATAAAGCATTTTATGTATTAAAATAAATTAAAATAAGTAGAATTTATATTAGGAAAATATTTTATAAATGTAGAAAGCGCTGCTATACAGATATTTCTTTAGTATTGAGACATTCCCTCCCTTGGGAAGCTCTTCAAGACAAAGGAAGTAACTGAAACCCATTAGGTCCAGGAAGTGCCTGGTATACAATTCACAAGGCCATTTTGTGAGCTTATGCAAACAGAAGTAATTGCTTCCAAGAAGAGACTCTCTAACCCCCAGTGATGCCAGGAAGTTGGCACCTGGATGTAAAGTCCTCTCTCACTGTATGGTAAGACTTCGTGATGTAGCAGCCTTTGATTCGTTCATGGCCATATAAGTAGCCCTAGTAAATTGATTAGTACATTAGACTGGACTTGAGTGGAACAGTTCCATGTTGGCTGTGTGTTTGTGAATATCTCTCCAAGGGGAGCAAATGTCCTACCCCGACTGAGCAACATATGTGCTTTTGAAGTTTTTGGTGTAAAGCATGGGGAAAAGAAAGGCTTTAAGTGTTTTATGTTTTATCTTATAAAAAAGTAGACATTATTTTCTATGGTGCTGGAGTTTGGTTGCAAGATCAAAGTTACAGCAATTTGTCACCTAAAGGGGCCTGATTTCTGCTCAGTGCCAGTGCTCCACTGGGTCATCCCAGGTTGAAGCCTCCAATACTTACAAGAACACAGATTTGGACACACATGTTTTATCACGTGTATCTTTAAAACAAAAACAACTCCCAAATGCCTTCCCAAGTTATATTTTTAGTCATGTTGTTGGAATTTCGTTTGTTTGTTTTGTTTTTTGGGGAATGGTTTCTCTGTGTAGCCCTGGTTATCCTGGAACTCACTCTGTAGACTAGGATGGTCTTGAACTCAGAAATCTACCTGTCTCTGCTTCTCAAGTGCTGAGATTAAAGGCATGGGCCAATCGCTTCTTGGCCTTTTGGCTAAGATCAATTATAAAGGTATGTGCCACCATTGTCCGGTTCGTTGTTGGTAATTTTATTAGGAAAATATTAATCATGTGTTGAGATTTCAATAAATATTCTTTCAATATTGGTAGGAACCATGAAGTTATAAAATATGATAACTTGATATGAACACATGATAGTTATAAAATAATTTTGGTTATAGAATATTAATATAAAATGGAAGCAATAACATAATAAAATGTTTTAATACTAATTATAATTCTATTTTCAAGCAGGAGAGAGTTAAAAAGATTAGCTTATGTTCTGTAAAACTATCTCTTTATAAAATGAGAAGTCCTGAGAAATAAGTAATTTTAGGTACCAGAATGTGCAAGTAAAAGATCAGTGTTGTCAGGGAGTCGTGGGAAGAAGAAATTGTGGACTAATAGTTCTGAACTCTTCTAGAACATGAAAATATTAAGATGTGCCACAAGATTTCGTTTGGATCACTGACTGTGGTTTAATGAGTGTGAATTAAATTTCTATACCTTCAAAGAATTAAATGAAATGATATTTAGGATACTAGATATTCTAAAAATATAATTCTACATCTTTAATTAACCATATTTTACTACACTCCAAGAAAGGACATTGTTCCCTGATTCCAGATGCTGCCACAATAGGCTGATGAGAAGGAAAAAGAAGGTGTTTTTGACCAATAGTGTATGCTCTAAGAGCAAGAATTGACAAATGAGACCTCATAAAATTACAAAGTTTCTGTAAGGCAAAGGACACCATCAAGAGGACAAATTGGCAACCAACAAATTGGGAAAAGATCTTCACCAATCCTACATCAGATAGAGGGCTAATATACAATATATATAAAAAACTCAAGATGTTAGACTCCAGAAAACCAAACAACCCTATTAAAAAATGGGGTACAGAGTTAAAGAAAGAATTCTCACCTGAAGAACATCGGATGGTGGAGAAGCATCTTAAAAAATGCTCAACTTCATTAGTCATTAGGGAAATGCAAATCAAAACAACCCTGAGATTTCACTTTACACCAGTCAGAATGGCTAAGATTAAAAATTCAGGAGATAGCAGGTGTTGGAGAGGGTGTGGAGAAAGAGGAACACTCCTCCACTGCTGGTGGGGTTGCAAATTGGTACAACCACTCTGGAAATCAGTCTGGCGGTTCCTCCGAAAACTGGGCACCTCACTTCCAGAAGATCCTGCTATACCACTCCTGGGCATATACCCAGAGGATTCCCCACCATGTAATAAGGATACATGCTCTACTATGTTCATAGCAGTCCTATTTATAATTGCCAGATGCTGGAAAGAACCCAGGTATCCCTCAACAGAAGAGTGGATGCAAAAAATGTGGTATATCTACACAATGGAGTACTATTCAGCCATTAGAAACAATGAATTCATGAAATTCTTAGGCAAATGGATGGAGCTAGAGAACATCATACTAAGTGAGGTAACCCAGACCCAAAAGATGAATCATGGTATGCACTCACTAATAAGTGGATATTAACCTAGAAACCTGGATTACCCAAAACATAATCTACACATCAAATGAGGTACAAGAAGAAAGGAGGAGTAGCCCCTTGTTCTGGAAAGACTCAATCAAGCAGTATTCGGCAAAACCAGAACGGGGAAGTGGGAAGGGGTGGGTGGGAGGACAGGGGGAGAGAAGGGGGCTTACGGGACTTTCTGGGAGTGGGGGGGCTAGGAAAGTGGAAATCATTTGAAATGTAAATAAAAAATATATCAAATGAAAAAAAAAGAAGGTGTTTGTGCAAGCGGTGCCTTGATGAATGAGTGGTTTACATGTGCTGGGGCAGAAAGTCCACTTGTTAATATTACAACAGGCTGCTTCCTTTATTATTAAAAATTAATTGAAAGCAAATTATAATAAACGTTCTCTTCATAATGAACGAAATAGTTCATTTTGAACTTGTTTATTTGAAACGAAAATTTGTCAGGCGAAAGTACAAAGCTAAAGAGCCTTCCGTGATTTCATACTGCCCATTTTAAGGATGAATTTTTTATTTTACTGTATTTTGAATCTCTCTTGCCCCACTATCCAAGGAGTTCACTTCACCTTCGGCTGCCTCACCTGGGCTTCTTTCCCAGGCATTTTGTCCTTCCTATGAAGGAGCACTTCCTGACATCTGCCTTGAATTTCCCTCTTGCCCATTCCTGAACTCTCATCTTGCTATCTTTTCTAAGTGGAAAATTGTCTGCTTGACATTATTTCTATCATGTTCAGTTCTGTATTTTTCAGTGAAATCTTCCTTAATTATTTTCTTCCCAAGAGAGCACTTAATCTTTTTCAGACTGTCCTTATAGATTTTTACCTGTTGGCCTCAGGATAAACTCCATTGCTTCTAAAGGAAACTTTGATAGTCTGAAATACATAGATATTCTATCCAAAGAAGCCTTATTATAATAATATTTACACAATATACAGACTTATTTTTTTACATAGGAGAATCTCTGTGAAAATAGACAGAACATCCAAAGAACAAAGGGGCAAGATCAAATATGGTTCATCACTCAGAAACGTTTTACTCCATTTCTTTCCTCTTTTGTTTACCTTGAGTGCCTTGAGGGTTCACACAGAATGATGAAACATTATTTTTCAGTGTTCATTTTTCTTTAATGTTTAGTTTATACCCAACAGAGCAGAAAGATCTAATACTTAGAAGAAATTGAAATTAAATTAATTTTTTCATTTTTGTTGTTTCTTGTACTTATTAACCTAAGGTCATGGCAACAAAAAGGCATGGTGAAATAGAGAGAAGCCAATTAGTGCTTTGTTTTAATGGACAATTAGGAGAGTAAGTTTTAAGATTCACGAATTAAAATGTTCAGGAAAATACACATGTTATCAGCAATATGACTTCAAAAATATAGTGTGAATGAAAAAGTCTTTGTGTACACAACAAAGGAAAAAGACTCATTTTCACTGCACCAAGTGTTAAGTGCTGTTTCTATTACAGCATCCCTACCTAAAAGGATATTTTAAAAGAACATGTAATTGCTAACACTATATCAAAGATTATTTTAGACTGCTTGCTGTTTACTCTGCAAATAACAAAACAAAGGTATTTAATGGAATTATTGAATTGATAGTGTTAAATTTGAGTCCCACACTTATTTTAATGAGTGCCTCATTTGACTAGGTTTTATAAGTATAAATTGGTAGACTTTTCAAAGTTATTTCTAAGTTGACATCCATTAGAAATTTATCAGTATTAGTAATCCTGGCCACATAGTCAAATGAGAAACATCTTGAACCTTCTAGATTTTCCTAGGAGAATATACATCAACCCAGATCTGTGAATGTCTCAAAGAAGTTTGTGTGTGTGTGTGTGTAGTTTTGTGGTTTTGTCATTTTGTAAGATATGTTTATGTGGAGAATAGTGAGATGGGCTTTCAGACAAAAAGGTCACTCACTAAATGCTTCTCCATGCAAATACATTGCATTTTATAACTTGCTTTCTGTAGATCATTGTGTCAGGGACATATAACACACGAAAACATTATATCATAAAGCCATATTTTCCTGTTTTCTGCCTCTTTCCTAAGTAATTGAGAATAGTATTTTGATACATTTATAAATTTGGCTAAAACCTTAGTAACTCATACATTTAAAAGGTCAAGTGAACTAATTATTTTGAGCTACTCATGTCTTCTCAGTACAGAATAGCATTCTTTATTAAGTTTGTGCAGAGGTTTGTAGCAATTCCTAAAGGGCTAAGTGGGAAAATCTGTATTAAGTGACATGCAAAGTACCTTTTCTATTATCAGTTGTAAACTGTGAACACACTGTTATGCCCAATACTTCTGAGCAGTCTCTTCCTTTTCAAGAAAAGAAGCCAGAAAAAATAGTATGACGGTAATGTCAAATGCAATTGGGCACTTTATATGTTTTCTTGAATCAATGAACACTACATGCATGTCATTTACGTGAATAGTAATACTTTGTGTTTCACACAGACTTTCTCCATCTTTAGCTTCATTAACACTACACTAGTAATTTGCCTATCCTCCTTTGATGGTTTTACAAAATTCAAGAGAGCTAAAGAGTTTACTCACAATGATATCACCCAATGCCTGTTATGTTTTTGATCTTTTAAAATGAAACTTTTCATTTATTTTTATTAGACATTTGCTTTATTTACATTTCAAATGCTATCCCCTTTCTGCATTACCCCTCTGAAAATCCCCTATCCCAGGCCCCCTCCTCCCACTTCCCCCCACCATTTCCTGACTTGCATTCCCCTATGCTGGGGAATCAAGCCTTCACAGCACCCATGGTCTCTCCTCTCATTGGAGTCTGAAATGGTCATCTTCTGCTACCTATGTGGCCGGAGCCATGGATCTCTCAATGTGTACTCTTTAATTGGCAATTCAGCCCCTGGGAGCTCTGGGGGTACCAGTTGGTTCCTCCTGCAAGGCTGCAAACTTCTTCAGCTCATTGGGTCCTTTCTCTAGCTGCTCCATTGGGGACCCTATGTTCTTTCTATTGGTTGACTGTGAGACATGGGTATTTTGATCCACTTTCCAATAAGGATCAAAGTATCCACATGTTGGTCTTCCTTTATATGCACTTAGTATAAATTTTTTGAATGATTTTCCCCTTTTACCTCCTCTTTCACCAATTTCTACCCCACCCCTTTTTAAACTGACCCATCCCTGGTATTTATCCCCTCTATTGCTATACCATCACGTGACTTGTTAGTCCATTTTCAGTCCCTCTCCCACATCCATGGTTCTTTCTGTTTTCCTGGCTTCAATAATCACTCACTCTAAGTTAACACAGAAACTTAAAATTTCATATCTAGAATCTATATATGAGAGGCTATAGTGTTTGTATCTCTGGGCCTGGATTATATCACGTTTAATACTATACAGTTTTATTCATTTTCCTTAAAATTTCATAATTTTATTCGTTGTTAGTGCTGCATAAAATCCCACTGTGTTAATGCATCATGTTTTCTTTATCCATCTGTTGATGAATATCTAATCTGGATTCATGCTTCCTGTTCTCTGTTATTGTGAATAGTATCATAATGAGCTCGAATGTGCAAGTCTCTATGTGGTAGGACAAAGAATTGTTTGATAGAAGGCCTCTGAGTGAAATGACTATGGCGTATAGTAGTCTAACTTCATCTTTTGCAGGAATTGCCATAATGATCTCCAAGGTGGTTGTCCCTTTTACAGTTCTACCAACAATGAGGGATAATAGCTAGGGAAGTCACAAACTATGTACATTTTTACTGATTTTTTTTCTAGTCAAACTGCCTTCTAAATAATTATATTTATTCCCATTGTCTTAGTATTCTACTGCTGTGAACAGTCACCATGGCCAAGGTAAATCTTTCAAAGGACAACATTTAACTGGGGCTGGCTTATAGGTTCAGCTGTTCAGTCTATTATCCTCAAGGGAGGAGCATGACAGCATCTAGGAAGGCTTGATATAGGCAGAGCTGAGAGGTCTACATTTTCTTCAGAAGGGTGCTAGCTGAAGACTAACTTCCAAGCAGCTAGGATGAGGGTCTTAAAGCCCATGTCCATAGTGACACACCTACTCCAAGAAGGCCACACTTCCAAATAGTGCCACTCCCTGGGCAAAGCATATTCAAACCATGCCACTCATAGCCTAGTGACATTTTTAGCCTTAGTCAGAGAAGTCTTGTTTTACAATGGTTGATGTTCAAAGCAGAGATTATAGACCAGTGAAAAGCCAAGAATAAGGCACTGCTAAGTATTCACTTCTAAATGGGACACTTGTGTGGCTCACAGGACATCTTGGAAGAAGGCTAGAAAGACTGTAAGAGCTGCAATTTAGGGAACAGAGCTGTAAAAGGCTCTCTTCTATATATAATATGGCTTTCACAATAAGGAACACACAGCAGCTGTGACAACTTACACAAGATCAGAACAGACACGACAATAAGGAGGAAGGAGGGGTCACCAAAGGTGGACAGAAATAGTGAAGGTGAATGGGGAAACTTTTACCTTAACACATTCTACACAAACACAGAACTGTCAAATTTTAAAAGCAAACACGTCCAAGGAAAAAGAGAATTAGTTTTATTGTTTTGTAAATCAGCATTCCCTGTCCTCCAAACAAATTATTTCTCTTTTTGGGAAAGAACTGATTGCCTGGACCTTATTTCCCTGTAGTCCAGGTCAATCTATCTCAAACATGAAATGTCAAGTTAGAAGTGGGAGCCATCAGTGATTGGGGTTTGAGTTGGTCTTCCAGAAATAAACTCCAAAAGTCATGGTACCCTCTGTGCACAGCTGGTGAAAGTTTTTCCTAGTAAAGAAGATATAGATGATGCCTTGTTTTTCAACAGAAATCAAAGATGTCAAGAGAAAGCTACCCTATGTATGATATCCCTTATTTCTTCCCTGTTATTATTTTACTGAACACAGCCCAGTTCCACTGAATTGTTTGTAACCCCAGTTCTATTATTTATTAAATTCAGTCTGTCTTGTCAGTAATATGTTTTTGGAGATGCTGGTAAATCTTTTTGTGTAATTTTTTTCTGGCTAATTTTTTATTTATATCAGTGAGTTTCTTATTTTAAGTCCCATAATGTTGGAGGGGGAGTAACTAATTTTATTTAATAAAGACTTTGAGACTATTTTTATCTGAAGTACGTGGTTAAGACCTTTCTTACACTAAAAGATGATTTGTGTCTTTCTGTTTCAGACTGAGAAATTCTGTGCCTGCTGTACCTGAATACACCCATTAACCATTTATATTTGGGAGATAAACTTCTGCTACTCTAAAATTTTACTTTCTACTTTTGTTAAAGATAAAAATCATTTTACCTTCCATCTCAAGATAAAATCAGAGTAGAGAAGTTAAGGCAGCAGAAACTTGAAGCATCACATAGCATCACATCTATAATCAAGAGATTATATATATGATTAAGATTATTTTTGTTTGACTCTAGGTCAGGTGATCTCTGAGAGAGAATGGTGCCATCAGAGGCAGTGGGTCCTCTCACTTCAACATAATAAAATTAATATAATCCCCCATTGGAATTTCATAGGGTTGGAGCCTAGCCGCACATGTACAAAGGGTTATTTTAAACTTCTGAGCCTTCTGTTACCAGCTGTCAGGTGCTGAAATTACAGGCATGCACTACCAGTTTATATGTTACTAGGGATTGACCCAGGGCTTCATGCATGCAAAGGAAACTCCCTACCCACTGAGCTCCACCCAGAGCACTCTGTAAAGTCTTACTGTAACTTGTTACGCTGGGTTAGACTGATACCCCTGGGATGCCTGAAGTGAAACTCAGAAGCAGTGAATCTTCGGTAGTTGGGGGAAGGATGGGAGGAGTGGAGGGAGGGGAATCTATGGTCAGGATGTATTGTATGAAAGAAAAATTAAAAAAAAAATCTTTAAGGTCTTTTGATAAAAGAGATTCTTTCTGAAAAAAAAAATAAACTCGTATTTTACCCTTTCAAATAGCTGATGTGACTTCTTGCTAAGAATTATCTTAGAGTTATTATATTCTTGACCTGGGCATCTTTAACACTGTGCCTGTGATAATGAGTTTGTGCTCAAACCCAAAAATGATCCCTGTTTAGGGAAGGTTTGTCTTCATCGTCCTACATGAGGCTTAGAACACTTTCCCCCTTTTTTTCCCAGTTAACCTCCAGCAGAAAGATAGTCTGTAGTTTGCCTTTATGATTCTTCCTTGCAAGCAACACTTTTATTAAATATTTGAGAATGGCACATAACCATTTTGAACATATTATTCCTCTACTCAAATTCCTATCTGATCTACTTCATCTCTTAATTCACACACCATCATATTTTCTCCACTACCCTCTCTCTTAGACCTATCCAATTCAGTTTTTGTTGTCTACATACTCTATTATATAAAGCCTGACCTGAAGTCTAGTTAATACACCAGGAATCATAACATTAAAGAATATTGACCCGTTCAGTTCTTCCCCTAGCTTTTCCATTAGGGTCTCCCAGTTCAGTCAGGTGTTTGGCTATGAGTATCTGCATTTGTATTAGTCAGGTGCTGGAAGAACCTCTCAGGAAATGGGCATACCAGGCTTCAGTCAGCAAGAGCTTCTTTGCATCAACAAAGAGCTTCTTTGTCAGGGTTTGATGTCTGGAAATGGGATAGATTCCTTGGTGGGTTGGTCTCTGGATGGAATTCCCTGCAGTCTCTGTTCCAATTTTGGTCTCTGACTTTCTTTGGACAGGAACAATTTTGGGTTAAAATTTTTGAGACGGGTGGGTGGCCCCATCCTTCAAGTGGGGCCCGTGCCATGCCTATCTACTAAAGGTAGTCTCTACAGGTTCTGTCTCCCTTTTTGCTGGGCATTTTGGCTAAGTCATCCACATTGGGTCCTGGGAGCCTCTCTCTTTCCTGGCATCTGGGACATTGTAGTGGCTACCCCAAGTTCCCCATCCCTTGCAGCTACATACTTCTATTCAATGTCCTGACCTTCTGTACTTCTCTCCTGTCCCTTCCAATACTTGATCCTATGCCCCCCTTTTCCCCTCCCCCACCTCTCTCCCTCCCAGGTCCTTCCCTCCCTCTACCTCCATGATTGCTTTGTTCCCACTTCTATGTAGGACTAAAGCATCCACCCTTTGGTCTTCCTTCTACTTAAGTTCCATATAGTTTGAAGGTTGTATTGTGGGTATTCTGAGCTTTTGTGCTAGTATCCACTTATCAGTGAGAATATACCATGTGTGTTCTTTTGTGACTGAATTACTTCACTCAGGATGATATTGTTTAGATCCATTCATTTACCTGTGAATTTCAGGAAGTCATTGTTTTTAAAAATCTGAGTTGTACTCCATTGTGTAAATGTACCATATGTTCTGTATCCATTCTTCTGCTGAGGGACAGCTGGGTAGTTTCCAGCTTCTGGCTATTATAAATAACGCTGCTATGAACATTGTGGAGCATGTGTTCTTGCTATGTTGGAGCATCTTTTGGGTATATGTCCAAGGGTGGTATAGCTAGGTCTTCAGGTAGAACTATTTCCAATTTTCTAGGAACTACAAGATTGAGTTCCACCAGATTGTGGTTTTACTGGCTTTAAACTCTACCTGCAATGGAGAAGTGTTCCTCTTTTTCCACATTTTCACCAGCATGTGCTGTCAGCTGCATTTTTGATCTTACAATATCAACTAATTTGATCATCTAGAGCTCCCAGGGACTAAACCACTAACCAAAGAGTTTATGTGGAAGGATCCATGGCTCTAGATATGTATCTAGTAGAGGAATGTCTTATCCTGCATCAATGGGAGGGGATGCCCTTTGTTGTGTGGAGGCCTGATACCCCAGCCTGGGGGAGATGCTAGAGTAGTGAGGAGGGAGTGGGTTAGTGGATGGAAGAGTACTCTCATAGAGGCAAATGGGAGGGAGGATAACAAGGATGGGATGGAGGAGCTGTGGAGGGAAAACCAGGAAGGGGGATATCATTTGAAATGTAAAGGAATGAAATGATTCATAATAATAAAAAAATACTGACTCTTCCCTTTTCAGCAGCTATCAAAATGTAATAGCTCCTCAGCTATTATGTCCAACTTCTGTTTTAATTTGGGTTTTATTGCTGTAAAGAGACACCATAACCAATGTAACTCTTTGTAAAGACAAATATTTAATTGGGGATGGGCATACACTTTGAGAGGTTTAGTCCATTATTATCATGGCTAGAAGAATGGAAGTGCGCAGTCAGACATAGAATGTATTCTGACCATGTAGTTTCCCTAACTCAAGTCCTCCCAGGTCCTTCCAGTGCCCCAACCACATAAATTCATGTATTTTCTCTCCTACAATTTTTTTGTGGGTTTTTGTTGTTATTGTTATGGTTTGACTTTCTTTTTCATTTTGGGTTGTGTTTTGTTTGGTTATATTGGAGCTGTCATTCTTTTTTTATTTTTTTATTTTTATTTATATATATATATATTTTTTTCTATATTCTTTGTTTACATTCCAAATGATTTCCCCTTTCCCAGTTCCCCCCTCCCCATATGTCCCATAAGCCTTCTTCTCTCCACCCATTCTCCAATCACCTCCCTCCTTTTTCTCTGTCCTGGTACTCCCTTGCCATTTGTTATGCTAATTGTGCCTTGGGTATTCAGAGCTTCTGGGCTAATTAATATCCACTTATCAGAGATTGCATTTCATGTGTATTATTTTGTGATTGGGTTACCTCACTTAGTATGATATTTTCTATTTCCAACCATTTGCCTAAAAATTTCATGAATTCTTGAGTTCTTTATATATATTGGATATTAGCCCTCTATCTGATGTAGGATTGGTGAAGATCTTTTCCCAATTTGTTGGTTGCTGATTTGTCCTTTTGATGGTGTCCTTTGCCGTACAGAAACTTTGTAATTTTATGAGGTCCCATTTGTCAATTCTTGCTCTTAGAGCATACGCTATTGGTGTTCTGTTCAGAAACTTTCTCCCTGTACCAATGTCCTCAAGGGTCTTCCCCAGTTTCTTTTCTATTAGCTTCAGACTGTCTGGCTTTATGTGGAGGTCCTTGATCCATTTGGATTTGAGCTTAGTACAAGGAGACAAGGATGGATCAATTCACATTCTTCTGCATGAACAACCCTATTAAAAAATGGGGTACAAAGTTAAACAAAGAATTCTCACCTGAAGAACTTCGGATAGCAGAGAAGCATCTTAAAAAATGCTCAACTTCATTAGTCATTAGGGTAATGCAAATCAAAACAACCCTGAGATTTCATCTTACACCAGTCAGAATGGAGAAAGAGGAACACTCCTCCACTGCTGGTGGGGTTGCAAATTGGTACAACCACTCTGGAAATCAGTCTGGCAGTTCCTCCGAAAACTGGGCACCTCACTTCCAGAAGATCTGCTATACCACTCCTGGGCATATACCCAGAGGATTCCCCACCATGTAATAAGGATACATGCTCTACTATGTTCATAGCAGCCCTATTTATAATTGCCAGATGCTGGAAAGAACCCAGGTATCCCTCAACAGAAGAGTGGATGCAAAAAAATGTGGTATATCTACACAATGGAGTACTATTCAGCCATTAGAAACAATGAATTCATGAAATTCTTAGGCAAATGGATGGAGCTAGAGAGCATCATACTAAGAGAGGTAACCCAGACTCAAAAGGTGAATCATGGTATGCACTCACTAATAAGTGGATATTAACCTAGAAAACTGGAATACCCAAAACATAATCCACACATCAAATGAGGTACAAGAAGAAAGGAGGAGTGGCCCCTGGTTCTGGAAAGACTCAGTGAAACAGTATTCGGGAAAACCAGAACGGGGAAGTGGGAAGGGGTGGGTGGGAGGACAGGGGGAGAGAAGGGGGCTTATTGGACTTTTGGGGAGTGGTGGGCTAGAAAAGGGGAAATCATTTGAAATGTAAATTAAGAATATATAGAATAAAAAGAAATAAAAAAATAAAAATAAAGTATAGCCCCCAAACATAGGAATAATAATAATAAAATGGTCCTTGATCCATTAGGATTTGAGCTTAGTACAAGTAGACAAGGATGGATCAATTCGCATTCTTCTGCATGCTGACCTCCAGTTGAACCAGCACCATTTGTTGAAAAGGCTATCTTTTTTCCATTGGATGTTTTCAGCCTCTTTGTCGAGGATCAAGTGGCCATAGGTGTGTGGGTTCATTTCTGGATCTTCAATCCTGTTCCATTGATCCTCCTGCCTGTCACTGTACCAATACCATGCAGTTTTTAACACTATTGCTCTGTAGTATTGCTTGAGGTCAGGGATACTGATTCCCTCAGATTTTCTTTTGTTGCTGAGAATAGTTTTAGCTATCCTGGGTTTTTTGTTGTTCCAGATGAATTTGATAATTGCTCTTTCTAACTCTGTGAAGAATTGAGTTTGGATTTTGATGGGTATTGCATTGAATCTGTATATTGCTTTTGGCAAAATGGCCATTTTAACTATATTGATTCTCCCGATCCATGAGCATGGGAGGTTTTCCCATTTTTTGAGGTCTTCTTCCATTTCCTTCTTCAGAGTCTTGAAGTTCTTGTCATACAGATCTTTCACATGTTTGGTAAGAGTCACCCCAAGATACTTTATACTGTTTGTAGCTATTGTGAAGGGGGTCATTTCCCTAATTTCTTTCTCAGCCTGCTTATCCTTTGAGTATAGGAAGGCCACTGATTTGCTTGAGTTGATTTTATAACCTGCCACTTTGCTGAAGTTGTTTATCAGCTGTAGGAGCTCTCTAGTGGAGTTTTTTAAAATAAATTATATCGAATAAAAAATGCTAAAAAAATAAATAAATAAGGCTGCTATGAGATTTCACCTCACATCAGTTAGAATGGTTAAGGTTAAAAACTCAGGAGATAGCAGGTGTTGGCGAGGATGTGGAGAAAGAGGAACACTCCTCCACTGCTGGTGGGATTGCAAGATGATACAACCACTATGGAAATCAGTCTGGTGGTTCCTCAGAAAACTGGACATGACACTTCCGAAGGACCCTGCTATGCCTCCCCTGGCATATACCCAAAGGATTCCCCGGCATGCAATAAGGACACATGCTCCATTATGTTCATAGCTATCATTCTTAATAAGCAGCTTTAAACAGTGACGGATACAAAAATTTCTGTTTTGTGATGGGACAACTGTTTTTTAATGATCACTGGGGTTTTAGGCAACTAACATTTCCCCTTCGTTATTATTACATATAATGTAGAGGTGATATCATACCTCCCTTACAAATACTTTCACCTATTATAGCTTCTTACTATCACTGTTTTGTGTTTTAATGTTCTCAGTATCTAATCCAGTAATTCACATTAGCTCTTACTAAATCCAATATTCTACTAGTTAAAAATTCCATAATAACAGATTTCTCTCTTTCTTTTGTTTTCTGCAAAGTAAGTTAAGAATATTTTATACATATAAAGATATTGTATGGCTTCCATTGAATCTTAAATTACCAGAGGCAGCTTAATTAGAGAATATTTATATTTAAAATCAGATTGTAGTTGCATTCCATTGTGGGGAAATGAGCATATTTTTCTTTAAAAATTACACAGTTTTGAAGGAGAATCTAATCCTTAATGAATTATGAACTTTCTGATGTTAAATGATTTCACAAAACACTAACTAGCAATTACATACATTCCCTTGCTCAGAAGCAGTATGTAATGCATGTTTGTAAAATATGTAATTTTCATCCTACATAAATAGTTAGATTTTGATTCAATTTTATAGTGAGGTGGAGAGATTTAAGATGATAAGGATATCATGTGGAAAAGTTAAATATATTTTGACCATTAATTCAAGGGTTATTTAATTGAGGGTATTCTATTAATATATGACCAGAGTATTGATTGCCGTAGGTTGAGCCTACCTAGATTCAACTCAATTGAATAACTGTATTTTTCTGTCTAAATGTGTTGTTACTCAAATGAATATGTTCTGACTCACTATCTTGGCATGCAATCAAGAATAAATATATTTAATTAGGTAAAATCATCAAATGGTTTAGGAATGCACAAAATTGGCTAGAGAGCACTCCTGGGTCTATTGAATATAAATCAGGACAATTTTAATATCCCACTAGAATAGCCAATTAAAACAGATGCCCCAAGGATGTCATTGTTCTTCCTGAACTTAGCATCTTGAAATCTACAGAAACAGTATCTTTGCTTCTGTCAACCTATCTGAATACCCTTTCTAATTCATTCTAGATGTATATTTCTTTACTGAATGCAGTACATTCTGGACTGTCAGGTGAGAGTGGTTTGTTATGTTTGTTTTCTTCATCTCCTACAGATGATTCCAAGTCCTGAGGATAGAGGGTGTCCTCTTTTTCTAACATTTGCTATTTTTAAAAAATGCATCTTCTCCTTTAGAAGCAGAGTGTGTGTGATATATATGCCATTAAGGTCCAGACAAAAACCTTTGCTTGAAGCATTTTACTCATCTCCTAGTTACTTTCTACATCCACTTCTCATTCATGTAAGGCTTTTATATCAACATGAGCATCTACCTCTGCATTACTATTCTTGGTCTGGGTTTCACTGTCCTTTGTAACGACATACTGTTACAGAACGTTCCAATGCCCTTTTCTTCATCCAGTCTACTTTTTATATATTTCACAGCATATTTGAGATTTTTTTAACTATCTTTGTATCTCACCATACAACTCAGTTTTAGCCACTGTACTCTGACCTTTTACTGCTAGCTCACTTACACTTTTGCAACATTCAACGGATCTGTAGCCTCCATCTGGAGTAGAGAATTCATGGGTTTTCTACCAAACAACCCAGAAGGCGATCTGTAATAAGTTACCAAAGTGTCAGCTTTACATAGTTGTACTATTTCATTCTTTCACTGGTTTCTGCTTCCTACTGATTCACTACAACTTAATTTAATGGTTATCTACAGGGGCTGGAGAGATGGCTCAATAGGTAAGAGCTACTTTTCAAAAGGATATGCCTTTGATTCCCAGAACTGATATAGATGTTGGCAATAGTCTATGATTACATTAGGGGATGCTACCAACTAAGGGACATGCATACATATGCTATACAGACATACAAAATCAGACAAAACACAAAACACTCATATATGTAAATGAAAATTTAAAAATACTTAAAGTACATCATCATAGTTATGGAATTTTTCAAATGAAATCAGGATCGAGTGAGTAGTTTAAGAATATAACTCCCCAATGGAGGAGCTAGAGAAAGGAATCAAGGAGCTGAAGGGGTCTACCACGCCATAGGAGGAACACCAATATGAACCAGCCAGTACCCCCAGAGCTCCCAAGAACTTAACTATCAACCACAGAGTACACATGGTGGGAACCATGGCTCCAGCCCCCTGGGCAGCAGAGGATGGCCTGGTTGGACATCAATGAGAGGAGAGGCTATTGGGCCTGTGAAGGCTTATTGCTCCAGTGTAAGGGAATGCCAGGTCAGGGAAGAGGGAGTGGGCAGGTTGGTGAGCAGGAGGACAGGGGATGAGATATGGGATTTTTGGAGGGGAATGGTAGAAAGTGGATAACATTTGAAATGTAAATAAAGAAAATATCTAATTAAAAAAAAAGAAAAAGAAAGAAAATAACTCCATATTTTGGTACAGGCAGTTGATTGATGACAGAATCCAGGGAACAAGTAAGCAGTTGTTTTAAATATGCTAAATATAAGGTTGAGTCCATCATCAAAAGGTGGACTCACTCTAGCTGGAACTTTGGCCAAATAATTGAACACTAGAGAAGAGAGTACAAAGGAATTTTGTTTATAACAGTGGATGATGGGCTATAAATTACTTAGAACAATGAATGGCAGCAGGAGTAGGTGAATGGAGAGAATGTGGATGGATTATCCCACTGACCTGCTAAGTTTTAACCTGACTGCTTCAGTTGTGCTTTGAGGGCAAGCATCAAAAATCGGATGATAAGGTCACAGAATTCGATGTGTGAAATCACAATTCTTGACACCATGTAATTATCATTAACATGGTATAGTGAACAGTCAGATGAGAGAATTGGAAAATAAATATATTCCAGTTGGTTTTAAAAAGGCCTTGGTTTGTAAAAACACCTCCCTTGCAACAAATGATCTCAGAGCTACATGCTGTTTCATACCCAAATGAAATACTCCTCCAATGTGTTTTTTACTTCAATTACCTCATGCATTCTAGGGTGAACAATCTGTATTTGTAATCTCACTTGTTTATCTTAGACTGTAAGTGTCTGGTCCATTGTGCACAATTCCCTGTAAATTATAATTACATACAAAACAAGCACATGTAAAAGATGGGAAGGTTCATTCCACTGAAACTTACTGTTTGGTCTCTTGACATAAGCATCAGCTGTGGAAATGGCTCCTGTTGCATTTTTTTTTTCTAGTGCTTTTTAGTTTTTGATGAACCAGCCATTTTGATTTTAAGCATCCTATGTAAGATGATAAAGACACTTTTGTGGTAGAAACCTCCAAATGAGATAAATTGCTCTATTTAAGCCATCTTCTCTTGATGAGAGTCCTCCTTAGAGACAGGTGTACAGTAAAACACATTTTCTTTTTTAGCTCTACACCATGGAATTCCAAACTAAACTAAATTGCAGAAATGAGCATGAAAATAGCACTGCCAGACTCTGGAGATTTCTTTTTCCTAACAGAGTAAACTGCGGCTTTTCTATTTCGAGTCTAGGTTGTATCTTTTCTTTATTTCTGAACTAAGTTTTTTGGAGGATTTCTTTTGTCTCCCATGACTTACGAAGCAGGCAGGTTCTCTGAAAATGATATGGGCTGTGACTTAAGAAATCTACTTTTTAATGTTTCATCTCTGTGTGTGTGTGTCATCCTGGTAATTCATATTTCATTTGCTTAATAGTTATTACATTGCTTATTCTATTCAGTGAGTCTAAAAGAAAATTAAAGTGAATATTTAACATATAAAAATAGCAAAAATGCTATAAATTCTATCCTAGCATAATGACATTGTTAAATGGTTTTCTTGAGAATATACTGTTCAGGGTCTGCCTGCAATGAAAATATTATTAATGGCATCTTTATAGAGTATCAATGCTTTCAAAGGCCTCATCCACTAACTAACTGAAGCTTTATACTTCAAAAGTTGATTCTTTTTCAAATAGCTAGTGTTAATATTGTTTCCATTATTCACCATATTTAAGTTTAATTAGCTGGCCAACTAATTGCAAATGATGTTGATGAACTACTGACTCCAAGAATGTAACTTTATTAAAAGTAAAGTATAAGCAGATAATTTATTAAATTCTTTACCTGTGTTGAGTGCTGTTCTCTGTGGACACTGTTAGACTTTTGAAGATGTTGAAAAAAATTCATGTCTTTAAAAAGCATATATAATTTACCTTTTAATTAAAATATATGTGTAAAATTCATATTCTTAGATTGTGTTAGTGTACACAGAGGGGTTATATTTAATTTCATTATACTGCCTATACCCTGAGTTTGTAGGGTGATATGAATTTCACAAGGATATTTCAATACAACCCTTTTGGTAAAGACTGTCCAGGTTGAAAGCTGTGCAGGTGTACATTAGTTTTCTAGCCTAAGCACACAAATATGGGGAATTCACAATATATTTCTAATGTTCGACTTTTCATGGGTCAGAAATCTAGGCAATGTGAAAGGATCCTTTCGTAGAAATCTCATTAGTCTTCAATTCCAGGAATTGTCCGGACTCCATTCCTTTCTGTAGTTCACAGCTTTTTCTCTCACCTGGCTGTTGGCAGCACTCAGGTTCCAAACGTTGCAAGGCAAGGCCCCTATTCCTTTGTTCTCTGTCATCTCATCACTGTGCAAAGCTCTTAGAGGTCACCCACATTTATTTCTACATTGTTCTTCAGATGCCCTTTCAGAAGATACCCATCACACAGTATGTTTCATTCTATCTATCTATCTATCCTCTCATCTACTACAACCTGACCTCAGTTTCCCCTCCATCCACTCATTTTCTTCCCCCATCCTTCTCCTCTCAGTCCACTCCTCCTTCATTTTTTTTCTTTAGAAATAGGCCATGCCTTCCAGGGACATAACCCAGCATGGCATATCAGGTTGTGATAAGACCTGGCACCTCCCCTCATATTAAGGCTAGAAGGAGCAAACCAAATAGAAGAAAAGGTTCGCATAAGCAAGCAAAAGAGTCACAGACAGCACATCTCACCTTTGTGAAGGCCACTGGAGTAGACTAAATCAGAATCTAACACTTAATGACTGGAATAATAAATCCATTCTCTTTGATTGGTTAACCACAAGGAGGAGGTGTCTAGGTAGCATGTTCTACCTAGTAAGGAGCGATGGATGCTGTGGGAATGTACCTCACTGGAAATTGTGTAAGATGATTCTGAAGATGAAGCATGAACAACAATGAGAAACAGGAATCATCTCCCAACAGACATACTAAATAATGGGGAGCTTCATTTCACTGATCTTTCAATGGATAAGTAATCAATTCACAAAAGTATGAATCTGGTAATTGATAGTCTTCTACAGCCATATATGAGAGAGAAAGATGCACAGAGAGACAGATAGGAAGGGATGGATAGAGGAATGGAGAGAGGGAAGAAGATATAGATATATGATAGACAGATCGACAGAGAGACAGACAGACAGAGAGAATGGCAGAAGAGAGTAATGACCATGATAAGTACAATGTATTTATTGAAATACATTTATTTAGTGAAAGACAGTGACCTTTTTAAATTTAATCTTTTATTTATTTATTTATTTATTTATTTATTTATTTATTTATTTACTTATTTATTTACACTCCAGATTTTATTATGCTCCCAGGCTACCCTCTGACTGTTTCACATCCCATTCCTCCTCCACACACCCCTGTCTCTCCCAACCCCACCAGACCTCTAAACTCCCTAGGGCATCCAGTCTCTTGTGCGTTAGGTACATCATCTCTGACTGAATACAGACTCAGCAGTCCTCTGCTGTATATGTACTGGGGGTGGGCTCATATCAGTTGGTGTATGCTGCCTTGTTGGTGGTCCAGTGTCTGAGAGATCTTGGGGGTCCAGGTTAATTGAGATGGCTGGTCCTCCTACAGGGTCTCCCTCCTCTTCAGCTTCTTCCAGCTTTTCCCTATTCAACCACAGGGGTCAGCAGTTTCTGTCCATTGGTTGGATGCAAATATCTGCATCTGACTCTTTTGACTTTCGGAGTTTGGTCATGCTAAGTCCCTTTTTGTCGGTGCTCCATAGCCTCACTAATAGTGTCAGGCCTTTGGACCTCCCCTTGAGCTGGATCCCTCTTTGGAACTGTTGCTGGACCTTCTTTTCCTCAGGCTTGTTTCTATTTCTGCCCCTGCAGTCCTTTCAGCCAGGAGTAATTATGGACAGAGTTTTGATTGTGGGATGGCAACCCCATCCCTCACTTGATGCCTGGGCTCTATAAGTTGCTTCTCCCCACTGTAGGGCATTTCATCTAAGGTCCCTCCCTTTGAGTTCTGGGACACTCTCACCTCCCAGGTCTCTGGTACATTCTGGAAGGTTCCCCAAACTTCTTACCTCCCGAAGTTACCTGTTTCCCTTCTTTCTGTTGGCCCCCAGGACTTCAGTCCTTTCCCTCACCCAATACCAGATCATGTTCCCCTCTCCACATCCTATCCCCTGTTCACTTTCCCTCCCTGGTCCCTCCCTCCATCCCTCTCTCCCTCAATCCCTCCCTCCCTCCCTCCCTCCCTCCCTCCCTCCCTCCCAGTGACTTTCCGAATGAACCTTTCACAAATAAAACATGACAACCTAAATACGAGGAGTGAGCTCAGCACACTGTGAATAGCTTCAGCAGGGACTCATTTTTGGACGCTGATATTCAGAAAATACACTAGGGGAATTTAACAAGGATTTAGACCAGTTGAGTAAAGATCTGGAATTTATGAGTTGATTTACGTTTCTGAAAACTTCAGTTTCTTTCACTTTGAATAAGCAAGTTAAGCAAAACAATCTTATATTCATATTCTGCTCATTGCTCTATTATTTACTCTCAACTAAACTGAACAATGACAACATCACTGTGCTTGAGGTAGATTATAATGTTTCATTTCATAACTACCCATTCTGAGTAAGCAAGGTGTTTACTTGAAGAAGAAAAAAATTAAAATAATTTTATATTTATTGTAGGTGTTTGTAAATCTCTCTCTCTCTCTCTCTCTCTCTCTCTCTCTCTGTGTGTGTGTGTGTGTGTGTGTGTGTGTGTATGCTCATAGGCCAAAAATGAATGTGGAGACTTGTCTTACTCATTATTTCTATTGCTATAATAAAACACTATAGGCAAAAGCAGCTTTGAGAAGAAAAGTTTTATTTGATTTACATATTCCAGGTCATAAGCCCATTGAGGGAAAGTAAGTCAAGAATCTGGCATAAGGAACTGAAACAGAAGTCATGGAGGACACTGCATGCTAGCTTGTTCCCCATGGCTTATTCAGTTTCTTTTCTTCTACACACCACGAGCACTTGCCCAACTGTGGCACACTGCTCTTAGTGTACTTAGTCCTCTTGTGCCAACCAATCAAGGCAGTCTTTAAAATTTTCACTCTTTTAAAAGTTCAAGTTTCCTTTAAAAGTTAAACATCTCTCCAAAGGTTTAAAGTCTTGCATTTATGTGGTCCTGTAAAATCAAAACCAATGCACATACTTTCTAACTCCAAGAGAGAAGAAGTGAAATTACAAGTAAATCAAAGCAAACTCAAATTCCATCCATGTTAATAGATCAATGGTTGAAGTTTAGGACTCAAGCTTTTCTGGGCTCCAAAGTGTCCCATGCTCTAGTTCTGTTATTCATAGTATATGTAACTTGACTTGTAGGCTCAAGCAGACAGAACACCACAGTTGCCCCTGTCTTTGGCAGTCAGTTCATGGAACTAGCACCATCAATATACTGGAGTCTCCACTCCACCTGAGATAGCACTCCCACAAATAGCCTTCCTTAGCCTCTCTTCAGGGCCTGTATCCTTGTTACACATTATGTCTAGGTTCTCTCCAGGACCCCTTTATGCCTTCAAGACCTGTGTCACCTCTGTGACATCTAAACCTTTCCAAGTGACTCTACCAGCATGACGTGCATTTTGTTGCTCCCCGAGTTTAAGTATAGACCCTGTCTCTTTGTGCTGACTTTGGGAAAAAATTTTCCAGAAGCTTTCACCTCAATAATACTGGTCTCTTCTTAATCACCCGAGGGTTCTCAGCTGTAGTTAACCAGCATTGATTGATTGTCTCAGAAAAATAAAGCTTCACTTTAGTGATTCTGCCTTCTTAATCACAGATGACTCCTTAGCCACAGCTGACAAGGCCCATAGAATATTAATACAAAATAGCACATAAATGGCCTTGGTAGCTTTTTTATTTCTCTGAAACTTCAGAAGCCAGGCCTCAATCATCTTCTGTACTCTTCTCAGTGTTAGCTGCTTAGTTTGCAGAACTAAGTTGTGAACACTCAATAGCTTTGTTAACCCAACCTTCTAAAATCCTTCTACAGTCCTCCCGAAATTAATGCTGGGTCTGTCATAGCAATACCTCATGAACCTGGTACTAATTTATGCCACAGTTAGGGGGTTTCTATTGCTGTGATAAACACCATGAGCAAAAGCAAATTAAGGAAGGAAAGGGTTTATTTCACACCTTAGATCATACTTCATCATCAAGGAAATAAAGGAAGATGGAAGGCAGGAACTGAGGCAGAGGCCATGGAGGAACAGTACCCGGCTCTTGATGGCTAACTCAGCTGGTTTTCATATACCAGCAAGATCCACTTTCCAGGAACTATAGCCCAAAGTTTATGGAAGCATTTTTTCAAACTTCTGTCTTTCCAGATATGCCTAGGCTTGTGAGAAATTGACCAAAAAGAAAAAAAGAAAAAAGAAATCCGACAAAACCAAAAGAGAACAAACAAACAAATACCCAAACCCAAAACAACAACGACAGCAAAATCCACCACCACCAACAAAAACAGTGCACACTACAAGTTTGTTCTTGTATGCAAGTTCTGGGGCTGGAATTATCAAACTGAGGGCCTTAGATTTTGGGTTTAGCAGCAAGCACTTTCACCAGCTGAAGCATCTTTCCAATTCCAGAACATCAAGTTAATTATTATGCTATTTGCCTGTGTTCTTACAGGTGTTATTTCATGAGTACTTGCCATAACTTTAAGGAAATTAGCTCCACAATGTAAAAAAATCGACTCATTTTCTTTGAAGATCGACATCCCCAAAGTCAGAAGACACAGTAGCTGTCAGAATGAGTTCAGAGGTCTCACACTGGATACATTTTACACAGCCATCTGACCCCAGGCAAGGTGTGTGACTCTGTTCTTCACAGTGGTTTGACATTTTTCTGCTGCCAGGGACACCCATACAGACGCCTCCAAATGTGTGACAACTAATCATTCTTGTGGGCCTCTCTTTTATCTTCATAATTTCTGACCAACATTCCTGAAAGTCTGGTCAAAAAATAAACAAAAACTCTGCCACACATCATCTCAAGTCTTATCTGTATTTCTAACTGTTAAATGCTGCTGGAGAGGTGTATTTAGTTTTAGCTTGTTTGTTTATATTGTTTTGTTTCTCTGTCAATAAAAAAAAACACAAATTGGCTTATAACATCATTGCATAATAAACCTTAGCTTTATCTACCTTAAAATTGATTAAGTTGTTACAAATTAATACTATGTATTATTAACTTATAACCCAGTGTCATATTTCCACATGAATGCATGGAAGACAATTGTGGGTAAGAACACATAAAATTTATAGTCAACCAGTCAGAAGATGGCACATTTTCAATATTAGAAGTTTAATGAGCTAATGAATTGACTTTTCTTGGGAAGGGAAATAATTAGTGGTTAAGAAGCCAACTTTAGAGTTGCTATTAACTTAAAGACAAACTTGAAATTCTTATCGAATTAGAAATTGACATTTTTAACTTCAATAATATACATATATATATATATATATATATACTATATTCTTTGTTTACAATCCAAAAGCTTTCCCCTTTCCCAGTTTTCCCCTCCCCATATGTCCCATAAGTCCTCTTCTCTCCATCCATTCTCCTGTCTTTCCCCCTCCCTTTTCTCTGTCCTGGTACTCCCCTACAATGCTGGATCAAGCCTTTCCAGGATTAAGGCCCTCTTCTTTCTTCTTCATGGGAATCATTTGATATGCTAATTGTATCTTCAGTGTTCAGAGCTTCAGGACTAATTAATATCCACTTATCAATGATTGCATTTCATGTGTATTCTTTTGTGACTGCATTACCTTGCTTAGGATGATATTTTCCAGTTCCATCCATTTGCCTAAAAAATTCATGAATTCATTGTTTTTAATTGCTGAATAGTACTCCATTGTGTATATATACCACATTTTCTGTATCCATTCTTCCATTGAGGAATATCTGGGTTCTTTCCAGCTTCTGGCTATTATAATTAAGGCTGCTATGAACATAGTGGAGCATGTGTCTTTATTGCATGCCGGGGAATCCTCTGGGTATATGCCCAGGAGAGGTATAGCAGGGTCCTCTGGAAATGTCATGTCCAGTTTTCATAGGAACCGCCAGACTGATTTCCATAGTGGTTGTACCATCTTACAATCCCACCAGCAGTGAAGGAGTGTTCCTCTTTCTCCACATCCTCGCCAACACCTGCTCTCTCCTGAATTTTTAACCTTAGCCATTCTGACTGGTGTAAGGTAAAATCTCAGGGTTGTTTTGACTTGCATTTCCCTAATGGCTAATGATGTTGAGCATTTCTTAAGGTGCTTCTCGGCCATCTGAATTTCTTCAGGTGAAAATTCTTTGTTTAGGTCTGTACCCCATTTTTAAAAGGGTTATTTGGTTCCCTGGGGTCTAACTTCTTGAGTTCTTTGTATATATTGGATATTAGCCCTCTACCGGATATAGAATTGGTGAAGATCTTTTCCCAGTTTGTTGGTTGCTGTTTTGTCCTTTTGACAGTGTCCTTTGCCTTACAGAAACTTTGTAATTTAATGAGGTGCCATTTGTCAATTCTTGATCTTAGAGCATAAGCAATTGGTGTTCTGTTCAGGAACTTTTCCCCTGTGCCTGTGTCCTCAAGGGTTTTCCCCAGTTTCTTTTCTATTAGTTTCATTGTGACTGGTTTTATGTGGAAGTCCTTGATCCACTTGGAGTTGAGCTTAGTACAAGGAGATAAGGATGGATCAATTCGCATTCTTCTGCATGCTGATCTCCATTTGAACCAGCACCATTTGTTGAAAAGGCTATCTTTTTTCCATTGGATGTTTTCAGCTCCTTTGTCGAGGATCAAGTGGCCATAGGTGTGTGGGTTCACTTTTGGATCTTCAATCCTGTTCCATTGATCCGTCTGCCTGTCACTGTACCAATACCATGCAGTTTTTAACACTATTGCTCTGTAGTATTGCTTAAGGTCTGGGATACTAATTCCCCCAGAAGTTCTTTTACTGTGGAGAATAGTTTTAGCTATCCCGGGTTTTTTGTTATTCCAGATAAATTTGAGAATTGCTTTTTCTAACTCTGTGAAGAACTGAGTTGGGATTTTGATGGGGATTTCATAAGAAGCCACTGATGGACAGATTTTCAAGGGACCTTGCAGTCAGTCATCATTGTAGGAATTAACTTCTGAATTAGCAGGAACGTCTTGTTGAAAGGAGGCATCAAATTTCTTCCTTATGAAATTACACTTACAATTTGCTTGAAGTATTAATTTAAATGTATGCTTTCTAAACATCTGGAATACAGTTACTTTCTGCTGACTTTGTAACTTAGAGATTTTCATCATTGTTAACTGAACTATTGACATCTTTGATGGTTCTGTTCATGAACTGTGATTTGCAATGCAATATTGCCTTAATTACACAGGATGATGATGAAACCCCCCCTTTTTTTATTCATTGGGGCTGGTTATATTTTTTTTGTCTTAGTACAGTTAGGGTATTAACTTTAGTTTTAATGTTTCTGGTTAAGCTCTACATATTTTTAAATCTAGCTTAGCGTGTTTACATTTTATATTGCACAGTGCCTTAAGATTAGTAGTCCTTATATTTTAAGCATTAATATTATTTTAATTGATATACACATACATGAACACATGCACATATATACACATATATCCAAGCAACCACAGGATCAAAATGTGTCTTTAAGTTAACATATGGATTTCTATTTTCTGTGCAACGAAATGATGGGAATAAAATTTTCAGTACGAACCTCACTTCTGTTTAGTGAATGGGAAACAACACTTAGACAGTCATATTTTGTTTACCAACTGAAAACAGTTGTCACTTAAATGTCTAGCCTTAGGTGTATTCTGAGCCTGTAAGGAAAAGTTATGATACAGATATCCCATTTAAGGTCATATATACCTGCTCTCTGTAACTTTGACTAGGCCTAAGTTTCTGCATTAACGACCAACCACTGTACAAAGAACAACTTGATTTTTTTCTATTTTTACAAGAATAGATTAGCCAATTCTGTTGGAAAATAAAAAAATAGAAAGAAGAATTTTAAGTTTCTTAAATTCATGTGATGTATGGGTTAGCCTGATTTCCCTTTAATATATTTATATTATAAAGGTCCACCCATTGTCATCTGTGACTTATATGACTTTCAAATTATCTTGCTTATTGTTACACATGTAAAAATTAAAATATTTTATTTCATATCAGTATTACAAAATATTTGCATGTGTGCTTGCTATCTATGATAATTGGCATTTTAAAGTTTTTACTGACTATGTTCTACACTGACTTTAGTTATTTGAAGGGGTCTTACTAGGGAACTTTCAACGAGAGGAAACAGAGAATCAATAAAAACTATTGTCCATATGAATTTGGGAGGGAGTGAGTGCATTTTAAATGTTTGTTTCCTTGAGTCCTTCCTTCATCTACTGTGCAGTTTGGAAATATGTAGTGCTACCCTCCATAAGGATATCTTCCTAATATCTGGGTTGATATCAGTTCTCCTCCTTTGGAAGTGTAGTGGCAACAAAACACAGTCTCAAATTTGTATTTTATATTTAATGTGTTCCCATTTTCTCTCCTTGTCTTCTGACATTATCACCAAGCCTTTCATATTTGAGATTAAGTTAAACTTTCACAACCAATGTTTGTTTCTCTACAGTTCAAATGCTTTTCCCCCATTTTCTTGGTGATCTTTCCTATGTCAGAGACAAATTGTATCAGACAGAATTAAACAGATTTCACGTATTTATTGAAGTCTGTTGTAATAGGGAATGACACTGTCCCACACACTATTGATATTAAAGGCTGGAGAGCGAGAGGGCTGAGGAGTCTTAAGCACTAGGGTGAGCTACTGAAACTCATTACTGAGACTCTTGGAAAGTCTTAAGCACTAGGGTAAGCTATTGAAAAAGTACTAAATGACATTTAGATGAGTCTGATCCTGTACATTAACTTAGTAGTGTTTGCACACTAATATTTATGGTACTAGAACTCCGATATTCCCACAGAAACTAGGGCATATGGACTCTAAACAATTTCAATGATTATCTATCAAGGTGATGGATTCTAGGTCCTTAAGAAAGACATATAATTGCCATGTAAAATTGGAAAGAGATGTATATTCTAGTGGCAAGAAATAAATCTATGATCACATCTTATGATAGTCTTACAAATGGAAACCCTTAGGTCAGGTAGAAATGAGTCTAAACTTTCATCACACTGAGAGGAACCATGAACTTGATTACTAATAGTTACATAGTCAACCCGTAATATCTGAAGTCATGTTTGCCTTGGTCTGAATTATAGTGACAAGTCGAGTGTGTGCTGTCCTTTTTATAAATGCTGGGTCCCTTTCAGTGGCTGTGCTAAAGTGTATGTTAAAGCCTTTGCTTAATCTCCAGGTTTGCTTCATTAAAAAAAAAATCAGTGAAATAACTTTAATGTAAGTGAAAGGAAAAATGTAGCTAAAGAGATTTTGGAGAAATTTTCAAAGGATGTCTCCTTAGGCAAGGTCAGTTTTAGCCAGCCTCATCAAGCCTAGTTTTTATTTGGCTTGATGATTTGCACCTAAGAGGGTATGTGCTATTCTTTAAATTTTAAAAACATCTTCCATAGCAGTGCAATTTTCTACTCAGCAACTTTATTTCCTAGAATCCTGGTCTGTGAAAGCAGTTAATATTAGTTACTGGCGGGAAGCATTCGGCAGTTGATTGTACATAGTCCACCAGGTAGATCTACCTTGTTTTCTTAGCTAGCATAGGACTGAGGGCTGTGAATTGATGCTGCTGTGTGATTAGTAGGTTAGGATTTTTGCTTGTTCTTTTCTTGTCAGATGATGAGCCTGCCCTGATGCTGTACTATTAGATAAATTGTGTGGTAATATTTACTTGAAATGTTAATTTCTAGAATTCAGAGGTAAATATTTTCTCCATTTACAGAAAGAATAGAGGTACCTAAAATACTATTTCCCTAAGTCATTTCAAAAGAAAATTCAACCAACAGTAAAATCACTGAAGTGTTGTAAATTTTTATTGCTTTTACATGTTGGTAGGTATGCATGTGTTGTTTGGTAATATAAAAAATATTCCAATGAAGACAAGTTTAGGCCCTAGAATTCAAGTTCAACTACTTTTTGCCTTTTCTTAAGTTGATCTGCAAAATTCTTTGTTGCTCTTATCCCCACTAGTAGTTATTACCCTGTTCCAAAGCACACTAAAATTCTGTTCAGTATCATGTGGAATTTATTAATTACATGGCTATAATTGAAGAATTTTCTTTTACCCTAGTTGCTTGAGAGACATTGGTTTTAAATTTTTCCTTATTGTTTCGAAAATCAAGATTTATTTGTAAATTGTTGCTGTTAAAAATAAAATCTATTTTGGCTAACTAGAGTATATTTATTATTAATGTTGTTGTTTTTGTTGTTATGTTGGGGAGTGTGTATTCATTTACTTCCTTTGGTAGAAATAGCTTGAGTTAATATATTTTTAACTCCATATTTAAAATCCCTAATAAACCTTATTGCTGTAGTAGGCAAAGGTACATGAAATATCCTATGCCAATGAAACTGATGAAGCAATTATTTTTATTGATAAAGCAGTTATTTTTATTTTCTCTCAAGTTACCTTTCTTCAAAAAAAAAAGTAGAACATTCTTTTTCTCTAATGATATAACTGGAACAAGAGATGCTTAGTAATAGACATGATCTCCCTTGGTGTTAGTAAAGTGGCCGTCCAAAGAAATATATCGTGAAAATTTAGGTTTCTATTACATATTTAAGGTTTTTTTTTTAAAAAAATAAACTTAATAAACTATCTAGGAAATTGACACAAACACACAGCTGATGCTTTATAGAGGACAAAATACAGAGGCACTACACAGGCTTGGCTTCTGTGGGAGACTCAAGAATCCATCACTGCTTGTGTGTCAAGCATTTTATTGCCTGCAGGAAATCGGGCACCTCAGAATGAAGGACTTTCTCTGACCCTGTAATCAGTGCAGCCTGTTCAGTCAGCTGGGAATGGAGTGAAATTTTCAGTGTCACTACTTTCACTTTTATTTAACTTAATTACAGTGCAAAATACACTGGTTTATTGTGAGCAAAAAATTCCTCAAATAGTTTCAAATTCTTTTCTGTTTTTGTTGTTGCTTAAAATTGGCAGTTGCCTTATCTATGACACTATTGGTCTACTGGTTTTCTGAGTTACTGATCCATAGGCTAAAATTGTAGTACAGGTGCTCACGGAGCAAAATATCCTTGTTAGCATTCTGAAAGCTCATCTGCATAATGTTGCTGATGTGAGGATGTAGAAAGATGCAGATAAGCATCCTAAATTTGGGTAGTATTCTGAGTTGGAAAGTAGGCCAGTTTCTGTCATCTTAAGATCCAGAGCATGTAGGAAGATTTACTGAAGTTAAAATGTAGACATTACTGGGTAATTAAATAAAGAATATTACTGACAATTTCTTAACTCAAAATGTAGTTTTCCTAGGCTGAAAATGTTAAACTATTTCAGGTGATGCTGTGGCTTCCAAAAACTCAAATCACCTGAGAACATTCTCAAACATATGAGCTAGCATCACACTCTACCTCACTCTCTGCCTATAGACTGGAGTTCAGATGAATGTATAAAAATATCCACAGATAATACAACTAGTATTATAAAGTAAGTTAAGTTCCCATTTTTGTAGCTATGAAGCTATTAGTTTCATTCATTATTATGAAACAATATTCAAAACAGTAAGCATTAAAACTGCTCACAGTGGAATTCTTGTCATTTTTTTCCTGACACGTCGTGCTTTGGAGCAATTCTGAAACATCTCTCTTTAAGTTCTTCACTTTAATCCATGTAGGTGATGCATCCTCAATCGCCTTTGTGTATCATATATTCATATTGTTAAGTATATTTGAATGCGGAAGCTTCAGAATTTGCATCTGTATCTCATTAATCAGCTTTCATCTTTTCAGGTGTTAATGATGTAATTACTGCCAGGTGCACAGTTCTGGCTTCATGGACTCTTATTAGTTCTGCATCACATTATCACCATTCCTATCTGGCTCTAATTGCATTTTCTTGGCTACCAAGAATTCTATAGAACTTCTTATTGCATTAGCATTATTACATACACAGTAAATTGCTGAAACTACATAAGTGGTTCAAAAGAATAGATTGGAATAACTCACCTCCAGGGAAAGATGTCAACACAGTGTCTTGTATTTCTCATATTGTGACAAGCTGATTCCTGATTTTACTAAAAAGGAAAAAAATGTTGCTACTTATGAAAGTATAAAGCTTTTTATGTGATTTAATTGAGGAACCTTTTGATTTTTTTAAAGGTAATCTTTACTGTTTTCAGAAAAAAATTATGTAGCCCTGGTTCAATCTGGCTGTGTTTTTAGAGCAGGCTGGCCTTGAACCCATAAGGATCTGCCCAAGTCTGTCTCACAAGAGCTGGGATTGAAGGTAAGCACTATTCCAAAAGTTCTAAGAGAAATGTTTGCAGTTTTCCTTATTCATGGATTATTTTTCTTTGATTTTGGTTTTCTGCATCTCCAGCATCAACCAATTATCTGTATATAATCTACCTATGTATTCCTACACCCATCTGTTCATCCATCCAATCATCTATTGTTTTAAAAATGTCTAACTCATAGTGTGTTAATTTGATACATACCTATTTATTTGAGTATCGAATGCTATAAATGATTGCTAGAAATCATATGCCATTATTGGTGGAACTAGGCCCCAGATGCCGACAAAATCTCATGTGGGAGGTTTATAAAGGAGAAGAGATACAGAGACTGCCTCTAGAGAGGAAGGAAGGGAAGAAGGGATGGAGGGGGAGGGGAAATTGGTGTTTTATCTGGGCAGTGGCACCCACACAAAAGGACATATGACGGGTGACAACTGACAACATGTCTGGGTAGTTAATGATAACAAATCTTGTTGTCACCAGGTCCCCAGGATTTGCCTGGGAAGGTGCCTGATTTCAACACTGTCAAGGAGTCCTTTTCAGCTGTCCGTGGATGTGCCTGATTGCTAGCAATTACTAAGCATTTGTCTTTCAACGTTCTTGCAATCATTGCCGTAATATCTTCTGAACTTTAAATCAGGATATTGAAATAATGTCAGTCTTCATTATTTCTTTTCCAATCATCAGTCTATCTTCCATTTTTCGTTTCCTTGCAGTATGCCTTGGCAAAATGAAATGAAATCTCTAGTTTGAGTGGTGTTCTGGGAATCTTTCTTATTTATTTATTAACAGTGTGATATTCAATTTTTTGTCTGTGAATAAAATGAAACAAAAGAATTCACCAAATTAGAAAAATTATTTGACTGATCTATTTGCATTTTAAAATTATTATTTAATTTTCATTCATTTATTTTTAAGGCAAGTGACTTAGTTTTCACTTGTTGAACTCTGTACCCACAAGTATAATTTATCATCTCATGGACTATAGATTCTTTTTTAAAGGCAAACTATATATATTCTAAAATTTACTCACTAAAAAGTACCAGTTTTAATGACAAGTGGCATCATAATTTTACATTAATATATTTAAAGGAACTATACCTATTAGCATCAGTCCATATTAAATGTTTAGTATCGATCTGAAACAAGGCAGAATCCTCCTCTACTTTCTTTAGGTGTCATATTTTGTGGTCTTGGGTATCTCTGTACACCGTTGTCTGAAACTGACATTTTAGAGGACTGTGACTACATCTTCCTTCCTCGGCTGAGACTTGCCTGGTATTTTTCCTTAACATTAGATTGAGGTGAGAGGTTTGGTATTGAGGTAAAACATGATTTCATCCAACGTAATCAAGGTTATACTAGCAAAATGATTTATCACCCTCGATGTTGACCTTGATCTCGTAGCTTAGGCAGTGCCTGCCAGGTTTTTCCACTTTGAAGTTCTTTTTTTTCTCCTTAAGACACTGTACTCTTTGAAAGGACAACACACCATACAATAGACTTGTAAGATATCTGGTGTTACATTCTGGCTCCTTAAAGATGGAATAGTTGAATAAATAATTTGGTCTTCTGCTTGATAAAATTATCTCTTCCTCATTGTTGATGCAATTATTCATCATTTATTTATATAAATATGGGCTTAGAGGTGTTTGGATTTGATTTTTATTCTTATGTCAGTCTTAGCCAATGGGAATATTTTCTGTCAGCCTGTTTCCCCTTATTTTATGGTGCTATAAAATATACCACACTAATTGTATGTATTTTCTGTCCAGTTCTATAATTGGCTCCTACCCCCAAGGAGCCCTGGTTCCTCTTCCTTAATTCTCCACAATTTGAGTCAATCAATTTATGAATCTGTTCTCTATTTTATGACTATAATGAGTAATGTTTGCTGTGCTTGATCTAATCTGACTTGCCTAAAATTTTGATTGGCTACATTGCCTAGGCTGGTTTCTAACTTCTGAACACAATTGATCTTCTTACCTCATCCTCCAGAGTAACTGAGAAGATGAGTTTGTTCTACTGTCACTAAGTACATTATTCATTTGAATGAGACTGTTGCCATCAATCCCAGGATACATAAATTTCTCCGAGAATATAGAATGAAACCTTACAGGCAAACTGAAACCTTCGTGGCAGAAATGGCAATATTATAAAGGGATTCTTGTGCCTTCCCCTTGGCTACCAGAGTATAATGTAATACCTTTAAAAGGATATGGAATTTGCCTCAGGAAAAGGAAAAGGCTGAAAAGGAGAAAGAATCTTTAGTGCCCGACAGGTGAAGAGCTAGTCTTTTGGAAAACAATTTAGCAGCATTCTGACAACTTCTCTGGTCTGAGAAGTTGCATGAGAGATAATCAGAACATAGACAATGTTGGTGAATGAGAGTTCTTACCAGATCTGCTTATATATTCATACCTTTTACGTTCTATTTAAAGCTAAACCTCTGTCAGGATCTCAAAGGTGGATTTAAGGGGTTAATGGACTTCTTCCCAATGTGGTCACATTGCATACATTTTCTTTTTCTAGATTTTAGTATTGCTTGCTTCACTGACCTGCTGAGGATGGGTGGTTCAGCCTGGCTTATTGGGGCAACTAGGGTCCCAGCTCTGATGAGATAACTCAAGAAATAGCATTGGACTCTTCTGAACGCATGTTGCTTGGACATTGAGGATAGATAAATATCCACGGTCCTCATGATTTTTTTCATTAAGATTTGGTGACACACGTTCTGAGACTAGGAGAAAATATGCATCTTGGGGTACAATAAGGAAAGGAAGATTCTCACTCATGGTCACTGCAAGGAGAAAGAAACCTGTAGAAAGAAGAGATAATGACAGGGCATTCCTTGTTCTAGCCAAAGTTATTGGACTCTTTATGGAATTAACACTCCAGATAACAGTTTGAAATTAATAGTGTAATGAATACTCCATAATTGTCAAATGCAGAAAGAGACGTTTATATATATTAAATCCTTAGAAAATAAAAAATCAGTTATGCTAAAAGTTATTCATTTCCAGTTCTCTCCCTGTAATTCTTTTAAACATGAAGTGGGATCCAGCTCAAGGGAAGGTTACAAAGCCTGATACTATTACTGAGGCGATGGAGCACTCACAAAAAGGAACCTAGCATGATAGTACTCTGGAAGACCCAACAAGAAGCTGAACGAGTCAGATGCATATATTTGCACCCAACCAAAGGACAGAAGCAGCTGACCTACTGTTGAATTAGGGAAAACTGAATGAAGCTGAAGTTGACCCTGTAGGAAGACCAGCGGTATTAATTAATCTGAACCCCCAAGATCTCTCAAACACTGGACCACCAAACAGGCAGCATACACCAGCTAATATGAGGCCCCTAGCTCACAGACAGTAGAGGATTGCTGGGTCTGTGTTCATTCAGAGATGATGCACCTAACCCTCAAGAGATTGGAGGCCACAGGGAATTTAGAGGTCAGGTGGGGTAGGGGGGTAGGGACATCGTCATGGAGACAGTGAGAGGGGAGGAGGTATGGGATGTGGAACAGTTGGAGGGTAGACAGGGGTTGGCGGGGTGGGGAATAAACTATGGAGTGTATAAAAATAATAAAAAATGAACAAAGAATTCAATTAGTTTTCTTAAAGTGTCTGCAAGGAAAGTGTTTTAGATAGATCTCATACTAATTTTGCTTAGTAAAGACAAATTTATACACTTTATCAACCTTACAAACACACATGCATCAAATAAGAGGATGAAAGATATATATTAAATTTTACAAACAACATGAGTCTTGTTTAAAACATTAGATGTGATGTTTGTGATAACTAAATACTGTAATAGATTTAAATGTTGATCTCATAGAGGCTGTTCAATAGATTTTAGCCATCATTACCATCGATAATACCACTACTGTCCAAATTAATATTCAGTTATAAGGAAATATTTCTGATTGTCTTAGTCAGGGTTTCTATTCCTGCACAAACATAATAACCAAGATGCAAGTTGGGGAAAAAAGGATGTATTCAGTTTACACTTCCATATTGCTGTTCATCACCAAAGGAGGTCAGGACTGGAACAGGTCAGGAAAGCCTGGGGGTGATGCAGAGGCTATGGAGAGATGTTACTTACTGGCTTGGTTCCCCAGGCTTACTCAGCCTGCTCTCTTGTAGAACTCAAGACTACCACCCACAATGGGCCCTCCCCTCTTGATCACTGATTGAGAAAATGGCTTATAGCTGGATTTCATGGAGGCATTTCCTCACCTGAAGCTCCTTTCTCTGTGATGATCTTGGCCTGTGTCAAGTTGACACACAAAACCAGCCAGTACACTGACCCTCTCTATAGAACAGGAAATGCAACATTAAAGGCTTTCACTTTGCTCCTATGTTGAGAATCAAACACAGGGCTTCGGTATTTATGTTCTACCAATGTACTACATAAGCGTACACTAAAATGTTACAATATAAGTGGGTGTAGATTATTTTATGAATGAGTGGATATATTTTTTCCATTTAAAATGTACTGAGTTGTAGCAGCTTGTCTAAATAATGGCAGCATTGATCGCACAGGGTTAAATAGCTGAGTGGACTTAAAGGAGTCCACTGAGTCCACTAATGTACTGCTTCAATAAAAATGAATGATACAGTAAAGAAGGACAAAGAAAACAAAGGAAGGTATCAGGGGATCTGGAAACTTCCAGGTGCAGCTCCCTAGGTTCCTCAATTGGTCATATGGGATGTGCTTTGTTTTTGGATTGCAGAGCATGAGAATCTGTCCAGAAATCTTAATTTAAAGATAGCTTGGGCAAAAGTTTCCAGCTGGGTTTTTCCATTTCACTGGTGTAGCTTTACCAGGATGTGAGGTAGCTTTAACTGGGCATAAGTCATGTTTCTTGAGATCTCTAAACAATAGCGACAAGTTAGACCCTTCAATGGGGAATTTCAAATGATACACAGGACACTAATTCACTAGCTAGCATAGCGAGCCCCTTGGAGAGAAGTGAAGGCAGTCCTAGCCCAGCTGTGCAGTCAGTTACTCTACTGTGTGCCGTGGTTAACAACAGTCCCTGCTGTCACTGTGTGCAGGCCATGTCTCAGCAAGAGGAAACTTCAGTTTACCAAGTTCTTAACTCTTGTCCCATCTCTACTGACGGCAGTAAATGAACATGACATTGTTACTACATTACTGCAGAGGACCTCTAGCTTCGCCATTTGCTTTCCTGTTAGTCTGAGCTTCTATGAAGAAAAGTCATGCCTTGACTAACTTATTACCAATAGATGTCCCAGGAGGCAGCGCTTGCCTCTAAATGGTTCATTTGCATTACTCTCCTCCAATGCCCAGGAAACTTCACCAAAGAGGGGCAAAGAAGATATAAAAGCCAGAAGCTGGGGACACCACTGGGAAACAGTCATTTCTATACATGACATGGCTGCTTTGCTTCTCTATAGCTGTGGTTATCTCCATAACACCTAGATAACAGGAGCTGTACACATTTTATCATACACAGGGGACAGGCTCATGTGGCCATGTCCTCTCTGAGGGACTATATCATGCTAATACATGCTGAGGAAGAAAGTGATCCAGCCACTTATATGTTGCCCATGTTGTACTAAATAATCATTGACTTGTCCTCATGCTTATGTAAACTAACATAATTAAACTCAATGCAATGGACATTTTTTTTTTTTAAAACCTGTAAAACGCACTTGGTCAAATGAAGTAGAATTCGAGTAGCAGAGAGATAGGGTTACAATATGGTGAAGGGAGAAAATGGTCCAAATGTAATGCATATGTTAAATGAAATATATACGGAATTTTAATTTAATTTTATTGTTTTGAGACAGATTGTTGTTACGTAGCTTGGGTTGTTCTGTAGTTCACTATCTACACAATACCAGGTTCGAACTAACAGTTCCATTTGTCTCAGTCTCAAGAGCTTGGGGTAAAGGCATATACCACTACCTCCAACTATCATCAAATAATTTTAAAGATAAAAACTGAAATAGGTGTCGTAAAGAACTAGGGACCCTCCAAATAAAGAGATCATTTGCAAGAAATTGCCCCAAACCTGTGCTTGGTGTCAGTATCATAATCTTAGGCATAAGAAAGGATTCTGAATTCTTGAATGACAAACATGGAACTTGGAAAGTTGCATGTGGTGAGCTGTAGCCCAGTAATCAATCATTCCACCCAGTGAGCATTCCAGTGGTTTGAGGGTGCAATACCTCACAGAAATCTAGAATATTTTACCCAGTAGTGCTGCTGCATAAGCCTCATTTAGCATTGCCTTTGTCTATAGTTACTTATAGTTGCAGTCCATAGAATGAAGTTTTAACCATACCACAGTGCATACATTGGTGCTGAGTCATAAAATTTAGTATTTGTGCATGAAATTTTAGCTTGTGGGACTTCTTCATTTTTAAAAAAGATAGAGAAAACTTGATCTTTTTGAAGTATCTTCAAAAAAAACCATACATACGTGATTGTTGGAATTAAAAAGATAGATATAAAATCAAGAATAGTTCTGGATCTGAATGACATTGGTTTGGATTGGGAAGGCGATTCTTGGACTCTGCTTTAGTTTAAAGCTGTCATCTCGTATGTTCTTTCTCCCTGTTTTATATAATACTTTGTCAACATTAGCACTCTTCTTAACGGCTGTACCATGATTCTGTCTTTCATGTACTTTGTGTGCAGTGCACATCAATCATTACTGAATTCTTAGTGTATTTTCTTTTTTTGAAATTATTATAATTATCAATTACCTTTTCAACATAATTGGTTTTATCATGACATTTTCACATATGTACATATTGTATTTTGATGATATTCATCTCCTGTTCTCTTCTCTTATGCCTTACTCCTCCTCCCATTGGTCTACTGCTTTCTAAATAATAGTTCTGCTTCTACTTTCATTTACTTTTAAAACAGCTATACCCTGGGCTTATGAGATAGGTCAGTGTAGAAGGGTAGTTAAGCCTGACAGCCTGAGTTTTATCCATGGGATACACATAGTGGAAGAAGGAAACCTCTCATACATGTTGTCCCCTGATCTCCATATATGGACACTCATCCACAAACAAAGCAAAGAAATACATGTGAAGTTACTATTACTAAGGATAATAAATACATACACTAAATACAAGGTTTTACATGATTGGTTAGTGGGTTTATCAATAAGCTAGGAGTACCGCTGAGAGATAGACTCTCACAGCTAGCTTTTGTCTGACACACAGAAACAGGTCTTGGTGTTGCTTACAAAGATAATGTAGTATTGTGATGGTTAATTTTATGAGACAATTTTATGGGGCTAATGAATAAACACATCTGATAAAATATTACTTCAGGACATGTGAGGGTCATTCTAGGAGAGCTGGGAAGGTGGTCCTCCTGGATCAGCTGTTACCTCAACTGTGGAGGGATCTGGGAAGACAGCGATGTGCAGGATAAAGGGAGTCTCTGACAGTCTGCTTGAAATGGCACACTGGCCTGCTTTTGCTCTCCACTGGAACTTGTAACAGTCACTTCTGGTTTCCACATCATTGAACTGAACTCAAATTATATCAGTGACAGCCAATCATGTTATCTGTCAGCTCCTTATAGCTGAAACAATCACTTAGAAGCTGCCTTTGTTTTATACCATTGTCCCCTCACAATAACTAAAGGTATAATAAAAGTCTGGCATCTCTGTTCCAGTGTCACTGTGTCTCCATTACTTAGGACCACCAGCTTACATCTGTAGGCCAGCATGTTAACCATTCAAGAAGTATCTGTCTAACCAAATCCCACGTTCCTCTAGAATACCTTATTCTTTTCTTTTGACTTATCTTGAATTTCAAAAGGAGAAAAATCATTCAGAACAGGACCCACTTTTCCAGGTGAGGACAGTTATCCATGGGGGATAGGGGAGTAAGACCCCATGTTGGAAGTAATAGTCTTATGAGAACCAGATTTGTTGTCATGGGTCATGACAATGATTCACAGATTAACAATTCATCTCACCCTTTTGCAGGGCCTTCCCTGAGACAAAGACAAGTGAGCCCACACCTTGACCAGGTTTTAAACCTAACCATAATGTCATTACCTTGAAGATGGATCGAACTGCTAGAGTTTTTATTTATTCTCTTCCCACTGTGGCCATCTTGAATCAATCTTCTTTCTCTACTTTTCCCCATTACTCACATCCTTAATTGGTGTGTTGGAACCAGTAACTGAGCTTCATTTGTTGGGGCTGTTAGACACCAGGTTTTTTTTTCCCTTAAAATCTCCAGGTGCATAGTTGGTTGAACATATTCCTTATGCTAAAGGTCATGTTAAGGAAGAATCCTTATATAAGCAGGTTCCATCTCCATCTTCACAAGCTCAGTAAGTCTGGGGGAATTGATTTCACATTTCAAGTAATCAGGTTCAATGTTTTTGATTTTTTTTCATAAAACTTGTTGAAACTTCCAGAGAATCCAGTGAATCAAGAGTTGTGAAGAGGGGTGGCCAGAAGAAAGACTCCCCTAAGAGCTACTTGTCCCACCTGCCCAGGGAATATAAGCCGTGGGTGCTGCTAGGAAGGGCAAATGTGATAGAAACCTGGGAAAGATGTCTGGAAAAGAAGATTGAAACCTGGGAAAGATGATGGAAACCTGAAGCCGATGTCTGTGTCAATGTCTGAAGCCCAAGTTATCAACTAAAGCCAAGGATGTTCAATGTGGGGGCTGCAATTGAAGGGGATTTGGATGTCTGTGGTAGGTGAAAGGTGAGTCAGCCCATAGGACCTGAGCACAGGAGATCCGTTGGCCCTTGTCTGCTGCTGGTGTGGCATGGGCAAGGAAGAGATGCTCTGTGAACTGTAGCCCCTTGCAACCTGCGGTAGGCAGATTGGCTGTCCCAGAGGTCATGAGGGCTAGAGAGCTGTCTGTGCACCTCATCTTCCCTCTCTTCCTCTCCCCTCCCCTAAACTCAACTCGCCTTACCTCACCTCACCAGATGCAGCACTCAGGAGAGACGTCTCTGTACCTCACTTGAACAGCACAGCAGATCAGGCCCTTGCAGCGTGTGTGTGTGTGTAGGGGGCACAGTAAGCTGGCCCCATGGGCAGGAGAGAAGGAGAGCTGATGTTGTTCCTTGACTGCTGCAGTATTGGGTGAACTAGGTCAGTGCCATAGAGCTTACCTTGGTGGTTTGGGTATAGGAGAGCTGGAAGGTTGACTAGCTCAGCTAACATTCAGGCCCAGATCCAGGGCTTTGAATGGGTTCATCCCAACCCCTACCCATGAACTGCTGAAGCAAATGAAGGGTCCAGTCCTGCATATCTAAAGCTTCAGGATCTCCATGACATAAGGCAACAGCCTTATAGCTGAGAGGAGACCTTGTGAATATCCAGTATTGATAGTGTAGCAGAAGACAGAGATAGCTAGAAAGTAGTTATACAGTTGTGTTACAAGGATGAATTGCCAACGAGGACATTAATGATGTGACTGTCTCTCACTGTTGACTTTGGACCCCTACCTCTTGTTTCCCTGGTAACACACACAAAAAAAGGAAGCTTATGTGAAAGATTGGAAGTGTCTGAATCTTGGTGTACATTAAGACAAATCTACTTCCTTCTGTTTTCTAGAATATAAGTTCTACGCTTTGCCTTTGGTGAAGACCAGACATCATGCCATCCAAAGGTAGTAAAAATATTGCCTACTATTGTCTTCTTTTTTGAAAAAAGTTATTTTAGAGTTTGTCAGTCACATGGATAGAAGCTCACCCTCCACTGCTCCTGAAATGTTTTACCTCAGATCTAGCAGAGAGTAAGGAGAATTTATGTGATACAGTGCTTCATAAAAGCCCAGTTGCATAGCCTATCTATTTTCTGAGTACTAACTCAAAAGAGGATGAATTTCTATTTTCTTCTGTCTGTTTTCCAGATATTGGCCAACCCCCTAACTATGCTCTCCTTAACCCTCTGAGCCATCCCATTCTTTCTCTGAAGTTGACAATTTGTTTCTGCCATGTGGTGGTTTTCAAGTCTCCATTGCAAAAGACATGGCTTTCTCTCTTTCTCTGTACCTCCTCCAGGTAGTTGCCAAGATTTATATTTGTCTGCCTTGTGGTTTGTCTCGCAAATTTAAAAGGTACCCTTGAACTTTCAAGTATTTTAAAAACTTAAATTATAAACAAGGCTATTCCCAAAAGAAAACCTTTGACTACCTTACTCAGTAACAGTTGTTTCTTTTATTTGAAAGACAGGAGGAGAGGAAGAAAAAGAGAAAGAGGGAGGGAGGGAAGAAGGGAGGGAAAGAGGGGTAGAGAGAGGGAAAAAGGAAAGAGAGAGAGAGAGAGAGAGAGAGAGAGAGAGAGAGAGAGAGAGAGAGAGAGAGAGAGAGAATACAATAGAAAACCATAAAGTATCCATCTCTTAAGGGAATATGTAGTTTGGAAAAAAATCAATAAAGAAAAAAAAAGAGTCATGTACTGGCAGAGCCTCCCAGGTGACAAATATATCAAGCTCCTGCCACCAAGCAAATGCTAGCATCCAAAATAGTGTCTGGGTTTTGTAACTGTATATGGGATGGATCCCCCCCCAGGGGGGGGGCAGTCTCTGGATGGTCTTTCCCTCAGTCTCTGCTCCACACTTTGTCTCTGTATCTCCTCTTGTAAGTATTTTGTTCCCCTTTCTAAGAAGGACCAGAGTATCCACACTTTGTTCTTCCTTCTTGAGTTTCATTTGGTCTGTGAATTGTATCTTGGGTATTCCAAATTTCTGGGCTAATATCCACTTATCAGTGAGTGCATACCATGTATGTTCTTCTGTGATTGGGTTACCTCTTCAGGATGATACTTTCTAGTTCCATTTATTTGCTTAAGAATTCATGAATTCATCGTTTTTAATAGCCAAGTAGTATTCCATTGTGCAAATATACCACATTTTCTGTATCCATTCCTCTGTTGAGGGACATCTGGGTTTGTTCCAGCTTCTGGCTATTATAAATAAAGATGCTATGAACACAGGGGAGCAAATACAATGGGGGACACTCTCAGCCAACCATTGAACTGAGCATAGGGTCCCCAATGGAGGAGCTAGAGAAAGGACCCAAGGCGCTGAAGGGGTTTGCAACACCATAGACGGAACAACAATTTGAACTGCCCAGTACCCCCAGAGCTCCCAGAAACTAAACCACCAACCAAAGCATACACATGGAGAGACCTATAGCTCCAGATGCATATGCAGCAGAGGGTGGCCTTGTTGGACATCAAAGGGAGGAGAGGCCCTTGGTCCTGAGAAGACCTGATGCCCCAGTATAGGGGAATGCCAGGACAGGGAAGCAGGAGTGGGTGGATTAGTGAGCAGGAGGATGGGGAGGGGTTAGGGGACTTGTGGGTAGACCAGGAAAGGGGACATTTGAAATGTAAATAAAGAATATATCTAACAAAAATGTACTTTACTCTTATAGTTAGACAGTGATCAAGCATACCTTGTAAGTATAATTCATTCTTAGATCACATCAAAATGGACAGGATAATCTATAAATCCAGAGTGTTAGAAGAGGAAGAGCTATGTGCCTGTAGGAATGCTGTTTTCACATTGTTGGCCAAGTTCCACAAGGATGAGGGCAATGGAGGTGCTTCAGCTGCTTTCTGGATAAAGGTATCACATGTGAAATGACACAGATTGGCTCTTTGTGTGTCTGCCTCCCTGCTGCTTGCAAGTGGGCAGTAATGCTACTTGGCTGATCTCCTAATAAACTACAGGTGGCTGGGTGCTGAGGTTGCGCCATTACAAATCATCATCTGTTAGATCAAAGTGCAGAGGGAAGGACAGCAGGTGTGTAGTATTAATAGCTACATTTATCTCTCGAGTCATTTAATAATTAGTTTTGGTGTGGCTTCCTTGTAACAGAGCATTTCATGGACTCCAAAAGCATTTTGATGAGGTTTAATGCGCTTCATGCTGGCAGAGGTCTCCTGGGCTGAGTGTAAGGGGGTGTGTATTTCATTTTCTAATGAGGCACTCGGTTTGCAAACAGATACAGGGAGCCACGTGGAACTGTTCATTCATGTTCCTCTTCTGAGATCAAATGTTATGGATTGCTTTTGAGTTCTTAACATTTGAAAATCAAAGCTAGTTTATGAATTACATTTTTATACATTTTTTCTGTATTTTGCCATTGCTGACCTATATCAAGTGTTTTGTTTTTGTATTTTGGGGATTTTTGTTTTGTTTTGTTTTCTTTTGCCAGGCTGCTTTCTTGGATTCTACATACTTATATACTTACAATTCTATAATTTTTTTGTTGACTACTTACAGTTAAAAGCAGTGCTATCACTAGTTATAATAGCAATCAGATATTAAATACTAAGAGACTAAAAAAATTGCCATTGGCTGTATTCTTCTTTTTTTATTCTATATATTTTTATTTACATTTCAAATGATTTCTCCCCTTCTGGTCCCCCACTCCCCGAAAGTCACATAAGCCCCCTTCCCTCTCAAAACTTAGATTTTTATGGACGAGGGAAGCCTTTTTTTTTTTCAGAAAAATGAAAGATTCTTCTAGACTTTCCAATAGTTCTCTAGTTTTATGAGCAAAGATAAATTCTTAGTGAGTTTTACAGTTCTTATTATGACTCTGATATAAAACATGAATGGCATTTGACTGTACTTACATTTTGTATTTTGTAAAGCTGAAGAAAGACCTGGCAGGTGAAATGAAATGGATGTTGCAAGATATGTTCTGTGTACAATTCTGTGTGCACAATTACAGCCTAGCTCCACTGTGGTCTCATTGATTTCCAGTAAACAATGTGTTTGTTTTGCTTTCATTCTCTTTCCACCATTTATACTAAGCAGCAATGGATTAATACTCATGTTCATCTTCCTTGTTGATATTCCTCTGATAATAACTTTCTTGGAGTTGGAAACAAACCATCTGTCTCATTCCAAGACACTGAGATGCTGATGTTAGAAGACATCAGAACTGAAATGGAAAGGTAGCAGATTTTCTTCCCAATGTGTGAAGTGATAGAATATCATTGAACAATTGGTTAAATGTGTAAATCTATGAGTTCTGTTAGTTCTAGAAGGACGAGGTCTCGGTAGATGTTTAAGATGTGAGCTGTTCCGGTGGCACGGAGCTTAGGTTCCAGTCCTGAAGCCTCTGGCAGGAGCCCTCAGATCTCTCTGCTTCCAGATCCTGGGCAGCAACACATCTCCAGGTCCTGCAAGAGGCAAGAGGGGCTTCCGGGAGGCCGGTTGGGAGAAGTCAGTGTGCTCTGGTGAACCCAGCAGGCCCTGCAGGAGCCTTCAGGTGTCTGCTTCAGGATCTGAACAGCCTGGGCAACAGCACCCTGTCTTCAGGCAGTGCAGGAGGTAAGCTATGCACCAGAGGTCACCTGGGAAGAGGCAGCTTGCACTGGTGAGTCCAGCATTGACAAGACCAACTAACACCAGTGAGAACTAGATGGCAAAAGGCAAACACAGGAACGTCACTAACAGAAATCAAGGCAATATGGCAACATCTGAACCTAATTCTTCTTTAACAGCATGTCCTGGATACCCCATCTCACCAGTAAAACAAGACTTGGATTTAAAATCACTGGTCATGATGCTGGTACAGAAACACATGAAGGACATACTTAAAGAAATTCAAGAGAAAATGGATGAAATGTTAGAAGCCCTTGCAAGGGAAACACAAAAATCATTGAAAGAAATTCAGGAGAATACAAAAGCCAATAAGGAGGAAACGCAAAAAAAACACTTAAAGAAATACAGGAGAACTTTGGTCAACAGGCCGAGGTCATAAAAAAGGAAACACAAAAATCTCTTAAAGAATTACAGGAAAGCACGAACAAGCAAGTGAAGGAGCTAAGCAAAACCATTCAGGATCTAAAATCAGAAGTAGAAACAACTAAGAAAACTCAAAGGGGGACAACTTTGGAGATAGAAAGCCTTGGGAAGAAATCAGGGGACATAGATGCAAATATCAACAACAGAATACAAGAGATAGAAGAAAGAATCTCAGATGCTGAAGATACCATAGAAACCATGGACTCAACAGTTAAAGAAAATGCAAAATGCAAAAAGCTTGTAACCCAAAATATCCAGGAAATCCAATACACAATGAGAAGACCAAACCTAAGGATTATAGGCATAGATGAGAGTGAAGATTTACAACTTAAAGGGCCAGCAAATATCTTCAATAAAATTATGGAAGAAAACTTCCCTAACCTAAAGAGAGAGATGCCCATGAATATACAAGAAGCCTACAGAACTCCAAACAGACTGGACCAGAACAGAAATACCTCCTGTCACATAATAATCAAAACACCAAATGCACTAAACAAAGAAAGAACATTATAGGCAGTAAGAGAAAAAGGCCAAGTAGCATATAAAGGAAGACCAATCAGAATCACAGCAGACTTTTCACCTGAGACTATGAAGGCTAGAAGATCCTGGGCAGATCTCATGCAGACTTTAAGAGAACACAAATGCCAGCCAAACTATTACATCCAGCAAAACTCTCAATCACCATAGATGGAGAAACTAAGATATTCCATGACAAAACCAAGTTTACCCAATATCTATCCACAAACCCAGCCCTACAAAGGATAATAGGAGGAAAACAGCAATACAAGGAGGGAAACTTCACCCTGGAAAAAGCAAGATAGTAACCTTCCATCAAACCCAAAATAAGTTAACCAATCAAATTTAAAAAATAACGTCAAAAATGACAGGAAGTAACAATTACTATTCCTTAATATCTCTTACCATCAATGGACTCAATGCCCGAATAAAAAGACATAGACTAACCGACTGGATACGTAAACAGGACCCTACATTTTGCTGCTTACAGGAAACACACCTCAGGGTCAAAGACAAACACTACCTTAGAGTAAAAGGCTGAAAGACAATTTTACAAGCAAATGGTCTCAGGAAACAAGCTGGAGTAGCCATTTTAATATCAGATAAAATTGACTTTCAACCCAAAGTCATCAAAAGAGACTCTGAGGGACACTTCTTGCTGGTCAAAGGAAAAATACAACAAGAAGAACTCTCAATCCTGAACATCTATGCTCCAAATGCAAGGGCACCCTCATTCATAAAAGAAACGTATTTAAAGCTCAAAGCGCACATTGCACCTAACACAATAATTGTGGGTGACTCAACACTGCACTTTCCTCAATGGACCGATCAGGAAAACAGAAACTAAACAGGGACACAATGAAACTAATTGAAGCTTTGGACCAATTAGATTTAACAGATATATACAGAACATTCTATCCTAAAGCAAAAGAATATACCTTTTTCTCAGCACCTCATGGTACCTTCTCCAAAATTGACCATATAATTGGTCACAAGACAGACCTCAACAAATATAAGAAGATCAAACTAATCCCATGCCTCCTATCAGATTACTATGGAGTAAAAGTGGTCTTCAATAGCAACAAAAACAACAGAAAACACACATACACGTGGAAACTGAACAATATTCTACTCAATGATACCTTGGTCAAGGAAGAAATAAAGAAAGAAATTAAAGACTTTTTAGAACTTAATGAAAATGAAGACACAACATACCCAAAACTATGGGACACAATGAAAGCAGTGCTAAGAGGAAAGCTCATAGCCCTGAGTGCCTCCAAAAACAAAATGGAGAGAGCATACACTAACAGCTTAATGACACACCTGAAAGCCCTGGAACAAAAAGAAGCAATTTCACCCAGGAGGAGTAAAAGGCAGGAAATCATCAAACTCAGGGCTGAAATCAATCAAGTAGAAAGAAAGAGAACCATACAAAGAATCAACAAAACCAGGAGCTGGTTCTTTGAGAAAATCAGCAAGATAGATAAACCCTTAGCCAGATTAACCAAAGGACACAGAGACAGTATCCAGATTAATAAACGTAGAAATGAAAAGGGAGATATAGCAACAGAAACTGAGGAAATTCAAAAAATCAGTAGATCCTACTACAAAAGCCTATACTCAACACAACTGGAGAATCTGGAGGAAATGGACATTTTCCTAGACAGATGTATGACACCAAAACTAAATCAGGATCAAATAGATCAACTAAACAGTCCCATAACACCTGAAGAAATAAAAAGGGTCATAGAAAGTCTCCCAACCAAAAAAAGCACGGGACCAGATGGCTTCGGTGCAGAGTTCTATCAGACCTTCATAGAAGAACTAACACCAATACTCTTCAAACTATTCCACAAAATAGAAACAGAAGGAACTCTACCCAACTCATTCTATGAAGCCACAATTATGCTGATACCAAAACCACACAAAGATCCAACAAAGAAAGAGAACTTCAGGCCAATTTCTCTTCTGAATATTGATGCAAAAATATTTAATAAAATTCTTGCCAACCGAATCCAAGAACACATCAAAACGATCATCCACCATGATCAAGTAGGCTTCATCCCAGTGATGCAGGGATGGTTCAATATAAGGAAATCCATCAATGCTATCCACTACATAAACAAACTCAAAGAAAAAAACCATATGATCATCTCATTAGATGCAGAAAAAGCATTTGACAAAATCCAGCATCCTTTCATGCTAAAAGTATTGGAAAGAACAGGAATTCAAGGCCCATACCTAAACATTGTTAAAGCAATATACAGCAAACCAGTAGCCAACATCAAACTAAATAGAGAGAAACTTGAAGCAATCTCACTAAATTTCGGGACTAGACAAGGCTGTCCTCTCTCTCCATATCTTTTCAATATAGTACTTGAAGTTCTAGCTAGAGCAATTAGACAGCATAAGGAGGTCAAGAGGATACAAATTGGAAAGGAAGAAGTCAAATTATCACTATTTGCAGATGACATGATAGTCTACTTAAGTGACCCGAAAACCTCCACCAGAGAACTCCTACAGCTGATAAACAACTTCAGCAGATTGGATGGTTATAAAATCAACTCAAGCAAATCAGTTGCCTTCCTATACTTAATGAATAAGCAGGCTGAGAAAGAAGTTAGGGAAATGACACCCTTCAAAATAGCCACAAACAATATAAAGTATCTTGGTGTGACTCTAACCAAACAAGTGAAAGATCTATATGACAAGAACTTCAGGTCTCTGAAGAAGGAAATCGAAGAAGACCTCAGAAAATGGAAAAATCTGCAATGCTCGTGGATTGGCAGGATTAATATAGTTAAAATGGCCATCTTGCAAAAAGCAAACTACAGATTCAATGCAATCCCCATCAAAATCCCAACACAGTTCTTCACAGAGTTAGAAAAAGCAATTTTCAAATTCATCTGGAATAACAAGAAACCCAGGATAGCTAAAAACTATTCTCAACAACAAAAGAAATTCTGGGGGAATCAGTATCCATGACTTCAAGCAATACTACAGATCAATAGTGTTAAAAACTGCATGGTATTGGCAGTGACAGACAAGTGGACCAATGGAATAGAATTGAAGATCCAGAAATGAATCCACACACCTATGGTCACTTGATCATCAACAAAGGAGTAAAAAACATCCAGTGGAAAAAAGATAGCCTTTTCAACAAATGGTGCTGGGTCAATTGAAGGTCAGCATGCAGAAGAACGCGAATTGATCCATTCTTATCTCCATGTACTAAACTTCACTCCAAGTGGATCAAGGACCTCCATGTAAAACCAGACACACTGAAACTAATAGAAAAGAAACTGGGGAAGACCCTTGAGGACGTGGGCACAGGGGAAAAGTTCCTGAACAGATCACCAATAGCTTCTGCTTTAAGATCAAGAATTGACAAATGGGACCTCATAAAATTACAAAGTTTCTGTAAGGCAAAGGACACTGTTAAAAAGACAAAATGGCAACCATCAAATTGGGAAAGGATATTCACCAACCCCACATCTGATAGAGGGCTAATATCCAATATATACAAAGAACTCATGAAGTTAGACCCCAGGGAACCAAATAACCCTATTAAAAATGGGGTACAGATCTAAACAAAGAATTTTCACCTGAAGAAATTCGGATGGCTGAGAGGCACCTTAAGAAGTGCTCAACATCATTAGTCATTAGGGAAATGCAGATCAAAACAACCCTGAGATTTCACCTTATACCAGTCAGAATGGTTAAGGTCAAAAACTCAGGAGACAGCAGGTGTTGGCAAGGATGTGGAGAAAGAGGAACACTCTTCCACTGCTGGTGGGGCTGTAAGATGGTCCAACCACTGTGGAAATCAGTCTGGAGGTTCCTCAGAAAACTGGACATGAGACTTCCAGAGGACCCTGCTATACCTCTCCTGGGCATATACCCAAAGGATTCCCTGGCATGCAGTAAAGACACATGCCCCATTATGTTCATAGCAGCCTTATTTATAATAGCCAGAAGCCTGAAAGAACCCAGATGCCCCTCAAAGGAGGAATGGATACAGAAAATGTGGTATATTTACACAGTGGAATACTACTCAGCAATTAGAAACAATGAATTTACAAAATTTTTAGGCAAATGGTTTGATCTGGAATATATCATCCTAAGTGAGGTAACCCAATCACAAAAGAATACACATGGAATGCAATCTCTGATAAGTGGATATTAATTAGCCCAGAAGCCCTGAATACCCAAGGCACAAATTGCATAACAAATGACTCCCATGAAGAAGTAGGGAGAGGGTCCTGATCCTGGAAAGGATTGATCTAGCATTGGAAGGGAATATAAGGACAGAGAAAAAGGAGGGAGGTGATTGGAGAAGGGATGGAGAGAAGAAGGTTTATGGGACATATGGGGAGGGGGGATCCGGGAAAGGGGAAATCATTTGGAATGTAAACAAAGAATATAGAAAATAAAAATATTTAAAAAAAGATGTGAGCTGTTCCTAGAGAATCACGAGTGCTATATAATTTTACATCATTTTATTATCTTCTACAATGTTATTTAAATAAGTTTTACTAAATTTTATTCTGCTTATTACAACAAGACAATATACTTTCATTGGAAATTTGGAACGGTTTGGTTTTCTGCATTGGCAAGTAACATTTCTAGATTATTTACAACACTTCTCTATGGCACAACATGAAGCAAATGAACTTTCTATGGGGGAGAAAAAGATTATGTAAGATCTGTGTGAAAGGGCGAGTAGGAGAAAGACAATTTTATAACAGATGACCAACTCTGAAGGAATAGAACTTCTTCCTTGTGATTAAGCAGGAGGTTAATTGTCCCACATCATGATTGGCACTGCTTCTGCTTATACAACCCAAGAGAGAAGACACAAGATTGAGGATGGGATGGTTGTAGGATGTGTGTGATTACATAAGCATGCAGCTATGGCACATCAACCCCTGATTACTTATTTTTATTTGTTCCTGTTTGCATGAACAACAGGAATTAGGGGGAATCTAATAGTCTGAGTTCTAAGTTCTTTTCTCAAGGCCACAGATGCTTAATTAGATTTCTAAATAATCCCCAACATCAAAGAAGAAAAAATGAAACTTAAAAGTATACTTGAGGTGGTAACTCACACCTCGAAGAGTGAAACATAGGAGTTTTCTTTATTTTGTTTATTTGTTTCTCTATTTTCTTTCTTCAGGTTCTGGGTGTAAAAGGAGGGAATTTGTCTTATGGTCAGCAGCCCATTACATTTTCATTAGTTGGAAAAAATCAGAGTGTGGAATGATATTTACTTCTGGAACATATACAGATATATGTTTTCTTTATTAATCCTAGTTTCATACAGTTATTTCTGAAGTACCAAAAAAAACCCAACATCTAGTAAAAAATTCCTACATTGCCCTTCTTTTCTTTTTAAATCTTCTATAACATAAGTGCTTTTATTTTGACAAAGACTCATGCTTTTCAAGTGAATTATGAATTAGCTATAATACAGACTGTATTTTTAATTTTTCTATTATCACTTATTAATATCTTTTACACACACTTGTATATGTGTGTGTGCATGTGTGTGTATGTGTGTGTGTAAAGTACAGAACAGAAATAGAAGTTGGAGTGCAACTTCCAGGAGTCATTTTTTTCTTCTCCCATATGGGTCCTGGAGTCAGATTGCCCAGACTATGGTAGCAAATGACTTCATCCACTGATCCATCTTGTCAATTCCTAGAAATTATTATTATTGATAATTTGGTAGTAATATATCTGCTAGGTATTTTCCTCCAATCCCAGCAACACCATCTTGCTTTGTAATTGAAAATATTTTTTCAAACATTACATTTTGGTTATAGTTCTTCTCCCTCAACTTCTTCCAGATCCTCTCCATTTCCTTACCTACCCAAAGCCATGTTTTCTTTCCCTTCTTCATTAGAATTCAGTCATCATAACTGAAAAAAAAAACATGACTTTTAAAAATATAATTTTCCAAGGCTCCACAATAAAATAAGTGTCACTAAACTTATGTGTTTTTTATTTTATGCTATGTTTTATTTATTTCCGACTTTATTTGGATTACCTACAACAAAAATAAGAAACAGAAGTATCATGCATGTTACAGAAATGACTTTTGATGACACAACAAGACTTGGTTTGCCCTCAGTTTTAAATGACATAATCTAGATATGCTCAAAGTATAATTAACCTTTTTTCCAATTCTGTTTTTTTTCTTTTCTTTTTATATTCCAACTCTCCGATATTTAAAATTTGTATTTATTTTGTGCATAAGAGGGTTTGCCTGTGTGTATATATGTACACCAAATGCTTGTTCCTGGTGCCCAAGGAAATCAGAAGAGGCCAACAGATGGCATGGAACTGGAGTAATGGATGGCTGTGAACTTTCGTGTGGGGGCTGGGAATTGAAGCCAAGTCATGTGAGGGGGCATATGTCTCTTAACAGCTGAGCTATCTCTTCTGCAATTAATGTTAAAAGTCTTAAAGGTCCTTCTAATTCTTAAGAAAACCATTCTAAATTATTAAAATAATTCTTCATATTCAGTTTCCCCAAAGGGAGTCTGCCTGTGGCAACACACTATTCTTTTTTTTTCTTCTTTTTTTCTTTTTTTTTATTCAATATATTTTTATTTACATTTCAAATGATTTCCCCTTTTCTAGCGCCCCACTCCCCAAAAGTCTTATAAGCCCCCTTCCCTCCCCCTGTTCTCCCACCCACCCCTTCCCACTTCCCTGTTCTGGTTTTGCCCTATACTGCTTCACTGAGTCTTTCCAGAACAAGGGGCCACTCCTCTGTTCTTCTTGTACCTCATTGGATGTGTGGATTATGTTTTGGGTGTTCCAATTTTTAAGGCTAATATCCACTTATTAGTGAGTACATACCACGATTCATCTTTTGAGTCTGGGTTACCTTACTTAGTATGATGTTCTCCAGCTCCATCCATTTGCCTAAGAATTTCATGAATTCATTGTTTATAATGGCTGAATAGTACTCCATTGTGTATATATACCACATTTTTTTCATCCACTCTTCTGTTGAGGGATACCTGGGCTTTTTCCAGCTTCTGGCTATTATAAATAGGGCTGCTATGAACATAGTGGAGCATGTATCCTTATTACATGCTGGGGAATCCTCTGGGTATATGCCCAGGAGTGGTATAGCAGGATCTTCTGGAAGTGAGGTGCCCAGTTTTTGGAGGAACCGCCAGATTGATTTCCAGAGTGGTTATACCAATTTGCAATCCCACCAGCAGTGGAGGAGTATTCCTCTTTCTCCACATCCTTGCCAACACCTGCTGTCTCCTGAATTTTAATCTTAGCCATTCTGACTGGTATAAGGTGAAATCTCAGGGTTGTTTTGATTTGCATTTCCCTAATGACTAATGAAGTTGAACATTTTTTAAGATGTTTCTCTGTCATCCGACGTTCTTCAGGTGAAAATTCTTTGTTTAACTCTGTACCCCATTTTTTTAATAGGGTTATTTGTTTTGCTGGAGTCTAACTTCTTGAGTTCTTTATATATATTGGATAGTAGCCCTCTATCTGATGTAGGGTTGGTAAAGATCTTTTCCCAATTTGTTGGTTGCCAAATTGTCCTTGTGTCCTTTGCCTTACAGAAACTTTGTAATTTATGAGGTCCCATTTGTCAATTCTTGATCTTAGAGCATAAGCTATTGGTGATCTGTTCAGAAACTTTCCCCCTGTACCGATGTCCTCAAGGGTCTTCCCCAGTTTCTTTCCTATAAGCTTCAGACCATGCTCATGGATCGGCAGGATTAGTATAGTTAAAATGGCCATTTTGCCAAAAGCAATATACAGATTCAATGCAATCCCCATCAAAACCCCAACTCAATTCTTCACAGAGTTAGAAAGAGCAATTCTCAAATTCATCTGAAATAACAAAAAACTCAGGAAAGCTAAAACTATTCTCAACAACAAAAGAAATTCTGGGGGAATCAGTATCCCTGACCTCAAGCAATACTACAGAGCAATAGTGGAGACAGCAGGTGTTGGCGAGGATGTGGAGAAAGAGGAACACTCCTCCACTGCTGGTGGGGCTGTAAGATGGTACAACCACTGTGGAAATCAGTCTGGAGGTTCCTCAGAAAACTGGACATGAGACTTCCAGAGGACCCTGCTATACCTCTCCTGGGCATATACCCAAAGGATTCCCAGGCATCCAATAAAGACACATGCTCCATTATGTTCATAGCAGCCTTATTTATAATAGCCAGAAGCTGGAAAGAACCCAGATGCCCCTCAAAGGAGGAATGGATACAGAAAATGTGGTATATTTACACAATAGAATACTATTCAGCAATTAGAAACAATGAATTCACAAAATTTTTAGGCAAATGGTTTGATCTGGAAAATATCATCCTAAGTGAGGTATCCCAATCACAAAAGAATACACATGGAATGCAATCTCTGATAAGTGGATATTAATTAGCCCAGAAGCCCTGAATACCCTGGCACAAATTGCATAACAAATGACTCCCGTGAATAAATATGGAGAGGGTCCTGATCCTGGAAAGGATTGATCTAGCATTGGAGGGGAATAATAGGACAGAGAAAAAGGAGGGAGGTGATTGGAGAAGGGATGAAGAGAAGAAGGTTTATGGGTCATATGGGGAGGGGGGATCCGGGAAAAGGGAAATCATTTGGAATGTAAACAAAGAATATAGAAAATAAAAATATTAAAAAAAAAAAACCTGCATGGTATTGGTACAGTGACAGGCAGGCGGATCAATGGAACAGGATTGAAGATCCAGAAATGAACCCACACACCTATGGCCACTTGATCACAAACGGGCTGAAAACATCCAATGGAAAAAAGATAGCCCTTTAAACAAATGGTGCTGGTTCAACTGGAGGTCAGCATGCAGAAGAATGTGAATTGATCCATCCTTGTCTCCTTGTACTAAGCTCAACTCCAAATGGATCATGAACCTCCACATATAACCTGACACACTGAAGCTAATAGAAAAGAAACTGGGGAAGACCCTTGAGCACACTATTTTTAAATATGGACTACATGTCCAGCAGGATATGATTTACAGAAAACCAAGTGTTGGCATTTTTAATGTCTCTGATGTCATACTGTTTTCTTTTTTCTTTTTTAATTCTGTGTTATTATATATTTATACTTATTTTATTTTGTTTATAGATAAACATTTTTATTATCTCATTTTCCCTATAGCTCCTTTATGTATATATCATGGCTTCCAGTTTAGTGTTTTTATGGATTTTGTGAGTGTGCAAGTGATTGGGTCTCTGTTGTGCCTACTTTTGGGTTAGTGTTTGTTTCCTCTTGTTATACTTCATTTGTATCCCTTAGAACCATGTTTTATTTTTCAAACAAACAAACAGAAAGACAGATAAGGGATGCATCCAATTGGAAGAAGAGATGAGGAGAAACTGGGAGATTAAAGGGGAATAGAAACCAAAATCAGGATATATTGTGTAAGAAAAAATATTTTCAGTGAAAAGAAAGAAACTTTTTTTTCAGATGGTGATGTTATCAGGAAATATCAATCAAAAATATGAGCAAAAATGTTACAAATGTATTTTAAAGGATCAGAACAAGTTGATGAACTCTAGAGAAACACAGTGTCTTCATTCACAAGGGCCGAGAAGGACAGCTGAGGAGAATATGGAGAGATACTAGGGAAATGCTTTAGAAGAGGAGGGCTGTTGGGGAGAGCCTAGCTAAGGACACTCCTATAGAGTGTGAATCTTGGCTAAAAAAAAAAAAAGGCTGGACACTGAGTTTTCTCTAGGGAGTCTACCAATGTAGGCTTTGAAAAAACATCCAACTAAACAGTAAGGAAAGCCATGCCCCTCCCTCTGACACATGTCTCTAAGGCTTACTTCGAGGGTACTAGAGTTGAACTGGCTTTAATGGGAAAATATTGAAGAATCATCATAGTAATCAATTTTCAACAAAATATACTTTGGGAAATGTATGTATATAATAAGATATGGTAGGCTTACTTTGACACAGGCTATCCTTTGGTAGCTCCATCTAGCATGGAACGCAAAGTCTTCCTACCTGACTAGCTATGTAGATGTCTTAAGAGAGATTATTTGGCAAAATCGCTGTAGACCATGCAAGCTTTTAAAAAGGGGTCTGGCCTTGAGGACATCGGTACAGGGAGAAAGTTTCTGAACAGAACACCAATAGCGTATGCTCTAAGAGCAAGAATTGACAAATGGGACCTCATAAAATTACAAAGTTTCTGTAAGGCAAAGGACACCATCAAGAGGACAAATCGGCAACCAACAAATTGGGAAAAGATCTTCACCAATCCTACATCAGATAGAGGGCTAATATCCAATATATATAAAGAACTCAAGAAGTTAGACTCCAGAAAACCGAACAACCCTATTAAAAAATGGGGTACAGAGTTAAACAAAGAATTCTCACCTGAAGAACTTCGGATGGCAGAGAAGCATCTTAAAAAATGCTCAACTTCATTAGTCATTAGGGAAATGCAAATCAAAACAACCCTAAGATTTCATCTTACACCAGTCAGAATGGCTAAGATTAAAAATTCAGGAGACAGCAGGTGTTGGAGAGGGTGTGGAGAAAGAGGAACACTCCTCCACTGCTGGTGGGGTTGCAAATTGGTACAACCACTCTGGAAAGCAGTCTGGCGGTTCCTCCGAAAACTGGGCACCTCACTTCCAGAAGATCCTGCTATACCACTCCTGGGCATATACCCAGAAGACTCCCCACCATGTAATAAGGATACATGCTCTACTATGTTCATAGCAGCCCTATTTATAATTGCCAGATGCTGGAAAGAACCCAGGTATCCCTCAACAGAAGAGTGGATGCAAAAAATGTGGTATATCTACACAATGGAGTACTATTCAGCCATTAGAAACAACGAATTCATGAAATTCTTAGGCAAATGGATGGAGCTAGAGAATATCATACTAAGTGAGATAACCCAGACTCAAAAGGTGAATCATGGTATGCACTCACTAATAAGTGGATATTAACCTAGAAAACTGGAATACCCAAAACATAATCCACACATCAAATGAGGTACAAGAAGAAAGGAGGAGTGGCCCCTGGTTCTGGAAAGACTCAGTGAAACAGTATTCAGCAAAACCAGAACGGGGAAGTGGGAAGGGGTGGGTGGGAGGACAGGGGAAGAGAAGGGGGCTTACGGGACTTTCGGGGAGTGGGGGGGGGGGGCTAGAAAAGGGAAATCATTTGAAATGTAAATAAATTATATCGAATAAAAAAATTAAAAAAAAAGGGGGGGGGTCTGGCTTGGTAGTGGCATGCTTAGTTCCCCTGACCAGGAGAATATGAACACTGGGGGTAACCTATAAGCACATGTATCTGGGGCACCCCTCAAATCTGTGTGCTCTGGGAATCTCATGTGTCTTCTCTACTACATCTTATTTTCCATCAGTTTATTTATTCATTTTACATCCTTATCACAACCCTACTTTTGATCCCCCATCCCACAATCTTCCCCCCTCCCCCCGTCTTTCTTCTCTGAGAGGGTGGGTGCCCACTGGATATTCTGAAACTGTGGCACATCAAGTCTCTGCAAGGCTAGGCCTCCACTATCTCTTAGTGCAGTGGTATAAAAAGTGCTGACCTCGAACAAATATGTAACTAGTGCCTGAGGACATATAGTAATTCAAATTTTTAGCCAATCTTTGACAGTCTGAATCAGAATGGGGTAGAAATTGGAAAAATGTTTTTCAACAAGCTCTTTATAATGCTCTCATGCAGTCAAGTTTCATAACTCTAGACTGTCCCAATTATATAAGTGAACAATTCTCAGCTCATGAGAGTTGTTAACATTTCATTGGGTATCTACTGGCTCCCCAGTGAATTTATTTTTATTTTATTTTTTTATATTTTGACACTTCAGATTTTATTTCCCCTCCTCCCATCCACCCTCTGACTGTTCCACATCCCATACCTCCTCCCCAACCCCCTGTCTCCATGAAGATGTCTCCACCCTCCACAGCCCACCCAACATGACCTCTAAACTCCCTGGAGCCTCCAGTCTCTTGGAGGTTAGGTGCATCATCTCTAACTAAACCCACAACTGGCAGTCCACTGCTGTATAGGTGTTGGGGGCCTCATGTCAGATGGTATACACTGCCTGTTTGGTGGTCCAGTGTTTGAGAGATCTCAGGGGTTCAGATTAATTGAGACTGCTGGTCCTCTTACAGGATTGGCCTTCTCCTCAGCTTCTTTTAGCCTGGCATAATTCAACAACATGGGCCAGATGCTTCTGTCCATTGGTTGGGTGCAAATATCTACATCTGACTCTTTCGGATGCTTGTTGGGTCTTCCGGATTGTCATCGTGCTAGGTCCCTTTTGAGAGCACTCCATAGTCTCAGTAATAGAGTCAGGCCTTGGGATCTCCCTTTGAGCTGAATCCTACTTTGGACCTGTTGCTGGACCTTTTTTTCCTTAGGCTCCTCTCCATTTCCATCCCTATAGTTCTTTCAGACAGGATCAATTATGGGTCAAGTTTTGACTATGGGATGGCAACCCCCAACTCATTTGATGCCCTGTTTTCCTGTTAGAGGTAGGCTCTCTAAGTTCCCTCTCTTTACTGTAGGACATTTCATCTAAGGTCTCTCTCTTTGTGTTCTGAGAGTTTCTTACCTCTCAGGTCTCTGGTGAATTCTGGAGGGTCCCCCCAACTTCCTACCTCCTGAGGTTGCCTGTTTCAATTCTAATGGCTGGGGAATTACCATCTGTGACCTCAAGATTTACTACAGAGCAATACTGATAAAAAAACTGCATGGTACTGAAACAGAGACAGACATGTTGATCAGTGGAACAGAATTGAATACCCATATATAAAATGATACACTTACAGACACTTCATCTTTGACCAAGACACCAAAAATATGTAATGGAAAACAAGAGAACATTTTCAATAAACGGTGCTGGTTTCACTGGTTGTCTATATGTGGAAAAATGAAAATAGATCCATATTTGTCACCTTGCACATAACTCAAGTCCAAGTGGATAAAAGACCTAGACATAAAACCCAATATACTATTCAGCCATTAGAAACAATGAATTCATGAAATTCTTTTTTTTATGTTCATAGGAGCTTTATTCATAATAGACAGGAACTGGAAGCAGCATAGATAGCCCTCAACTGAAAAATGAATAAAGAAAATGGGGTACATTTACACAATGGGATATTACTCAGCAGTAAGTACTCTTAATCCCCGAGTCATCTCCCCAACCCTTCTTCCTCTCCTTTAAAGACTTCAATTTCAAAGTAAATTGAACCACATGAAGTTATTGAACAGCTTCTCTTCTGCAATACTTTGCAGAGTTGCAATTGTTATGACTTGAAAAACACTCAGATTTTCCCATAAAAATCTAACCTTCCCAGAGTACCATACAGTGAAACTTTTATTATTTTTTATTGTTATTAATCTGTTGTTTGCATATTAATATTTTATCTGAATTCTTTACAATCCTCCTTTTATCTTTTTAAGTACATAGAACAAAGTTAGAATAATTTTTTTTTTTTTTTTATCTTTTTTTTTTTATTCGATATATTTTTTATTTACATTTCAAATGATTTCCCCTTTTCTGGCCCCCCACTCCCCGAAAGTCACATAAGCCCCTTCCCTCCCCCTGTTCTCCCACCCGCCCCTTCCCACTTCCCTGTTCTGGTTTTGCCTTATACTACTACACTGAGTCTTTCCATGTACTCATCCTTTTAGTCTAGCATCTATCTGCCTGAGTTAGTTCTGACTGACTGCTTCTTCTCCTGGTTAATTTTAATCTATTGAGAGTCACACATATTTTATTCCCATATTTTTATTTTATTTTGTTTGTTTGTTTTTTGCTTTCTTCTAGGACATGGTTACTGGGAAACTGTTTGGTCATCTGGAGACTTGCTTTTAAGATCAATTAAGGGAGACCAAGCAAGTTTTTATTCTAGGGTTTGTTGATCCCTCCTCTGAAGTGAAGTGGTTTTGTGATCCCTGCCCAGAACCTGTGAGGTTCTTCATTTCAGGTAGTGAGTCATCACATCACTGGCTGTGTGTGAACGTCAATTCTCTACAGGGTTCATTCTAAAATTTTGCATAATTTTCTACTATGAAGACACTGATATCAGCTTAGTTAAATGTTTGGAAGGAGCTCTAAACAGATTTCTGAAGTTCCTTTCTCTGTATAAAAACCGTCTCTGTAATCCATTGTAATCCATAAATGCTCCATGGCCCCCTCAGGCTCAGCTTCATCTTTGTAAGTCAGAGAGTGAGTGTCTACTCATGCTTTACCACACAACATGGGAAACACATCATCTTATATATTTAAAGTGAAGCAGACCAGGACAAGCCGCCTACACTTCTTACATAAGTCAGCCACAGGACAATTGCATACCACATCATTTTGGTTTCTTTCTCCAATATTTCTTTTTTCTGTTTTTAAAATTTTATTCGATATATTTTTATTTACATTTCAAATGATTTCCTCTTTTCTGCTTCCCCACTCCCCGAAAGTCACATAAGCCCCCTTCCCTCCCTCTGTTCTCCCACCCATCCCTTCCCACTTCCCTGTTCTGGTTTTGTTTTATACTGCAACACTGGGTATTTCCAGAACTAGGGGCCACTCCTCCGTTCTTCTTGTACCTCATTTGAAGTGTGGATTATGTTTTGTATATTCCAGTTTTCCAAGCTAATATCCACTTATTAGTGAGTGCACACCATGATTGATCTTTTGAGACTGGGTTACTTCACTTAGTATGATGTTCTCCAGCTCCATCCATTTGCCTAAGAATTTCATGAATTCATTGTTTCTAATGGCTGAATAGTACTCCATTGTGTAGATATACCACATTTTTTGCACCCATTCTTCTGTTGAGGGATACCTGGGTTCTTTCCAGCTTCTGGCTATTATAAATAGGGCTGCTATGAACATAGCGGAACATGTATCCTTATTACATGCTGGGGAATCTTCTGGATATATGCCCAGGAGTGGTATAGCAGGATCTTTTGGATGTGACATGCCCAGTTTTCTGAGGGACTGCCAGACTGATTTCCAGAGTGGTTGTACTAATTTGCAACCCCACCAGCAGTGGAGGAGTGTTCCTCTTTCTCCACATCCTCGCCAACATCTGCTGTCTCCTGAGTTTTTAATCTTAGCCATTCTGACTAGTGTAAGGTGAAATCTCAGGGTTGTTTTGATTTGCATTTCCCTGATGACTAGTGATGTTGACCATTTTTTAAGATGTTTCTCCGCCATCCGAAGTTCTTCAGGTGAAATTCCTTGTTTAACTCTGTACCCCATTTGTAATAGGGTTATTTGATTTTCTGGGATCTAACTTCTTGAGTTCTTTGTATATATTGGATATTAGCCCTCTATCTGATGTAGGGTTGGTGAAGATCTTTTCCCAATTTGTTGGTTGCCGATTTGTACTTTTGATGGTGTCCTTTGCTTTACAGAAACTTTGTAATTTTATGAGGTTCCATTTGTCAATTCTTGATCTTAGAGCATAAGCTATTGGTGTTCTATTCAGGAACTTTCCCCCTATACCAATGTCCTCAAGAGTCTTCCCCAGTTTCTTTTCTGTTAGCTTCAGAGTGTCTGGCTTTATATGGAGGTCCTTGATCCATTTGGAGTTGTGGAGCTGGAGAACATCATACTAAGTGAGGTAACCCAGTCTCAAAAGATCAATCATGGTATGCACTCACTGATAAGTGGATATTAGCCTAGAAACTTTGAATATCCAAGACATAATCCACAAATTAAATGATGTCCAAAAGGAATGGAGGAGTGGCCCCTAGTTCTGGAAAGACTCAGTGCAAGAGTATAGGGGAATTCCAGAACAGGGAAGTGGGGAGTGGTAGGGGGAGGGAAGAGGGCTTATGGGACTTGTGGGGAGTGAGGACCCAGAAAAGGGGAAATCATTTGAAATGTAAATAAAAAAAATACATCAATAAAAATATGCAACCACCCCCCCCCCCCCGATATACTGAACCTGATAGAAGAGAACGTGTTAAAGAGCCTTGAACTCATTGTCACAGGGGGAAATTTCCTACACAGAACTCCAACAGTTCATGCTTTAAGATCAAGAATTGATAAATGGGACCTGGTGAGACTGGAAAGCTTCTGTAAGGCAAAGAACATAGTCAGTAGGACAAATTGGCAACCTACAGATTGGGAAAAAAAATCTTCATAAACCCCACATATCCAAAATACATAAAGAACTTGAGAAGTTCTACCAAAAAAACCCAACAACCCAATCAAAAAATGGGGTATAGAACTAAACCAAGAATCCACAACAGAGGAATCTTGAATGGCTGAGAAGCACCTAAAGAAATGTTCAAATTCTTTAGTGATCAGAAAAATGCAAATCAAAATGACCAACTTTCACCAATTAGAATGGCTAAGATCAAAACCTTAGGAGACAGCATATGTTGACAAGGGTTTGGAGAAAGAGGAACAATCCCCCACTGCTGTTGGGATTGCATACAATCACTCTCAAAATCAATCTGAAGGTTCCTGAGAAAATTGGAAATAGAATCTACCTAAAGACCTAGCTATACCACTCTTGGGAATATACCCCAAAATGTGCCATCATGTTACAGGAGCACATGTTCCACTATGTTCATAGCACCTTGTTTATGATAGCTAGAAGCTGGAAACAACCCAGATGTCCCAGGACAGAGGAAAGGATACAAAACATGCGGTTCATTTACACAATAGAATACTATTAAGCTATTAATATACTTGTTCAGCTATTAAGAACAAGGACATCCTGAGCTTTTTGCTTGCAAAAGGATGGAACTAGAAAATATCATCCTGAGTGTGGTAAGTCAGACCCAAAAAGACATGCATAGTATGTACTCACTAGTAAGTGGATATTGAACAAAAAAAAAAAAAAAGTACAGAATATCCAAGATATAGTCCACAGAACTCAAGTGTCCAAGTGAGGACTCCTCAGTCCTGAGTTGGAAGGAGATGAAAGCAATCAGTAGTGGAGAGGGAGGGAGCTGGGAGTGAAAACGGACAGGGCTGGGAGAGGGGAACCTGATCTGGTATTGGGTGAGGGAAAAGGACTGAAGTCCACTGAATTTCTTATCTAAATGTTAATACCAGGTATTCTTCAATTTTGAATGTTCATATTTCTTCCCTGAAAATCCCCATAAAATGACAGAAAACATTCATAATTCTCTCTGTTATTCTGATAGAAAAAAATCAGTATAATTGTGTTAGTGGAGATTGCATAAACTAGAGTTATATTCATCTGCAAAGTGACTAATTGTATTGAGATCATAGAAAGCTTGCAGTGAGTTCTGTGGAGCCCTAGTTGGAGTGTATTAAGTCAGTGAATAGCTGAGTTCTTCAAGTGTAAGCATTTCTAGACAGACATGACTTGCACCTGCTCAACTATTTCAAAAAATAAAAATGCTTATATAGTTGAGCCAGAAGCTGCTACTCATGGCAAGCAGCACTGTGAGATGTCCTATAGTCTGAGACTCACAGCCAGGTCAGCAACCATTTCTTCTCCCACAGTGTCACAAAAACAATTGGCTTTCTTTTTCTTTTTGAATTCTTTAAACAGCTGTATTTAAAGAATGTAGCTTCCTGATTAGTTTCAATCTTGATTTCTGACTGTACAGTTTGGTGGTCTAATGATTTTAGTTTGTGGTACTCATAAAAATCTGTATAGTCGAGTAGCTTGGACGTTTTCTCCCTTTCTTCTTTTTCATGTTCCCATTATTTATAATGAGTCTTCCCAGAACGTTTCCAGCGTGTTCCTCAACTTCATGGACATGGCCAAAGCAGGCGAGATAATCAACTCCAGGCTGGAGCTGTTCAGCAGCGCCAATAAGCTGTTCACTACTCCTGCAGATGTTTCTGCTTTGGGGGGCCAACAGAAATTTTATAGGGTTTTTCCTCCCTTTCAGGGAAAGTTGCCAGAACAGTCAAGAAACGGGAAATATATAGGCATGCTCACATTTCCAAGTTGGGAGGGATACTATAACCCATAAAAGGAATCTTGAAGAAAAGAATTTCTGAAAACACTATTTCACAATAAGTATGTAAAGTGTTCACCAGGAGGAGCAGGAACCAAGGAAAGCGTGCTTAGATCAAATTTCTCTGTGTATGGAAAACTGTGGGAGTGCCATCGCAGTCAGAAATGATATCCACTCATGGGCAAAACTGCACCTGGGAGCCAGGAAGGATTCTCTCATTTGACTCCTACACAAACCAGAGTAAAATCAAAATGAGAAGAAAAAGATGCAGATGCAGAATTCATAATTTTTTGTTTCCTTTGCTTTTGTCTCTCTTAAATTATTGTAAATTGTGAGTTTACTGAAAGGACACATGCTGGCCTGTGGGTCGTTATTTTATCTTATCTATTAATTATGTTCAACATGGTATCATTTTACTCTGAAAATGAGAAAAATAGCAACAACTTTTTCTTGGAGTAGGAAAGTTTGTGAATTTCAGTTGCCCTGGATTAGTTTCCTTGATTTTGGTGCTTTTTAATATCCTAAAGAATGGGGTATATGCTACATGCCATGAGACAACTATTCACATGATGTTCATGTGTGGGAATCCATGCAGCAGACCATATATAGAGTTACGTAAGTTAAAAGTATTCTCTCTTTTGGAATAAAGTCAGAGATACATGGAGGGGGAAGAACTCCAAATCCATTTGTCCTGTTTGTATAAATGGGAGTAATGAAGACTGGTTTAGAGAGCAGGGATTCCTGCTGTCTTTTCTGTGCAGGAAAGCTATCTGTATAGAACAAGTAAACGCCGTTCTAAGAACACTTCTGTGTATTTAGTCACCCGTAAACAATTAACACAGGGAACGAGACTGAGGAGAAAAGGTAGTTAGGCCCATCCAGAGCATTGTTCAGATTTTCCCAGGGTATGCTTCTTTCGGTTGACAGAATAAAAGTGATGTGAGATGATCCTTTTAAAGAATAGTACAATTAAGGAACTACATCAGCAGTCGATTATACGTCTGACAGGAAGGTGTCCACTTTAAAATCCATTAGTATTTTATTGTGGGAAATGGAAGTGCTAATTGAAATCCTAGCGGAATGCTAGGAAGTTCTTTGTGATCTCTGAAAAGGGGCCACCTTAACCTTCCAGATGCTTCAGCCCCATAACAGACTATACTTTCTTAAAATTGAGTCCAAATTACCTAGTCTATTAATGTGTCTTAATTAATACTTGATGGATGAATAGTATTTGGATGACATTAAGGAGTAGTCCACTAAACTGAGAAAATGTGTAGAAAAAAACTCAGAGTTAAAAAAAAAGAGACATTTTAAAACTAAAGTTAACATACATAAATATCACATATATTGTGAGAGAGGAAGGAGATTAAATGAATATTTTCCAGATGTGCAACTTAAAACTCTGACTTCCATTCCACAACAAATGCAAGAATAGAAGGGAAGAGAGATTCAGGGTGGTAAGGTTGGTCTTAATACATAGCAAGGAGAGACTGAAACTATTCATGAGTTTTAGGTGTACGAAGAATGATAGGGAAGGGATCCCCTGCCTTGAACAACTGGAGAAGAACCCCTCTCTAGAAATTGCAGGATTGGAATGAATTATAAAGTCCTTTTGTTGTTGTTGTTGTTGTTTTTTTTTTTTTTTTTGCTTCACTGTAGGTCAGTTATCTCCAGGTATCCAATCATATGTGTCTTCTCCAACCCAGAACATGCTTTTACTTCTTTCTACAAGCTTGCCTTTAGTTGACTAATCAATGGTCAGCTGAGAAATAACAATCTTGCCTCTTAGTACCACTGTGATCATGCCTCCCAGAATCTTTTTGACACAACAGTTACTACTGTTACTCTATAGTTGTCTATAGAGGCCTTTGGCTTCTGTGCCAGCAATTACTGAAGAAGCTTCCTCTGCTCTGCATTTGTCGCTAAAGGCCAGATCACCATAGGCTATGATGATGCTATTGGACTGTTGGTTGTATAATCTATGTTAGAATTTCAAAAGAAGCTCATGATTCCAGACTGCAATGCCATTTGGTTCCCTCCGCAGCCATCACCCACTCCTCTGTGTGACTGTGACTCTCCCTCTCTTCACACTAAACCACAAAACATCATGGACTCATGTTTATGTGGGACAGGAAACATTCCAAATAGGTCACTACTTCTCATGTTATACAGAAAGCAAAAGCAGGGATTTTACTAGGAGCAAATGTGTTACCTCCTGCTCAAATATCAATTCCTTATTTCATGTTTTTACCCCAAATAATCATGGGTATCTGACAAAGATACTATGAAGATACACCATGTAACACAATAAATAGACTACCATTTACTTATTAACTGAATGCAGATTTAAAACAAACAAACAAACAAAATCTTAGTCCATATCCTTCCCACCATAAACCTGAGAATCAGTACTGTTTACTTTCACTTTGGAGTCTAAACAAATACATGTTTTCCAGTAGAAACATCTCTTCAAGGAAGGTGGTGAGAGCCAGCAGAAAAGAAAGCAGTCTATGCAAGGAGTTTTGGAGTTTCTCACTAACTAAAAACTAGTGAGACAATATTCTAGTTATCTATGGTACTGGAAACGACAACTTATTACTCCTTTGTAAATGTATACACAACACATTTGCATAAGCAGTCTTGATAGACAGTATTTTACATTCTCAATTAGTGATACAATTATTTAATAATATGAGTGATTTCTCCTTTAAAGGGGTTTGCATGAAAACTACATTATAGGGTTTGTCTTTATGAGCATTAGGGCATATTTTATGGGCATTATGGGCATATTGATGTCTCAGAAGAAAATTCCTTATTCAAATAAGCAGCATTTTTTCTTTTACATATTTCCCTGTCAATGTGATTCTAACCAGAAGAGTTGATGGGTCTTATATCAAAGAGGACAAGAGAAACCAGAGCAATGAGAACGGGTAGGACTCAGCAGAACTGGATTCTAGCAGTGGGTGTGAGCGATCCCTCCAGCTCAACCATCTGGCTGCCAACACACACCTGGACTTCTTTATGTTTCATCCTTTGACTGACCCTTTTCCCTTCCTCAGTGTTGCTATTCGAGTTAAAGCAAGGGCCATCAGGGAGCAGAGGGACTTCACTCCAGGCTGGGGAGAGCAAGTAAGACATAACACAAGGTGTTCCCTTATGACCTGGAGGTGACAGCAAACCTGATCAAAAGGGAGCTTTTTCTCTAGGGAGGAGTGGTAGTGCAGGCTGTTGCTGGCTCAAAACTCCTTGCTAAAGGCAGCCAGTTCAGCTGTGGTTTTTTAAGGAAAGTCCTGCAGAGGATGTCCTGAAGCCATCAAATCCAGATCCCGGGGAATGCCTCCTGGGACTCAGGCACTGGCCAAAGAACAGAACTGAAGTAGCTGTTTCCAGTAATTTGCAGTTCTCTTAAATACGAGGAGAAAAATACATGGAGACACTTTAGCTCAGCGGGCTCTTCAGCTGAAGACCTTAGAGAGGTTTCCATTGCTGCCAAGTGCATCGTATGACTCCGCATGTAAACGGATGCTCCACCGTCTGAAACACTTCAGGACTACTCAACCCAGTCCGAGAGAATAAATCCATCCAGTGCTAAACAGCAACATGTAATATTTATTGAAAACTTTAAACTGCCCTTCCAAATTAATATCTGATTCAAAAAGGAGCCAAATGTGGAACCAGCCATCAGGATATATATGCACATATATTCTATTCATAAATCTCTCAAATAGAAGGGATTAAACAGACTTCACCTCTATTAGAGAAGTTTGAGGAGGCTATAAAAGCTGAAATGTATTAACCATATCTATGAAAATTTATATATAAACATAGCTATGGGTTAAATCAAGCTCTGGGCCTAATGTGGAATATAAAATACTCACTGCTTGTTTTCTCTTTTCTGGGAGACTTTGGTAAAGGGAACCCATTCAACATTTGGTAAAAATACTACTTTGGCTCAGATGCATGAATAGCAGAGGAGGGAGGATCAGCACTGGCTTTGAAAAAACAAAGACAGTATTAGTTCATGACAGTATATCAAATATGATTTTTTATTTTAAATATAAGGATTCTCAGTAAATAATCAGTGGCAGTAAGCCCTTGCAGATGAGTAGGAAAGTTATCCTATTAATAGTTTCATATACATAATGTTTTATGATTTTAAAATATTCTAAATTGTTCAAGACACTTGGAGAAAATCTATAGCATGTTCTTGTTTGGACTTGGTTTTCTTTACAAAATTTAACTGGTCTATTCATGGTGTATTCTCAGATGTTTTTGAACCAACTAAATGTATTTTTAAATGTTTGGTATAGGAACTATTGTGGCAGTGTATAATATTTACTAAAAAATAATTAAATAAGATTTTCCATTTAACTATTAATAAAATATATTAACAATAAATCAAACATTATTAAGAGATTATTTACTAATAAAATATATTATTAACAATAAATAAAATATGAATACAAGATAATTATATGTGCTATTGTGTTTAGGTTTAACACTGTTTTTATAGTTAATTGGAGGTTTGATAATTCCTATTTTTCTTAAATCTAGCTGTTTCACACCTTTAAATTACTTGTATAGCCCTTGAGGGTATGTCAACTTGTGCATGGCTTTGCTTTCTGACTTCAAATGCTGTCATTTTTCCTTGATATTCTACTCTCTTTGAAAAATGACATAATGTTTCCTTGATTTTCTTTAGCACCAATTATCACAGTGCCTTAGGAACTGGATATTTATTTCATTTTTTTTCCCATCAGCTCCAAATCAGTTTGCAATTCATTTGTTCTGTTTTAGAGGAGATAACACTGAATGGGAATAGGCCAACTAGATGAAATCAGTTACCATTTTCATGAACCTCAGTAGTGAAGGAAGGGAGGCTTTGTTTACGAGTGGATAAAATGTAGCTGGGTGAAATCTTTAGTTATTATACCTCACACCATAAAAGGCAATGTTACCATTCAAGGAATAATGATAAAATGTATATGATAAGTATTATTCTTAATACGGAGATTTTATATGATGAAGTTGCCAGCCTTCATGGACAGAATGGGGTTAACTTTAAATAAGTTAAATGAAGCCATGAGGGTCGGTTCTTACCCAATATTAATGATATCTTAGAACAAATTAATACAGGTGAAGGAGAACCTTACAAAGACACCAGGAAAAAAATGCCCATCTTTCAGCCAAACACTGAGGTCTCCAAAAGAAACTGATATTGTTGAAATCTTGGTCTTAAGGGTTCTAGCTTCTAGAAGTAAAAAATAAATTGTACCACATAAGCAACTCAGCTCTTTTTTTTTGATGATGTATAGACAGTAGATAATTAGGTACATCATGTCCCTGACCCCTTAGTCTTAGGAAGCTACTATGTAGTGATTAGATACAAGGTCCTCTTGAAAAAAATACAAACTTGACTTACAAAATGTCTCACAAGTTCACAGGTAAGCAGTCTAATTACATAATTTGTAGAGGCCTTTTTTAAAAATACTTATTAATTGACTTAGCAGTTATGAATTATCCAAAATAGAAATAAAGTGAATATTCAAATGTTCCTGTTTGCACCATTACATTTTGTTTAAATCTATGGGAGGCTCAGTTCCTCTTCTGCTTATCTAATATCTTAGTATCTTAGTATGAATATCCTAAAGCACATAATCAGATAATCATATAATCTAGCCTAAAGACTTAATTATCTACAAAAGAGAACACAATTAAAAACTTCATTTCTCTCATTATGTAGCATACTATACAACTATATCTCTTGTATTGACAGTTATCTTAAATATATATCTTAGTGAAATACAGGATATGATATATTCCAATTGTTTTAAAAATAAGAAAATGTAAATATGAATAAAAACAAATAAATTCACATATCAAAATATGTAGTGATTATTATCTCAGTCTTACCATGTTAGAATACTTTTATTCATTCATTCATCTATAAGACTCAATAATTCTTTGAATTCTTTGAAATAACAAATGTGTTATTTCAAAATAAAAATAGTTCCAAAATATTGCTTTCATAAATGGAAATTTAAATACCAAGATTTCATCATGTGATTGTATACATTGAACAAAGGCACAAGAAAAATTTCTAATTAACACAGGCAAGTTCTCAAAATATTGTAGGAGATACAGCTTTAAATATTTAAATGATAACATCTAAATTCTGATTCAAAGTTCACACGTTAGTAGTCTGTACATCCACTAATACTTTGCAAAACCTGAGGTAATTTCACAGTGAGTAAATCTTAGTGATTGTAGGGTCTGTAGTCTGCATGCAGTTTTATTTTGGCTGAAGAATTGCACACAGGGAAATGCTACCTCTTTATTGGCTTATTATTATAGTGCTATTTTTCAAATTAAAAATATTATGTTGTTTTTCTTCATAAAGACTTTTTATGTGGCAGGCATCTTTTAAAAATTCTTATTAAACGTACATATTTACGTGTGTGTGTGTGTGTGTGTGTGAACTAATGCTATAGTGTGCATGGGAAGATCAGAAGAAAAGTTGTGGGAGTTTGCTATTCCCTTCCCAGATTCCATGTAGGACCCAGAGTTCATACTCAGTCTGCCAGGCGTGGCAGCAAACACCCTTTTCCAGTAAGCCATCTCACTAGCCCATGTTGCAGCTAAGCCATCTCACTAGCCCATATAGCAGGATATTAAATTCATTTCTCAAACATCTTTTAGTAGTTTGACATCAATTGCTTAGATATATCATATTAATCTATCATAATAATATCTTGTGGTATTGAAAAATAACAGTAAATAATAAGCCAATAGGAAGGTCACATTTCTCAGTGTGCACTTCTTCAGCCAAGATAAAACTGCATGCCAGCTATTGAGTATGGAATCATTAAGATTTACTCACTGTGAGATTACCATGGGTTTCCAGAAGTATTAGTGTATGTACAGAATACATGGACTTTTAATCACAATTTAAATGAAATTATTGTAAATGTTTAAAACCATACCTCCTATAATATTTTGAGAACTAGCCTGTGTCAATTAGAAAATTTTCTGTGTCACTGTTCAAAAGTGACACATATACTTCTGCATGCTGACCTCCAGTTGAACCAGCACCATTTGTTGAAAAGGCTATCTTTTTTCCATTGGATGTTTTCAGCCTCTTTGTCGAGGATCAAGTGGCCATAGGTGTGTGGGTTCATTTCTGGATCTTCAATCCTGTTCCATTGATCCTCCTGCCTGTCACTGTACCAATACCATGCAGTTTTTAACACTATTGCTCTGTAGTATTGCTTGAGGTCAGGGATACTGATTCCCCCAGATTTTCTTTTGTTGCTGAGAATAGTTTTAGCTATCCTGGGTTTTTTGTTGTTCCAGATGAATTTGATAATTGCTCTTTCTAACTCTGAGAAGAATTGAGTTGGGATTTTGATGGGTATTGCATTGAATCTGTATAGTGCTTTAGGCAAAATGGCCATTTTAACTATATTGATTCTACCGATCCATGAGCATGGGAGGTTTTCCCATTTTTTGAGGTCTTCTTCCATTTCCTTCTTCAGAGTCTTGAAGTTCTTGTCATACAGATCTTTCACATGTTTGGTAAGAGTCACCCCAAGATACTTTATACTGTTTGTGGCTATTGTGAAGGGGGTCATTTCCCTAATTTCTTTCTCAGCCTGCTTATCCTTTGAGTATAGGAAGGCCACTGATTTGCTTGTGTTGATTTTATAACCTGCCACTTTGCTGAAGTTGTTTATCAGCTGTAGGAGCTCTCTAGTGGAGTTCTTTGGGTCACTTAGGTAGACGATCATGTCGTCTGCAAATAATGATAGTTTGACTTCTTCCTTTCCAATTTGTATCCCTTTGACCTCCTTATGTTGTCGAATTGCCCGAGCTAGTACCTCAAGTACAATATTGAAAAGATAAGGAGAAAGGGGGCAGCCTTGTCTGGTCCCTGATTTCAGTGGGATTGCTTCAAGTTTCTCTCCATTTAGTTTGATGCTGGCTACTGGTTTGCTGTATATTGCTTTTACTATGTTTAGGTATGGTCCTTGAATTCCTGCTATACCACTCCTGGGCATATATCCAGAGGATTCCCCACCATGTAATAAGGATACATGCTCTACTATGTTCATAGCAGCCCTATTTATAATTGCCAGATGCTGGAAAGAACCCAGGTATCCCTCAACAGAAGAGTGGATGCAAAAAATGTGTTATATCTACACAATGGAGTACTATTCAGCCATTAGAAACAATGAATTCATGAAATTCTTAGGCAAATGGATGGAGCTAGAGAACATCATACTGAGTGAGGTAACCCAGACTCAAAAGGTGAATCATGGTATGCACTCACTGATAGGTGGTTATTAACCTAGGAAACTGGAATACCCAAAACATAATCCATACATCAAATGAGATACAAGAAGAAAGGAGGAGTGGCCCCTGGTTCTGGAAAGACTCAGTGAAACAGTATTCGGCAAAACCAGAATGGGGAAGTGGGAAGGGGTGGGAGGGAGGACAGGGGAAGAGAAGGGGGCTTACGGGACTTTCGGGGAGTGGGGGGGCTAGAAAAGGGGAAATCATTTGAAATGTAAATAAATTATATCGAATAAAAAAAAGAATATCAAAAAAAAGTGACACATATAATCACATGATGAAATTTTGGCATTTAAAATTCTACTTATGGAAGAAATATTTTAGAACTACTTTTATTTTGAGATAACACATTTATTGGAGAATGATTGAGTCGTATAGATGAATGACTAAATAAAAGTATTTTTACATGGGAAAGACTGAAATAATAATCACTGCATTTTTTTTTCAGGTTTTCAAGACAGGGTTTCTCTCTGTAGCCCTGGCTATCCTGGAACTCACTTTGTAGACCAGGCTGGCCTCGAACTCAGAAATCCGCATGCCTTTGCCTCCCAAGTGCTGGGATTAAAGGCAGGCGCCACGACCGTCTGGCTTTTTTTTTTGCATATTTTCATATGTAAATTTATTTATTTATTCATGTTTATATTGCCTTATTTTATTTATGTATCAGTTATGTTTAAAAACAACTGGAATGTATCATAAGCCATATTTTCACTGATCATGTAATAGTTTGTATATGCTTGGCATAGGGAGTGGCACTACTAGAGGGTGTGGTCCTGTTGGAGTAGGTGTGTCACTGTGGGCAGGGGCTTTAAGACCCTCATCCTAACTGCCTGGAAGTCAGTCTTCTACTAGCAGCCTTCGGATGAAGATGTAGAACTTTTCACCTCTGCCTGCACCATGCCTGCTTACAAGCTGCCATGCTCCCACCTTGATGATAATGGACTGAACCTGGGAACCTATAAGCTAGTCTCAACTAATTTTGTCCATTTTAAGACTTGCCTAGGTCATGGTGTCTGTTCACAGTAGTAAAATCATAACCGATACAGCATCCCTAGTGGTTAAAACATGAGTCATTTATGAATAAAATATAATCTCTGCCCATTTCAATATTTACCTGCTATGTAAAAAAATTAATTAAAGACACATCCAATGAAAGATTTTGTTTTCCTAACTTATACAGTGGCCACCTAAATTTTGAGTGCTATGCATTTCATTCAATATATTTATGATATGCCAATATATTTGGTGCTTCTTATGAAATTATGTATTTCATCATTACAAAAAATAATTTTATCTCCCAACTAAATTAAAATTTTTCTTCGGGCCAAAATATTCTGTTCTATCTGGTGGTCTTGAAACAGTGTTAAAGCCTAAAATGGGTTTTTATATAATCAAATAAATCACAGAACACACAAATAATAGAGCAATTAAGAAAAATAATAATAAAGATTCATCATGCTTAAAATAGCATAGTGAGATTTATCTCAAATTGGTTTTTACTTTTACTGTATGAGGGTTGATTGGAGAGCATGTGCCATGGTTTGTGTCTGGAGGTCAAGTGACAACTCGGGAACTTGAGGACCAGAATTCAATCCCCAAAACCCACATGGAAAGAATTTTGAGCTTTGGAAGGATAGATAAAGTTTCAGCTGCAAAGGTTAGGAAATGATGCTGCACATGGGTGAAACTGCAGAGCAGTGCAGGAGAGGCAAGGGAATTGGGGGCAAATTATAGGTGAAACTGATGTCTTATTTTGGCCAAAAAGATAGAATGAAAATGAAGAAGCCTTGGCAAGAGGATTGGAAGCGCAAGCAGGAGAAGTGAATTTGAGCAGAAACAGCCCCTGAGAGGACAGTTAGTAGAGTGCAGAGAGAAATGGCAATGCTACTAATTTGGAATCATTTTAGAGCAGGATCAGTTTGTGACACTGTTATGTGAACAGTTCAACGCCCATGGTTTCATACCCAGTTGACAAAACTCCTCGTACAGATATTTTTGTAACCATAATCACATTTAATTAATATGTGCAACTATGCTAAAGCAATGGACACATAGTTTATAGGGAATCATATTGTCAATAAAGACTTCTTTAAGGAGCTGTACTCTACTTTATCCAGTATGGATTTTTTTATATTATATTTTAAACAAATGTAATGCAATATTAAACTAGTTCTGCAGCTGCTTAACCCTAGGTATTCCCATCTTCTTTAGAGATGCAAACGTGGTGAACGTGGTGAACATCAGTTCAGACAAGCTTTTCTCTTTTAAGGTTTAAAACTCTGAACACTATGCAATTATTTTTCAGAACTAGGCCCAAGATTGTAATAGTTCAGGTAACTGTTGCTGTGATGAGACACTATGGACAAACACAACTTGGTGGGGGAACGGTTTACTACACTCACACTTCCTCAGAAGAGTTCATTATCAAAAACTGTGAGGAAGCAGGAGGTTAATCAGGATAAGGAGCTGTAGGAAGGTTCTGATGTGGAGATCATAGAAAATAGCTGCTCACTGTTCCTGTCACATAAATCACTAATTAAGAAAATAAAATGTCCACTAATCAGTTAGTGCATACCATTTGTGTTCTTTTGTGATTGGGTTACCTCACTTGAGATGATATTTTCTCGTTCCATCTATAGGCCTAAGAATTTCGTGGATTCATTGCTTTTAATATCTGAGTAGTATTCCATTGAGTAAATGTCTCATTTTTTTTCTGTAGCCATTCCTCTGTTGAGGGACATCTGGGTTCTTTCCAGCTTCTGGCTATTATAAATGAGGCTGCTATGAACATAGAGGAGCATGAGTCTTTGTTATATGTTGGAGCATCTTTTGGGTGTATATGTGGGTATAGTTGGGTCCTCCAGTAGCACTAGGTCCAATTTTCTGAGAAACCAACAGACTGTTTTCCAGAGTTATTGTAGCAGCTTGCAAATGCTCAGAATATCCAGGTTACAATTCACAGACCATATGAAGCTCAAGAAAAAGGAAGACCAAAGTGTGGGTGCTTCTGCCCTTCTCAGAAGGGGGAAGAAAATACTCACGGGAGCAAATATGGAGACAAAGTATAGATCAGAGATTGAAGGAAAGGCCATCCAGAGACTGCCTGCCCCACCTGGGGAATCCATCCCATATACATACACCAAACACAGACATTGTTGTGAATGCCAGGAAGTGTTTGCTGACAGGAGCCTGACATAGATGTCTTCTGGCAGGCTCTGGTTGGTTGATAATGTTTTCTCTATGGGAGTGCAAACCCCTTCAGCTCCTTCAGTCCTTTCTTTAACTCCTCCATTGGGAATCCTGTGCTCAGTCCAATGGTTGGCTGTGAGCATCCACATCTGTATTGGTCAGGCTCTGGAAGATCCTGTCAGAAGACATCTACCCAGGGATTAAACCACCAACCAAAGAGTACACATGGAGCGATTCATAGTTCCAACTGTATATGTAGCAGAGATTGGCATTATAGGACATCAGTGGGAGGAAAGGCCCTTGGTCCTGTGAAGGCTCAGTGCCCTAGTGTAGAGGAATGTCTGGGGAGGAAGGAGTGGGTGGGTGGTTAGGGGAACACCCTCATAGAAGCAGGGGGAGGGGAGGTGGGATAGGGTGTTTCTGGGGGTGGAATCTGGAAAGGGAATAATATTTGAGATGTAAATAAGTAAAATATCCAATGAAAAAGAAAAGAAAAGAAATTCTCTTACATGCTTGCATACAACCCAGTGTGATGGAGGTGTTTTCTCAGTTGAGGCTCTTTCCTCCCTCATGACACTAGCATGTGTCAAGTTAACATAAAAATCAGTAGAGTATATATTCCAAAGAAGAGTTTGATAATAATGCTCTACAAAACCTATAGGATAATGAAATCACATACTGAACAACCTAAAAATTATTCCATTTTATGTATATGAAAACCTGTATTATGAGACCAGGAAGATTCAAACGAAATATAAGGAGATAAAACACTATGTGTCTCATTCATTTCTCATTAGAAAGATAATAAATGTAATAGGACTAAGACGAAATGTAAAATAAAATAGGTTTCACCTTCCTGACTAGATGATTATAAATAAAGATCCTCTTGCCTAATGTATTTTGTCTTTCTTGATAATTCAGTGGTCACGTGCTGGCCATAATGGTAAATGGTAGCTGTCATATTCTAGCAAAAGGTGAATTTCAATTCACATGAAGAGTTATTAGATTTTAAAGTAGTTGTCATTATGTATGTTATGTATGTTATGTACACATACAGTAAACATTAGTTAATTTTAAATTACATTGTATATGTATGTGTATATGTGTGTATGTATATGTGTATATATGTATGTATTTGTGTGTGCAGCCATGTGAGCACAGCATGTGTGTGGAAGTCAGAGGACAACTTTCAGCAGTTGGTTCTTTCCTTCCATTTTGGGGATTCTCATGGTTGAATTAAGGTCATCATGCTTGCTCACCAGCGCCATTTCCAACTTCAGTACTTCTCTTGTACAACAATACTCATTTCTAAAAAGTACTTCATTCCTGCCTCTTGACAATTTTCAGTATAGTATTTGGTATAATTTATAAAATTGGGCAATAAAGCTATAAATTTGGTTTTATCAATAGGTGGTCTCCTATTTGAGTTTTTTAAGTAGTTCAATAAAAAAATTAACAGTTCAATATTTACTCTATTTGGCTCAATGTTACTGAAACCTCTGTTTTACAAAATATATTTAGCTAAGGTAGTGAAGCTTACTATAGGAAAATTATAAAGCTGAGAAAAATGTGGAAACACACAGAAAATAATATCTGCAGTATATTAGCCACTATTCAAACTTTAGTATATATTGTTTAACATTAAAAATGTTTTCAAAGACTTTATACACTCTGTTAAGAATTATAATTTTTATCTTTCCATATGTTCTACAGAATTTAATATAACAATTACTCCATTATATATAACATAATTAAAAATTACTGCTATCTACTATTTTGGTGCAATGTTATCAGTTTTTAAGCCTTGTACAATCAATATAATGATGAAAAAGAATGCCAGCATTGTGTGTATTTTATTCTCTCTAAATTTCTAAAATTCTGACTTTCCCCTCTTATAAGTTTTCTCCACTTTAAGTTATTTCTCTATAAATAAATTAGCACTTTCTTGCCAATTTTCTTTTCTAAGTTATGGAAATACAATTGCTGAGCCAAAGATTATAAATGTATGTGGACAAAATGATACATCTTCTCAAGGAAAATTCCAAAATGTTGTATCAATTTACGGCACTGGAGTAGAAACTGAAAATAAGATCTAACTGATATTGCTTCTGCATAATATTCATTTCAGCTGCAAAAAATAAATAATTGCTTTCATGACCCTCAACTTGTATTTCATGATTCCAAAGGAAATTGGAAGCTTGCATACATGTACAAGCCGTTTGTTTTTATTCCTTTCTGTCTTTTCCTTTTGATATCTTTGCACACATTTCTGGAAGGCATATGTTTTCATCTTATAGAATCATGTGTTCTCATAAAAGAGTAATAGGGTCATTTGTCTACCACATATGTTGAATTCCTTTACAGCTTGAGATTATTTTGATACTCTAACGTTTCAACTGTATACAGTAATGCTTTTCTTTTTCCATTTTGATTAATATCTTTTGCTTATGTGCTTAAAGGAACTTCCAGATAAATATTAATTTTTGACCAAGTAACTTCCATTGAACCTATTTATTGCATTAATTCTAAGTTTCCATTGTAGTAATAAAAAAGAGATAAATAATCAGGCAATAACTGAAATATAGACTCCAGGAAAATCTTGTTGAATGCAGAAAGTATGAGTGATTCCAGGACTGTTTCAGACTTCTTCACTGGAGACACTGCTTATATAGTACATGTGACATTTAGGCAGACTCAAATAGTCTACTTTTGCCAGTGTATTGTCAGGTCAACATCCTATAAGATAAGGCTAAACCCTGAACTCTGAGCTCAGTCAGATCCATAGATAAAATATTCCCATTGGATTTTTAGAGTCTGTGTGTCTTACTTGCATCTTGATTAGTATTTTATTCTTTGGTGAGGATGGAAATCCCAAAATATACAAGACATATACCAATTTTAATGGAAATGCATGTTCAAGGATCAAATTGACCAATATGTTTTCAGTGGAATCTAGAATAACACATATTAAAGAGAAAAGACCATTCAGAAAGCAGTAGCCATGATCTAGGTTGAAGATTTTTGTAATATAAGAGGAATCACGATGCTAGTAATGTAATTAGAATTTGGTTATAATTTTTGTAGAACTAAAAGTATCCTAAACATGATTAAGATATCCTACCATCTCCAGGATATTTAAAGTACAACTCTCTAAGGATAAATTATTTGTCATTATTCTGATGGAATTGGTTGTAATGATCAATTTCCATATGAAAATGAGAGATTCAGTTTTTGACACGATAAATTTAAAAAACTCCCATCACCTCTAGATGCTTATGATGACAACTGATCACCAAAGTGATGGTATCAGGAGGTAGGGTCTGTGAAGAGTGATTGGTATATGAGGGATCATTTTTAATAAATGGGAGCATGTCTTTACAAGAAAGAGCATAGGGATCTGTTATGACCTACTATCATTAGAAGACAAAGATGTAAGGAATGTCTAGGGTAAGAGAGTAGGCTATCACCAGACATTGGTTCTAACATCTTGATTTCATTTTCACTAGAATCCACAGCTGTGAGAAATTACATTTTTCTGAGCTATAGAGTTTATGTTATTGGGTTATAATGTAATAACAAAACATTTTAAATGAACTAGAACAATAATTTATTGATGGTATGCTTTTGCATATAAAACATCCTCTCAGGCTCATGTGTTTGTTTGACTCCTCTGTCACCAGCATCATTTGTGGAGGTCCTGGGACCTGCAGTATTATGGTTACCTGAGTCAGAGGTTATCCAGATGTGGTAGCTATTGACTGAACTTGAAGGTGATATGTGCTTCTTGTCTACCCAGTATTTCTGCTTCCTGATCAGTCCTGAAATGTGGGGTTTTCTCTTCCTTGACACCATGTATAGATGGCCTCTGTAACCGTGAGCCACAACATTTTCATCCCTTAAGCTGTGTTGTTTGGGGATTGTGTCAGCTGTGTCTTTGGGTATTATGTCATAGCAAGGACAACATAAGTTGACTATGGGGTCATAATAAGAAACCCGATAATGTGTATTTTTAAGCCTTGAGAGCCTGAAGATGTATGTGATGGAAGTCTTGAGATGTAAGGAAACCTTACTAGGCCATTCTGGTGGGAGCTCCTTAAGTTGAATGCTCATAACAAAGACTATATTCACACAGTTTTAGAATCCTGCAGTAACCCTTTTGATAATTCAGTAGAGGCCATAATGTGACAAAGAATTTGGCTATGCTCTGCCTGTGTCTGAATATTAGAGGAGGATTGAGTTCAAAAGTTCTGGATTCATTTCCTTAATGGAGAAAATTTCAAGAAAAGTAACATTGAGACTGGTATGGTTGTTACTCGTTCTTCTTCTTCACCAGATTACAGTGAATACACAGACAGAACAAATGGAACAGAAAGATGCACAGGTGTCAAAGGAAGAATATGGACTTTCAAGTTGCAGGCAAGGCAAGTGTGGACAAGGTACAATCATCATTGTTTAAGAGAGCTGTGCTATTAAAGATATATATCAGACTTTGTGCAGAACCGAATGGAAAGTGCTCTGAAGACACACCTCCACACATTAAATGCTCTGGGGTACAAAAATGCAAAGCCAGTTGAAGGAGGTTCATTTTCAACTCTCCATTTGACTAAGTGCAAGTCAAGAGCTTCCTTTGGAAGAGAATTCCCGAGAAAAGAGTTTGCAGGATGCACACTATTCCAATAGAACATGGAAAAACATCTTTACCCCTTTGAAAGTCAGAGACTTCTGCCGCTATGATGGTCAAAGTGCATCTTTAAATAGAAGCAGAACCTGACATCATCCATCTTGTCCTGGGTTTGTGGGCTAAAGACAAAAGAGTTATAGGTTCATAGCGAGATTCAAGGGAAAAGCAATGTCCTCAGATAGAGGGCAAGGTGTTCCTATATGAAATTCCTGGTAGAATAATGACTGCAGCTATAAAGGGGAAGTTTAAGTTGCAGTAGAAACCCCATGTAGTTGGAACCTAGGAAAGCAGCAGGCACCAAAGGGAGCTGGGCCTAAAGAAGAAGGCATTTGTGCTACAGTTGGCAGAGCTCTAGAGACTGACTTTGAGCCTACGTGATGACATCATGAGTCCATGTGATGACATCAAGAGCCCCTGATCCTGGCCATGAAGGGTCACCCACACTTCCTTTGTTTTATTTTAAATCAGCCATTTCTCATCCTGCAGTCTTTTGCCTTGGTTTCTTAACTATCAGGGCTGTTTTTCCCTCTACTATGCCCAACTCGCAGTACTAAGCCTAATTACATAAAGTATTTTCCTATTTTACCAAAGCATCTGCATAGTGTGATGAGAATTGTTAAATAGAAACACACAAGTGTTCTAAATTGCATCTTTAAAAATTGGTATGGTACAGCATACATAAAATGAGCCTTCAGTGTGATCAGAACACCTTTGGAATTCTTATCTGTCTTAAATCAATCCCTGTACAAGATTATCTCATGCTGTGTCTTTTGGTTTCAAATACAAAATATTTTTCCTCAATATTCACTTTTAGTTGTTATTGTAGATGATTTTCTAAAATGTTATTTATACTTTGAAAGAAAGAAAAAAGTTACAAACAATGTTGTCACATGCTTTAGCTGAATAGATTTTCCAACTTAACTCCACCCACATCTATGGAACCTGTTGTACGTTACAACAGAACTGATGCATGTGCTGCCTGTGTGCACTAGATTCCATTCTTCTTTCTTTCCTAATACACCAGACCTATGATGTTGTGCATTGCTATTCACACATTCAGTGATAACTTTCAGCATCAGAGTCATCCCATGCATATTCAAGGGCATTCTCATGAATGTACAATTAAGCAGACATCAAATGAAACAGTTGTCTAACTTTCTCTCTTAAAATTCATCTATAATATTCTTTTCTAAATTCATTCCAATCAAACTCTGGAAGGAGATGTTTACCACAAAACATATGTAGGGGATTCTTGGAGGAACAGACCCGCCCACTTCTTATTTCTCCCTGTACAATTCCTGCACAATTGTCTAAAAATATTCCATAGAGACCTTAAGAGCTATGGCTTTTATTGTGTGTAAAAGATAACATTAAAAGAGAGAAAACCACAAAGAGGGGGCCACTGTCTTCCATGTGTTCTTTGCCTAAAAAGGGAAACAATGGGCAGAATCACTGTAAACAGGGGAAAGACAGGGAGATGTGAGAGAAAGTGTGAACCTGAATAAAACCAACACATGGCAGGGATAAAGCAACTCTGAGCACAAGCCTGTAATTTGTAGGTAAGCTAATTTCCAACCTGTAATTTTGTCCTTCAGGGATTAATTATCTAGATTGGAGGATAAAGGGAGTAAAACATAACCATTTACCCAGGGTAAAAACAAAAAATTGTGGACAGTTAGGAAGGGGATGGGCCCAGTGAAGTCCCTGAAATGATAGGGCAGAAACCAAACAAAGGGTCTACTCCTCCATGGAAACCAGTTGTACCAAGAGCACAGAGCCAGAAGCTAGAAAGAAGAAACATTAAGAACCAGGGGAGAGGTTGTTAGGGCCAAGCTGTTCTCTATGAAAGGTCAGGGAGAAATGAGCATTACTAAAGAAATCTCAGACCCTGGCCGTTCACCAGCAGCACAGTTACCTGGATGATACCAGATTTGACGTGCCATAGGAAAGATATCTATGAGCTCATATTATGAACATGACTACGAATGGCTACACTAAAATGTTATTCTATTATATCGTACACCCACTTAGGAATTTCTGAAGGTAGTTTTTAAATGAAAAGCTTAGGTTTACTTTTAAAATTCAATTTTGAGACTATAGTGTAATTATGACATTTCTCCCTCCCCTTCCCCCTTCTGACCCCTCACACATACCGCTTACTGCTTTTTTTTTTCAAATCAATAGCATCTTTTTATGTTGATTGTTCTTCCATGTATATATGTACATACATATAAACTCCTAAATATAACCTGCTCAGTCTATACAATGATGTGTGTAAGCTTTCAGGGTTGGTCATTTGGTATCGGATAATCAATTGGTGTAGCGAGCCTTATTGGGGTGCCATGCCACCTGGCAGGAACTTGACATTGACCAGTGTGAAGTTCCTCTCCCAGCCTTTGAGTGGGAACTCCTGTGTTAGCTATAACCCCCTCCACCTAGGGTGGAGCGCTCAGACCAAGGTGAAGTCCATTGTTCTTCAAGGACCTGCAGTTTCCTGAGAAACACTAGCCACCTGTGGAACAACTGAACCAGTTCTGCTGAGAAGCTTCCAGCCCTTTCCCCCTGCCTATATATATATTGGGCGTTCTTCATTAAACTTGGAGACTTTGACTAGCAGGTATTATCTTGGTCTCCATCTCTTTTTTTCTGCCTTCCCATACATCCCCAGCTTCCCTTCCAGGTAACCCATTTGATGTAAGATGTAACTGTAGGAAGTTACAAATTGGTGTGCTCTTTCTCAGGGAGGGGGATGGGGTCTCCTTCACTGTTCTCAGAATCATTAGTTGCCTAGAGTTGTCTGTGCAGGGTTGAGGCCTTTTAATTGCTTACTTTGGCATGCCATCAGTATCATCATTTTTCATCCGTGTTTGTGTGTGTGTGTGTGTGGTGTTGACACATGTGTTTGTTTACAGGTATGTATGCCTGTGTGTATGCATGCAGAGGCAATAGGTGGGTATTGGTATCCTGCTCTGGTGCTGTCCACCTTAATCTTTTGGAGCAGGGTCTCTTATTGGACAGGAAGCTAAGCTTCCTGACCAGCAAACCATAACATTGAGTAGTGTACAGTCTCTGCTCCCCACACCGTGCTGGGGATCCAGGTCATGTCTGGTCTCCTCCAGCTTTGCACCTGGCTTCCGGGATGCAAACTCACAGCCATTGCTCTTACCCATTCTCAGTCCCTTCTCCAAAGCTCGTTTTTGAGGGCATTTAAACATGTCTTAGAAAAATATAGGTTAAGATAAGCCAATCAATTTACTAAACCAATTAAAAGGTGAATTTAAATTTTCATGAGAATCCTTGTACCTTTAAGAGATGTACATGAAATCTAGGGAAGTCAATGGTTTTCATCCAAAACAGCACTTCATTTAAAACACCAGAAGATCCTGCACAAAAGCCTCCTGGCAGATGCTCACATAATCAAAACTGTGCTTATTAGAAAAAAACATTAACACACTATATTAATTTGATGTTTCCTTTGATTAACAAGCACTCTGATAACATAAAAATTGCTCTGATGTTATTAACAAAAAATGTATGTGACATTTTTTCTCCATGAATATGAGGTGGGAAGTGGCAGAAGATATTAAGTTATTGATGGAAAAGTAAGCTTCCGATAGAGTACATATTTCAGCTTTATAACCGTAATTTGTCTTATTATTATTTGCATTATGTTTAGTCCAAATGTGAATCCAGCTTTTAAAAGAGATTAGTTTAATGATGAAGCACATGTTTTCTATTTTGATTGTCTCTGGGAAAAAGGCACACATTCGTCATGATTAAAATGCTTTTTACAGCTGTATTTAAGATCATTTGCTTTAATGGCACTCTTAAGAATCCTTCTTTGTTTAATAAGGGGGTATATTGGAAGAAGATACAGAGGAGCCCTTGGCATGGATACTAATTTTTATAGCTACTGTAACATACTATGGAAAGATGGGTGGTTTAAACCTGAAGTTGATTCACACAGTCCCAGGGGCAAGAAGTTCAAAATCTAAGTGCATCTCAGGCCATGCTTCTCTATCACTGTCCAGAATGATTCTTCCTTATCCTGTCCTGGCTGTGACTGACAAATGCCCCTCTTTGCTGTCACTTGGATTTTAGCCACGGAAATTTGTTTCCTGCTCTGCCACTGTCTACTGACCCTTTCATTGTCTTAATCTTCCCTTTCCTCACAGGAGGTCTCCAGTCCTGTTGGGTTAGTGTCTTTCCACACATAGTGTAGCCTTATCATAATTAGATTATGATAGATATATCTAGATCTAGATATATCTGCCTAGATCCCATTTCCAAATTACTCCCTTTTCTGTCAAAATCACTGCATAGAAACTGATTGACTCAATTTCTAGACAGACTTTAAAAGTTCTTTAAGAGATTATTCAAAGCAAGAATCAGAAATAAGGAATAAGGTATTCCCTGTAGCTTGGGGATCAGTTGTAACATCTATTGTAAAAATTCTAAAATGGACAGGGTAAGTTTTACATTTTGACAATAATGATAAAACCATAGAAAGCTGGGCAAATAGTCCACAATGTGCACCTATATTTTATCTGTTACATTGTGCCTAAATATAATGCTCAGTCAGAATTACGGAGTCAAAACTGTCACAATGGGTTAAATCAATCTTGTGTTGTTTAATCTCTATGAAAAGCCCACCCCAACTATCAATGGAAACACAATTCAGAACTATGCCATCTCCTTAAAGATCTCCCTCATTCCTATATGGTCACACTGACCACCTAACTCTTGGATGACAGGATTCTAAGACTTGCAGAAAACCAGAGTTCAGGGAGGATCTCTGTGAACCAGTGTCTTCTGAGTATTACAAGGTTGTGGTGCTCATGAGCTCAAGGAAACTGTGGTTGCTTGTGTGATAACTACACAAGGTAAGTCAATCAAAATCCTAGCATGCATTGGGAAGGAACTCCCAAAGGCAGCAGAAGAGGAGTTAGTGACAATTGATAACTGCTAGGGAAGAAGAGTCAGTTTTCTACAGAGGAGAGGTACCTGATTGTTTTTCCATTCTGTAATGGCTAATCACACTCCCAGGGGCAGAATTAATTGGACTCAGTGAGTTTAATAAAAGGGCCATAATGTTAGAAGGGGGAATGTGCCACTGGGGGTCTGGGAAGAATTGGATTTCAAGGTTAACATTTTTTTTCTTTAAATGGACACGAAAAGTCTCTAGAGCTTTTTTAAAAAAGATCTTTCAGGTCCCCTGCCAGGCTGCTTGTCTGTTTTACCCTCAGGGTGCCTGAGCATGGGGGGCAGGGAGCTGGAAGCCACTCAGGGGTGTCCCTAATAGAGGTCCTTAGGCTATGATTTCTCTGGTGGGAAATGTACCTGGCAGGAAGGGTAAGGAAGAATCCTGGAACAGGGGCAGCATCCAGTTGATTTCATGTGAGCACTGGGAGTTCAAAGAGCTGGGAGAGAGAAGGTTTTCTCCTGGAGACTGAGGCACTAAACCTTTTCCCAAAAGCAGGTATCTTTGATGAAGGAGATGGTTCTTGCTTGTCCAAACTGTTTTGTTTGATGGTAAATGTGAGTGCATACACCTAACTTAGAGTAACCCAGGGATTAAATGCTTTTGTGGGAAGGAATGCCCAGAAAGAGAAGCTCATTGGCTGACCACACAGGGACTGTCTAGATACCTCCTTAACATGGAGAACTTCAGGGTTTTTTTAATGCTATGTGACTAATTACCCTGGTCTTCTTAGTTGGGTGTCATGGTTACCTGTTCCAGATCAGGTAGTTTGGCAGTGAACTGGCTCCACTCCTGCGGTCCTTAAGTCTAAGCTAGCTCAAGCTTACCAGTTCTTTTCTCTCTGCTGGCATGGTCTGCATGCCCCACAGTCCCCCAATTCCTTAATTGATGGCCATCCTCAGAGAGCTCACAGAGAGCCAGGTGTCCTGAGCGAGCCAGCTCAAAATTATTCCTGCTTCCCAGGAAATATCTAGTTTTGCTTGATTTACCAAATTAATATATGATAAACTCTGGTTTTATTCAGGTAAACATTTTTCTAGTGTAAATTATATCCTAGCTAGGCTGTAAGGCATAATTTTGCCAAAGTATTATTGTTAGCTGAAGTTAAAAGTTAAGATTGCCAAGTATTTCACCATTCAGAATAAATTACAACCTTATTTTAGATTCTCTGTGAACTATTGTAATGAATCCACTTTTTTACAGGGTCAAGTCATATAGTATCATTGAACCTGTCTCTAAGGGTATCAGTTGCCAAGATTGTGGATAAAAAAATGTTCTTAGAGCTCCTCCAATGAACTTCATATCTCTTTTCTTTGTTGTCTTTGTATAATTTTAAAAACACTTTAAATCAGACAAAATGATCTGAAAACCAAAGTAACACATTTCTTCTCACTGCTTTGACAAACATAAGAAACAAAATAATTGTCATAACTGTCATGCTAACACAATTCTAGATTTAATTTAGTTATCCCCAGGGGTCCTTCCATTCTAACATTGGGTGTTTAGACTCCCTCAGGATAAGCTATTGTGCAATTAACCAATTTCTTAAAATAAAAATATGTGGGCAACAGCCTCACCTTTTTGTTGTTGGTTTGTAGCCTTATATTTTGAAAATAATTAAATCCTTTTTAATTAATATGTGTCCATTGTTTGGGATTGGAATGTATGTATATATGTCAGTACATGTGTATCTGTGTGTTTTAAGACACACTTTGTACTTAGTTTAACTTGCCAGCAAGCTGGAATTGGGGTATAAATGTGCTATGATAGAAAGACAAAAACCTGTTAATGTGACATTTCTACTAGGAATACTCAGAAGAGTGCATTCTTATTTGAAAAATAAATGCCTCCAAATATGTGAAACACCTCATCACTTGTCACGAGCTCCTTCTGTAGTGTTAGAATATTTTTCCAGCTAATATTTAAAATGAAGCATCCCTAGTTTATGGTTTCTTCTCTCTTTAAAGCACAGAATGAAACAAAATCCAAGTTTTTTTGAGCTTATGCCCCCTCTGTGTTTTCTAGGACAGATCCTTATGTCTTTCATGCACCCTACTCTTTTTATTTAACCCGTTATATTGGGCATGAAAACCAAGAAATACAATTCCCTATGATTAGAGTGAGTTTCAGTGTGGCTCAAATAGTTTCTCTGTGACCACACATATGCGCATGTGTGTTCATGTCAGGTAGTATGTCTGAACATAGAGAACTCCATTTTATCCAGACAGGCTGGTCTGAGAGACCCAGGAATCCTAGTGACGCCATCTTCCCAGCCCTAGGATTATAGATATATACTACAGACTAATGTATATGAAAAATAGAGACTCTAATTTTTTCATGTGGATACTGAATATCTGAACTCATGTCCTCATGCTTGCAATATACTTACTAAGATGTCTTACAAGTTTTATGGTTAAAATGGTTTTATCTTTAATGAAACACTATTTCTCTTTACTTCGTAATGCTGATTAAATTTTTATTTTTTAGAATTTTTCCGGAAAAAAACTTCCATCTACTTTCTCCCCCTTTTCATCATTTTGTGGGTTAATTTTGCTTAGAAGTCCCTAGGTTATCTAGAATGGCCACAAACTTGTGATCTTTCTGCCTCCCCTCCCAAATATTAGGGTAATATCTTTACACTACCATGATCAAGAACACTTTGCTTTTATGTACCATAACTACATTAAGCTAAATACTGCTACGGAATATGCTAAAAATGGAACATATAATGGCATATACAGTGCAAATGTGCATTTCTATATATGCATTTTCAAATCTATTATCTGTGACTTCCAGGATATGAGCATGGACCTGACTTAGACTTTTCCATCTGGACCTGGGCAACAGAACAATATGTCCAAGACTGGACACGTGAGCAATGCTCTCTGAGACAATTCAGTCTTTTCAGATGACAGTAGCACCATGAGTGTTCACTGAAATAAGCGTGACACCCACACATATAGCTAGTCCCTAATTATTCAACCACAAAAGCATGAGATGGAAAAAATGCTTGTGGGTCTGTGGGCAATTTGGGAATGATCCATTAGCATGACTAGAGAGGAGAAATGGCAAACACTCTTTAAAAAGAATTGTATAGTTTTGATTTCCTTTTATTTGTTTTTATGTTCCTATTAGGTAAACTGAAGAATGTTTTACAAAGGGGAGGGAGAACCTATAGAGACCATATCCACAGGTTAGACAAGGCTCCTGGTTGGGGAATGGGGGCTGCACACTCATCTCCAAATTTTTAACCTAGAATGGCTCCTGTCTAAAGGAAATACAGGGGCAAAGTGTGGAGCAGAGACTGAAGAAAAGGCCATCCAGAGACTGCCCCACCTGGGAAACCATTCCATATACAGTCACCAAACCCAGACACTATTGCGGATACCAAGAAGTGCTTGCTGACAAGAGCCTCTTGTAGCTGTCTCTTGAGACTCTTTGCCAGAGCCTGACAAATACAAAGGTGGATGCTCACAGCTAACCATTAGACTGAGCACAGGGACCACAATGGAGGAATTAGAGAAAGGACTGAAGGAGATATAGGAAGAACAACAATATCAACCAACTAGATCCCCACAGAGCTTCCAGGGACTAAACCATCAACCAAAGAGTACATATGAAGGGACCCATGACTCCAGCCGCATATATAGCAGAGGATGGCATTATCTGCCTTCAATAGGAGGAGAGGCCTTTGGTCCTGTGAAGGCTCCATACACCAGGGTAGGGGAATACCTGGGCTGTGATGTGGGAGTTAGTGGACGGGAGGGAGAGCACTGTCATGGAAGTAGGGGGTGGGGGGATGGAGTAGGGGGTTTCCAGAGGGGGAACCAACCAGGAAAGGGGATTACATTTGAAATGTAAATACATAAAATATCCAATAAAAAAGAATTTTATACCTTAAATTCAGTTTGTATTTGTTTGTGTCTCTGTGTCATAATTAGATATATAATTTGTATAAGATACTTAATATATTATAGGTGCTATAACATAATGCCAATCATTGCCATCTATTTTAGGGCACTTTTCCTTCCTGTTTATTATAGAACAAATAATTCAGACGCATATGGTCAGAGCTAAGATATTTCTCTGATAAGCCAGGTAATAATGTTAATTTAAAAAATAAAAGAATATAATTTTGCAATTGATCTTTTATCTATAGGTGTTTAATGACAAAGAGTATCAGGTTTTTTAATTGAAATATATGTCTAGTACTAGAAACCTTGGACTTACTATGTGAAGAATAAAAATAAAATTGTAAGCTATTAAAAGTGAGTTATTTTATGATACAAAGCTATTCATAAATTTCATGATTATGGAATAGATGGTCTTTGTTTTTATGGCTATTTTCAAAACCTAGGATTGGTATAAAAACTTAAAGAAGGAGCATTCAGTATTAACCAGCTTAACCATCCTGTCTAGTCACACCTTTGTGCTTTTTGTACCTGTACTATCTGAATTCAAGTAGCTTCTAAACTTGCAACCTAAGCACCAATTGGATTTATCCCCAGCCATAAAATCATTATTAAATTTAATTCAACTATAAAATATAAATGGATTTGGGAAAGTACATTATAAAATGAAAGATAACGTTATTAGTTAATAGTCACAGTTTATTGTCCTCAAAAATAAATGCATCTAACAGATTGTTCAAGAAATAAATGAAGTCACCATATACTGCTTTAGAAACTTCCCACTAACCTCTCAGGGAACAAGGAAGAATGCATGGCTTATGATGACTAACCAGGCCCTTAGGAACTGATGACTTCATGTCGTCCCTATGCTGAGGTTGTACCACACATGTTACTCTAAGGCATCTTGTGGCTGCTGTCCTAGATTGCTATTCATATTAACAGATGTTTAAAGGAGGAAATTATTTGTTCAATTTGTTTATGAGTCAGAGGATTTTTGTCTGAACATAATTACATGAGGAGACCGCAATTTATGAATGGATTGTATTCCAGAAGTCCATTTGTGAGTCAGTTGTTTGTGATGAGGAGTATATATTTTATGTATAAACTAGTCTAAATCCGAGTGTTTCCCAAGAAGACCACAAATAGCTACTTTAATCCATTACTTGGCTGATAGAGTTTGTAGCTTGGTCAGAGTCCTTGGAGAAAGAATTTGGAGAGAGGTGCCCTACTCCTTGCTTGGTCGGGTTATTTGTTTTGAATTTAAATAATATAGACATTTATTTATCTAGATTGGCTTTTGGTATGCTTTATTTTCCCCCCAAAACACCTTAAATGACAAGTCAAGTCTGACCCATCCAGGACAAACTTTAAGCTCTTCTAAAATCATGAGCCTCTCTTCAGTCACCAGCAAGAAGACACTTAGGTCATCTTAAAACAATGAAGAATTTTTTAAAACCCTAATGAAGTTAATAACTATCCCAGGAGTAGAATATTTATTTATGTAAATTCCTGTATTAGGAGGATTTTGTGATTTGAAAAGGGAAGAAAAAAATTCCAGATGTTATATTGTCTGGTCCAGGCTAAAATTCAGGTCTTTCTATTCCCTAAATCTTGCTTGAATCATTTTCTCTAATAAACTTTGCTACTTAACTTTTTTCTTCTTTTTATCCTTTATAAATTAACACATTTTCTAAATCTTCCACCCCTGTGTTTCTATTTTACAATAGAATGTAGGTAAGAAGAAAATGATCAAAAAGTATCTTATTGATACATAAATAGCAATTTCTTTGGCTGTATTTTTCTTTCATTCTGACAAACCAGTAAATTCCTAATATTTAATTATTTTGTTTGTTTGCTGTCTAGACTAAGCAGTGTATTCCAATGGTAAGTCTAGAACCCAGGCTGGAACCTAGTTAATCCTCAAAGAGTACTTAAGAAACAAACTTTTAAAATTAGACCGTATTTTAACCATGTCATAATACAGACATGAAAGTCCTTGAATTAAAACGTACCCCTTAGACTTGCCATATATTTGGGAAGATGATCATCATGGTTCTTTGACCAATTTCCCCCAGGCGATTCTTGTTCCTTTTGATAGACATAATAATTAACTTTAGTTTTTATTACAAATAATAATGACTCACTGTTTCCGTCCATAAAGTTGTTTTGGTTTACTTCTGTAACAGCAGAAAGAAGTGAAAAGTTGAGAAAGGAAACTACTATTGTTTCCTGGGCAAACCCCATATGCATTTGAGAACATTTGGCATGCCTGTAAAGAAGACTAATTTAAATAAGGAAAACTACATAGAAGGGGCACTCCAAGCTCACTTCCCACATGTGTTAGCGAAACTGAAACACATGAAGGATTGTTACAAGCAATCTAAATTTACAAACACCACCTTCCAAGAGGGCAGCACGAAGCCCAATCCAGTGAGCTAATGCCACACAGTGTGATTGGGATGCACTTATAATTTGTACAGACAGTCATGGTGGATCCACTTTTACAATTTGAACAGCTCTGTCATTTGCTGAGTATTTGGGTGGCCTTTCTAATTTATACATGAACACTGAGAGAGAAAGCACTGGTGTGTGAGGTCTGGAGAGAACAGACAACACACAGCAGATGGAACTGCTTGTGTGTTAGCAGGTATCAGTTAACGTACAGCTATGCAAAGCTTTGCTCTCTGTTTGATTCTCTCAAGACTGTTTAATACTATTAACTCGAGACTTGATGTCAATGGCAGATGTCAATACCTGGTGTATTCTTTTCTAATGGGTTATCTGCTCTGCATTTTCAATCATTGCTAAATTAATTCTTTTAATGCTGTTTTTGACAGTGCATGCTGTTTAAAGAATCCATCAGAATTAAATTCTTTGTAACAATCAATAGCTTATTTGTTCCAAAACTCACATAAAATTGCAGCCTTACACAATATATTACTAGTAAACTAAATATTCCAAAGTAAAAGTTGGTCAGTCCACATATTTTTATGGTAAGCACATGGACATTTGGTACAAAAACGGGAGTTATTCTGGATTGGTAACTCTAACAAACCACACAAATGGGAATTTATTATGGGAGATATTTTAGCGTACTAGATACAAGTGTTCCGATGCGTGTGTGTGTGTGTGTGTGTGTGTGTGTGTGTGTGTACAGGTGTGTGTAAGTCAAAGGTAAGAGGCTGACTTTCAGGAATGAGGTCTGCTATCCACCCCACTACCCCACTGAAGCAGGCACTCTCTCTTTTTTTCTGTGATGTGTAGCTTACTCCAGGCTCTGTCCAAAAGTTAATAACTGAGTCCTACCTCCCATCTTGACCTATGAATGCAGGCATTAGATATGTGCACATCTGCTTTCCTATGTGGTTTCTGGGGAACAAACTCAGATTATGAAGTTTGTGGAAAGCATGTTTACTCACTGAAACATTTCTCCAGAACATCAAGTGCCAGTTTTAAAATTCTCAGACAATTCCTTTGGGTTTTAGAATTTGTAATTCGTTATGTATTCTATGTATCATGAACTACTCAAATTCGTTGATCTGGGATATCAATAAGAGCAGGTTAAAATATTTATGTAGGTCTATACTTATTTATTTGTAAATATTCATGGGAAAATAGAGCATACACAGACTAATTTCCTAGTGGTATCTGGAGGTCTGGGCAAGATGGCATAGCATCCTTGTGCAGCTTGTGTTACCACAGTTTGGGGCAGTAGGCATGACTGTGTCATCAAGTTCATGGGCAGTAGCATACAAGAGTTAGTGAGTAGTTAGCTCAAAGTAGAATTAGTCCTCAAACCAATGAACTGTATGGAAGAAAATGAGGAACTCTGCTGTCCTTCATGGTTGCTACTTTATAAAAAAAAAATGTGGTCTGATTTGCAGACCTGACAATATAAAACTTATCTTGAAGACGGATCTTGAATTCCAAGATGACCTGGTATTGAACTCAGACCTCTCACTAAGTCTCCCTACACTACCCACTTCTGTTTCCTTCAATGCTCACTCCTTTTGTATATGTGGTCATTTTGCTTCTACAACTTCTCAGGTCTTTGACTTAACTGTGAAGTTTCATAAAACATCCATTTCTCTTGACAGTGATGTAAGCTTGTTAGGCAAACCTGATCAACAAAAAGAATGGTGGTAATGACTAAGACCCTCTTTTGTTGAGTATCCTCTCTGTCTTGAAAAGGAAGGAAAAGAAGGTTTCTCTTGACTTTTATACTTTTGGTTGTGAGTAAAATAATGATTCATGAAGCCACCATATGTTACTGATCCTAAACTGAATTCATTTATTAATTAGCCAATCAGAAGACATGCTTCAGAATTTGTGAGAACTGACAAATCATAGATTAAAATCTGGTTCCTTAGGCAGAGTGTGAACGAGTATGTAGAATGCATATAAATTGCTTACCAAATGCTCAATAGATGCTCTATGATTGGACAGCATCTTGATGCTATGGCTTTCGGATATCTAATAAATTATTGCCACTTGGGGGAGTTTGTATATATCATCCTTTCTTTGGTTCAAAAACTGACTAATTATTGAAGAAGTAAAATAAATTGTTAGCATCAAAGAAATTAACTTAAAAGAGTTTCACTATAGACAAAGGAAATGTCAAATGAATAACTAAAGAGAAGTTTACATCGGTTGTTTATTACAGAATGCTGCAAGTCATTATAGGATCTACATAATAAAAGATGCATATTTTCCTGGGATTTTTGGTTCAAATTGTAACATATGTTTCCATACAGAATGTTGAAAATTTTCTGATTGAACAAAGCATTTATGGTGATCACCAAACACATTTACAGGAGAAACAAAAAATCTCTCGAGGACTAATCAAAACAAGATGGCCTTGCTGCATTTGCTTCTTCCAAATGCCAAGTGGCGTTCCCTGTTCTAGTGCATGTCTGGATCCTGTGGGGAAGGATGAAGAACGTGCCCCAGGTTTGTGGATCTAGCAGATCTTGACAGATTGCTGTGAACAACATGATTGATTAGTGAGATGTAAATAGACTAGAGAACAGGGACGAAATCTCCCCAACCTGTGGGAAATGGACGTTCTGCTAATCTCTTAATTAGGTTTTGAATACAATGAGCTGATTTTTGCTTTTTGAGTTTGTTCATCACTTTGATAAATTTCAACTATTCAGCAAAAAGAGACATAAAAATTAGTGTGTAATCATCAAGTCTTTCCCATGGCATATAGCACATAGAAATTGCAATCTTCTTTGAGGTAGCCAAGCAATTTGCGTACAGCTCTTTCTTTATTGTGGAAAAGAAGGCTGTGATTTTCTTGTCTTTTTTTTTTGAAAAAAATTATTATTTTTCACTGAAAGTGAGATGACATTGGACAAGTTCCTTAAGTTATATTTATCTTATTTGCAAACGTGATTATGTTCCCTACATGTGTGCATAATTATTTTAAAACTCACCTTTAATAATTAATAAAAATTGAAGTACTGTTGGCTTAATCTGTGATTTTAAAAAATTACATTATTTTTCTTATATATATATATATATATATATATATATATATATATATGGTACATTTGTAAATAAAATCATTTAGGGAAGAAAAAAAGTAACGGACTAGAGTTACCTCCTGCATAGCAGGCCCTCAAGTTTGGTAAAAATCCTGGTCAATCCACATGACTAGGTCACAGGCCCAAGAGGGGAATTTATTCTGGTTGTAATGCTAACTGAAGACTTTGTTGCAAACTGCCTTCTGAATATTTACACCCTAAAATTAGTGTTGCTTTCAACCCTGGTCAGATAAATATTACTTACTGTAAGATGCAGTTAATGCCGAGACTCATACTTGGTCAAAGTGCATAGAATAGGAAGTGATTTTTCATAACTAAGACTTAAATGTGATGTCCTCATCACAGAAAAGTTGTAGAAAGAATGTAATAGCCAGAGGAGAAGGAACAGTGCTGGGAAGCACCGTCTTTGAAACATTTATGAACTTACTTAGAGAGAGGAGTAAATTAAGCTCTGAATGAACATTTATTATTAACATGAACATGGCCATGTCAAGGACACTAATGCCATTGACACCATGAAAAGAAGAAGACTTCCCTTTGTGAGGCTCAGAGGGTTGGCAAAGCCTTCTCCTAGACCATGCACACAAATGGTGGAGCTTTACCTCGACTAGTGTATGCAATAGTCACAGGGAAGTCACATCTTCCCCAATAAACACAATCTGAGCTGTTCCCCTACATAGACTTATCATTGAGGTTAGGTAATTTGCCTCCTCCATTTTTTTTTTTTGATAAATGCTATAAAGGCAGGGAGTTTCCATGTTGTTGCTGGTACAGCTCCATCAGATCACATGACTCATCTAGTTCCCAGGTTTTCTGGTCTTGTGTCTCTGTGTTTGTGCTTTATTTCTTCTCTCATCATCCCAGTGAGGTCATACCAACTCTTTAAGCCTGTAAGTACCTATATGAGACTTGTGCAAATTTGAACTTGTCAATATTCTGTCATGCACAGGAGAGTGGCTCATGAGGTCCTATTCCTCTCTAAGGGTCCATGGGCAGTAATGGTTTCTGGAGAAGGGGTTGCCATGTTCTTCAGTGGAGTAGTCACTGATATATTGCCTGTGATCTAGTAAATAACCCACAGCTCATGCGAGCACTCATAATAAAACTTACTGAGTCAATACTGTTCTAGTTTACTGTCTAATGCTGTGATAAAATATTGACAAAAAGCAGCTTGGAAAAAGAAAGGGCTTGTTTCTTTTTATAGCTGACAACCCATCCTCAAGGGAAAACAGGGCATTATCTCAAGGCAGGAACTTGGAAGCAGAAAGCATGGAGCAATACTATCTGACTGACTCACCCCTTCTCACATATTTATATAACATAAGTTCGCTGGCACTGCCCACAGTGGGATTGGCCCTCCTACAGAGCCAAGCCCACAGGCTAGTCTTGTAGTGGAAGCAATTCTTTAATTAGGTTCTCTTTTGCCAGATTCTCCAATTGGTACAAACACACAGACACACACACACACACACACACACACTAAATGTAAGTCAAATGTATAGCTCAATATAGCTCTTAAATGAGACTTGGCATTCTTTATACCAGTTTATATAATTAAAGAATATTTTTGCTGAATGAAATTTTGTTACTGACTTTTCCCATTCACTAAGAGTGGAAGTTGTGCACCCCCTCCTTTCTCTCCTTTTGGACCCAGTGGCACTGTGTGTATTTCTATTCGCACAAAGTGGCACTTTGTGTCCAAAGCAGATCTCAAACGTACCTTCCAGGATACTAGGGTTGCAGGCACGTGCCACGGACTCATCCTATCTTCCTTATTTATTTTGTATGTTACAGCAAAAATGAAGTTTACAGTTATTTTTCAAGCAAATCAATAAACTGATAATTTTCTCATTATTTTTAAGGTTAATTCATCTGTTTCTCCAATGCAATCACATTTCTATTGTCTTGGGTTGAATAGATAGCTGTTTTCACAGTGTTCTTTCACTTTTCCCATTGATCATCATGTCCTTAAATCATTATTTTTAATTCCTCGGAACTGAAAGGAGCTACATGCTAATATTTATTTTTTTCAAAAGAAGATATTAGACTATAAATAACTTAGAAGCACAGGTCCAGCATTGTATGTGTTACTTTCATTTTTCTTACGCTCTTCATATCATCAGCTATTTTGCTTCACATGTGTTAATTCTCATTTGTAACAAATTTACCTATGTTTGTAATATTTACTTATGGGACTCTTCTTTTCTCCTCAGCCATGGAAGGTATATTTCTTCTTGGATCCAGCATACCTAAATTTCCATTTATCAAAAGACAGTGAAATTACAGATCTTCTTTTTAAATTAGAAATTAGCAATTTTATACATTCATATACTGAAGGTGATGATCTTCCTTCCCACTCCCATTACCCACTGTTATACTCCCTGCTCACAGACTTTCTCAGTAAGACCCTTCTTTCCAAGTCCCTCTTATATTTCAATATCTGAGTGAACATGTGCATCTGTGAGTGTGTGTATGAGAGATAGGAATGGGATGTTTGTGTATCTGTGTAAGTTCATGTGTGTATGTGTGAGACAGTGTATGTGAGTATGAGTATGTATATATGAGAAAGTTTGTGTGTGTGTGTGTGTGTGTGTGCATGTGTATGTATGTTGATTGGACTACTACTTTGGATAATTGCACATGTAAACAATCTTCTAATTGAGAAATTAGAATAAAAACACTTTTAAGTAAATATTTGACAAATTGATAATGTTTATATCATTGTTAGTGAAGTACAAACAAATGTTTAAAATGTTAATACAATTTAACATGTTGTTAACATTAAAGATAATTTTCAGCAGTTATTATATAAAGTAATACTAACAAAAGCCTCCCTTTCAAATTGTCTATTTAACTAAAAACTCTTATACAAAGAAAACTAATCTAATTGCCTTTATTCCTATGGCCAAGGCTACGGCTAATTTGTTACAATGAATATGTGATTAGAAATAATTAACAGTAATAATCAAATAGACTATATTGTTGAATATTATCTCAATACATCCTATCTTGAATAATTTATTAAGAGGCAGTGGGTGGACGAGGAGGGGAAACAGTAATGTTCAAGACTCGTGTGCTAGGAGGAATCCTCAGAGCTTCTTCTCTCTGCTTCCCCCATAGTTACTGTGAGCATCCGTTTCCATAAATCACACTTCACGTGCACTATATCATCATCATTGTCATCCAAAGACAGCCAGAACCTACCAAGTATAAATTACTGCTCAAGAGAACGTTAGCCACACTGAAGACTATCTTCATATTTCTAAGCTTCTGATAAAAAATTAACCAGATAGCACATGGTTTGAATATTTATTAGGCACTGGAGTGAATGGATATCAATCTTCTGTCTTCATTTCTAAATGTAGATAAATAATTACTTGATAGGGGATTCCTACACTTAAAGGAAATTATTGAGAAAACAATCCTTTATGCCCTCAACATGAGTGGGGGGATGATTATGTATATAATCTTAACAGAAGAACAAAACAAAACAACAATGACATTGAATCTTTAACTCATTCAATAGTTTACAATCTAGTGATTGTTAAGAGGAAAATGTTTGATGTTCAAATTTTCACAGTAGAATTTCCCTTTGGCAAACTTTTTAAAGTTCAATGCAGATTGTGTATTCACTACTTATTGCAGAGTGCTGTGAATATGCATATTGCTCATTACTGTATGTCAATAATGAAGATGTGGGAACTGTCTTTAGATTTTCCTCTTCAAATATGAGACAATGGCTATCTGGATTCTAGCCAGTTGTTAAGAAATACAAGGAAAAAAGATGAACGATATTGACATTTTTATTCATTCTCAACAAATTTCTGATTAATACTGAGATTCATTTAATTAAAATCTGTGCGTTAAATTTTTTAAATATTTAATAGCCCTTGTTATTTAATTTTAATTTGAAAATATATAGCAGATGTTAAAGTTCCCTTGGTCTTTATTAAATGTATTCATGTTTTGAGTTCATTAGATAATGGCTCACAAGGAGCTAATGGAAACACATTGCTTCACAATAAAACACTATCTTCCTTTTGCTATTCTTTTTTTCCTTTTTTTTAAATATTTTTATTTTCTATATTCTTTGTTTACATTCCAAATGATTTCCCCTTTCCCGGATCCCCCTCCCCATATGTCCCATAAACCTTCTTCTCTCCATCCCTTCTCCAATCACCGCCCTCCTTTTTCTCTGTCCTTATATTCCCTTCCAATGCTAGATCAATCCTCTCCAGGATAAGGACCCTCTCCATACTTGTTCATGGGCATCATATGTTATGCAATTTTTGCCTTGGGTATTCAGGGCTTCTGGGCTAATTAATATCCACTTATCAGGTGGTATGGGACTGTTTAATTGATCTATTTGATCCTGATTTAGTTTTGGTGTCAGATAGCTGTCTAGGAAACTGTCCATTTCCTCCAGATTCTCCAATTGTGTTGAGTATAGGCTTTTATAGTAGGATCTAATGACTTTTTGAATTTCCTCAGTTTCGGTTGTTATATCTCCCTTTTCATTTCTAAGTTTGTTAATCTGGATACTGTCGCTGTGTCCTTTGTTTAGTCTGGCTAAAGATTTATCTATCTTGTTGATTTTCTCAAAGAACCAGCTCCTGGTTTTGTTGATTCTTTGTATGGTTCTCTTTGTTTCTCCTTGATTGATTTCGGACCTGAGTTTGATGATTTCCTGCCTTCTACTCCTCCTGGGTGAAATAGATTCTTTTTGTTCCAGGGCTTTCAGGTGTGTCATTAAGGTGTTAGTGTATGCTCTCTCCATTTTCTTTTTGGAGGCACTCAGGGCTATGAGTTTTCCTCTTAGCACTGCTTTCATTGTGTCCCATAGATTTGGGTATGTTGTGTCTTCATTTTCATTAAGTTCTAAAAAGTCTTTAATTTCTTTCTTTATTTCTTCCTTGACCAAGGTATCATTGAGTAGAATATTGTTCAGTTTCCACGTATATGTGGGTTTTCTGTTGTTTTTCTTGCTATTGAAGACCACTTTTACTCCATAGTGATCTGATAGGAGGCATGGGATTAGTTTGATCTTCTTATATTTGTTGAGGTCTGTCTTGGCTTGTGACCAATTATATGGTCGATTTTGGAGAAGGTACCGTGAGGTGCTGAGAAAAAGGTATATTCTTTTGCCTTAGGATAGAATGTTATATATATATATATATATATATATATATATATATATATATATATATATATATATATTAAATCTAATTGGTCCAGAGCCTCAATTAGTTTCATTGTGTCCCTGTTTAGTTTCTGTTTTCCTGATCGGTTCATTGAGGAAAGTGCAGTGTTGAAGTCACCCACAATTATTGTGTTAGGTGCAATGTGTGCTTTGAGCTTTAATAAAGTTTCTTTTATGAATGAGCGTGCCCTTGCATTTGGAGCATAGATGTTCAGGATTGAGCATTCTTCTTGTTGTATTTTTCCTTTGACCAGCAAGAAGTGTCCCTCAGAGTCTCTTTTGATGACTTTGGGTTGAAAATCAATTTTATCTGATATTAAAATGGCTACTCCAGCTTGTTTCCTGAGACCATTTGCTTGTAAAATTGTCTTCCAGCCTTTTACTCTAAGGTAGTGTTTGTCTTTGACCCTGAGGTGTGTTTCCTGTATGCAGCAAAAATGTAGGGTCCTGTTTACGTATCCAGTCGGTTAGTCTATGTCTTTTTATTGGGGCATTGAGTCCATTGATGTTAAGAGGTATTAAGGAATAGTGATTGTTGCTTCCTATAATTTTTGACATTATTTTTTTAAATTTGATTGGTTAACTTCTTTTGGGTTTGATGAAAGGTTACTATCTTGCTTTTTCCAGGGTGAAGTTTCCCTCCTTGTATTGGTGTTTTCCTCCTGTTATCCTTTGTAGAGCTGGGTTTGTGGATAGATATTGGGTAAACTTGGTTTTGTCATGGAATATCTTAGTTTCTCCATCTATGGTGATTAAGAGTTTTTCTGGGTATAGTAGTTTATCCTGACAACAATTCTACATATACTTTAAAGTTCTGTAGATTAACAGGCAAAAATCAGGACATGTATAGTGACTTATGCCTGCAATCCTGTTCTTAGGAAGGTTTTAGAATGAATGAGAGTTCAAGGCCTGTCCTGGTTATAAACAACAGTAAAAGATTATAAGAAAAGTCAGGTGTCTAGACATGAGGGTAGATATATAAACTAATGAAATGGGCAAAGAGTCTACTAGAAGAATCTATAGTGTAAAGATCATATTATTGCAGTGGGATAAGCTACCTTTTTCCCTAAAAGCCCTGGAAAAGTAAGCTGTTGATACATGATATCTCAGTTGATATGAATCATGAGCTCAGATGGAAAAGCTGAAGAATAAAATTTGAGAAGTCAAAAGAAAGGACAAACAAAAAAAATGACTGTGCATTAGGTGAATATTTCTATTTTTGTTATTATTTTATTTGTTTACTTTTCAAATGTTATCCCCCTTCTCTCCATGAGCCCTCCTACCCTTCTCCCTCACCTTTACCTCTATGAGGGTGCTCCCAACACTTTTCCTCTAAGAGAGTGCTCCCCCATCCACCCACATACTCCTGCCTCACACATCTAGCAACCCTCTTCTCTGGGGCATCAAGCCTTTACAGAACCAAGCACTTCCCCTCCAACTGAGACAGACCCCAGATGAGTCAGTCCTTTGCTACAAATGTAGCAGGAACCATGAACCCCTCCATATATACCTCTTGATTGGTGGTTTAGTTCCTGGTAGGTCCAAGAGTTCTGGTTAATTGATAATGTTGTTCTTCTTATATGGTTGCAATCTCCTGAATATTTCTTATATGAAAATCTCCCACAGTTGTAGATTATGTGAAAAAATAAATTATTTACCAGTGCAAAAGAACTTTGATTGTAATGTAATGGAGGAGAAAGGAGAAAGACAAGTCTCAGACCAGAAACCAATGGTTGTAAGGCACACACACCACCATATAAAGCATGAGAAAAAAGTATTACAACTCAAAAGGCAACATGTCCACTTAACCATGAAGTGAAAAAGTTTGAACAGCCATTTTCAGCAAAGAAACAAGCATATGACAAAAAATTATTTAGAAATTCCTGTCATAAATCCAACACCAAAACTAAATAAGGATCAAATAGATCATCTAAACAGTCCCATAACACCTGAAGAAATAAAAAGGGTCATAGAAAGTCTCCCAACCAAAAAAAGCACAGGACCAGATGGCTTCAGTGCAGAATTCTATCAGACCTTCATAGAAGACCTAACACCAATACTCTTCAAACTATTCCACAAAATAGAAACAGAAAGAACTCTACCCAACTTGTCCTATGAAGCCACAATTACGCTGATACCAAAACCACACAAAGATCCAACAAAGAAAGAGAACTTAAGGCCAATTTCCCTTATGAATATTGATGCAAAAATACTTAATAAAATTCTCGCCAGCTGAATGCAAGAACACATCAAAACGATCATCCACCATGATCAAGTAGGCTTCATCTCAGGGATACAGGGATGGTTCAATATAAGGAAATCCATCAATGCTATCCACTACATAAACAAACTCAAAGAAAAAAAACATATGATCATCTCATTAGATGCAGGAAAAGCATTTGACAAAATTCAGCATCCTTTCATGCTAAAAGTATTGGAAAGAACAGGAATTCAAGGCCCATACCTAAACATCGTTAAAGCAATATACAGCAAACCGGTAGCCAGCATCAAACTAAATGGAGAGAAATTTGAAGCAATCCCACTAAAATCAGGACTAGACAAGGCTGTCCTCTCTCTCCATATCTTTTCAATATAGTACTTGAAGTTCTAACTAGAGCAATTAGGCAACATAAGGAGGTCAAGGGGATACAAATTGGAAAGGAAGAATTAAAATCATCACTATTTGCAGATGACATGAGAGTCTACTTAAGTGACCCGAAAACCTCCACCAGAGAACTCCTACACCTGATAAACAACTTCAGCAAAGTGGCTGGTTATAAAATCAACTCAAGCAAATCAGTTGCCTTCCTGTACTCAAAGGATAAGCAGGCTGAGAAAGAAGTTAGGGTAATGACACCCTTCACAATAGCCACAAACAATATAAAATATCTTGGTGTGACTCTAACCAAACAAGTGAAAGATCTATATGACAAGAACTTCAGGTCTCTGAAGAAGGAAATCGAAGAAGACCTCAGAAAATGGAAAAATCTGCCATGCTCGTGGATTGGCAGGATTAATATAGTTAAAATGGCCATCTTGCCAAAAGCGATTTACAGATTCAATGAAATCCTCATCAAAATCCCAACTCATTTCTTCACAGAGTTAGAAAAAGCAATTCTCAAATTCATCTGGAATAACAAAAAATCCAGGATAGCTAAAACTATTCTCAACAACAAAAGAAATTCTGGGGGAATCAGTATCCCTGACTTCAAGTAATACTACAGAGCAATAGTGTTAAAAACTGCATGGTATTGGCACAGTGACAGACAAGTGGACCAATGGAATAGGATTGAAGACCCAGAAATGAATCCACACACCTATGGTCACTTGATCTTCGACAAAGGAGCCGAAAACATCCAGTGGAAAAAAGATAGCCTTTTCAGCAAATGGTGCTGGTTCAACTGGAGGTCAGCATGCAGAAGAATTCGAATTGATCCATTCTTATCTCCATGTACTAAACTTCACTCCAAGTGGATCAAGGATCTCCATGTAAAATCAGTCACAGTGAAACTAATAGAAAAGAAACTGGAAAAGATCCTGTCACAAATGTAAATAAGCTCCATGGGTGACGTCATTATGCAGGCATTAGGAAGGCTAATACTTTTAAATGAAGATGTTCAATGCTGTTTGCAATTAGGGACAGCTAAAACCATTAAATCTTAATAATACAAAAAGCAGGAGAAATAGTCTTCTCCAGAGATGAACATGTCAATCAGTTATCCAATACCAAATGGCCGGCCCTGAAAATAAACATACAAATGATATTGAAGAGGTCAGTTCAGGACCTTTGGAAAATCCTACCAGAAGCCTCCTCTCCTAGAAGAGAAAGGTCATAGAGAACTTAGCCCCCCCTCCCCTCCGGAAGGGAGAGGCTTATTACATTCCTCAGACCACAGAAGAGGGGAGGGGGGAAATAACCATGGGGTGGGGGGACAGAACACACCACCTACAAACAAGGGAAGTCCTTGCCTCCTCATTTCCTAAAGACCAATCAGTTTAAAAGCCACACTGTTCTGCCAATCACATTGTGCCTAATAACTACTGCTCTGAAAACTGTATAAAAACTCACCAAACAGGCTGTGTGGGGTGGTTCTCTCTCTCCTCCATGAGCAGGGTGACCCCAGCTGGAACAATAAAATTCCTCTTGCTTTTGCATCGATCCATGTCTCTGTGTTGTTCACTCCGGGGTCTCCAGTAAGTCATGGCTCTCCAGAGTTTACAATATTAATACATACTGAGGAGGTTATATTTAAGAATGTATATACATATACATACACATACATATACATATTTTTAATGAGAAAAAGAGGCCATAAATAGGAAAAGAGCCCAGAGGATTATATGGGAAGGTTTGAAAGGAGGAAAGGGAAGAGAGAAATTCCAAAATTATGTTATATTCTCAAAACTAAAAGAAATAATAAAAAGAGTAGTTTATGATCCTTCCATACTAAAATCAGTTCTTTTTTTTTAATATAAGGAGAAATGGAAATATGCATTGACAGAGATCTGCACTGAGATGTTCCTACCAGATCTACTGGGAAGAGTATAAAAAAATTAAATAGAAATATGCATTAGATAGTGAAAAATCAAACTTTGGTATATTTATTTAATCAAATATGATTAATCTGAAACAGATTGTTTTATATTAAGCAAATTTCATTTCATAAGGCTGTACTCCTAGTATTTAAGAGCTGGAAGCAGGAAGGTTAAGGATTCAAGATAATCTTTGGCTACTTGAAATTCCATCTCAAGAAATGAAAAATAGAAAGCATTACCCTATTAATAATGCTAGCAAAATGAACCTGAAAAAATGCTAAGTAGAAGAAAGTGAAATATTATATGATAATGGGTATTCATTCTGGAAACTACAAACTTTATAAAAACTGAATAGTGAAGTTCTGTTTGTCAAGAATTTAGGGTAAGACCAAGGGACTGACTGAAAAAGACAAAAAAGTTGTATAAAATAGCTCTATATCCTATGTAATTTGTCAAAAATTAAAACTATAAAAAGACCGGATCAAACACACCATACCACCATTAGCAGTATATCCTTAGCTGTGGTAATAAACTGTGTCAAACTACTGTATAGAAGTGAATTATATCCCCACCCTTGACTATTCCTTATCTGGCTTTTCATTAATTTCAGAGCACTTACAAGTTTATACTATTAATTTACTCATTTATTTGATTTATACTCCATGTCTTCTGCTAGAATTTAACATTTATCACAAGTACAGGAAGGTGTAACCTAGCCTCCAAATGTAGGATAGATTGACTATCCCTAAAATGAGTCTTTCTCTATGATTTCACCTGAAACCCAAGAGAATGTTAAGGCTCGAGATCACAGCTGATTCCTAAGGAATAAAACAGTTATTGACTCTTTTCATATAAATAAAATTTGATAGAACAATTTTGGTCTGAAAGCCCTATTTATAGGATACCAAAGGTAAAAATATCTGGTTACATTTTTAATTCTCAAAATAAATAAAGAGGACATAAGGGAGAAGTAATAGACTACATGACAAAAATGTATGAGATACACAAATCTTGAAATATTTATTATTTTCTTAAAGAAACAAACAAAACAATATGTCAACTCCTGACCAAATGACTTCCAAGAGATAAGGGACCTTGGCCATCACAGATACACAAATAATATATGACTCTACTGATATAAAGTGCACAAAGAGACAACAGAATGGTGCTGCTTTAGACTGAAGAAGAAGCAAAATTGATCTATGTTTAGAGTTTCAATTTTGTAAGCTGAAATTATTCCTTAAGTTGGTGGTGTTGATAGTTGTGTCTATAGGAGTGTCTTTAGCATCTGTGAATGATATAGTAACAATGGTGAAAGGGATATATTTTTATGAAATGAATACTTAGCCATAAAAGTGTTTGAAAAAGAAATTCCAATGCAGTATGGCTACTATGACAATAAAGAGAAGGGGGAAAATGAGATCTTAAATGTCCACATGAATTAAATCTCTACAAAGAAACACCCGGTAGCATGATATCTGATAATGGCCTTGAGAGGAAATTGCTTATTAGTGACTTAAAGGGAGCCATGACATCTCTTGAATAACTACAATTGTATCCTCTTGCACCTGGGTTTTCTTTCGAGGTCACTTTTCCTAACATTATCCAGAGTTGACCCTTCTGAGCTCCAGAGCTCTGATGAACTCATAGCCTAAAGTAGTGCAGTTTTTACAGACTACATTGCAATAGAGTAGGGCTGTCACAGAAAAAAGTGCAGGAGTGTATTTACGTCTTCATGTAATCCATACGTTTCTACTTTACGAACCTAAATTTCTCCAGGGAGTGACACAAATTCACATAATGTTCCTATGTGTTACAATTTGTATTTTGATCTCTGCTTTAGCTGAGAGAAGTTTTAATAATAACCAGAATATTCCCCAGTGATGTACACATATACACACTAAAAAAATAGCATAATAATTCAAGTTAAAGTATATGGTTTCTTGGTTTTAAATTTATTTTTTTTATAAATGTCTTCTTCATTTACATTGCCAATGGTAAGATATCTCCCCTCCCCAAAGACCCCAACCCCTCCTCCCACCTCTTGACTCCATATATATACCCCTCCACCCTACACACTCCCACCTCCAGCCCCCCCCTTTGGTTTCCCTTTGTTGGGGTCTCTATTGAGCCTTTACCTGACCAAGGACAACTCCTCCCACTGATGCCTAACAAGGCCTTCCTCTGCCACATTTTTGGCTGGAACCATGTGTATCCTTCGGTTGATGGTTCAGTCCCTGGTGATCTTGGGGTATCTGGGTAGGCAAAGTCATTGTTCTTCCCATAGGACTGTAACCCCCTTCAGCTCCTCTGGACCACCCTCCAGATCCTCCATTGGGGACCCCATGCCCAGTACAATAGTTGGTTGCTGGTTTCTGCCTCTGTATTTACAGGGCTCTGGCAGGGCCCCTCCAGAGACAACCATAGCATGCTCCTTTTGGTATGAGCTTCTTGTCGTAGTGTCAGGGTTTGGAGACTGTTTATAGGAGGAATCCCCAGGTTGGGCAGTCTCTGGGTGGCCTTTACTTCAGTATCTGCTCCACACATTGTCTCCCTTATTGCTCCTGTGAGTATTTTGTTCCCTTTCTTAGAGGAACCAAAGCAACCTCACTTAAATCCTTCTTCTTGAGCTTCCTGTGATGGGTGAGTTGTAACTTGTTTATTTTTAGCTTTTGGACTAGCATTTGCTTATTAGTGAGTGCATACCATGTGTATTCTTTTGTGATTGGGTTATCTCACTCAGGATGTCACTTTCTAGTTCCATCCATTTGCCTAAGAATTTCATGAATTCATTGTTTTTAATAGCTGAAAAGAACTCCATTGTGTATGTATACCACAGTTTCTGTATCCATTCCTCTGTTGAGGGACATTTGGGTTCTTTCCAGCTTCTGGCTATTATAAATAAGGCAGCTATGAACATAGTAGAGCCTGTGTCCTTATTACATGTAGGAGCACTTTCTGGGTATATGCCCAGGAGTGGTATAGCTGGTTCTGCAGATAGTACTATGTCTAATTTTCTGAGGAATTGCCAAACTGATTTCCAGAGTGGTTTTACCAGCTTGCAATCCCACCAACAACGAAGGCGTGTTCCTCTTTCCCGACATCCTCTCCAGCATCTGCTGTCCCCTGAGTTTTCATTTTAGCCATTCTGACTGGTTTAAGGTGGAATCTTAGTGTTGTTTTGATTTGTATTTCCCTAATAACTAAGGATGCTGAACATTTCTTTAGGTGCTTTAGAGCCATTCAAGTTTCCACAGTGGAGAATTCCCTGTTTAGCTATTTTTTAATAGGGTTATTTGATTTTATGGAGACTAACTTCTTCAGTTTTTTGTATATGTTGGATTTTACCCCTCTATCGGATGTAGGGTTAGTAAAGATCTTTTCCCAATTTGTTGGTTGCCGTTTAGATCTAATGACCGTGTCCTTTGCCTTACAGAAGCTTTGCAGTTTTATGAGGTCCCATTTGTCAATTCTTATTCTTATATTATAAGCCATTGGTGTTCTGTTCAGAAACTTTCCCCCTGTGCCCATGTGTTCAAGGTTTGTCCCCACTTTCCTCTATAAACTTCAATGTGTTTGATTTTATGTGTAGATCCTTTATCCACTTGAACTTGAGCTTTGTACAAGGAGATAAGAATGGGTTGATTTGCATTTTTCTGCATGCAGACCTCCAGTTGATCTAGCACCATTTATTAAAAATGCTGTCTTTTTTCCTCTGCATATTTTTTAGCTCCTTTGTCAAATATCAAGTGTCTGTACATGTGTGGGTTCTTTTTCTGGGTCTTCAATTCTATTCCATTGATCTTCCTGCTTGTCTGCATACCAATACCAAACAGGTTTTATCACTATTGCTCTGTAGTAGAGCTTGAGGTCAGGGATGGTGATTACCCAAGAAGATCTTTTGTTGTGGAGAATAGTTTTTGCTATCCTGGGTTTTTTGTTATTCCAAATGAATTTGAGAATTTCTCTTTCTAGATCTATGAAGAATTGATTTGGGATTTTGATGGGGATTGCATTGAATCTGTAGATTGCTTTCAGTAAGATGGCCATTTTTACTCTATTGATCCTGCCAACCCATGAACAAGGGAGATCTTTCCATCTTCTGAGACTTTCTTCGATTTCTTTCTTCAGAGTCTTAAAGTTCTTGTCATATAGGTCTTTCACTTGCTTTGTAATGGTCACACCTAGGTATGAAATATTATTTGGGACTATTGTGAAGGGTGTCATTTCCCTAATTCCTTTCTCATCTTGTTTATCCTTTGAGTAGAGGAAGGCTACTGATTTGCTTGAGTTGATTTTATTTCCAGCCACTTTGCTGAAGTTGCTTATCAACTTTAGAAGTTCTCTGGTGGAAGTATTGAGGTCGCTTAGGTAGACTATCATATCATCTGCAAATAGGGATAGTTTGACTTCTTCCTTTCCAATTTTTGTATACTCTTGACCTCTTTTTGCTGCCTGATTGCTCTGGCTAGGACTTCAAGTATTATATTGAATAGATAGGGAGAGAGTGGGCAGCCTTGTCTGGTCCCTGATTTTAGTGGGATTGCTTCAAGTTTCACTCCATTTAGTTTGATATTAGCTATCAGTTTGCAGGATATTGCTTTGACTATATTTATATATGGGCCTTGGATTCCCAATCTATCCAAGACCTTTATCATGAAGGGATGGTGAATTTTGTCAAACCTCTTTTCAGCATCTAATGAAATGGCCTTGTGTTTTTTTTCCCTTTACTTTGTTTATGTAGTGGATTACTTTGACAGATTTCCATATATTGAACCATCCTTGCATCCCTGGGATGAAGCCTAGCTGATCGTGGTGAATTAAAGTTTTGATGCATTCTTGGATTTGGTTAGCCAGGATTTTGTTCAATATTTTTGAATCAGTGTTCATGAGGGAGATTGGGCTGAAGATCTCCTTCCTTGTTTGGTCTTTATTTGGCTTAGTTATAAGCATTATTGGGGCTTCATAGAATGAGTTGGGTAGTGTTCCTTGAGTTTCTATTTCATGGAATCCTTTGAAGAGTATCAGTATTAACTCTTCTTTGAAGATCTGATAGAATTCCTTGCTAAACCTGGGCTTTTTTTTTTTAAAGGAGACTATTAATGACTGCTTCTGTTTCCTCGGGTCTTATGGGACGATTTAGATGGTTTATCTGATCCTATTTTAACATTGGTACCTGGTATGTATCTAGAAAGCTGTCCATTTCATCCAGGCTTTCAAACTTCATTGAGTATAAACTCTTGTAGTAGGATCTGATGATATTTTGAATTTCTACAGTTTCTGTTGTTATGTCTCCCTTTTCATTTCTGATTTTATTAATTTGGATACTGTCTCTGTGCCCTCTGGTTAGTCTGGCTAAGGGTTTATCTATCTTGTTGTTTTTTTTTCAAAGAAACAGCTCCTTGTTTTGTTGATTTTTTGTATAGTTCTTTTTGTTTCTATTTGGTTGGTTTCAGCTCTAAGTTTGACTATTTCCGCCCATCTACTCCTCTTGGGGGTATTTGCTTCCTTTTGTTCTAGAGCTTTCAAGTACACTGTCAAGCTGTTATTGTAAGCTCTCTCCATTCTCTTTTTGGAGGCACTCAGAGCTGTGAGTTTTTCTCTTAGCACTGCTTTCATTGTGTCCCATGAATTTTGGTATGATGTGTCTTCATTTTCATTAAATTCTAAAAAGTCTTTAATTTCTTTCTTTGTTTCTTCCTTGACTAAGCTATCATTGAGAAGGGCATTGTTCAAAGTACATGTGTATGTGTGTTTTCCATTGCTTTTGTTTGAGCTAACAATCAGCTTGTGGTGATCTGATAAGATACATGGAATAATTTCAATATTTCTGTATCTGTTGAGGCCTGTTTTGTGGCCAATTAATTACATGGTCAATTTTGGAGAAGGTACCATGGGGTGCTGAGAAGAAGGTATATTCTTTTGCTTTAGGGTGGAATGTTCTATAAATATCTGTTAGATCCATTTGGTCCATAACTTCAGTTAGTTTCACTGTATCTCTGTTTAGTTTCTGATTCTATAATTTGTCCATTTTTGAGAGTGGGGTGTTGAAGTCTCCCACTATTATTGTGTGGGGTGCAATGTGTGCTTTGAGCTTTATTAAAGTTTCTTTTATGAATGTGGGTGCCCTTGGGTTCGAAGCATAGATGTTTAGAATTGAGAGTTCATCTTGGTAGACTTTTCCTTTGACCAGTGTGAAGTGTTGCTCCTTATCGTTTTTGGCCAATTTTGGTTGAAAGTCAATTTTATCCGATATAAGAATGGGCACTCCAGCTTGTTTCTTGGAACAAGTAAAAGCCGTTAAAGAGGAAACACAAAAATTCCTTAAAGAAATTCAAGAGATCATGGGTCAACAGGCAGAAGCTCTTAAAGAGAAATCATAAAAATCCCTTAAAGATTTACAGGAAAACACAAACAATCAAGTGAAGGAACTGAACAAAACCATCCAGGATCTAAAAGAGGAAGTAGAAACAATAAAGATCCATTTGATCCATAACTTCAGTTAGTTTCACTGTATCTCTGTTTAGTTTCTGATTCCATAATTTGTCCATTTTTGAGAGTGGAGAACCACAAAATGAGACATCTCTGGAGATAGAAAACCTTGGAAAGAATTCAGGAGTCATAGATGCAAGCAACAACAGCAGAATACAAGAGATAGAAGAAAGAATCTCAGATGCTGAAGATTCCATAGAAAACACTGACTCAGCAGTCAAAGAAAATGCAAAATGCAAAAAGCTTGTAACCCAAAACATCCAGGAAATCCAGGACACAATGAGAAGACCAAACCTAAAGATTATAGGAATAGAAGATAGCGAGGATTTACATCTTAAAGGCCCAATAAATATCTTCAACAAAATTATAGAACAAAACTTCCCTAACCTAAAGAAAGAGGCATGCCCATGAACATTCAAGAAGCCTACAGAACTCCAGACAGATTGGACCAGAGCAAAAATTTCTCCCATCATAAAATAGTCAAAACACCAAATGCACTAAACAAAGAAAGAATATTAAAAGCAGTGAGAAAAATTGGTTTTAAATTTCATTTGCTCCTCTTTTCACATTTTTTTTAAAAAAAATGAGTTTTCAGTTTTTAATAGTACTAGCTATAGCATTCTTGTAGGATTTTCCTTGAGTTATCAGTGGGTTGCCACCTTAAATACCCCTGACTAACTCTCCACAGGCATGAACAATGCAAAAGATTTTCTGAGAATTGCCTTTACACTTGGCTCCTTACACGGGGCACCAACTATAGCCTCTTGCTTTTTCACCTGTGCTCAGTTCCTGAATACTAACTCAGAGGCTTGTTTTTATTTCCATTGCTTATGCCTTAAGCTTGGGCTTGTTTCCCAACTAGCTCATGTCTGCATTTACCTGTTTATACTATTCTAAGTTGACCACATGACTGGTTGGTTACCTCTCCTAGTTTCATATGGCTGATTTCCTCTAAGTTCTGTGCAAATCTCTTGTGCCTGACTAACTCTCTGAAATTCCTCTCTCTCTACCAGAACTCCCTCTTCTCATTTCCTGCCTTTCCCTAGTTAGGCCATCAGCTTTTGATTGACAGGTGACACAGTACACAGAGATTCTTTTTAGCACATGAGACCAGGGAGATAGAGGAGAGGGGTCAGTAGAGACTAACCTGTGGTAAAAGTACACCCTATGTGACCCAAGTTCAAGCTATTAGTGTAGTCATAGGCTTACAGTGTTGGGAAGGCATGCCCCATTTGGATGTTGGCAACTGTAAGAAATGTCAAGTCTCTTTGGGAGTTTTTACTTTTAAAAAAATTTAAAGGTTCTTAACATTATTGTGGTAGAGAGGCATAGTGCCTCTGTACTCACTTGTTATAAGTATTATCTTCCTGATTGATGATTTGAATCTAGCAGCCAGCTACTATATTTGCTTCTTGACAACTATGGTGGTGATCTGTATATTTAATTTTATTTAACTTTAATTCATTGAGTTGTAAATGCTTATTAATATTATGTATGTGTGTGTGTGTGTGTTATGTGTTTATGTGTACAGCACAGTAAATATACAAAGACCAGAGTAAAATTCTGTGTAGTTAACTTTCCCTTCTGTCTTGTGAGATCTGGGATTCAATTCCAGCCATCAGGCATGGGTGCCACTGCTACCCACGAGTCACCTTGGTGGCACTTAGTGAACTTTTAAAACATGAAATGTGACTGTTGTATAAAAGAGATGGAGTTGGTAGAAATCAACCCAGCTAGGCAAGTGCTTTTAGTCAAATTTTTTATGTACTGTAAAAATAGAATATTTTCAGGAACAATGTAGAGTTGAAGTTGAAAACTGTTGCATGCACAAAAGCCAGACTAGATGTGTAACATTTGGCATGAACAAAAGAAGGCACAATACCTGGAAACAAGTAATTCAAAAACATTATAAAATGTTGAAATATTAAAGCAAATATTTATTTTAAATACATAAAATACTAGGTAAGTATGAATTTTTAGCGAAGTATTCTTTTAAAATTCAGCTGCTAAATAAAATTAATTACATAAATGGAATTTTCTCATATTTTGTGTATGAATGTTGGGCCTACATGTATACATATACACTATGTGCCAATGAGAGGCCAAAAGGTGTCCTTGAACTGGAGTTACAGAGGGCTGTGACCTGCTATGTGAACATTTGGAATTGAACTCCATTCCTCTACAAGAGTAACCAGTGATCTTAACTGCTGAGATATCTCCCCTGTTTTGTATTGTATTTCTATCAGTGATGATCTTGATTCTGGCCTTCAACCCATGGGACACTGACTTCTACTATTCTTGGCATTACATTATAGATTGTCAAAAATGCAAGGTCTGAGGAAAATCTGCCATGCTGTAAATATGAGCTTATGTTGTAAGAGGTTCCCTGTAAGCACATTAATCCTGAAAGCATTAATTTAGATAAGGTCAGATTGCTTTTGGCCACATCCCCCTTCAGGCTGTCTTCCTCATCACTGTCTACCTAAAATATACCGAGTCTGACTCAGGTCTTGTAAGTCTTCCTCTTCTTGCTCAGATACACACGTGGCTTTGTTGTAGAACCTGCACATGTTTCACCTGCAGTTAATACTTTATATAGTTTTTCCTAATTGTTTTGTTGGCCTATACACTTATTCACTTCTTCCTCTGCCTTCTTTTCCTTTGTTTCTTCCTAGTTTGCACAAGAACATATGCATGGTCAGAACCATTATCCATAACCTTTACATAGTGTAATGGGGAAACTGCAAGTCCTTTCATTATCATTTGGAAGAGCCCTTGGTTGGAGCCACTGAATGAATTTGTGTTGTTTTTAAAGGTACTTATGATATTGTTAGGCTTCACTATTATTTATCAATTATTGTCCCAGACCATCTGATACTACATGTTAATTTACATATTTATAACTACTAACTATGACAATGATTTTTATGTAATGAAAGGGTAATTCTAATGTTTTTATGTATTTACATGGAGAATATTAACTTTTTGTCTTTTGATACAGTCTGCCTAGTGAGATATCACTATCATATTTTCTTTCTTCAGTTAAATAGGCTTCCTTTCAGTTTTCTTCCTTTGGATATCCTTCCTTCTCTGCTTTCTTCTAAATATTAAATTACCAGTTGAGTATTTGAAATAATTGGGTATGGATGTTTGAAAGCATGACTCTAAACTTAAAGTAAGCAACAAATCCAGGCAACAACCTTCACAGTCTACAAGATAATATTTTGTACTGAATAACTATATATACAGTCTATGTTCAGAGTTCAGTACTGCTATTGTGTGCATTTTTAGTGTTTTGGCTCTATTAGTTTTTATATGTATGTATCTTAGAATAGAAACACTTTCTTTTTAGGGCCTTTTTTTCATAGTATTTCTTAATATATTGTTTTATTGAATATAATCTTCATTTACATTTCAAATGGTAAAATCTTTCCTGTTTTCCCCCCTCCCCCAAAACACCCAACACCTCCTCCCACCCCCTGCCTCCAGCCCCTCCACCTGACCCAGGCTCCCACCTCCACCCCCTCGATTTCCCTTACCTATTGAGCCTTCACCTGACCAAGGACCATTCCACTGATGTCACATTTTTGGCTGGAACCATGTGCACCACTTGGTTGATGGTTTAGTCCTTGGGAGTCCTGGGGTGTCAATGGAAGAGTTGGAGGATGGTCCAGAGGAGCTGAAGGGGTTTAGGGCCTTCTTTTTTCCCCTTCATTCACTCATTCATTCATTTATTGTCATTCTTGGAGAAAAGGACATATGTGTTCAAGTAATCTAAAGAAAGTTACCCTTTCTGATGGTGTCCATAAAACTTCATTTTCTTCAATAGCTAGAGAAAACCTTGGCCTTTAGAAAGGTTCTCTCATTCCTCCTAATTAAAAAAATTGACATTTATTATTCATATTTAAGAGACTAATAGAAGGATTATGCTTTAGTATTATAGTTAGTATTTTGATAAAGCATGCAAATTCCATTGTTTCTGTGTTGTGTTTTTAATTACAATTTAGGATTTAATTTCCGTTGTATCTATGTCAAAGTCTGAGATACATGAACTTTTCTTGTTAAGAGCTTATCCATATTCTTCTTGTAAAATGAAACAATAGCACTGCCTACTAACTTGACCTTGCTCAAAGTGTAATTGTATTTATCACACTATTTTAACATACATCTATGTCTATTTGTGCTGATGCATTGTGGTATTAGAGATTATGACACAATGATGTAACAGCACACCTATGTCTATTTATATTGATACAATGTAATGTTAGAGAAAATATTATGGTCATACTTCTTTGGTTATCTTTTTAATCAAAGTTCCCCATTTTTGTTATATTTCATCCATATTGCCCTTTCTGTGAACTGTCTAAAATAATATTTGGAGGAGTTATAAACACAGAATAATAAATTCAATTGGATCAGTAGATACCCTCTCTGGGACACAATTTCCTCACTTATAAAATGATTGGGGTGACCAGGGTCAGAGGCCATAGTCTTCCCACCTCTTCCATTAACAAACTTTTGATTGATTAACTGACTTCAAAAAAAAAGTCTTTCTTTAGATTTCTTGAGTACATATCTCCTTTTCTCCAAGAAGGGCAATGAATGAATGAACTAAAGAATGAATGAATAAAGAAAAAAATAAGAGGGACCTAAAACAGGAAATGTTTCTATTCTGAATTACATACATATAAGAGCCAAAAAACTAAAAATGCACACAATAGCAGTATTGAACTCTGAACTTAAACTATGTAGTTATTCCATACAAAATGTTGTCTTGTAGACTATGCAGGTTATTGTCTGATTTTGCTTCATACTCCGAGTTTAGAGTCATGCTTGCAAACATCTATACTCAGTTGTTTCAAATATCCAAATGGTAATGTCATGTCTAGAATAAAGAAATGATGTAAGCCAGGTCACACATCACTGTCAGTCTCTGTACAGACTACTGTACAAAATCATTACTTGGAAGGAGCCTAAGCAACTCATCACCTATTATTGAGCAAAAAAATATAAATCTTCTTTATAAACTTAGGCAGCAAAAATAATGTGGATGCTATGAACATTCTTCCCACAGGTAGCTAATGGAAAGACACATTTTAAAACTTCCATACATATATCATATGCTAATTATTGTAAAGGTGGCGCACTTATTTAATTGTTCAAACAACATTATCATTCTCCAATCATATCAGGGCTGACTAGACTACATATACTGAGCTGTGAGCAATGTTACAACCTCATCTTGTTTATGGTGTCCACCTGCAAGGAAATCCTGTTTTTACAGGATGGGCCTGGATCTTTTATAACACTAACAGTTCTGGTTCTATTTTAATCCTGTTTTATTTAACTAGCATGGCATGGTAGCTGAAGCTGTATTTGAAACATCTTTCAAAAGGATTCTGTTAGTTAATTTTTCTAGTTCAAATTCTATGTTCAAGATTTAAAGCATTTGGTTTAACTTTGTAGTAATTTGAGTTTTCGTTAAAATTAAGTGTCAAATTTTATGGATGATTCTTTTAAGGCTATCTATAAATGTAATATATATTATATCTATCTAATATATATTTTTGGATAGATGGAGGTAGAGCAGGGTATAATAAACTCTGGCATGAAGGGACTATATGAAGAACTAATGATTTAACATTTGTTTCTTGATTAAAATAATATATAAAATAATCTGGAGAGGAGTTAATGGAATAAAAATTGTGAGATTTTTCCTGTGTCCTTGTGCTCAGCATGATTCTTCTATTCCAGTATTCCCTCCCTCCGGAGCAGATAATGAGTTTGGGCTCAAAGTCCCTAGAGAGATTAAGTAGATAAAAAAAAAACCCACCCACAAACAGGAACATCAGCAATGCCTGTATAAATCTCTGGATTTATTTCCAAAATGCTAAATCCTTTGTTCTATATGAAAGCCAAATGCATGTAGAGAACACTGTAGGTCATGTGAAGAGACACTAGTTCACATGTTTGAGAAACAGAAGGGAAAGGTTACATAACTGTTCTCAATTTTAAGGAGCATTAAGAAAACAAAGAGAAGACAATGGTCTGCCCCTCCCAACTTGGAATCTATTCCATGCACAGGCTCCACACTCTTAACACTATTATTGATACTATGTTGTGCTTGCTAACAGGAGACTACCATGACTGTCCTCTTGAGAGGCTCTAGCAGCAACTGACTGAGACAGATGCAGATACAGCCAGCCATGGGACTGAGGTTGGGAACCGCTCTGGAAGAGTTAGGACAAGGATTGAAGGAGCTGAAGGGGATGGCAACCCCGTAGGAAGAACAACAGTAGCAACCAACCTTGATCACTGGGAGCTCCCAGAGACTAAGCCACAAACCAAAGAGCATACATGGGCTGGTCCAAGGCACCCAGCACATATATAGCAGAAGACTGCTTTGTCTGGCTTCAGTGGGAGAGTTGTGACTGATCCTGTAGAGATCTGTTGCCCCAGGGAATTGGGATGCCCTGGTTGGTGTGGGAGCACCCTCTCAGAGATAGAGTGGTTATAGGATGGGATGAAGCACTCCTGGAGGGGTGCTGGGAAGGGAGCAACCTTTCAAATGTAAATAAATAAAATAATTAATTTAAATAATTGTCTGCTCCTTAGGTGAGCAGTTCTAATTCAGTACCTCTTTCAGTTTATTTTGTTGTTAGAAATGTAGTCAAATAAGTTTTAAAACAACTTCAAAGTAGTTGAAAGGTTTAGTGTTGACAGGTAGGGTATTGCCCAAAGTCCTTGATTAGTCTCCTGAAGGACATAAACCTAGGCACAGTGGTAATCCTACTACAATGGAGATGGAGGCAGGAGGATCAGAAGTTTACAGTCAAGGGTGTGGCTTATATACAGAAGATACCACCTAACAGCAGAGATGTAGTGTTCTGGCTCTTATGACCTTTCCACACGCAGCCCCTTCCAATGTGTTCCCTGCGCTTTAGCTGTCATTTTTGTATGTATATCAACTGTATTGGGCTCACCAAGGTCAGTTTTTCTCTGCATTTGGACCAGTTTGTGGGTTTCTGAAATGCTCTCAACCGGTTGCAAAAAAAGGGACTTTTTCTATTAAGAGTAGGAGCTACACTTATATAAACGTATTAAGAATGTGTGTATAAGTACTTAGAATGCAGTTGTACATTATACCGGTTTAGGAAAGTGTCAATAGTAGACTCTTATTTAGGGCCAATAATCTCACCAGATTAGTTGGCTAAGTCTACAGTGCCAGGCACGATTTTCCTCATGTTGAGCACTTTGGCTACCCCAAGATTTAGACTTCACTGTTGTATCCTGTTTTGTGGTTTGGAGGTTTTCAGATGGGAAGAAATGCTTTTCTCATTGGCAGCCTGTATAGCACTTCACATATTATGAGAGCTCGTCTTTATGAAGGAAACTTCTAGGTTACTTTGAGTTTGTTTTGTTCTAATACTGTATTAGAAGTTCAAAGTTTCTTCAGCAAGTGTCCCAGTACCAAATTCTGGGACCAACCAAGGTCAATTGGCAAGAGTCTACATTAATTTGGGAATCTCCTCTCTTTCTCATTTACATGTATGTTTTCTTATACATAAACATCATCCATTTTAATGAGCCGATTAAATTTTCATACAAGTTAACTTGGATTAGGTCTTGATACAATAGAATCAGTAGTAAATTTAATACATTTTTATGAATGCTAAAATTCTATATGTAAGGCATTTATAATTTGTTGCTTTTGTATGCTGTTCTTATTTTTCTTTTCCTACTTAAAGAATAACTCCAAGTAATTTGTTCAGTCCAAGAATATATTCTTAAGCTAATTTTAAGGTTCATGTACTGAGAGAAGGATAAAATAACCTTACAGTGACATAAAAACTTTCTAAAAGACAAGTTCAAAAGTAAAATCTTTTACATGTGGCACGATTAAAGTTACAGAGATTAACATAAGGACTATATCTGATAAAAACAAACAAACTACAGACTATACCAGGGGAACTGTACCTGAAACCTAAAAGAGCAAACAACTCATTAAAGAAAAAAGTCCAAGAGCAAGTGCTTGATGGCAATTATTTTCCTATTTTAAAATTATCCCCAATTTTTCTATGTAAGTCTATAAAAATATTTTGCTTACAATAGTACTTCAACTTTTTTTGTAAGGATGCTAAGGAATAAAAGCAAATAATGCAGATCTTACAAACTCTAATTTATAAGCTAACTTCTTTACTGGATGTTTTTGTTAATATTGATTTTCATGCATAGGATCTTCACTAAATACATGTATGTTCATGGATTTGGGTATAGTTCCGTGATAGAATACTTTCAGTGCCCATGTGTAACCATGGGTTTAATTCACAGCACCATGAGAAAAACTTCAAAGCAATGCACACTTGAAGCTTTAAAGTAGTAGCTAGGATATATATGTATATTTAAGCATTAACTAACAAATACTGCTGTGGCATGATAGATGTTAACTGAAGTCTGTGATACTTAAGAATGAACAATGCCTGGACCAGTCAAATTTGTTAAGATTCGTATGAAGTAATATCCATGCAATGATCCTTTTCCCTTGACCAATTTATCTCAACTTAATACCTTGTTATTCATTCATTTCACATTTTTTTGACTTGTCTTTCTCAGTTATAAATTACTATATGCACATGCATTCTTCCTATATTAAAGTAAAAACCTGTTTATTTCATTATCACATTTTATTGGATATTTTATTTACATTTTAAAAGTTATCTCTGCTCCCTATTTCCCCTCTGCAATACCCCTGTCCCATCCCCCTTCCCCTGCTCCTATGAAGCTAGGGGCTCCCCCACACCCTACCCACTCCCACCTCACCACCCTGACATTCTTGTACACTGGAGCATTGAACCTTCACAGGACCAAGGACCTTCTCTCCCATTGATACCAGATAAGGCCATCCTCTGGTACATACACAGATGGAGCCATGGGTTCCTCCAAGTGTATTTTTTGGTTGGTGGTTTAGTCCCTCGGAGCTCTGGGGATTCTGGTTGGTTGATATGGTTGTTTTTCCTATGGGGTTACAAACCCCTTCAGCTCCTTCAGTCCTTTCTGTAACTCCTCCATTGGCACATAGAGAAGTGGTTGCTCTCAGCCAACCATTGGACTGAGCATGGGGATCGTTTTTATTTGCACAAACTGTTATTTTAATTATTTTTGATGTTTTAAAAATATCTGCTCTTATTCTTTATAGGTCAAATCATTTCTTCATATTTTTAACAGTATAAGACACCCTTTACATGACTGCATATAGTAAACTTGGCTATTCTGTAGTTTTCTGCATATTAAATACTTGAAGCATAACTTTGACCACTATCTTAGTTCCTGCACAAATATCATGAAGGAAGTTGTGGAAGAAAGGTTTATTCAGCTTACACTTCCACGTTGCTGTTCATCAACAAAGGAAGTTAGGACTGGAATACAAGCACATCAGGATGTAGAGGCCATGGAGGGATATTACTTACTGGCTTGCTTCCCCTGGCTTGCTCAGCTTGCTTTCTTATAGAACCCAGGACTATCAGCCCAGAGATGGTACCACCCACAAGGGGCCCTCCCCAGTTGATCACTAATTAAGAAAATGCCTTACAGCTGGATCTCATGGAGGCATTTCCTCAACTGAAGCTCCTTTCTCTGTGATAACTCCAGATTGTGTCAATTTGACACACAAAACCAGCCAGTATAATCACATTATCTCACTAGCTACAGGGAGACAATGGATAGAAGAGATGTGAAACTCGAAAGTGCAGTCCTATGCCCATCTGTGTGAAACATGTTCACTCCAGTAACTGTGTACGTGTGTGGTCAGCCAAGTGCCATTTAGTAATGTGTGTTTACAGGATACTAAATTTTAGTGCATCCACAGAGTTATTAAAACTTTCTTCTTACCAAGAATTGCTGTTTGAGTGGCCAAGTTCTCAAATGTACTCTGTTCCAATGACAGGAAATGCATCCAGCTGGAGCCCGAGGCCAAGTGAAAATGAATGTTCCACATGGTGGCAAGACCAGGCCCGCAGCCTGGGCTTCCTGCTTGGTTACTCGGGAGCTGGCAGTCAAGACACAGTTTGGCTTCTTCCAGAGAAAACTAAACTTCTGTACAATGTCCTAAAAAGGAGGTCCACCTTGCTAAAAATCAATTTCAGGTGGGTGTTTCAAAGATTAGACTGATGATAGATATATCCTTTAGTGGAATAGAAATTCATTCATTTTCTGACTAAATGTAAGGTTCAGAGAATGGAGTGGTGGTTTTTACAACTACTTTAATGTTTATAACCAGTCTGGTGAAACCTGAAAACTCTCAAAGCAATAATGGGCCAAACCTAGGCAAGGTGAGTGGTTGTTTCCCTCTGAGGTAATTGAACAGATAGTGGAACTCTGAATGACTGGCTTAATAATGTATCCTCTATTACTAGCCATTAAACAAGGAAAAGAAAGATGATCATTAGGATTCTGCAATAAACGTCCACTAGTCTTCCCACAGAGTAACAACATCCTCAGTTTGCTCGTCTGCTTTGCCTAAAAGATTCCTCCTCTCTTTGATGGTTCAAGCCTTTTTGAACCGGATCACAAGAATCTGACCCAGTGATCTAATTAATACAGTTGTACTTATGGCAAAGTTACTGCAAAATAATCACTCAAACACATTATTTTATTAACATGTTCAAATAGTGAGCTTAAATGTAAGAATGGCAGTAGGAACATGATAGCTACTGACACAGAATGAGCATTGCACTTGAGCTCTCTCTAGTTCCGCATATTGGCCCAAGACTTGCATGACATTGAAACCGTCAACATTTCCACACAAATGGACGAAGGCTCATCATTTTCTCCAACAGAGTAACCAGTTAACGTTGTTCCAGTAAATCAACATTCAACAATACTCGGGCAAGAAAATATTTAAGCCAGTAGTCACATCCATATACATAAAAATATAAAAGTAAGAGGGGGGCTTTGGTAGATTTCAGAGAGGGAGAGAGAGGACAAAGAGAAATGGGGATAGCCGTGATTAAATCTCATTATATAAATACATGGCACTCTCAAACATTAACATAATAGATGGCAACATTTGTGATATTTATTCAGGAAAAGAAAGTTATGACTTGGCTTATTCCAGTGGTTACCATCTTAAATATTTTAGGTGGAATCGTCTAATCCTAATTTAGTTCTTTCATGAACGTAACTTGTTTTTTTCATTTCATATAACAAGATAATATTGTCCTATTATCTGCTGCATTTTTGAGATGTAAAAGAGAAACTTTAAGATGTATGAATTGTGTAGTTTTTCTCCGTTTTCTGAGGAGATGCAGAGGACATTACCTAGACACAGGGACACTGACAAGCAATTCCTGGGGATCTAATTTTGAGTGGTTTATATAATTATTTAAAATGTTCCTGCTTTAAAATGTTCTTTCTTTAATCATCTAACCTGTATCAGTAAAGAACAGTAGATTGAATAATTGTTAGTTTTGATAGTATATGTCCCTTTTTAAAATTCTCTTTTTTCATTTTTGTCTTTTTTATTGGCTTTTAATCACAACTTTCCAAATGTGATTCAATTTCTGATGAAATTTCATTATAATAATAATTATAGAAATAATAAAAAGATTATTATCTCCCAATACCATAAGTAACTATGTTAAAACATTATTCTATGAAGAAAAAATATTAAAATTTAAATTAAATAAGGAAAAAAGATTTGGAATATAGAAGAATTAGGAATGTAAAATGCTTATTACATATCAATAATGTAAGCATAGTTTGTATTATAGTGCTAAATGTTCTTATTTTGAATAAGATCATTGAGCCCAGAAAATATTAGTATATCATCTCATCATGCATGCATTAACTTTTAAAATGGATAACCCCATTGAATAATTCATGTAGTATGAGTTTTACACATTAAAATGCATATTCCTCTTATGATTTGATGTTACTCAAAGTTCTCACATTGGATACATGATCCTCAGTATAATAGATGTAGAAATGGTGGAACCTTCCTTAGGTGAGCCTATTGTCAGATCCCTTAAATGGAATGTCCCGCTTAGGAGAGACTAATGTTTGCATTGAGGAACTAGATTGAATCAGGAGAGTATAGTGTAGACACTCATTGCTATAAAGCAAGAGAATAACGAGTATGTACCTCCTCTCATACAGTCATAAAGCCAAAGGCTCTTTCTTAGATGTGGGAAACAATAACTTGGTCTTCAATATTCATTATTAAATAAGTGTCCTCTTATAAAATCTTTAGTGTAATTATTTTATTGAATAGAACAATAGAACATGGACAAGCACCTTTCCTCAGTTGTCTTATATGTTTTAAGTGCATAAGCCCATGTAAAGGATATAGTTCATAGTAATAAATACATGACAGGAACAATTAGTTTTGGTTTTATTAATAATTTTATTTGTTTATGTTTCAAAGCATCTCCCCCTTCCTGTTTACTCTTCCGCAACCACCCATCCCATCTGCCCCTATGGGGTGCTCCTCCACCCACTTACCCCTCACTGCTCTAGCATCCCTCTATGCTGGGGCATCAGACCTCTACAGGACCAAAGGCTGTTCCTCCCGCTGATGTCAGATAAGGCCATCCTCTGCTACATATGTATCCGGAGCCAGGGATCCTTCTATGTATGCTCTTCGGTTGGTGGTTTAGTCTCTGGGAAATCTGGGTGGTCAATTTAATTGATATTGTCCTTCCTATGGTGTCGCAATCTTCTTCAACTCTTTCAGTTCTTCCCCTAGCTCTTCCATTGGGGTCCTTGGGCTCAAGTCTGATGGTTGGCTGTGATAGAGGAAACATTTATCTGACTTCTTGACTACAGGGAATCTAAGTTCATTATGGCAAGGATGGTTGTGGCCTATTGGAAGTAAAGTTTCTATGTTGTTGATATTAAGGCTCATTAGGAAGTAGAGAAACTGAGAAGTCTACAATCTTCAAGGCCACTAGCAGTGACCTGCTTTTGCTAAGCATGCTTCCCTACCCTAACAAAACAGTACCATTTACTAAGAAACAAATATTCAAAAACAACTAGCCTTTGGAGGGAACATTTCACATTCAAACCACAGGATTTTCATACAGTTGTATTAAGAATAGGCAGTCCAAATTATAAGCAGAATTGGCTACAGAGTAATAACCAGCACTATTAAGAAAAACATGCCACACCATAATGAATACAAATACAACCCGAAAATATATTAGGACAAACTAAGTTATCAAATAACCCTCAGAAAAATCAAAAGTTACTATTCTGTTTTGTCAGGACAAACTGTTATCATATGTAGATGGGTTGTTAATCTAAAGAATAATCACAATGGGACATTTTAAAAGACCTGGAAATAAATGTTTACAAGATTATATTAAGATATAGGTATTGGCACCATTTTCTTTGTAATGAAACTGTTATTAAGTTTCTTATGAGAATAAGTTAGCAAATGATAGATCCAGAACCCAAAGCCACATTTAATTTTGATTAGAAAAAATATAAATTTAATATTTGCATGCATTGATTAATTTAAAAGTATGTATATGCATGTTTTGTCTACATGTTTGTGTACCATGTGCATGCCTGGTGCCTATGCAAGCCAGAAGAAGGCATCAGATCCCTTGGAACTGGAATGATAGATGTTGTGAGCCATACTACATGATTTTAGGTAAAGCAGACAGTGTGCTTAATGGCTGAGCCATAATTCCAGGCCCAATCACATATATTTTTAAATGCTATAAAATGTAGTAGACCTTGATGTTTTCATTATCTGTGGGGAACAAAAGTTTGAAAATATTAAATGGAGAACTTCAATAATAAGTAATTCATTACTTTTACTATACAATACAGCTATTGTCATTCTGTATTATTATTAGTTTGTGTTGTTAACTATTTATTGAACACAATTTTAATATTTAAATTAATTTTTCAACATGTACGTATGCCATGAAGGAAATATGGTATGTATAGGCTTTGATACAATGAGTGCTTCATATCTGCATTAGTGCCTAAGAACAGATCCTCCATGAGGTCTAGAAAACAATCACAGTGATTCCCAAAATCTGCAGCCTTAGAAATATGGAGCACCCATCATATAAGGTAGAGATGCTTTGTTTCCAAATTATTCTTATGTCTTCTGTGTAAAGAGTCATTATCTGATTTTCAGAGTTTGAAGCTTTAAGGTTATTTTGATTTCTCACATGTTTTAGCAGGAGATATGCCCAGCTTCTCCTCTCCCTGCCAGAAAGTTTAAATTAATTCAGCAACTTTATCTTAAATAAAGAGATGATGATTTTTACGAGATAGGGAATCCTCAAAATGTCAGCAACATGTCTCGAGAAAAAATATTTTTAGAGAGAATACAGCATATATGCTTCCTTTTCTACAAATATATTTTGGGGTTCAGCACATTCTGCTTGAGAAGCTACTGTAGTATTTTCCTGTTCCATTGAACATTAGAATTATTGGTAAGAGGATGAATCTGTGGCACTTAGTTTGCTTATCAACTATGCAATAGCCAGTAAAGATTTGTAAGTTGAATTTTCCTTACTTATATTTGATGTTGCTAGCCTGTGAACTCAGGTATATTTTGAACCAGTGATTATTCAAAAATAAAAATATTCTCCCTAAATGGAAAACCCAAATTTAATAACCTTTTCCCAATTGTGTACTTATCAGCTCCCATGAGAAGTGTGTGCATCTCTTAAAATCTTCCTGTTGAGTGATTTCTCATGAGTCACATGGGCTGATAATTCTATGTTCCCATGTGACAGCCATTATTAAATGTTTCCCATGTGACAGTCATTATTAAGTGTTTACCAGAGCATTTCTGATTTTTAAGTCTCCTTCTCTTTGGTCTTTGTGCAATGTGCAGCAATGAGACCCAAAATTGCATCCCAATAAGAATCAAGGAAACAACTTGAAGTCTTGCTAACTTGGGAGGCAGTTACTTGTCTTTCCCCATTAGATCTACCTCTAGCCAAATCCTAGGGCAACTCATCTTTACTGGGTTCACTGAAACAGTGCCATAAATACTCAGAAATGATGCTTCATCAACAAGCTGGATATGCCTTGGTCTAGTTTTCCAGTAAATATTTACCATGACAATCCTTATTTTCATTCCTATTTTGAGCTCTAGTAAACAACAGCAAAATCCCTCCATTTTGAATGCTATTTTAAGTAAGAGATGGGAAAATACTTTGCAAATGACTAAATATGAGATAATCAACTTCAAATGATGATACTGTAAAACAGAAGCTCATGTTACACAGACCTTGGGTGAAGAGAAGGGACCCTCTGCTTAGAATTATGATGTAAAGTCAGGAACAATCTAGTGTGTTGCCTGAAGTGCAACGTGTTTCCCTTCTAGAAAGTACCAACGAGTTCTGAAATTCAGGAGAGATTTCTTACATACTAGAAAACGGCTGACTCCAAATAATTCATCAAGGAATACACGTGATGTTTGATGTCGGCATTGAAATGACTATAACTTCACCTGGCCTCCAGGATGCAGACTTTATCCAGGTCCTTTCATGCCTTCAGGACTGAAGGCTAACGTTTGTGAGCAAGGGTGGCACACAGCTATTCATTAACATATAATTGATTCTGGAGTGGAGAGAGAAACGACGCATTAGATGTTTTAAATCACATGTGGAACCATTCTCTCTCGAAGAGCTTTTTAATAGGGAAGGTACACAGAAGGAACGCCCGAACAAGAAGAATGCAAGCCTAAAGACAGCTACGACTTTTGCGAATGCTATTATGGACAAATGGCAATTAAGATTCCCTTAATTAGCCTGTCATTTTGTATTTGTCATCATAATGTTTGTTTTACAATGCTTTATTAAATCTGGCTTTATGACAAACAGTCTGTTGGCAATGCACCCTGCTGTGCAGCATATGGTGTTGAACCTAATGAATATTAATGCTGAGAAGTGGGAATGGTCCTTGGGGACAGTAATGATGGCTGGGAAACTCCTGCATATAATATTATTATTCAGAAAGTTTAACTTTATATGTTTCTCATCAGCCTCTTTCTCTCATTGAGGCCTACTCTTTTGCCCAAGAAACCTCAAACATGCATTTGAAAGTTGCAAATACTTGCCTTTTGGCAGTACACTTCCGGTTCTTCCGGGTCCTCCCAGGATTCTGTTTCTTCCCAACTGATTTCTCCTGAGGATTGTCTTCATCTGCATGCTTCCTACCCAGGTGTGTCTGTTGTCCGGAGTAATCCATTCTCAATTAGACCAGATGTTTCACTTTTATACCTACAGTGTCCGTATTTTCAAATTTAGCAACAGGTTGTTATGGATTCAATCTGTGTTCCACACACCTCCAAAGTAATGACATTTGGAAGTGAAGCCTTTGGGAAATAATTTGATCATGAGAACAGAGCCCCTGTGTATGGGAGTTGTGTCCTTATAAAAAGACCCCAGATCTCTCTCTCTCTCTCTCTCTCTCTCTCTCTCTCTCTCTCTCTCTCTCTCTCTCTCTCTCTCTCTCCTAAGGAAGAGCTATTTTAAAATAAGGCAACTGATCTTCACCTGACAAAAGATTTGCTGGTCACTTAATCTTGGATTCCCATTATCCAAAATGTGAGAAAGTTTTGCCATTATAAGTTACTGAGTCTGTAAAAATTTGTTATAGTAAGTAGCCCAAAATACATAAGCAGTCACTTATAAAACATCCTCAGGCACTATATATATGCTCTTTATGCTAGTTATACAGTCTTTGCCTCACAATACCCAACAAATGAATTTTCCAACAATTTTTTAAATTTATGGATATATACTAATTATAAAAACAGGAAAGGAGGAAATGAACTGAAGTCAGAAACTTCACAGTATAAAGAATATTTTGTTCCACATCATTATCTCAAACCACATTTTGGAAATCGATTTGTGCTTTTGTAAACAAACCATGTTCAATCCAGGCTACAGAAAAGCATTCCCAAAATGCACTGGGTTTTCTCCTCTAACAAAATACAAACATTTGGATAAGCAGTGGAAAAAACAGTTTTATTTCTTTTAGTGATACAGACAGTAGTTTTCAAAGTCTCAGTTATGAATTTACATGATAATATTTAGACAAAATGGTCTCACAAATATTGAAAATTCTTAAACTAAAAATAAATAATTTTAGATAGTATGGTATATAGCATTTTTCCAATGGATCATTTTGTGCAGTGCAGCTTTAAAAGTACTCTCCCATGCATCATGTAAAGTGGATGCAAATTGTACATATAGATCAGCTTTGAAATAATGGGGATACTATTTAACAATCTATCAGTATTCTGAAGATCTCTTGCTCCAAAGATAATCACAGACGTCTCTGCCTTCACTGAAATGCAAGCTAATTCAGTTCAGATACTTCAGAGGTGGGAGGGAACGGTACGCATTCCAAAACTTGATTTCAGCATCATCCAGAACCGAGAGTCATCTCTCAATTCAATCCAAAGTAGGAAGAGATTCTATCTAATGATGAATAATGATGCTTTTACTACTTGTTGGCCATTTTCTGTTTACTGTCTTCTGAACACTAATTTAATTATAATAATCATGTGAAGCAAATGTTTAAAAGCATTCCAAAATGGAGATATGTTATAGAATATAGTCTCCATGATGTTGTGTAATGGCTAAAAAACAGATATGTGCTTCCAAAGAGCTTTGTTATTGAGAATCAAAATGAAATTTCATGGTGTCTTCCACATTTCTACCCTTCTTTCAGATTGGTTATTCATCTGAAAGTTACTATTTCTAGGACAAGAAACCTTAGTGGATCAATTTTGCAAACTGTGCAGTGTGTCCTATCGTTGGGCAGTACCCAACAGACAAACTCAAAGCCCTGAAACAGATAGAAATGAGCTCTTCCTTAATTCACATGGCAAAAACTAAGATATCAATCCAAGTATATGGCAAATTGCCTTTTAAACAAACCAAATTATATTCTGCAAAGTGCAGTATGGAGCTAATCAAGTGAGAGTGGTTCCCTATGATAAATCCTAGAACAGCATCAGGATCAATAGATTTCAGAAAATGCTAGAAACCATTTCTAAGTTGTGCGTGGTGATCTCTTCTTTCCCAACAAGATACTTTATGTAAAGCATTTAGTAATTTCATATATTACAATGGAATATATTGAAATTATGCAGTTGTGTACTAAGCTTGTTCCTTATTAGCTGTAAATTTATATTAAAATCCTTCCAATTGAAATTAAGTTAAATTTTGATGCTAGAGAATAGGTTTATCTGAATGTTTAATCTTAAAATATTCTGCAAAACTTACATTAAAATGTATACTAATCTCATCTTACAATATGAATGTAGTTACTTTAAGAAAATTCACGGGTTACTATTTTCTTCTTTCAGAAAACTACCATGATATTTTTCTTTGATGTTATAGGTATGTGTGTAGACAGGTATTTGATCCAGATATTTTCTTTATTATAGTTTCTTTAGTAATTTTTGTACTTAATGACCAGTTATTTCCATCTCATGCCTTGGATGGTACTTGGAGTATAAAACTGGTGATTTTTTTTCAGAGCCTGATAATGGAAGATAATGCATAAGAAGGCAGTACACAGCTAAAGGCTGAATTATAAAGCAGGTTGCGTATGCAGCAGAGAGAGGGAGAGTGGGCACAAGTTCTTCAAGCAAATGGGGTTATGAACAGCAATACTGCCAAAGAGGAGCATTCAAATGGTCCATGTATGCTGTGCGGCGTGCATATATGGTCTGGATTTCACAGGCGTGTTGTGACAAGGGTCTCAATCTTTGCCTATCAGAGAAGATTGATAAAGCTTTGAATATATTTCAGAGCAAAATAAAAGCGGAAAGAAAGAAATGTATAGCCTTAGTTGTATGTTTGATATGGTACAAAGTAGGAACAGAGTATGTCATTCCTCAGGAACTTGCTGAAGCTACATTCCACTAAAAATAGAAATTATACAGTGTTTTCTTTCTTTCTTTCTGATAATTCTCTTAAAAATTGTTTAGTTTTGGAACTGAGACAAGGGACTTCGGTACACATTTGACATACCAAAGCAGACCTGGCCTCCAGGTTCTCCCAGCATCCCTCAGTCCCTACCTGGCATGCCCTGTATCTAACCCTGAACTTTCCAGGGGCTGGGTTGCCTTTCCCCTAGCAGCTCCCTATATAATCTAGAAATTTTACTCTTTCTCTCCTCTTCTCTCCTCTCCTCTCCTCTCCTCAACTGCTCTCCCCTCCTTTCCTCAACTCCTCTCCCCTCCTTTCTTCAACTCCTCTCCTCCCCCTCCCCTCTCTTCCCTTCCCTTCCCCTTCCTCTTCTCCCCTCTCCCTCCCCCACCCATCTTCTCCCTTCCTCTCTTCTCTCTTCCCCCTCCTCTCCTCTCTCTGTCTCTTCTCCTCTTCTCTTTTTTCTGTGTGCTTGCCCCTTCCTCTCCTTCCCTTTGCCTCCCCTGTCCACATGGTGACTTCTCTGTCCTGGGCCCCTGGAGCCAGTGAACTTGACTGCCTGAGAGCAGTTTTCCACTTAATCTTCCTTTAATATAATCTAATCTGGCTTAAATTGGGTCATTTCACTTATGGTGAAGAAGGAACCTATCAAAAAGTTGCCCTTTAATAATTCTTGATGAACAAAGTAACTAGAGAGTAAGAGAATTACAGTAAATTATGCTCAAACTCTGAGTGCCAAGTGGGAGAAGGTACTGATACTTTGAACTTGTTTATTAGTCTTAGGACGGTTTTACTTTTAATCATAGTTATGTCAAATAATTTTTATGGTTAATATTGGGTGGAAAAGAAATTAGCAATGTTATTTAAAAATCTTCACATGATTTCCTTGGTAAATAAGGTCTGAGACAATTTAGGAAGGTATGTCTGGTGCTAATTTTTGTTTTATAATAGTTGTACTAAAGATCACTCTCATGTTTTCCATTGAGGTGAAGCACCAATGGAAAAGAACCAAAAGGTTCATGCTCAAAACAGACTCTTGACGGTTTTAGAGTCAGTTTCTAGCAATCAGCACTTTGGGGGTGATAATCAGCAGCGCTATCAATCTAAATTTCTTTACACTCAGTAGAAAGATTTCATGGTTTCCACATGTAGTCTGGTACAACACACACACACACACACACACACACACACGTACACGAGTGTATAGCCAAAGGCTAACCTCAATTGTGTTCCTCAGTCATTCTCTACTATGTTTTCTGGGGCAGGACCTCTAGCTGATTCTAGAGCTTGCAGATTACATTAGTCTGGCTGACCATGAGAATCCTTTTTCTCTGTCTGGAAAGTGCTGGACAAGGTCAATCCATCTACCTGCCTTTTGCATGGATACTGAGGATCCCACTCCAGTCATATGCTTGCACAGCAAATGCATTGTTCCAAGCTCTGGTATTTCTAGACTAGGAAGTAACAGTATAATACAGCTATATCCTGCTAGCTCTAGAAATTCACATCTTACTTGTTAAAAGTAGTCACAACTTCCTCAAGTTGGACTTTTCACAAAGAACCTCTTTTTTGTTTGTTTAATTTTTGAGATAAGGTCTCACTATGTATGCCAAGCTAGCTTTGAACTCATCTAGATCCACCAGTTGCTACTCCCAGACTGCTAGTATTAAAGGCGTGCACCATCAGGCTTGCCCAAAAACCTCTTAATATAAATATAGTATGAAGATAGTTTTGTTGTCTTTCTATTTTCTCTTCAAATGAGCTAATTTTGCTCCATATGTTTTCCAATGAATAGTTCTCAGAACACTAGTTTAAATTAAAGAAAGAAGACATATAAGCTTAGGCTAAAATTGGATACATTACTTCATTAAAATGAACTACCCAAAGTCATAGGGACGAAGATATTCAGACAACTACAGAGAAGAATGGGAAAGTTTCAGGGTTCAAGATTGTTTCCTGTTTATACAGATGAACTTTTACCCTATGGCTGTCAGAGATGAAGCTGTCTGTATCAAAGACTTTCACCCACTATCAATGAAGGACTGCTTGTTTTCCTTAAATTTTCATTTTATAATTCCTCCAGGTGTTATACAAATATACATCTTAAATGTGCATGTGACCCTTTGAAATGGGAGCAAGAAGATGGATCTGTAATTTGTGATTTCTGACTGAAATCACAAAGTTGAAGCAGTGATAGAAATGGCAAGGGATTGGGGGCATTTTCCTAAATAGTTGACGAAGTAGTGGATTCTATTATATATGTAAATGCAGTCTATTTTAATAATTTCCAAATTTATGACATTAAATTAATTATTATTATTTTAAGTGAACACATATTTTTCTGTGTAATTGTTGTCTATAATCACAGAGAAATGGTATAGAGTCTGCTTGCTGGAACATATTTTGAAAACTTAATTTCTCATCTATTAAGAGGGCATAATAATGTCTTTCAGTATGTAACTTAATAAGTTTTCAAAATTATGGAAGTTTCTGCATATAGAACATTGCTCTGAGATACTAGGTAACATTTTAATAGCTTTAGCTATATCACTATTTTGTATATAAAATTATAGATTATTTGCAAATAAAATTTAGCCTTAAGAAGATTTTCTAATTTAATCTTAAGCAGAATTCTACTGTCAGAATTAGCATATAACTTTTTTTAATGCTAAGAGGTCCAATTGATTTTAATCATTCCACCGTAAAGTTGTACATTAGTGAAATAGTACAATCCTTTGTAGATTTCTTAACCCCAGTGTGGAAAACACTATCAACATTCATTTATTTTTATTTTAAAAATTAAGCATAAAATGTGTACTTATACTATGTCAGGTTCTAAGTATAAGAAAACAGTGGCAAATAGAAATTGATGATTTTTTCCATGAAACATATTTTCTTCTTACTATCAAATCTTTGATTTCTTCATGTAGATTGAAATGGATTGGGGTAGGAAAACTTTAGCTATGTGTTAAAGAAAAATGCTTTGTTTATCTTTGCTCCCTCTGTCACAATAAACACACCATAATATCCCACAATGATTCATTATGTGACTTTCTAGACATGCATTTAAAATGTCCTGCCTGTCATTGATCAAGTATTTATCAAATAGGCATTTGTGACATGCACAATTCAATATGCTGAGAATGATGTTGAACATAATATACAAGAAACATACAGGTTAAAGTAAGAATTCTAGGGAAGGAACTCTGGCATGGGTCCTTAAAGTCCTTTGGACTTTAATCTGAGGTCAACATGACAAGAAGAAGTAACAATGAAAGCATCAGATCAGAGCATGTTCAAAGGGAAACAAAATTAAGTAATGGAAGCATAAACAGTAATTCTCTTATGAAGAAATGACAGTACAAAAGCTTGCATAAACACTGCAGGGCAATTTGCATATGGCAAAGATTTTTAAAAGAGAGACACAAATGTATCATAAAATACAATTTCATTGTGAATCAAAATCAGATTGAACGATTTTATTGGACAAATTTTGTTGACGCAAAGAAAAATTATAGAGGATTATAAAGTCAGAGAAAAATATGATAGAAACATGAACTTTAATGATATGAAAAGAAAATTTGGTTAGCATGTCTCCTCTCTGCAAATAGACAGCACATAAACATTTCAGTGAAACTAACAGTTCTACAAGCCACAACCCAAAAAAAGTAGAGCTGAACTCTATAGCTGTTTATTAAACTCTGAAAGTCAACTCAATTGGTCTATAGTTGGCTAGAAAAAAGAAAGACCTTTTGGCCAAGGTGAACAAGGTGCATGTTAGAGTTGCAAATGGAAAACAAACGTAGGATTTTAGGGAGACTAATTACACAGTAATTGTTTTTGAAGTTTCGGGATTTCAGGCAGGTAACAGAAATGATGAGGAACTTGTAGATAATGGAGACTGAAAGGTCAGGGGAAATTCTATAATGTCATTTAGAGACTGAGCAGGGAAGGGGCAGCAATGACTAAGAGGTAGCACGGGAGAGACTCTAAGGTTTCAGAAAATCAGGGCTTATAGATTTAATTTATTAAGGGTTTAACAGCATGTTATTCTTTGATCAAAGAATAAACCCACTGGTGACAAACCTGGAGCCTTACTATAGTGACATGAGGAAAGAATGTCAACAATTACTGACAGTATTGACCAAAAAAAAAAAAAAAAAAATAATCAGACAGTTACAAGGATCTGACTCTCCTATGAACATCTATCTGTCCAAGAGTAAAATATCACTAAGCAAAGTCAAGAGAATGAAGACTGATGATAGATCATAATTGTAAGAAGTCTTTACTTTTTACTTTTCTTACAAATAAACTTAGTTATGGTCATGCTGTGTTAAATTCTCTTCATTGACATCTGCCAAAGTACCATTGCTTGTTCTGATTGACGTTGGTAGGCAGATATCACAAAACTGACCTGTCCTTAGCAACCTACTGAGCTATCATCATGAAAACCCATTGGTTTTGAACATTCTATGATCCATCCAGAGAAACTTCCCTCTAGCGGCAAGGATCTTTATAACTACAGCTACATCCTTGACCAACACTCTTGCTTCAAGAGGCCTTGTATTCGTCCTGAACTGGTGCAGGAAACTTGTGTTAACATTGGAACACTTCACTCCAAGTAACACAAATCTAGAGAACTCCTTTTCACTCCCTTCAGGATGAAAATAATATTCTTTCCAATAATACAGCCAGAAGCCCACTGTGATTTGTAGATTGTGACACCTGTGATTAGTCTTAACTTTTTGTCTTTAGCATATCTCACTATTGTCCAGGCTATCCTTGAACTTAGGACAGACTTTCCTCAATCTCTTGAATACAGACATGAGCCACATGTCAGGTAATGGATTCTTTGGTATGAAAGGCTCATGACTGATTTATGTTTAAATTCTGGGATTGGTGGATCTTGAACCTGTGAAGCAGAATTAGTATTGGTGAAATTACAGTCCATTCATAACCATGGCCCTTATTTCTTCTTGCCACATGAGAAGACAGGCTATTTTTAGGTTATTTCCCACTATTTCTGGGTTATTCTGTGAGGCTTTATTTATGTATACTATATCAGGTGTTACTGTATGAATCCCTCTGAAAGGACTGTCATGAATGACTGTGTAAATGGCTCTTTATTATGGATAAAGAAGACCAAGCTGCTTCCATGATGAACTGACAAAACACAACCTCTGGGCTCCTAACTCTGGCAGTGGCCATGACAATGGCCAGTGTGAAAAACAGCTTAACCATTGAAAACAATTTCACTAGATACTAAGCGCCTAAAAACCAAAAGGTCAAACCTATAATACCAAAATGTGGCTAAGAATTCAGAGCAGTGAGTGTCCCATACCTAAACCTCTGAGTAATAACCCTAAGAGATGGCTGAAGGGACCCAGAAAGAGAATGAGAAGAGACACTGCAGGAGTTAAAATTGTGAAGGACAACAGGGGCATGACGAAGATGAAGGGCAGGAGATGCTAAGACTGTGGAAGACGAGGTGCTCTGAAGAACCAAATGGCAGTGCCAACATTTCAATGATGAAAAACCCTTGTTGTAAACAGAGCTTAGAAGAATTGCCAAAGGTTACAGCTCTATGATTCCCAACACAGTCACCGGGCATAGGTACTCTAAGCTCAGAGCAATAATCCTCTACTCTAAACATTTAAAGCAGTAAACTTCCAGCTATCAGTGCTTAGTCATAGCAGCTGACTGTCAAAGCTTAGAGTTCCATGCCTGCAGGTTTGGAAGCTGAACTTGTAAGCATCCAGAACTCAAGTCTTTGAAACTAAGGAAACTCTGTTTATCTGTGATTTCTACCTAGAAAGAGCAAAAAGAAATTCTGGCAATCTATTTGTGACAAATAATTGAATAAATAGTAAAATATGCCAAGCTTCTCTTAGTAAGGTTTGCTGTGGGAGCAACAGAGAAAAAAGATAGCAATGAGAGTGGAGGTGGAGCTGTATGTCTTGTTTATGTTTCCTTTGGTTTTGAAAAGCATGCACATACAATAGGAATGTTTGGGAAGCTGTATGCAGAAAAGGTGGAAAAGTTGTGGTAGTGAAAACGTTGCACGGTCAAAGAGATCCTTAAAAGAGTTTCAGAGGAAGTGCTACCCTTCATGCTGTATCCCTTTTCAGTTAAATAAAGGGGACCAAGGGAACAGTGAGAGCAAGGTTAGGCATATCAGTGCTTCCCTGTTGACAGAGCTGCTTTGCGGAGGGCAGAGTTGAAGGGTTTGGGAGTTAAGAGATTAGAGGAGATTAATGGACATGCAGTGCAGTGTGGGTATGTGCATTCACTTGATGATGGATGGTAGCAGAATCTTGGGCCTCTTCAAATGGCTGTGGAGAATCAGAATGTGAGGAATGATGGGATTAACCCTGAGAGCTTCCAGAGTGAAGGTAGGGAAAAGTTCACGTTGGAAAACACAACATTGCCACGCATGTTCACCTCCTGCAGCCCCTACAGCTTGGTAGGCAAAGGGTGATTGAAATTTCCTCTGAGACCTTCTTTGCTGGCTGAAGGCAGACTCTGCGCAATGATGAACTGTGTCTTTTATACAGGAGCACAGGGACAAAGTGGCTGAAAATAGAGGATAACAAGGATAACAGGTGGCTACCTGATTAAATGACAAATAAATGAATGAAAGGAATTATTAATACATGATACATATCCTTTCAGAATGAACAGGATAGTTCATTGAGCTGTGAGAAAACCTATTTTTTAAAAAACTGATTTATCATCTACACTCTACTGCTTCTGAGCACAAAGCTATAGAATTTCTTTGTGCTTTCACAAGTCATCTGACTAGCCATTTATGAAACATAGAATGAAATCTGTACTTGTACCAAGAAGGAAGTTATTGTTAATTCTACCCATCTATTCACTTGGTTCCCCTTCATTCTCTGTTCAGTCATGACATGAAACTGCAATCTTTTCTTTACTTTTTCTGAGTCTGCTACTTCTTTTCCTTCTGTCCTCTCATCTTCCCCCTTATTTCCCACTCCTTTTGTCTTCCTTCCCTCCCCTCCTCTTGCTCCTCCTCTTTATTTTTTCATGTCAGTTATTATTATTATTATTAACTTCCTCTATTGGGCCTTAACCTAGGACTTCCTGTGTAGAGAAATTTTAACCCAGTGCATGGCTGCTCCCATCCCATTTGATCTCGCTGGAATCCAGACACACCCTTAGCACAATGAAGGTAATGTTAGTTTATAGAAGGAAGCGCCCATGTTTGAAAGTGAGTATAGTAGAGAGGTAGACAATGAATGAATGATTTGGCAGAGTAGGATATGCCCAACTTTCACAAGAACAGAAAGGAGAGAACATAAGAGGGAACGGCTCAGAGGAAGAGAGGAAGGAGGAAGTTTTACTGGGCCAGTTGTTCAGAGAGAGGTTGCAGAGAGAGAGAGAGAGAAATAACATGCTAGATACAGGTAAAGACAGAACAAGCCAGAGAATGAGAAGGATTCAGAAGAGTTGAACATATTGGCCCAAGTTAGCATGAGGCCAAGTGGAACAACTCATTCAGAAGACCAGAGAATCAAATTGAATCACTTTGGAGATATGTTTGAGCCAGAACAGCTGAGTTAAAATGGCTAACAGAGTTCAGAAAGAACTAGAATGCATGATATTATTCTGTAGTAAGTCTCAGAGGCCTAGATTAGATTGTAAGGAAGTTAGAAGCTTCCAGAACTAGGTCTAGTTTAGCAGGCAGAGGCAGTAAACCTCAGAAATAAAAAATTACTACAGGAGAATAAAAGTTGCATTTATATTCATGTCTCCTATGATGTGCTAGGTGAATTTTCAAACACGGAGATTTTTCACAGCTCTTTTATAGCTTTGATTTTGAGACAGGATCTCAGTAAGTTGTTCATATTTTCCTTGTCCTAGCCCCATGGGCCATGTTGTCCCTGAGCACATGATCTTCTTCCCTCAGCATCATGACTTTGCCTAGTGATGCCATTACATTTCTGTGTTATTAGGCAAAGTCAAACTGTGATCTTCTACTTTATGATTTTTGAAACAAAGGGTCTTTTTTAAACAAAAAAAACCCTACATTGTACTTTATTTTGTTGATGATAAAATTACACTAAAACTACATCATCAAAAGCTGCTTGGAACATAAAAGACACTGTTATTCTTCTCTCAGATATTCACCTATCAGAAACTATGTCTACATTTGCTGAAAACATTTCTACAAAATACAAAAAACTCAGATTTCTATAGATCAAATACATATATAAAGTGGCCATTTTACTGGGCTAGGATTTGTTTTGGTAAAGTGGCCATTTTGCTTGGCTAGGATTTGTTTTGGGTTGTGTTTTTGGATGCATGCTTTTTTTAAACAGTCATGTTAATGTTATTAATATTTGTTTTTATTAAACATTTCATTGTTTAAAATTGATTATCTGTTTTCCCATTTTACCTGCTTACATATTAATATAAAATTATTTTTTGTGATAGTTATTTACATTAACAATTTGAATTCTAAAAACTTTTCTTTATCTATAATGCACCACAAAGCACATTATATCCTCTAAAATAAAAAATAGCACTTAGTTTTTTTAAAAAAGAATTTTAGTTGAATATATCACCCCAAACTATGGAAAGAAAAATGAAATTATCCTTAAAATAATATAATTTCAATAAATAGTTAGAACTTGAAAACCTTCCAGTTAAGTACAAAGAAAGATAAAAATATTCAAGGTGCTAAAATATATATAAGAACTATCAGCTATTTTTTACATTAAGATCTTTATGGAATTAATTTCTACTGTATATAAACTTGGAATCACAAATCTTGTCATAACTGGGATGAGATTTATTACAAAAGTCAAAATTTTAACATCTTGCTTAGAAGAGAAGCCAATATCTTTAGGAATTTTCAGGGTTAAGGGACTTTTGAGAATCAAGGAAAGTGCCAGAATAATATGAGAAAATAGTATTTACAAAATACTGAGCTTAATATATGTTCAAAAGGAATTATTATAAAGTTTAGTGTGCATCCATGAGAGTGAAGTCACAGTACATCTAAACAAAGGCTCATTCCATGCCAGACATTTAATCCTGAAAGTACAGCCTTTAAATGTCTAAAAGGAAGTATCAGATTGTTCTGGCCTATTGTTCTGTGAGATGCAACTTCACCAGGAAAATTCTCAAAGATACGAATGATTTCTCAGTATTGGATCTCAGTCAACAACCACAGCTACACCAGGAACCCGAAATTTCTTCCATAAGGAAAATAAAAGACATGAACTCTACAAGTGTCCCAGAGTGTTTTGTAGGTGAAAGGGCCAAGCCACAGGACAAGGAGAGGGAATCCAAGTGGTTGAGGGCAACTTTCCAGACTCTGAAACATAGAGCTGAGTATCAAAGAAGAATGAGTCAGTGTTGTTCCAAGGACAGCAGAAGAGACAGTGAGCTGGAGAGATAGAACTTGACATATGCACAGAGACCTCAGCCAAACACACAAAGTACAGGAATGAATGGAAAATACCTGAGTCTGGGGAGAGATGGAAGACAGGGATTGGAAAGATTATTACTCTAAATTCACAGACTGAGAATTGATTTCTTTGCATCAGACAGCTTAGGAAAGTCTCACATTTCCCAAGATATGCAGCTCAGAAAGATCAGGTTGGTAGCAATAAGAACTCATCCTGGAGTAATGGCTGCTCTGGATTCAACCAACAAATATTACATACTTTAAAAAGCCCAAGAAGAAGGAACAATCTCTCTCAAAGTTACTTAACATCATCCCAAAGCTGAAGAATATTTATAGAAATGTGTGCATCTGTGTATAGTCACTCAGTAAAAATAATAATCAAAATCATTATAAATGTAACTAAACAGAAAAATATAACCTATGGTGCAGTTAAAATCAATCTAAGATTGAACTGCAGAGGATATTAAACAATTGACTATCTTCAAGAATTAAAACAAAAGTTGAGCATGGTTGAAGCAAAACAGAATACATATAAGAGATCAAAATAAAAAATTATGGACATTTTTCATCTTAGATATTCTATATACATACAGTCATTTCAGAACATATTACTGAATTTGGAATAATGGAAAGAAAAATTATCAAAAACAAACATGGAAACATAAACTGTTAAGGAACTCCATGGTGATAAATAGTTTACCGTCAGTGTAGTGGGAGGCCTTGAAAAAGAGAAACTTCACTGACTAAATGAACCCAAAGCATGAAGAAATGAAGAGTGGTGCACCATGCTTGAAATATTGATACTTGGGAATAGAAACAATAGGATCAGGGCTTCAAGATCATCCTCAGCCTTCATGCTAAGCAGTCACCAGAAAGGGCTATATGAAAAGATCAAACAAAGAAACAACCAAGCAAAATGTCCTGAAGAAAATTCCACTATATGTAGGACATTCCTATTGCTTAAAATAAGTTAGGACACATAAGGGTACATTGTATTCAGATGCACACAGAGGAAAATAACAACAAGCAGAACAAGACAAATGGTAGGTTACTGTAGGGGCTAGCAAGATGGCTTCTCAAGATGGTTATCAAGAGAATCATGTTTCAATTACCAAAACAAATGAAGTCATAAGCCCTGAGGCAACTAGTAATGCATAAAGCAGTTATATACGTTAATGCAAATTATTGAAAGTTGCAGGTAATGCAACAAAACTGATTAAATAATTGTGAAAATTCTTTATCACAAAATAAAAGGAAAAAGGGAGAGAAATATGACAAAGGAGACATGGAACAAGATTAAACAAAGGAAAACCCGGGTGTGTGCACTGTGGATCCATCCCTTTAGGGATTATACCAGAAACAAAATTTCTGTGTACTTTGACCTGAAGTCAGAGATAGGACCAAGAAATGGCACTCAGTATATGTGACCTACAAGAGATCCAGGCCAAATATACCATGAATAGAAAATCACAGATGAAAAGTAAATATTTATAAGCAAAACATGGAGATGGATATATTTTAAGAGAAACTAAAACCTGTCAAAGAAATAGAAAATAATTCAATAACAGTTGAAAATCTCAGCACCTTCTAGAATATAGAAATCTGTCAATGACTTTTTTTGGTTACTTATGGCAAACAAGAAGAGGTTTACATAGCTGTCAAATGATAGGTCCTAGTTGGTTTTTGTCACATTGACACAAATCTAAATATCTGAGTTCATATATTTAAAAACTTGTTCCTCAGTTGGTGGAACTTTTTGGGAAGAATTAGAAAATCTAGTCTCATTGGAAGAAGTGTCTCACTTCCAGTTTTCTTTGAGGTTTCAAAAGCTCCTACCATTTCCATTAGCTCTTGCTGCTTTATAACTGTGCTTGTGGATAAAGATGTGAGCTCTCACCTACTGCTTCAACATCATGCCAGCCTGCTGCCATTTTCTCCACTACAATAATTATAGACTATAAACCTCTGGAGCTGTGAGCTCCAAATTAAAAGCTTTCTTTTATGAATTGTCTTGGTCATAGTGCTCTTCCACATCAATAGAAAAGTAACTAAGTCAATCTTGGAGAAGCCATCTCACTGTGGGCAGCACCGTTCTTGGGCAGATGGTCCTGGGTTATACAAGAGTTAAGGCAGAGTAAGCCAGTAAACTTCTTTCCTCTGTGGCATCTGCTTTACCCCTGTCTCCAGGTTCTTGCTCTGCTTGAGTTTCTTCTCTGCCTTTCCCAGTGATGGACTGTCACCTGAACGTGTAGATAAAATAAAACATATTCTGTCCAACTTGTTTTGGTCATGGTGTTTTATTACAGCATAGAAACCAATAACAGCATTGTCGAAACGCATGACCTAATTTGAGAGTAACCAAATACCACACAATTCCACACACCATTCTGGAAAACATTCATTAACAAATATTTTTCATAATTCCTATTATGGGCAACAAGTCTCATCATACTTTAAATAATTAAATCATGTTCAGAGTGTGTTCCAAGAGGATAGCTGTGATAACCTGGAAATTAAGAAGGAATGATATGTGGACATTATACAGATATCTTGTATAGTCTGTGGTTTGTGGAACACATCAAAATAAAATAATGTTAAAGTGAATAAAAACTGCACATCATGCAAATATTTGTCTGATACACTTAAAGTAATACATGGAGTGGGATTTATAGTGATATAAACAGATCAAAATGGAAAGGTTCTCAAGTCAATGGATTCTACACATACTTCAAGGAAATATTAAAGATGGTTAATAGAAAGATACGTTTCTTCTGAATAAGAAAAAAAGCATAATAAAAGTAGAAGTAATTTTTAAAGAGTAAACAAAATAAAAATTATTGATACCAATGCAACCTATTTTGTATTAAAAGTTTTAAAAATTTGGATAAAGATTGCCAAATTTGAAAAAACATGGATAGAATTGTCAAAATGCTAATATATGACACATAAAAAGGGATATATATATATATATATATATATATATATAAATATATATATATATATAAACTAAATGTTCTTTAGTACAATTAGTTAAAATAGTATTAGTAATACTAAATTAGTAATACTAAATTAATAGTATTATTAGTAATAGTAAATTAGTAAAGCAATTTTATGGAAGTCATAATACTTCCATAGTCAAAATAAAAGAAAATTGAAACTATAAATGAAAGATACAATATTCTTGAAAGCCAGGAGCCAAACTGACCTTACTTTATGTTTAGAGTTCATTTTAAAGATAGGCTTAGGTTTTGACTTCTCAGCTACAGACCTTGGACAGATCAGGTGGTCAATGGTCACTGTGCCTTCCCAGAAGAAGAAAAGATCTTGCAGCTGCCAGAGATTCACCTTGGCTGAATGCCCAGGCCACGTGAAGAATCCCACTTGCTCGCTTCTTCCCCTGCCTGTATAAGTTCCCTGAGAAAATACAGTTTGGGAGGCCTTGAACAGTTAATTAGTCTTGGCCTCATTCTTCACGTCTCCTGTCTCTGTTTCTCTGCCCTTCTCTTCTAGGGTACCCTGTGGAAATCCCCTGAGGGACCTGGCAACTGGTGCCCGACGAGGGCCCCTTCCTGAGTAAGGATCACAGAGAACATTGTCTTACAGGAGCGGCGCCTCATCATTTGGAAACATTGACTCATCAGGTCGTGATTGATCAACACAGAAGCGCTTGTCTGTGGGAGATCCAGGATAATTGATTACACCCATCTTGGCAGATCCAGGGTAAGTCAGGCAACGCATTATGGGATAGGTATTAGATAAGCATGAGGCCTTTCTTTATTTTTTTCTTTTCTTTTTTTTTCTTTTGCATATTCTTTGTTTACATTCCAAATGATTTCTCCTTTCCCGGTTCCCCCCTCCCCATATGCCCATAGTCTTCTTCTCTCCACCCATTCTCCAATCACCTCCCTCCTTTTTCTTCTTAATGGTCTCAAGGAGACCCTCAAGGCGCGAGGAATAAGGTTAAAAAGTAAGATCTTCACAAATGTTTTATTTTTATATAAAATAAAAAGACTAAAAACCAAAAAAAAACCCAAAAAACAAAAATAAAAAATAAAGGTTGCTAAAAATTTCTTAGCTCAAGTATATTTATACTGTGCATGGCTCTTAGAAGGATAAATGGTAAGTATATAAATGAAAAATGTATACATGTTGAGAAGAAATTGGAGAGGTTAGAAAAGCAGGGCACTAGGTAGCAACTCTCAGTGGCTGCCTCTGTGCCACCTCTCCCTTCTCTGGCAGAAATCCCAGAAAAGAAGGAGATAAAGAGTTAGGTCTTGAACAAGAGATAGAGAGCAGGTTTCAGAAAAGCAGTTGTTCTGTGTCTGGGACATTGTATCAAAAGAAGGAAAATGGTTATAAGCTATTTCAGGTGTCTCCTGGGGACGAGAGGAAAGCGAGAGACGTCCTGCCTCTCTGGATCTTACTGGAGATATCCTGAGTTCTGGTTAGGATGTCTGGATCTCTTTGGGACATCAAGATCTCTTCCCTCTCTGTCTATTGTCTGTCCTTGGTGCACCATATGTCTGTCTATATGTCTGTCAATTTATGTTAGTTTTTGTTGTTTGAATGATTGATCGTTGTGTGTTTCATGTTGAAAAAAGTGGTTAAAACTTTATCTGCTGGCTGTCCATGGTTTGATTTAGTTTAACTTGTTTAAAAGGTAGTCTCAATGTGCCCAAGAGAAACTGGTAACTTACCCTGCACTATGGCTGGGAGTCAAGTGCAGCTGGAGAAGCCCTGCTAGGGGCTGGTTATCTACACAACCCACTCTTAAAGGGGCCAACAGCTTTTCAACATCTTTAGTAAGAGAACTGATGGCTGCTCTTCCTAAAAAAAAAAGAAGAAATCTGTGATGGTGTTTATTGGGTTCAACAAGTGACAAGGTGCTTTTCTCTTGAAATTTCAGTTTAAAAATGTAAGAAACTTTTGTCTGGTTTAAATAAGTATATCTTTATAGCAATTTCACTTTTGTTCCTGCCTGGTATTTAAGATATAAATATGTTCTGCATGTCCCGGTTATAGAGTATTGACTTATAAGTTATTGGGTATGTATAAACATTTATAACATTAGTAACAGAAAGTGAGCTTAAAATTGGTAACTCAGGGTTGAAGTCATTCTAAAGAACAAGTGACATACCAACCCGGAAAAACAGGTCTCTAAAGATCCTTTTTTTTTGTTAGAACCATTGAACCTTTTGTCTTTAATGTACCATCAAAAATTCTTACAAATATTTGTTCCTTTAGATTTATTACTGTTTAGCTAGAGAACTGTATTCATTGTATTTTTCTTTTTTTCCACCTGATCCATTTTTATTTGAATTTCTTTTTTTAATATTATTATTTTCTATATTCTTTGTTTATATTCCACATGATTTCCCCTTTCCCGGATCCCCCTTCCCCATATGTCCCATAAACCTTCTTCTCTCCATCCATTCTCCAATGACCTCTCTCCTTTTTTTCTCTGACTTTATATTCCCCTCCAATGTTAAATTGAGATATTTATGTAATTCTTATCCTAGAACCTAGACTTGTAAAAGATAAAATTTAAAACAATGTCTCTTTACTGATGCATTAAAAGCTACACTGTCATGCATTCATATTAAGAACTAGCAGTCAAACCTTGTATGTGAAAGTAATGCTCTTGATATTGATTTTAAAGTGAATAGATTATTTTAAACTGAGTTTTGTTCTTCAAAATTATAGGCATGCTCTAATATTACAAAAGAAAATTTAAAATATAATTAAACTGCCAATGTTCCATTAATTTCAGTTTACAATTCAATCACAAGTTCAGGATTTTAATTCATCCATATTTGTAATTTAAAAAAAAACATACAAGTGGATCAATTATATCCTAAACAAACTGTGGCACATAAAATTCATATAAAAAGATAGTTTATTTAATTTAAATGATTTTAAAAAGCTTTAAGAAAATCTTAATTTGTTAAGACCTCACCTTAAGTTTGCCACAGGAGAACTTAAACCTCTGTTTAGTAGTCTCAAGAGGAATGCAGATCCTAATCCCCTGGACAATTAACTGATGAGGGATAAATAACATTGCAAAAAAGTCAATTGTTGGCTGTTTCACAGCCGTCCTTTGGCAAAAGGGACCATTAACGTAAATTCATATTTCTTCACCTCCAAGTAAAATTTAAACACCCTACTATAAATCTGTTGCTATGTTAATACAAAATTATAATATAGAATCATAAAAATACTTTATAAAAGAACTATATTTATTCCTTAGTCCAAACAGCAATTACATTTGTTATTGCAGAATACTAATATTTGGCCTATTGCATAGCAAACTTTTTCAGCAAATTTGATAATCATTATTCCAAAGACAAGTTTTTATGATTTTCTTCTATGCATACTTTTGGAAATATATACATGCAGCCAATAAAAATACATTTTATATATTTATAAACAGTTCCTTGAATGATAGAGAAATATATATATATATATATATGTATATATATATATATATGTATATATATATAATTAGATCACATGTTTATTCTCTTAAATATTTCTCCTGCTTCACAAATAATTAAATTATGTGCTATAATCAAACATTTAATTTATAGACTGATAATTAAAGTAGATAGCTCATGGCTTACAATTACTTAAAATTAAATTTTTTATAGATAATGCTAATTTTCAAATGTTATACAAATACAGCTTAATTTAAGAAACATGTACTGTTTCTTGCATTTAAGACACTTAAAAGCTCATATTAGATTGTGCAGACTCCTTAATGAAAACAATGCCACAGCAGATTTACATATCAGGAAGATTATAGACTTTACACAAAGGTCTCATTCTTTATAGCTTAAAACAATCATTTAATATTTCTAAAAATGTACAAGTCAAGTTATAAAGACTTGTCCTCAGTGTCCTCAATTTTTTCATGTACCCCATAATAGTGTTAATCCTTGAGGATTCATACCTAATCAAGTCAAATAGATGTAACTCATATTTCTGAATTTAAAAAATAAAAAATATACCTATGACTATTGACAGCTTTTCTAGCTTTCTATTTACAACTGCTATAATAGGAGAAGCAACTAAAACTGAAATTAGTCTTTACCTATGCTGTTTTACTATACTAGATGTTTCAAATAAGGTTAAGACAAATATTATAATTGACTATTATAGTCTGTCATTTAAGATGTTTTGTTAACAATTTAACATTAGTCATATTGCTAAGATTCCTTATGATCCTCAAGGACAAGATATTGTGGAACAGGCCCATAGAACTTTAAAACAATATTTTTATAAATAAAAGAGGGGAGAATCATATCTCCGTACACCACAAAAAATTTAAAATTTCAATGCCAAGAAAGTCTCTGAGTGTGGGGAAGAGGGCATGTTTGTGTTTTTTCTATAGGATGCTGAAGGAACATGCTAGCTGCCAGAGTGGTTAATGAGAGATGCTGATCATTGAAAACGGCCGCCTTGACACCTTTAGACACCTCCTGCTAATGTTGACACTACAGACATCTGCAGACTCAACATTCTCCTGCAGAATTTTTTATGTTTTCTGAACATTTCAGAAGAGAGAAATGTGCATTATTTTCGCCAGGATTCAAACTGACCTTACTTTATGTTTAGAGTTCATTTTAAAGATAGGCTTATGTTTTGACTTCTCCTCAGCTACAGACCTTGGAGAGATCGGGTGGTCAATGGTCACTGTGCCCTCCCAGAAGAAGAAAAGATCTTGCAGCTGCCAGAGATTCACCTTTGTTGAATGCACAGGCTACATGAAAAATCCCACTTGCTCACTTCTTCCCCTGCCTGTATAAGTTCTCTGAGAAAATACAGTTTGGGAGGCCTTGAACAGTTAATTAGTCTTGGCCTCATTCTTCACGTCTCCTGTTTCTGTGTCTGCCCTTCTAGGTCCCCTGTCGAAAACCCCTATGGGCTGGGCACTTGAAGTACATAATTATCAAAGGCCACTCAAAAAGGTGTAAGGGCATGCATATCATTACATTTTGAACAGGCATTATGATGTGTGGAGAACTAACCCAACGAGGACTAACTAAAGACACAAAGACATTCTTGGTCATAACGGATATACTGTTCTCTTCATTTCTTCATAGATTTAAAGATCTATTTTATATCAAAACTTACCAAAGCATACATTTACAACAACTACAATTCATTTTGTGACACATTTACCTCTTTAAAGCTGTAAACATGATCATGATCATAATATAACTTTATGAAAGTTTCCATATATATTGGAAGCAAATTTCTAAATCATTAATTTGGCCTGCTAATACAAATCTGTGTTTTCTAATTGTATTTGAATGCATTCTGTAGTCGTTATAAAATATGAATCATTACAAGCACGTTCTTCATGGAAACTTTCATTTCAGGATCTGGAGTAAATTCTTCTTGCCTTTTAATTCTATACACTTGGCTTCACTTGCTAGAATTCAGTCATTTTTTCCTTTTTCTCTTTAACTTTTCAAAGCACCTTTGACTATGAACAACAGTGATATTTCCTGATTTCCTTTATTTCAAGGACTAGAAGCTGAAAATTATTTTGGAAACTTGATTACTGATTTAAAATCTGGCATGCAATTACTGGGGGAATAATAATCATTCCAAAAATGGTGTATAAAAATGGTGTATGAAAAATCCATAAATACTTACTATTTTATAATCTAATTATAGAACATAATTTTAAGAGCTCTGCCTATAATCCAGAAATTACTATACAAGAATCTCAGTGCCAAGCGTAGAATATCTCTTGTGTGTGAATTGTTGATCAGAAAAGCTCAAAAGGTTTTCAAAATAATATAGGGTTTTACCATTTGTCTTAGCTGCCCATCCTACCTAGATGATAAGACACCACACACGTTGATTGAAAGCTATGGAGAAATCAAACTAGATGTCTGCTGGACATGCTATCTATATTCATTAGCTTTCAAGGTATTGAAGGTGTTTGTAGACAATTGGGAAAGAAAACGCATCAACAGTAGACTCATGTATGAAGCCTAAAATCCTCAGAACTAACATGCTAAGCAAGATTTCCCAACTATTTCAACAGTCTCAGAACACTATTGGAATAACAAACTATACTTTGAGTGACTTTAAGACCTACTCCACAAGACAAACCTATGCCTGGTACTGTAAACATGTTAAACGGGAAAAGCCATAGGCCTTAAGGGAGAACTTGAGATCAACTTGCATGGCATCAAACTACCACCTAAATATCTAGATTATAAATAAATGATACCCTCAGTCTGAATCAGAGTAATCTCATTTTTGGTGAAGGAAAAGATTATAAAAAAAAACCCCAGTTGCTCACAGTACTCAGAGTAAGTAAAGAGTGAATGGCCAGCCTTAAATAAAGTCATTTATGCCCCTTCCTCTCAGGGAACAGTGTAGAACTGGAAGATAAGGAAAGAGCTGCAAAGGCCAACTTGGCCAGACATAGCCATGGCAGTATTTAGCTCAGAGCAGCTGCAATGGTCCCACCCTAGACTGATCTTGTCAACCATCAGTCATGGATATGGGTAGGGGAATCATGGGCCCTCCTCTTTCTTAAATCTTCTGTTGATTGCTGATATATGCAGAGAGAAGGGATATCTTTGTCTTTAGTCATGTTCCCAGTAGTGAGTACAGCCTGGCTGATAGAGAATTTTAAGCCCCTGGTCTCATAGGTTACTCTTTAATATTAAAATCTCAAACCAAAAATACATGAACATGGCAAAGAGTTTTATAGAGAGCAAGAAGGATTTAACAGGAAACAACAGTATGGGTTGGAGTTTGAGAGTAATTAGAATACACTGTTGAGCCAGAGAAATGGCTCAGGAGTTTAGAGCAGTGGCTGCTTTTAAGCAGAAGATCCAGCTTCAGTTCAAAATACCTGGTGGTTAATTCCAATTCTAGGGGATCTGATACCTACTTCTGGCCTCTGCAAGGACAAGGCATGCAGTTGCTTCACAGACATATGCAGGTAAAACACTTATTTTCATAAAAAATAAAATAAAAAAAATTCAAGAAATAAAGTAGTTAATGAATGAATTTTCTTTTAATAGGCCTCTAAATAAAATAATCAGTCCTATTATTTTTAAAACATACAAGTTCAGCAAATATTGTTATATTGTGAATGTTCACAATTGTAAGGCTAAATTGACAGTAGTCTATTTAAAAATGCTAATATGTAATTGTCAATAATACTTGCAAATAGATCATTTAGTTATGTGATAAGACAGCATGAAGACAGAGAGAAACTCACTGATATCAAATTGAGAAACTGCTTTAATATCCTTACAAAAGTTTAACAGAGGTTAAACTTTATCTTTCAAATATATTTTAGCTGATAGCCATGATAAGTTCAGAGAGAAATGAAATTAAGGCAATGATAGCTTATAAAATAAATTTAATTTTTAATTTTGCCCATTTTCAAGTTGTTCAATTTAAGAAATGATTTTTTCCCTCAGATTTTTATGGCCATCACTATCAAGGTGCTTAATGATGTGCTCATCATTGAAAAATACAGCTGTATTTCTAAAGAATTTTGCAATTCTAAGGAAGATACATTCATTAGTAAACTAAAACAATATTTGAAACTGCGTCAAAACTGAAGAATTAATAGAGAAGTAGACAAATATATACATGACCTCATAAGTTACAGAAATTGCTTTAAAAAGCTTTACAGCTGTCAGTATAAACACAGGAAAATCATAATGCCCAGTCCATGTTGAATTCTCTGAGGATGGCATTAAGAAATATTGTCTTAATTTTGACTTCAATTTCCCTCTGTGACATAATACTTAACCTGAGTTTAGGATAGCCCAAAGGCAGTGGATTTGAAAGAGACTAAAAGACATCCCTTCCAATGGAAGTCACAGAACAAAGGGTGAAAGATTGACACAGCAGCTGTAATCTGCAGGTCAGAAACCCTCCACAAGCAAAATGCCTCAGCGGGAGTTCTTTGAAAAAAAATATACTGAATTTCATTCTGTTGTTTTTGCTAATCCAGGGTCCAACATTTTCTTCTCAAAGGGATATAAAAACTGTAACTTATTCTGAGTGAGAACACACAAAATTCCGTGATTGATTAAAAGCTGTCTTCACTTTCTGTTTTCCAAGTAAGCAACTCAAAATGAAAGTTCCACTCTCTCTTTCATCTCCTCACTATAAAGACTTTCTCTCGTAGAAATGAAGTTCCCTTGAAAAGTGCATCAGAGGCAGATGACAGAAGCATCGCTTAAAGTCATAGGCAAATTTTCAAAGACAGACATTTCCTGATAGGTTTTATATATAATCCAAAAGAGGAAGCATCTTCAGATGTGGGCCAGAGTGTATGGAGCAGCTCATGTGGAGGATGACCCGGTATCAGAGATCTAAGTTTCCACATGAAGAGTTTAGGTACCAAATTATACAGTGTATAGAATTCCCCTGAAGAGATTAAAATTCAGCTATCCTTTATACAAAAGCACAATGAATAGTAGTTATGTGAAACTGAGGAAAGAATGTCTCAATCAATAACCTTATCCATTTCTTCTATTATTCTATAACTTCATGTTATATCTGCAAGATACACTATAATAAAGTGTTTTCAGTATGATTTAAATAGTAAATACCTAAGAGTAGTCAAGGTTTAACAGTTCAGATATGCTATATATAGATAGTCTTCAAAAGCATCAGAGATCCACAGAATATGGCATCTAAATTCATTTCATTATTAGTAGATTTTTGATTAGGAGACATGTCTGCGCCTAGCAGTAACCCTATCTCACTTCAGAGAAGATATTGAACATCATTTCATCCAACTGCAGCCACTTCCATTGTGGCAAGCTAGCCATTGGGTAAGAAATGTGTTAATTTCATTCTGCAGACAATTACTCTCAAAAAAATAAAATAAAAAAGACACACAGATACAAGGATATCAACCACTATAAATTTTCTAATTTTACTTTTATTTGAAAATATTTTTGAGATTACATATCAATATAGTAGCTGATGCATTCTACTCAAATGCTAAAAACTTCCTGTCTCAGCCTCCCAAATACTGTGATTGCAGAGATTTGTCACCATATCCAGTTTCAATTATCCAGTGTTTAAAACACAAGTGATTATCATCACTGTTTCAAATAGCACAGTACTTGTTTACAAGTGATCATCTATCATGAAAACTAAATATGCCTACAATCAAGTTACATTGTGCAACGGAATGAGGAGAAGCTGGGAGAGACATTGAAAATGGGATGCAACACTGTGTTGCAATTCCCCTCCAAGCCTCCAGTCCTTTGTACAGGGAGAGATCCATGACTCCAGATACATCAGTAGCAGAAGATGGCCTTATCTGACAGCAATGGGAGGGGAGGCCCTGGTCCTGTGGAGGTTTGATGCCCCAGTATAGGGGGATGCTGGAGCGTTGGGGAGGGAGAGGGTTGGTGGGCAAGCACCCTCATAGAGTGAAAAGGGAGGGGGAAGAGGGTAGGTGTGGGATGGGAGATTTGTGGAAGGTTAACAGGGAAGTGGGTTATCATTTGAGATATAAACGAATGGAATAATTAATTAAAAAATAAAAGAATGGAATGGAAATCCTCTTTTGTTCTGTATCTTTACATGCTTAAACAATAAATCCATTGGTTTATAGAGGCTAGATTGTTTTTCTTCAGAACCTATGTGATGAAATTTAAAACAGGACAAAAATGTTTTCTATGTGGTTTTGTAATTTGCAGAAAAAAGTAAGTATACGATGCCAATGAATATCCCAGCTTCAAAATTGGAGTTGATCTGGTTAGAACTGGGTTTAGCGGTCTCTTTCACTAGCTAACCAACTCCAAAATCTAACTTATATCAAAGCTGGTTAATAGTTTTTATTGTATTTTTAATAACTTTAATATTAAAATTATTTAGCATAGGCTTTGTTTGTTCGAGTAGGTTGAGTATTCTTTTTTGCCTAGCCGATCCTCGCAGCCATTGCAATCCTCCTCATTCAGTTGAGATTCATCTAGAAAAATGATTTATTTTTAAGGACCAGCAGAGGTGTGTATGTTTGTGTGTGTGTGAGTGTGTGTGTGTGTGTGTGTGTGTGTGTATACGCCATTGCAAATATGTACATATGTGGAGGTAAAAGTTCAAGTACAGGGGTCTTCCTCAATTTCTCTTCACCATGTATTTTTTTTTAATTTATTGATATATTTATTTACATTTCAAATGATTTCCCCTTTTTTGGACCCCCACTCCCCAAAAGTCCCATCAGACCCCTTCCTTCCCCTTGTTTTCCCACTCAACCCTCCTCACTTCCCTGTTCTGATTTTGCTCTATACTGCTTCACTGAGTCTTTTCAGAACAAGGGGCCACTCCTCCGTTCTTCTTGTACCTCATTTGATGTGTGGATTATGTTTTGGGTATTCCAGTTTTCTAGGTTAATATCCACTTATTAGTGAGTGCATACCATGATTCACCTTTTGAGTCTGGGTTACCTCACTTAGTATGATGTTCTCTAGCTCCATCCATTTGCCTAAGAATTTCATGAATTCATTGTTTCTAATGGCTGAATAGTACTCCATTGTGTAGATATACCACATTTTTTGCATCCACTCTTCTGTTGAGGGATACCTGGGTTCTTTCCAGCATCTGGCAATTATAAATAGGGCTGCTATGAACATAGTAGAGCATGTATCCTTATTACATGGTGGGGAATCCTCTGGGTATATGCCCAGGAGTGGTATAGCAGGATCTTCTGGAAGTGAGGTGCCCAGTTTTCGGAGGAACCGCCAGACTGATTTCCAGAGTGGTTGTACCAATTTGCAACCCCACCAGCAGTGGAGGAGTGTTCCTCTTTCTCCACATCTTCTCCAACACCTGCTGTCTCCTGAATTTTTAATCTTAGCCATTCTGACTGGTGTAAGGTGAAATCTCAGGGTTGTTTTGATTTGCATTTCCCTAATGACTAATGAAGTTGAGCATTTTTTAAGGTGTTTCTCTGCCATCCGAAGTTCTTCAGGTGAGAAATCTTTGTTTAACTCTGTACCCCATTTTTTAATAGGGTTGTTTGGTTTTCTGGCGTCTAACTTCTTGAGTTCTTTATATATATTGGATATTAGCCCTCTATCTGATATAGGATTGGTGAAGATCTTTTCCCAATTTGTTGGTTGCCGATTTGTCCTTTTGATGGTGTCCTTTGCCGTACAGAAACTTTGTAATTTTATGAGGTCCCATTTGTCAATTCTTGATCTTAGAGAATAGACAGGGTCTTTCACTAAACCTGGAACTCGCTGACTTACTAAAATCGTTAGCCAGGATCCCCATTGATCTTCTTTTCTTTATTACAATTATAAGGACTTTCAGCAGCCAGTTTTTGTGTGAATTCTGGAAACTGAACTCAAGTCTTCATGCCTGTTTAACAAGCCTTTATCCATGGTGCCATCTTCTCAGCTCTGACTCAGGATGCCTATTATCTAGTTATGAATGTGCGCATGTGTGTATTTTTATTTAATATACTATATCTTAGAAAAAGATATCTTTCTGTATATCCATGGTCTATAAACTTGGAAAAATTTGACTTCTTATTTAAACCCTTAAATGCTTCAAGACCATCACAACATTTAGACAACAGTAGAGATGTTCCAGAAATAAAGAAACGAAGGAAGACTCAATTTCGAGTATAAATTCTGACACTTCTGTACTGCCTTCCAAAGTAAATGACAAGAACTCAAAAACTTAATTTGTTTGAAATGAATGTGGTAGATTAAATTAGTCTTATCTGAATATATGAATTACAAGTGATATGATAAATTATCTATCTCCAAACATTGTCATTTGGTGTTACTAACATATGTAACATAATACATATGAAAATTCTGACATATTAAGAATGATGCTGTGAAAAATAGACCTTCATGATTGCAAAGGATATAGCACTCTATGGAAAGAGATTCCCCAAGACATTGCAATCTCTGATAATGCCATGCAGAAAGAGTTACCTAAAGGCCACTTGGCAAAGAAGAATGCAATTTTAAATAATACCAATATAATTATTTTTTTAAAAAGGCAGAAAAGGAGAAAGTGCAAAATAGACAGAAATAATAATAACAGAAAAGAGAGAAAATATGTTAAATTATATCTCAAATCGAAACCACAATGATGATATTATGTATTCATACACACTTTAAAAGCCAGAGGTGGTCAGGATATATATGAAAGTATACTGTTAGCTATAAGTCTTTCAATATGTTTCAGTGCTTAAAATGTGGACTAGCCAAAAATATTGTGTCCTATGGTGCCTTTGACCTCGGACAGGATGTGACACAGTTACCTCTTTCTCTACCATCAAATGTTTCTGACTGCTTCTGGCACAGCCTAGTGTGACAAGTGCACAAAGGATTGTTTTAGCTTTAGTGATCTAACAAGGATTAAGTTGTGAAATGACTGTCATAAAAATGTAATTTGATATTTTAGATTAAGTTACAGCCTTTCTCAATGTAGAAAATCCTTGAGTATGAAGCCATACTTTCTTTTTGGTCTTAGAGAAATCTAATTAATAATCTAGCCAATCTATAAAAGTTTGGTTCATGTGGTTATTATTTAAGAGGATATAAGTAGACAGACATGATTAGCCTTTGGGAAGTGTTCAATACATGCATAGAAATACTATGCCAAACCTATTCTTGTGCTTCCGATTATGGCTGAGTGGTCATCGGCTTCTTCAAGCATTCCATACACTTGTCTGATGTTCTTTTGGTTTTACTGTAAGTTTCTTCTAACTACCACTTGGATCCTATCAGCTCAGTCCAAACAGTCTTTATGGTTCTTCTATCTCAGGGTGTGACCTAGTCTGACTGTGAGCAGAGGTGAGCACTCTCATTTCAGCTAAAGAATAAAGATTTTGAAGAGTGCAGCCAACTTCTTTTAGAACCGTGCTCAAAGCCTTATGTTTCTCTACTGGTACTGAGTTAGACATCTTTAGAGAAGGCTTTGTAGTTCTTTCTACGACATACAAGAAAGAGTTGCCCATGTACACATTTCCTATTTGTATATACCTATTGTTATAATTTCTGCTCATTCTATCTCTTACCTTTTTCATAGCATATTATACCAGAAGAAAATCTTAGCAGTCAAATCTCTAGCTAAGAAATGTGTTATCTCTAGTTGGATAAGTCAGGACTTCATCTTAAGCTCATTGTTGCAGGAAGTTATTAGAGAAGACAGTAACGAGATGATTATAATCATGATGAAAATAAAATAAAGTGTAGTGATACTTTTAAAGACATTTTTAATAATTTGAATCTTTTAAAGATTTGTGAGTGTGTGTGTGTGTGTGTGTGTGTATGTATGTATGCGAGCACCCACATGTGCGCACGCACACACTCACACAGGTACCTGAAGAAGCCAGATCTCTAGGATCAAAAACTATTTGTAAGTCTGCCTAATGCTATTGTTGAGAATCCTAACTTGGTCCTCTGGAAGAGCACTCAACCACTGAGCCATCCCTCTAGCTTTATAAATATTTCTCTTTTATTGTTCCATTATTATTTTACCAAGCCAGTTCAGTCAGTCAACAGGGTCTCAGTCGAGGGAGTAAAGATTGAAAATGAAAAACAGACAAAATTATAACATGACTCCTCCAGCCGGTACTGAAGCTGAAGCTGCTTTATTTCTCTCCAGCCTGCTTTTATATCATTCTAGGTGTATCCAAAAAATCACGGTGCATTCTTAGATCAAAGACAAAGTAATCAAGTGAAGTAGTAAACAAGGAGATCTTACAAGGTAGTAATTAAGAAAAGTAGCAAGCAAAGAGATCGCATAAGGGAGTAATTAAGCAGAGTAGTAAACAAAGCCCCGTGGTCACTGTTTCTAATGTTCTTATCTGAGCCTACTTCCTTGCCTGAACCCAGTGAGAAATGCCAAATTCCTAGAGGCTGCACTAAAAGCTCTCAACAATTATTCATGCTGATCACTTGTGTTTCTTGTTGCTCACCTTCTTTGTAAAAACGAATGAACATCTAATGCCCCTCTCTCTTTAATGGACCTATTTAGGTAAAGCTGTATTACCAGAATGATGGCCTAGTCAGTCACAAAATCATAGGTATTGCAAAATGTGACGAGGCCTAAAAAATGAAAAGAAGCCTACTTTTAAATCTTGGATGCCAACAAGTGCTAGCTGACAGGAGCCTGATATCGCTGTCTCCTGAGAGGCTCTGCCACTGCCTGAACAGTACAGAAGTTGATGCTCACAGTCAACCATTGTACTGAGCACAGGGTCCCCAGTGGAGGAGGTAGAGAGGACTGAGAACGGAAGGGGTTTTCAGCCCCATAGGAGGAACAACAATATGAACCAACGAGTACCCCCAGAGCTCCCAAGGACTAAAACACCAGCCAAAGAGTTCATACGGAGGGATCCATGGCTCTAGCTACATATGTAGCAGAGGATGGCCTTTTCAGACATTGAAAGGAGAGGCCCTTGGTCCTGAGAAGGCTCGATGTCTCAGTGTAAGGGAATGCCAGGACGGGAAAGTGGGAGTGGGTGGGTTGGCGAGTAGGGGTAGGGATAATGGGATAGGGGGTTTTTGGAGGGGAAATGAGGAAAGGGGATAATATTTGAAATGTAAATAAAGCAAATATCTAATTAACTCTAAAAAAAAAAGACATGGTTCTGGAATTAGTAAGACATCCCTCTCTGAGTGTCTTCAGAACTGGGTTAGCTCTGTGAATATATCTGGTCTGAGGAACTGTACTTGCTGGAGATAGCACTTTTGTAAAATGATGCTGTTGACTTCAAGGAACTCACCGCCCACCTGGGGAAACGTAAGATGTGATGAGAGCAACAAAGTTTTACTATGGCAACATGTAGAAGAGAAAGATTCTGCAAGGGCTGCAAATGAGCCATTTATCCTGCTGTGGCAGATGCTCAGGCATCCTGTTCAGGCAGCTTCGCAGACATCTTTAGGGAGAAATAGCACGAAATGGCACTAAACTCTGGTCAAAGTCAAGGAATTAAAATTAGATTTAATAAAATAATATCGATCATAATAGAAAATGTATTTTATGTGTCACTAGATTTTACTACATTTAAAGATTCCGTTTCAGATGTAAGATAAGATACCTAGAATTTAGCTTTGTTTTTAGGATACAGATTTCAAATTTTGGTGTAAATTTCTTTAAGGACATCGCTTGAAAATATTATCAACTAACTTTCAATATGTATATCAATATATAACAATTTTTTCTTTTGAGACAGGGTTTCTCTGTGTAGCCCTGGCTGTCCTGGAACTCACTCTGTAGACCAGGCTGGCCTCAAACTTAGAAATCGACCTGCTTCTGCCTTCCAAGTACTGGAATTAAAGGCATGCCCCACCACTGCCCGGCTCTTGTTTTTGTTTGTTTATTTGTTTTGTTTTGTTTTTTAAAGATTTATTTATTATGCCGGGTGGTGCACACCTTTAATCCCAGCACTTTGGAGGCAGAAGCAGGTGGATTTCTGAGTTTGAGGCCAGCCTGGTCTACAGAGTGAGTTCCAGGACAGCCAGGGCTATACAGAGAAACCCTGTCTCAGAAAAAAAAATAAAAATAAAAAGATTTATTTATTATTATATGTAAGTACACTGTAGCTGTTTTCAGACACCCCAGAAGAGGGCGTCAGACCTCATTACGGATGATTGTGAGCCACCATGTTGTTGCTGGGATTTGAACTCAGGACCTTTGGAAGAGCAGTTAAAGCTCTTAACCGCTGAGCCATCTCTCCAGCCCAATATTTCTTAATATATGTGTTTCTTCTAACACGATTTAAGGTATATGTTTACATCATGTCCAGGGCCTTAGAGGCCTTAGGGAATTGACTAGTTGGAAAGAAAGGATTCGCAGGTCTGGAGAACAGTGAGAAAAGCTTATGGTCACAACACATTTTATATAGTTAAGAAACTGCCAACATAACGAATTATCAAAATTACTACAACCATTTTTGAGAGTTGAATTTGATCCTTACATTACTCAATAGTTCATTTAATTTTTTAAAATACAAATCCTAAAGGATGCAGTTGCTTTTTTATGTTTTCTTATTCGGGGAGGTTATTCAGTACCTAAGATGCAAAAGGATAGCTGTTTGTTAGCTTTTGCCCAGAGAGGATTAGGCAGAATGGTCCTCCCAAAATTAAAGCAATAAAATTGTACACTTCCTCTATTTTGTGTTTTTCATCTTCATATGCATAACCTTTTAAGGACAAACACACATTAAGTACAATTCACTGATTCTTTTTTTCCCCACTGTCAAGTTTTTTTGAAAGCATGTTCTTTTATTGAAAAAGGAAGTAAAAGCATTTTATGATAAAATTGAAGATTTACATGGAAAATATTTCTGATAAAATGGAAGAGATATAAAGAAAAACACGTTAAAATTGACAATTTTCATGGAAAATTATCTTCAATTTTAAGGTGTTTTTCTATATATTTCTTCAATGCACTGATTCTTATTCTTATCTTCTGAGCATTTGCCATTTGATTTAGGAAGTCACTGACTATGTACAGAGATTGAAATATTTCTCCTATATTTTTCTCTAGTGTAAAGTTTCAGGTCTTACATTATGATAATTGATTCCCTTGAACTTGACTTTTTAAAATTTTTTTAGACGTTTAATTTTTATTCTTTGGTTTTGGTTTCTCTGTCTAGTCCTGGCTGTTTTAGAACTTACTCTGTAGACCAGGCTGGCTTCAAACTCAGTGATCATCTGTTACTGTATGCTGTGTGCTGGGATTATAAAAATGTGCCACCACCCTCCTAGCTATATAATTGATTTTTATGTAGGGTGAATTTAGATATCAGGAAATATGTGATATAAGTTATATGGTAAGTTAGCTTCTTGAGCTAGTTAAAAGCAGACTTGGAGGTGAGGAGGGCTCTATTGTCTACACTCCAGAATATTATTTTAAGAGTCCTGTGAAATTCCCTCTTTTCTTGTAGGCTGACTACTTATACTGAGAAGAAATGGGCAATGCTAACAGAGAAGGGTATTAAATGCATTGTTTTCTAGGAACAACTATAAGGTAAAGTATTAGGGGATTTGCAGCTGGCAATCCAGAAATGGGGGATAAAATTTGACATGTAAATAAAATAACCAATAAAAGTATTTTTTACAGGGATTATAATGTAGCCCATCCATGGAAAGAATGCTCTGTTGTGCTTAGAAATCTCTCATTGAAGAACTCCAGTATAATAGTAGTTGATGAGTTTCCACAATCATTTCTGATGTTAGTTTTGCTTGGTCTCCTCCAGTCATTTCTGATGGATGATGTAAGTGCCTATTTTGATTGTTTTGTAATCTATCTATCTATCTATCTATCTATCTATCTATCTATCTATCTATCTATCATCTACCCATCCATCATCTTTCTCAGTAAACATGAATATACTACTTACTATTTTTTCTTATAGGTTTTATTGCTATTTTCTTAGCTCACCCATTTAAAAACAAAAGAATGATTATTACAGATCATTTCCACATGTAATAATGTATATACCCAATATTATGCAGTATTATATACTTGTAAAAAATGAATTCTGCATGAAAAATGAATGAAGCTGAAGTACCCAGATTCAGGAAGATGAACACCATACCTGCTTTTCTAATAAGGGAATGTTAGCTTTAGGTCTTTAAGTATGTATTTAATTTAGAATATCCATGTAAATGAAGGAGTTGTAATTTCAAGATATTTCAAAGTAGGATGGATAGAATGTAGGTAGCTTGGCTAGAGGAAAGAAGAGTAATGGAGTAGGAGGGTTAGATTGGGTGAGAAATGGGAAGGTGGCATAAAGGAGATGCAGATAGCTGGCACTAAAGACCTTTAAAATGGCCATACAGAAACCTACTGCAGAGTAAGCTTCTTAAATACACATATAAACAGAGTTCAAGCGGAGCTGCCCCATAGGAGAGGACAGTGCTTTTCCCAGAGCACAGCACCATGCTCTAGTAAATGGTATTACACCAATGCATACAGCAGCAGCACTAAGTGGGTTCTGTGGGTTGAAAACAGAGCACATGATGTTGAAAGGGAAATGTGTTTGGGATAAATGCATTAGAGGGGAGACAATGAAGAATAGATTTGATTTAAATATATTACATTAATGTTTAAGCTTTTCAAATAATATAAAAGAGGCAATCTTTTTCCCAGTGTATTGTTATTGTGTGTGTGTGTGTGTGTGTGTTTGTGTGTGTGTACAATTCTCTCAACCTTCAGATTTAGCTGAATTAGCTGGATTTAGCTATTTAGATTTAGTAATGGATTCTCTGTTTTATTCATGAGGTCTACGTGTATTGCTTTGTGTCAGTGCTATATATTTTTTAAAATTATGCTTATTTCACTTCACATTATTATATATTGAAAAAGGCATATAGGTGTATCTCCAGTACTGGGTTTTGTTGAGGATTGCTTTGCCTGGTTTTGGCATCTTTGCTATCTCATGTTACAAATTTTGATGTAGTCTATTTTCATTTCACTTGGTTTAGCACATTACTTAAAATTTCCTTTAGAGGCTTGTTTATTGATCCATGGGCTATCTGAAAGTGTCCCTTTAATTTCCATGGATATAAAGATTTCCTACCTTATTAACCTCTACCTTATTCCATTATAATAGAGAACACACCCATTATGACTATAAGTATTTTACATTGATTAATGATTGTGTTATCCCTATCAAAATTGATTATCTCCACAAGCTCTTGTCTCAAGGACAGAGATGGCTAACTTCCTGCCATATCTACTCTCTAAACACTCCTGGAGGGATGCTGAGAGTTCGCTATTTCTTGTGGACCATCATGGAAGTATAGGCATCATCTTCCACACCACACTGGCAGTTGATGCTAGTGAGAGATGAAAAATTTTTTAAGACCTTGTCTGGTAGCACCCATTTCTAGAGCTGGCTCCCCATTCCTGATTCAACCTTCTCTCCCAGCTCTTTTAGGGGAAGATGAAGTATCCATCATTGGTGAACACTAACATCTAACTTAGTCACTGTCTCTGTTGCTGTTGTTGAGAGCCATGTCATAGTATTTGTTTCGTGTTTTGTAAATTAGGATACTTGCTATCTAATATTTTTATGTCTTGCTTAGCTGTTGTTTCTATATGTATATTTTTCTGTGTTGTACTTATACCTATTAGCAGTTTTGGTTTCTGATTTTTTTTCTGCTTCAATGAAACAGTAGAAGATTTACACACACATATACTCATATACGAAAAATAATATTCAGGAAACTGATCACTATGAAGGTCTAAGATTCCATTTCACTCCAACCACCAAACTGCTTTCATGTTTGATTTTTAGGTGGTGTCTAAGCTTTTAATTCTGTGTAATGGCAGTGTTAGAGGCCCAGTACTTAGCACAAAGGATTACATTTTAGAGCCACAAAAGCACCAGTCTAACCTAACAGCCCAGCACTTATACCTCAATGCTTGCCAAGAAGAGAACAAAGGTCTAATTCATCATGGTCCATAATACCAACTAAGTCCCTAATGTCCTAACCTTGCCTTTGGGTTTCTGTAAGTAAGTAACCTTTACTTACTGTAAACTGTTTTTTGTTAGTTGAAAAGTGTCACCAGGACACAGTTTTGTGCATAAAAATCAAAAACTGCAAGGCTTGTGACTACACAGTTTGGGCAGATCCCTTGTGTAGTCTGCTGGTCATCAACCAAAACCTTTCTATTGGATTTAAGAGACCATGTGTTCTCTGAATGAGCTACACCTCAAAATAGGAGGCATAGGAAAATGTACATCCATCCCATATTCCTAGATGCAGAAGTCCACTAAAGCATTTCAAAAGCATTTCAATTTAAATGTGGTATGGTTTCCACCCTTGATACCTGCTTGTCAACTCAAGAATGTGTTTATAATTGTAAAGAAATGTTTTATGTTTACACACACTGAATGCTTGACCTCATTTTGTATTCATAGTATGTATTCATGTATGTATGTATTCATAAATACATATTAACAAACTGATATTAAATATAGATGGCATGGCTAGTTTACTCCTAATCTATGATTAAGGAGTAAAGCAAAATTTTGTACACACTATTAATTCTTTGAAAAGGAATCTATACAATGTCTGACCTTAAAGCCATATACAGCCAAAAAAAAAAAAAAAAAACACAAATGAATAAGCACAAAACCCTAAATCTTTGTTGTATGAGGGAACAGGTATCCTAGGAATTATGCTGAGCACTTTACATATGTTACTTCATTTGAATTTCCTAAAGTGCTATAAGTGGTCTTGATTTTTAAGATTCAGGACACAATACTTTCAAGATCTTTCATAGTATGGCAGGGCTGATGGTTAGGTAGAGAAGTTGTGCTTAAAGCCTGTGTTCTTTGTATTATCTGTACACTGCCTCAGAGAGAGGGGGGAGGGAGGGAGGGAGAGGTAGAGAGAGAGGGAGAGAGGGAGAAGGAGAGGGAGAGAGAGAGAGGGAGAGGGAGGGAGAAGGAGACAGAGGGAGAGAGAAAGGGAGAGGGAAAGGGAGGGAGAGGGAGAGGGAGAGGGAGGGAGAGAGAGGTAGAGGAAGGGAGAGAGAGGGAGAGGGAGGGAGAGGAAGAGGGAGGGAGAGAGAGAGAGGGAGAGGGAGGGAGAGAGAGAAGGAGAGGGAGGGAGAGAGAGAAGGAGAGGGAGGGAGAGAGAGGGGGAGAGGGAGAGGGAGGGAGAGGGAGGGAGAAAGAGGGAGAGGGAGGAAGAGAGGGAGAGGGAGGGAGAGAGAGAGGAAGAGGGAGGAAAGAGAGAGAGGGAGAGGGAGGAAAGAGAGAGAGGGAGAGGGAGGGAGAGGGAGAGGGAGGGAGAAAGAGAGGGAGAGGGAAGGAGAGAGAGAGGGAGAGGGAGGGAGAGAGAGAGAGGGAGAGGGAGGGAGAGAGAGAGGGAGAGGGAAGGAGAGAGAGAGGGAGAGGGAGGGAGAGAGAGAGGGAGAGGGAGGGAGAGAGAGGGAGAGGGAGGGAGAGAGAGAGGGAGAGGGAGAGGGAGAGGGAGGGAGAGAGAGAGGGAGAGGGAGAGGGAGGGAGAGAGAGGGAGAGGGAGGAGGAAGAGAGAGAGAGGGCGAGTGAGGAGGGAGGAGGGAGGGAGACAGAGAGAGGGAGAGGGAGGGAGAGAGAGAGGGAGAGGGAGGGAGAGGGAAAGAAAGGGAGAGGGAGAGGGAGGGAGAGAGAGGGAGAGGCAGAGGGAGGAAAGAGAGAGGGAGAGGAAGGGAGAGGGAGAGAGGGAGAAGGAGGGAGAGAGAGGGAGAGGCAGAGGGAGGAAAGAGAGAGAGAGGGAGAGGCAGGGAGAGGGAGACAGAGGGAGAGAGGGAGAGGGAGGGAGAGGTAGGGAGAGGGAGAGAGGGAGAAGGAGGGAGAGGAGGGAAAGGGAGGGAGAGGGAGAGGGAAGGACAGAGAGGGAGAGAGAGAAAGAGAGGGAGAGGGAAGGAGAGGGAAAGGGAGGGAGAGGGAGAGAGAGGGAGAGGGAGGGAGAGGGAAAGGGAGGCAGAGGGAGAGGGAGGGAAAGAGAGGGAGAGAGGAGAAGGAAAGGGAGGGAGAGGGAGGGAGAGGGAGAGAGAGGGAGAGGGAGAGCGAGAGATAGATGGGAGAGAGAGAGAGAGAGAGAGAGAGAGAGAGAGAGAGAGAGAGAGAGAATCAAATTCAGTTTTACAAACTTTTCTTTAATATTTCCCTGTTTTTCTGATCAAGAGACACATGGACCTGTATCATAAGGGTATTCACAGTGGAAAATCTTGTACTATTATCCTAGAAACAAATAAAAAATGTAGACACCAAGATCTACAAGGGAATAGAAATCAGCTGTCACAAGGGCATGACCTTACACCTCCAAAGGAAACATTCTTTTAAATCAAATCTCTTGGACTTGACTTGAAACTGGATATGATTATACTAAGTAAGAGTATGTAGTTACTTCTTAATTTTTATTTTTGGTAAACCATTTATTGATAATTCCTATATGGTTATAATATATAACTTTCTCACTTTTTCCTCCTATTAAACACAGCTCACTCAAATAACATCTGTATCTTCTTTTCAGAACAGGTGTATGGCGATGGTTGGAAGGAAATTAAAGTTTATCTAGTTTATCTGTGTTTTCCCAAATCCACTGCCTCACCACATTTTCTTGAGGCCCCTGAGACAGCTGTATCTAAATCCAGATTCAATCAGTGCTTCATGTCATCTAACACAATCCCTTAAGCATGGCTTATGTGAGTTTATATTACTCCAGTAATGACAGACAAAAGCATAGTTTCTGGCACTATGAAAAGATCAGGGTCACAGATAAAAATTCTTTCCTTTTTCCTTGGCTATGTTTTTCAAGATAACGCTGGTCTCACACATAATATATAAAATGGCCAGTTTAACGTTATCTCTTCTAGAAGACTATAAAGTTTATGGCGTCCTCTCAAGACATTATGTCTAAACGATAAATGTTTTGCAGTGTGTGCTTTTAAGATTTGTATTTTATAATTTACTTTCTTTCTCATAGTTTTAAGCAGCATCAGAGGCAGTGTTTTCTGTATCCTTTAAAAGTAATTAGCATGCAGATATTTCATGATATGAATTTCAGCCAAGCAAAACAGAGCTATTCTCATTAATCAAACTGGATCGTTGAAAGTTGAAAAAGCCTGAAGTCGGTGGTGTGAGGCTATTTCACGCTAAAATTGTCATCTTTCCCTTAATTTGAAAGAATGCAAACAGTTCTAACTCACTTGAAATATTTTACCTTATTCCTTTATTGGGCTATAGTCTACATTCGTTACCTACTTTTCCATACATTTATGGCAGAATATATACTTAAACACAATGGATTGAAAGAGTAGGAACTATGCATTGTGCTCCTGAATATCCTACATCTGGGTAAGAAGACTGTGCATTTAGGTGTGAAGTGCTGGGGTTCCTCCAGTACATTTCTCTGTACTGTGCCTCTCTTCCATGTGTGTTACTCACATCTGTAATCACAGTGAGGCAGAGGCTAGAGAATCCCAGCAAGCTGGAGGTCAGCTTGCTCTACATACCAAGTTCAGGCCTGCCAGCAATGCACAGCAGGTCAGTCTCTCTCTGCCTTTCCCTTTCTCACTTCTCTCTACCCCTCTCTCTTTCTCCCTCCCTCTCCTCTCTCTTCCTTCTCTACCTCATTCACCTCATGTCTACATGTATGCTCTCACACACTCACACACAAAGAGTGGTATCATTAACAGTTTACATTTCCTTTCAATTTATTCAGTAACTGAATAACACAGGTCTCTGAAATCCAAGAGGAAGGAGAGATTCCCTGTCTAGGTGAGGCATAGCAAGGTCTATAACAATCAGCGCAAGAAACATTGTTGGTTTGAAATGCATTCTGTGTCTTCACATGAAAGGAAAGTTCCCACAGTCAGGGGCTCTTTTCAGATGAGTTATGCATTTTGGGGGACTTGGAATTCCTGAGTTTGCACTACTTAGCAAATTGAATAAAATATATAATAATAAATAAAGGATAGATTAATGTTAAAAACTAAATAAAGCTGATATAAACTATGTTATACAATCAATACGTGTAATATTTCAACAAGGATATTACCATGAACATGTATAAAAATGAGGTGATAGATATTTATTAAATTATAGAACCAATTGTTATTTTTGCATATTTATAGGTTGACCATATTCATTACAAGCTGGAAACATCTATGATAATGTTGATATTGGAAACCATGGTTTTTGCATATATCTTAGAATGAAATTAAACTCCAAAGTGAATCTTATAACTTATTTTAAACTGGAATTTCCTAAACTATTCATGTATGGGCCTAAGAATATTCTACAATCAGCTAGTTACTGATTACCAATCACAGTGATAAGTTCTACTGCAAGTCCTCCCTGGACTTATAACCCATATCCAGGAGAAACCAAACCTACTCCATCCTTCAATGGGTTTCTATCTTTAAAAAAAAAAAAAAAAAAAAAAAAGGCCAGAGAACTTGGCCTGCAGCTGAATCCTGGCTACACCCACGAACCAGGAAAGACCCATGGCTTGTCTTTGGCCCATATCTCAGAGTTACGCTGAAGCTACTTCTTAACAACAGTTAATCAAAGATTTGCTTGATTGTTTTGGATGTACCCTCAGACCTTTTGTGATTGTTAGCCATCTTGCTTTAGAACATTCATCTGTTGATTTACAATAGTCATTTTATTAGATGCTTGCCAGCTTGGACACCCCTAACTTACTCCCATTCCCTATAAAAACTTTTCATGCTGTTGAGGGTTCGAGGCTGCCTTCCTGTCCTGCTGTGCCAGGGTTGGGTTGGTTAGAAGAGAGCCTAAGCTTGAGTTTGTAATAAAGAGACCCTAAAGCTATTAGATCAGAAATGGCTCCTTGGCTTTTTTGGGGGATTCACAACACTTCCTGGCACAATCACCACATGAAAAGGCCCTTAAGGTTTGACAAAGAATCATTAGATTGAAAGGATTCCCAAAATTATTATACATTAGATAAACTTAGGAAAGTTTAACTTTCAAAAACGACTACTAAACTGATAGAGAAATTAGATAAATGTGTGTGTTATATGCCTTTGTCTATTCTGAATGTAAAAGTTGATGTTTTCCTTAGGTTTTTACCTTGACAATATTGCTCAAATTCTACAAACTAAAGTCATTTGAGGGGTAGAGATAGAAAGGTAAGTCTAAGGTGACATATATGCTACTTGAGGGAGAAAAAGCATGTTATGGATCACAATTTTTAGGATGTATTACAATAGTCATTTTAAAATGTCTCACTATGTGCTGTAACAATGTCTGCATCTTGAAATAATTTGTTATTTTATTAATGTGTTTTTATTATACTGTTCGTTTTCATTGAAAGCGCCTGAGCTTCTTACTGCTATGACTTAATCAAGTTGGTTTTCCTCAGTCAATCAGCTGGTAAGGAGTATAATCCAGTGGAAGTCTAAATATGAACTCTAATTAGTATCCGTGTGTGTAATGCGTTCCTTGGCTTGATTATGTGTTTTGTATATGTCTCATGAACATCTGGCGGATTAAAAACCCTGTCAAAATGTGGAGTGTGTCCTTAGATGTACCTGACAATAGACTCAATATAGTTAGGGTACCTTTCAAATGCCAAAGATTAAAACTGCAAGAAGATTATGCAAACAAAGTTGCATAAATATCATCTATTTGCTGTATGTTACACTACCCTTTTAAGAAGGTGTCCTGCAGTGGGCTTAAGACTTTTTTTTTTAAATAAAAGAGTTTTAAATAAAAGAGATAAGAAACTGAGATATATAGAGGAGAACTTTGCCACAGTAACATAACCAGAACAATGTAGACTAAAGTCTGGCTATCTGCAAGATAATGATAAAAAGAATTCCCAGCTCATCAAGACATTAAGTAGCTCCAAAAGCTTCAGGGATTTTATTGTCACAAGCATATTCAGCTTTCGTGTAACTTCCTTTCTGTAAATTGTATTCTCTGAACTTCTGAGATTTACTGTGGTTACTGTTAAGAAAGAACTAGATCATTTTGCTTCAAAGTTTAGATATATGTAAAATAAAAAAGGGTAAAAATATTTTCAAAACCATAAGAAATCAACTAACTATTCATTTCAAAAGAGAATAGAACAGCAGGTTTAAAGGAGATGAGTTATGAAATCACAAGTAATTAAAGTCACTTCTTAAAATAGAGTCAGCTAATTTTGGCTTAGTTTTTTTCAACCTGGTGGCTGAGGAAGAGTTCTTAAATTGAAGAGTAAAATGTAATTGCTGTGAGACTGAGGGGACATCCAACCATAACCGGCCCTATCTGAGATCCATGCATAGGCGAGCACCAATCCCAGACACTGTTAATGATACTCTGTTATGCTTGCAGACAGGAACATACTGCCCTCACAGAGGCTCCACACAGCAGCTAGCTAAGACAGATGCAGACACCCACAGCCAAACAGTGGATGAATCTTAGGGACTCTTATGGAAGATTAGGAGGAACTATTGAGGGTCACAGAGGGGGAACTCGACAGGAAGACCAACAGAATCAATTTAGATGGACCCTTGAGTCTCCCAGAGACTGAACCACCAGGCAAGGAATATACAGGGCTTAGACCCAGGCCTCCCTGCACGTATGTAGCAGATGGGCAGTTGTCCTCATATGGACCCCTAACAACTAGAGCAGGGGCTATCCCAAAAGCTGTTGCCTGTGTGTGGGCTATGTCCCTCTAGCTGGCCTGCCATGTCTGGCCTCAGGGAGAGAGGATGGGCCTAGCCTCTTAAAGACTTGATGTGCCAGGGTTGGGAGAGATGTTGGGGAGGGGGGCGCACCCACTCAGAGGAGAAGGGGAGGGAGGACTGGAGGAGGACTGTGGGAGTGAGTGACTGGGAAGGGTCAAAGAGTGGGATATAAAGTGAATAAATAATAAACAAACACATATTTAAAAATCAAATTTAACTACTGAAACACTTCTCTCATGCAAGCCTCTCTTTTTTATCTTATTTTTTTTTATTGAAAAGGGATGTAAAAACTCTTTCTGATAAAATTAAAGATTTACATGGAAAATATTTCAGATAAAATAGAAGACATACATAGAAAAACACGTTAAAATTGACAATTTTCATGGAAAATTAAAGAGTAAAGTGGTAGACATGTAAAACATTGCTAAATTAATTGAAATATGAAATAGAAACATTTTATGATAGAAGTGAAGATTTACATGGAAAATATTTCTGATAGAAATGTAGAAAATGTAGAAAACATGTTAGAATTGAAGATTATCATGGAAAATTTTATATAGATATAATAATGGTAGGCGTAAAAGTAATCCTAAGTTGGTTGAAAGTGGAATAAACTTGAAGATTTACATGGAAAATATTTCTGATATAATTGAAGAAATATATAGAAAAGCATGTTAAAATTAAAGATTATCATGGAAACTATACAGATAAAATAATAGGCATAAAGATAATTCTAAGTTGATTGAAGGTGGAATTATAAATATTTTCAGAAAACATTGAAGAGTTACATGGAAAATATTTTTGGTAAAATTCAAAAAATATATAGACAAACATGTTAAAATTAACTATTTCATGGAAAAATTTACATAAAAAATAGTAGATATAAAAACTCTTTCTAAATTAATTGAAAGTGGATTTAGAAATATTTGTGATAAAATCAAAGATTTACATAGAAAACATTTCTGATAAAATAGTAGAAATATATAGAACGACATACTAAAATTGAAGACTACCATGAAAAATAATGCAGATAAAATAGTAGACATAAAAAATTACTAAATTATTTAAAAGGGGAATTACAAGCCTTTTCTGATAAAATTGAAGATTTACAAGAGAAATATTTCTGTTAATCTATATCTTTTTATGGGGGAGTTGAGTCCATTGTTATTAAGAGATATTAAGGAATAGTGATTGTTGCTTCCTGATATTTTCATGTTATTTTTATGTTTGTGTGGGTATCTTCTTTTGAGTTTGTTGGAAGAAGATTACTTTCTTGCTTTTTCTAGGGTATAGTTTCCCTCCTTGCGTTCGCATTTTCCATATATTATCCTTTGTAGGGCTGGATTTGTGGACAGATATTGTACAAATTTGGCTTTATCATGGAATATTTTGGTTTCTCCATTTATGATGATTGAGAGTTTTGCTGGGTGTAATAGCCTGGGCTGGCATTTGAGTTCTCTTAAGGTCTGTATGAAGTCTGCCCAGGATCTTCCAGCTTTCATTGTCTCTGGTGAGAAATCTGGTGTAATTCTGATTGGTCTGCCTTTATAAGTTACTTGCCTTACTTGCCCCTTTTCCCTTACTGCTTTTAAGAGTCTTTCTTTGTTTAGTAAACTTGGTGTTTTGATTATTATGTGACGGGAGGAATTTCTGTTCTGGTCCAGTCTGTTTGGCGTTCAGAAGGCTTCTTGTATGTTCATGGGCATCTCTTTCTTTAGGTTAGAGAAGTTTTCTTCTATAATTTTGTTGAAGGTATTTACTGAGCCTTTAACTGGCAAGTCTTCGCTCTCTTCTATACCTGTTATCTTTAGGTTTGGTCTTCTCATTGTGTCCTGGAGTTCCTGGATGTTTTAGGTTATCAGCTTTATGCATTTTGCATTTTCTTTGACTGTTGAGTCAATGTTTTCTATGTACCTGAGGTTTTCAAAGTATCTGAGGTTCTTTCTTCTGTCTCTTATATTCTGTTGTTGATGCTTGCATCTATGATTCCTGAATTCTTTCCAATGTTTTCTATCTCCAGAGATGTCTCACTTTGTGATTTCTTTATTGTTTCTACTTCAACTTTTAGATTCTGAATGGTTTTTTTCAGTTCCTTCACTTGATTGATTGTGTTTCTCTGTAATTCTTTAAGGGAATTTTGTGTTTCTTCTTTAAGGGCTTCTGCCTGTTGACCCATGATCTCCAGCATTTCTTTAAGGGGTTTTTGTGTTTACCCTTTTAGGGCTTTTACCTGCTGACTGATGTTCTCCTGCATTTCTTTAAGGGAGTTATTTAAGTCTTTCTTAAAGCCCTCTATCAGCATCATGAGCTACAATTTTAAATCCAACTCTTGCTTTCCCTGTGTGTTGGGGTATCCGAGATCTTGTGGTGGGAGAACTGGGTTCTGATGTTGCCATGTGGCCTTGGTTTCTGTTGGTAGGGTTCTTGTGCTTGCCTTTTGCTATCTTGTTATCTCTGGTGCTAATTGGTATTGTCTCTGACTGGAGTTTGTTCCTCTGGTGGGCCTGTAAGCCTGTGTCCTTACTCCTCTGAGCTCTGAGGTGAAAGCAGTGCTGGGAGTTCACTCTCTCCTGCTAGGCTATGCACAGAAGGCTGTGGAGTCTCCTGGCTCCCTGGTGCAGCAATTCTCTCTTCATTGTTTCATGCTTTTCTTCTCTTTCCCTCTGGTCTCCATTCCAGAGCCAATTATCTTTGCAAAGCTTGTAGTCATGCTTGTGTAATGAGATGGATGCACACTAAGACTACACTGTTTCACAAATAAACATTTTGCTATGATTGCATGCAGCATAATTCCAATTGCCTGATGATGGAGGACTTACTAACTATCAGCTCATTTCCAGTATTTGATGTAGTCTAAATAGAAGAAAAACAAGACAAAACAACAACAACAACAATAAACCACTTTATTTCATGCTTCTTCTTACATCAACTTTAGCTAAATACTGATGGAGTATTTCTTTTATGTATTATTTTTCTGTGAATATTCTATTTGCTATTAATCATACTTTTTTGGTTTAAAAAATAAGGGGCATCTCAGGTTTTCTTTTTGTTGCCTTTGCCAGCTGTTTTGGCTCACAAAACACTGCAACCTTTTAAAGTGGCTTTGGTAAGGAATCTCTGGTTAAAATGCCATTTTAACTGATGGCTTATTTAGAAATTTCCCTTGGCATTTAGTTCAGAATAATTCACCATAATGTCTCAGGTTCAATAATGAGATCAACCAGTTATGTTGAACAGCTGAATAACAACTTTAATATGTGTTTAACTATATCAGCAATGTGTTGATGTTAACTAAAGGAGAAAGGGGTTATCTGAAGATCTTTAGATATGAATGTGGAGGATCCTACCTACATAAAAGACTTATAGTTGTCATTCATTTATATGTATGATTCCTGACTCAGCATGCTTATAGGATAACGTAAGTCAAAGCAAACCCCATCTCAAATATGAGAAAAGAAGTAAGTGGTGTGTTTTGTCCACTTAATATTTAATATTTGATCAGTTTTATGTCATACATAATAATACTTTCAACTCAATTTTACAAGTAAATCTAAGAGAAATATTAAACTTTCTAAAGGTAATCTTAGGGAATTTTTATTGTTCAAACTTATAGTAAGTGAAACACTTTCAGGAGTAGATTCTTCCTTTCTATCATGTGAGCCAAGTTCCTACATTCACATGATAAGGCTTGCGCTAGGAAAGTAGTAGAGGGATCAGTAGTTAGTCCTTTGTCTTAATTCCTGCCAAGGGTTTCTGAAAACATTCAACAATGAAATCTACAATAGATGGATAAATAGTAATGAAGGGGACATAAAAATGTTTAACATTCATTAATAAGAACAATCCTTATTTCAACCATATCATTTTGATAGATTCAATATAGTACAAATAACAAGTGCAATAATTTTTTCTTTCACTTTGGAATGATACTGTATAAGTTGCTAACAAATCTATATCAAAGTATAGTAGATTGTAAATGAATAAATTGCCAAAAAGATTTATTTATTGTTTTGCAGGACTTATTATATATTAAATCTATAAACACATTAGTTTAGTGACATATGTTCAGAAGAATTAATAATTATGTGGTGGAACATGCTTGTTATACCATGAGATTGAGGCAGGAGGATCACTGGTTTGAGAAGAGCCTTTTCTAAACCTAAATGTGATTACAAGACCAGCCTCAGCAACAAAGCAATCCCCATCTCAAATATGAGAAAAGAATAATCTCTTTTTAGTAAGTGGTGTGTTTTGTCCACTTAATATTTAATATTTGATCAGTTTTATGTCATACATAATAACAATTTCAACTCAATTTTACAAGTAAATATAAGAGAAATATTAAACATTCTAAAGGTAATCTTAGGGAATTTTTTTTGTTCAAATGAGGAAAAGGAAAGACAAGTGAAATAAACCCAGGAGTGCTCACTGGTAAAAACAAATGGTGTTGAACACCGAGGCATGTGTCTAAAGTCTCAGCTAACCATGAGGCTAAGAAAAAGTAATGCAAAGGACACTGTCAATCAGACAAAATGGCAAACAACAAATTGGGAAAAGATCTTCACCAACCCTACATCCAACAGAGGTATAATATCGAATATATACAAAGAACTCAAGAAGTTAGATTCCAGAGAGCCAAATAACCCTATTAAAAAATCAGGTACAGAGCTAAACAAACAATTTTCACCTGAAGAACTTCAAAAGGCTGAGAAACACCTTAAGAAATGTTCAGTATCATTAGTCATTAGGGAAATGCAAATCAAAATAACCCTGAGATTTTACCTTACACCCATCAGAATGGCTAAGATTAAAAACTCAGGAGACAGCAGGTGTTGGGGAGGATGTGGAGAAAGAGGAACACTCCTCCACTGTTGTTGGGATTGCAGGCAGGTGCAACCACTATGGAAATCAGTCTGGCGGTTCCTCAGAAAACTGGGCATGACACTTTCAGAGGACCCTGAAACACCACTCCTGGGCATATACCCAGAGGATTCCCTGGCATACAAAAAGGACACATGCTCCACTATGTTCATAGCAGCCTTATTTATAATGGCCAGATGCTGGAAAGAACCCAGATGTCCCTCAATGGAGGAATGGATATAGAAAATGTGGTATATTTACACAATGGAATACTACTCAGCAATTAAAAACAATAAATTTATGAAATTCTTAGGCAAATGGTTGGATCTGGAATATATCATCCTAAGTGAGGTAACGCAATCACAAAAGAACACACATGGAATGCAGTCACTGATAAGTGGATATTAGCCCAGAAGTTCTGAATACCCAAGACACAATTCACATATCAAATCATTCCCAACAAGAAGGAAGAAGAGGGCCCTGGACCTGGAAAGACTTGATGCAGCATTGTAGGGGATTACCAGGACAGAGAAGTGGAAGGGGGTTGGAGAACGGGCAGAGGGAAGAGGGCTTATGGGACTTATGGGGAGGGGGAACCAGGAAAGGGAAAATCATTTGGAATGAAAGCAAAGAATATAGAAAATAAAAAAAAGAAATATTTGCTTAAGCTTGAGATGAATTAGGGAATGTATTGATCTGCACTTCAAAGAAAAAGAACAAAGGGAAGCATGAAAATACAAACAGTAATAACAGCACAATAAATAAAAGGTATTTTTTTTTACTAAAAGCCAAGTTAATCAGTAAATATTATATTTATAATTGCATATAGATACTTCAATGCTTATAGGTATACATTAACTTATATGGAACATATTTATATAGAGATAGTATTATATAGGTTTTACAACTAAATATATATAATATATTTAGTTAATATATTGTATGAAACTTAGATATACAAATTGTTTATGTTTTATTTTTTTAGCACAAGAATATATAAATTTAATATGCTTAAAATTTAAGTATATAATTACATAAAATGTCCCAGTTTACTGGAATTATACATTCACACTATATTACATTTTGGCTAAAATTATATATGTGATACATATGCTTAAAAATGATTGGGAAAATACAAACTAATAGATAAATAGTTTGTTGATAGTTCTTAGAAAATATTTTATAGGTAATATTTTCAACATTATTATTCATCAGTGAAATGCAAATTAAAACCACCTTGCAGTCTAGTTTTGTAAAGCAAAATCTAGCAGTGTAAAAACAAGCCACTGCTTTGTAAAGGTGATTTGCTTCTCTCAACCCAACCACTTTGTGTATTTACTACATTGGGAATTGATTGTTAACATATTTATGCTCTGCTTGAGTATTTTATTCTTAAGCATAGATATGTCCACCATAAATACACAATATGTAAATCAATAGCAATATATTGAGAATGTTCAAATCATTTATTCTACCTCCAAACTGAAACCAATGAATGAAAAGCATGAGGTATGATATAAAAAAAGAGAAATATTACTCATAAATGAGTGAAAAATAATAGTTGTGAGACTTGTCCAAAAGTCGAATGTCAAGCCAAAAATCTGATAAGTATATATAGCCACCACCTGATTACATATGTGGATGGTTCAAAACCAGGTAAAAATATTAAATGATCTTAAAAAATACATTAGGCTCAGCCATGAGGTGGGACAGCACACATGCCATTAGAGGGACACTGTAATATCATTAAGGTTCTACTTTTAGGTTTATTAGTTCATATTTGTGTGTGTGTGTGTGTGTGTGTGTTCATTCCACAATGAAATTAAAATTAATTATGCATATTTGTGGCTTGTCCATTTTCTCCAATATGTTGCAAATGGAGTCCGGTGTAGATAGAGTGAACTAGAAGTTGTATAAGAGGATCTATATCATATTTCAAGACAATGTGGCAGGATTATGTATATACATATGTATAATGTATATGTTATGCCTGGATATGAATATACGCCTGTGAAGTATAGTATACATAATTTTTTCTTGTCCAAGACAACAAGAAAGCAAGCAGATCTTTCACTGAGGTACAATACATAGAGTAAATATAATGGTCGTGAAGAATCAGGCTAGTCTTTTGCATCAAGGTAAATAATTTATATCTTCTAGAGAGAAATGTGAGTGTTCAATGGGTATAATAATACTATATTATGCATTTAATAGTCTTTATGGTAATCAAAGGAAATGCGGAAGAATTATCTGTCACAAGGGCTAGTACCAATGGGAAGAAATTTTTATTTATTCATTTACATTTCAGATGATATCCCCCTTCGAGGTTACCCATTCACAAATCCCCCATCCCATCCCATGAATACAGTGTAGGGATGCTCTCTTGTGCACTGCGTTAAAACCTTCACCTGTCAATAGAGAGCTGCCCAATAGCAAAGCGGGGAAGAATAGGCAGACCTTCCAGGAAAAGATAGCAATTCTGGGAAGGAGTCAGGCACAAGACATTAGCCACAGGGATGTGGAGGAAGTCAGGCCTATGAAACTGAAGACAGGTAACCAGTCACGTGGCAGACATAGAATAGTATACATGGGTTGGTAAACGAGCCCAGCTTAATAAATAAATGAGTCCCAATTTGCAACCCCACCAGCAGTGGAGGAGTGTTCCTCTTTCTCCACATCCTCTCCAACACCTGCTGTCTCCTGAATTTTTAATCTTAGCCATTCTGACTGGTGTAAGGTGAAATCTCAGGGTTGTTTTGATTTGCATTTCCCTAATGACTAATGAAGTTGAGCATTTTTTAAGATGCTTCTCCCCCATCCGAAGTTCTTCAGGTGAGAATTCTTTGTTTAACTCTGTACCCCAATTTTTAATAGGGTTGTTTGGTTTTCTGGAGTCTAACTTCTTGAGTTACAACCACTCTGGAAATCAGTCTGGCGGTTCCTCCGAAAACTGGGCACCTCACTTCCAGAAGATCCTGCTATACCACTCCTGGGCATATACCCAGAGGATTCCCTACCATGTAATAAGGATACATGCTCTACTATGTTCATAGCAGCCCTATTTATAATTGCCAGATGCTGGAAAGAACCCAGGTATCCCTCAACAGAAGAGTGGATGCAAAAAATGTGGTATATCTACACAATGGAGTACTATTCAGCCATTAGAAACAATGAATTCATGAAATTCTTAAGCACATGGATGGAGCTAGAGAACATCATACTAAGTGAGGTAACCCTGACTCAAAAGGTGAATCATGGTATGCACTCACTAATAAGTGGATATTAACCTAGAAAACTGGAATACCCAAAACATAATCTACACATCAAATGATGTACAAGAAGAATGGCGGAGTGGCCCCTTGTTCTGGAAAGACTGAGTGAAGCAGTATTTGGCAAAACCAGAACGGGGAAGTGGGAAGGGGTGGGTGAGAGGACAGGGGGAGAGAAGTGGGCTTACAGGACTTTCAGGGAGTGGGGGGCTAGAAAAGGGGAAATCATTTGAAATGTAAATAAAAAATATATAGAATAATAAATAAATAAATAAATAAATAAATAAATAAATGAGTCTCTGTGTCATTGTTTGGGAAGAGGAGTGAACAAGGTAAGTCTGAATGATTATAATGCAACATAGAGATTAGGTTCTAATATACTCGTTTTACAAATCATAACTTTGATATAACTATATAACACATCAACTTTTACTTAAATGATTTCCAACCACAGATTAGATAGACCTAGCCAGATAAAATGGATGGTCCTTTGTCACTCAAGAGCATTTAGAGGATGTCATTTTGACTCACAACTAATAACATTCCCTTGAAAAATTTAATTCAGCAAGTTGTGCTTTTCAATCAACTTTTGCTTTCGTTGTTTTCTTTGTGCTGTTCTCCAAAATCTGATGACTTTGAGCTCTTCTTCCTGCTAGTGAGAATGACTTATGTTACTCGATATTGCTTCTTCCATTTTCCTGTGTCCCTAATTCCAACTAATGAACTAACTGGTTTTAGAGTTTGTTTCCTCATAAGATATCTTTTCCTTCATACATCTCTGAAAAAATTAATTGTATAGGAAAATAAGTTGTGCCTCTAGGCATTTTCCAATAGCATACTTATTATTAATATTCCTCTTGACAGAGTTCACCATGTTCTGATAATGTTGAAAATTACCTTGCCTGAAGGAAATAGAAATTGTAAAACAAAATGCAGAATGTCTATTATGTTTTACACTTATGCATTTTATGCTATGTGATCTTTAGAAAAATATGGTGTTTTACAAAGATTGTACAATATACCCATACACCACAGGACAACCAAATCCTGTCATTTTTTACATTATATGTTTTATATTTTTAATTTTGTAAGCCACACACTAGCATCCTCATTATGAAACATCAAAAAATTAATTAGATTAAAATTGCTTATGATGCTTAACCTTATCCCTTAATGATAAGTAGATGTTTTTAGAAGTATAAACTCAAATGTAAGCTTTTAGTAGCCCTGAGCTACTTAGCTAAAAACTGAACCTCCATGAAGCATATTAGCTGGATATATTCAATCACAATACATTTAATATATATTTAATATATTATTAATTTAGTGAAATATATATGTATATACACATGTATATATATATATAATCATATATAAACAAATATTTCATAGTATATGACATTACTAGCCAAGATGGGTTATTTGCATCAAAGAATGTACAAATTATTTAGCTACTTTTCTTGCTATTTATTACCTGCCTTTTAGTATTTGCTTTCCTTCCATATTAGCATTTATTTATCTGCTTCATTCATCATCATTATGATGTGAACTGATATGATATGAATATTATTAATGCATCCAAATTTCTGCTAAAGAATCATCAAACACATTCTAGTTACATGCTGTGTATTGATCTAAGTTGTTCTCTTGTCAGATCTTAGGATCTTGTTATTTTACATAAGAAAGTAATGAACATAGCTACTTTCCAGGTACCTGTTTTATTTAAATGCCAACAAATCATGTATATGTATATGTTGTAAATGCATATGTATAAACTATATGTATAGATACATTAATAATATGTTTTCCACATACACTATTCATTTAAGTAAAGGAGTATCTTTTCTACTTTATTTGCATATTTTCAGTTGATTTGAGAATAGATCTCTTGCACTTACCATTGCATCATTTTCTAGAAAGTTTTTTTTATTCGATATAATTTATTTACATTTCAAATGATTTCCCCTTTTCTAGCCCCCCCACTCCCCGAAAGTCCCGCAAGCCCCTTTCTCTTCCCCTGTCCTCCCACCCACCCCTTCCCACTTCCCCGTTCTGGTTTTGCTGAATACTGTTTCACTGAGTCTTTCCAGAACCAGGGGCCACTCCTCCTTTCTTCTTGTACCTCATTTGATGTGTGGATTATGTTTTGGGTATTCCAGTTTTCTAGGTTAATATCCACTTATTAGTGAGTGCATACCATGATTCACCTTTTGAGTCTGGGTTACCTCACTTAGTATGATATTCTCTAGCTCCATCCATTTACCTAAGAATTTCATGAATTCATTGTTTCTAATGGCTGAATAGTACTCCATTGTGTAGATATACCACATTTTTTGCATCCACTCTTCTGTTGAGGGATACCTGGGTTCTTTCCAGCATCTGGCAATTACAAATAGGGCTGCTATGAACATAGTAGAACATGTATACTTATTACATGGTGGGGAGTTTTCTGGGTATATGCCCAGGAGTGGTATAGCAGGATCTTCTGGAAGTAAGGTGCCCAGTTTTCAGAGGAACCGCCAGACTGATTTCCAGAGTGATTGTACCAATTTGCAACCCCACCAGCAGTGGAGGAGTGTTCCTCTTTCTCCACACCCTCTCCAACACCTGCTGTCTCCTGAATTTTTAATCTTAGCCATTCTGACTGGTGTAAGATGAAATCTTAGGGTTGTTTTGATTTGCATTTCCCTAATGACTAATGAAGTTGAGCATTTTTTAGGATGCTTCTCCACCATCCGAAGTTCTTCAGGTGAGAATTCTTTGTTTAACTCTGTACCCCATTTTTTAATAGGGTTGTTTGGTTTTCTGGAGTCTAACTTCTTGAGTTCTTTATATATATTGGATATTAGCCCTCTATCTGATGTAGGATTGGTGAAGATCTTTTCCCAATTTGTTGGTTGCCGATTTGTCCTCTTGATGGTGTCCTTTGCCTTACAGAAACTTTGTAATTTTATGAGGTCCCATTTGTCAATTCTTGCTCTTAGAGCATACGCTATTGGTGTTCTGTTCAGAAACTTTCTCCCTGTACCGATGTCCTCAAGGGTCTTCCCCAGTTTCTTTTCTATTAGCTTCAGAGTGTCTGGCTTTATGTGGAGGTCCTTGATCCATTTGGATTTGAGCTTAGTACAAGGAGACAAGGATGGATCAATTCGCATTCTTCTGCATGCTGACCTCCAGTTGAACCAGCACCATTTGTTGAAAAGGCTATCTTTTTTCCATTGGATGTTTTCAGCCTCTTTGTCGAGGATCAAGTGGCCGTAGGTGTGTGGGTTCATTTCTGGATCTTCAATCCTGTTCCATTGATCCTCCTGCCTGTCACTGTACCAATACCATGCAGTTTTTAACACTATTGCTCTGTAGTATTGCTTGAGGTCAGGGATACTGATTCCCCCAGATTTCCTTTTGTTGCTGAGAATAGTTTTAGCTATCCTGGGTTTTTTGTTGTTCCAGATGAATTTGATAATTGCTCTTTCTAACTCTGTGAAGAATTGAGTTGGGATTTTGATGGGTATTGCATTGAATCTGTATAGTGCTTTAGGCAAAATGGCCATTTTAACTATATTGATTCTACCGATCCACGAGCATGGGAGGTTTTCCCATTTTTTGAGGTCTTCTTCCATTTCCTTCTTCAGAGTCTTGAAGTTTTTGTCATACAGATCTTTCACATGTTTGGTAAGAGTCACCCCAAGATACTTTATACTGTTTGTGGCTATTGTGAAGGGGGTCATTTCCCTAATTTCTTTCTCAGCCTGCTTATCCTTTGAGTATAGGAAGGCCACTGATTTGCTTGAGTTGATTTTATAACCTGCCACTTTGCTGAAGTTGTTTATCAGTTGTAGGAGCTCTCTAGTGGAGTTCTTTGGGTCACTTAGGTAGACGATCATGTCGTCTGCAAATAATGATAGTTTGACTTCTTCCTTTCCAATTTGTATCCCTTTGACCTCCTTATGTTGTCGAATTGCCCGAGCTAGTACCTCAAGTACAATATTGAAAAGATAAGGAGAAAGGGGGCAGCCTTGTCTGGTCCCTGATTTCAGTGGGATTGCTTCAAGTTTCTCTCCATTTAGTTTGATGCTGGCTACCGGTTTGCTGTATATTGCTTTTACTATGTTTAGGTATGGGCCTTGAATTCCTGTTCTCTCCAAGACTTTAAGCATGAAGGGATGCTGAATTTTGTCAAATGCTTTTTCAGCATCCAATGAAATGACCATGTGGTTTTGTTCTTTGAGTTTGTTTATGTAGTGGATTGTATTGATGGATTTCCGTATATTGAACCAACCCTGCATTCCCGGGATAAAGCCTACTTGATCATGGTGGATGATCGTTTTGATGTGTTCTTGGATTTGGTTGGCAAGAATTTTATTGAGTATTTTTGCATCGATGTTCATAAGGGAAATTGGTCTGAAGTTCTCTTTCTTTGTTGGATCTTTTTGTGGCTTTGGTATCAGCGTAATTGTGGCTTCGTAGAAGGAATTGGGTAGTGTTCCTTCTGTTTCTATTTTGTGAAATAGTTTGAAGAGTATTGGTGTTAACTCTTCTTTGAAGGTCTGGTAGAATTCTGCACTGAAGCCATCTGGTCCTGTGCTTTTTTTGGTTGGAAGACTTTCTATGACTCCTTCTATTTCTTTAGGCATTATGGGACTGTTTAGATGGTCTAGTTGGTCCTGATTTAATTTTGGTATTTAGTATCTGTCAAGGAAATTGTCCATTTCCTCCAGATTCTCCAGTTGTGTTGAGTACAGGCTCTTGTAGTAGGATCTGATGATTTTTTGGATTTCCTCAGTTTGCGTTGTTATATCTCCCTTTTCATTTCTAAGTTTGTTAATTTGGATACTTTCTCTGTGCCCTTTGGTCAGTCTGGCTAAGGGTTTATCTATCTTGTTGATTTTCTCAAAGAACCAGCTCCTGGTTTTGTTGATTTTTTGTATGGTTCTCTTTGTTTCTACTTGATTGATTTCGGCCCTGAGTTTGATGATTTCCTGCCTTCTACTCCTCCTGGGCGGAATAGCTTCTTTCTGTTCTAGGGCTTTCAGGTGTGTCATTAAGCTGGTAATGTATGCTCTCTCCATTTTCTTTTTGGAGGCACTCAGGGCTATGAGTTTTCCTCTTAGCACTGCTTTCATTGTGTCCCATAGATTTGGGTATGTTGTGTTTTCACTTTCATTATGTTCTAAAAAGTCTTTAATTTCTTTCTTTATTTCTTCCTTGACCAAGGTATCATTGAGTAGAGTATTGTTCAGTTTCCACGTGTATGTGGGTTTTCTGTTGTTTCTGTTGCTATTGAAGACCACTTTTACTCCATAGTGATCAGATAGGAGGCATGGGATTAGTTCTATCTTCTTATATTTGTTGAGGTCTGTCTTGTGACCAATTATATGGTCGATTTTGGAGAAGGTATCATGAGGTGCTGAGAAAAAGGTATATTCTTTTGTTTTAGGATAGAATGTTCTATATATATCTGTTAAATCTAATTGGTCCAAAGCTTCAATTAGTTTCATTGTGTCCCTGTTTAGTTTCTGTTTTCCTGATCAGTCCATTGAGGAAAGTGCAGTGTTGAAGTCACCCACAATTATTGTGTTAGGTGCAATGTGTGCTTTTAGTTTTAATAAAGTTTCTTTTACGAAAGAGGGTGCCCTTGCATTTGTGGCATAGATGTTCAGGATTGACAGTTCTTCTTTTTGTATTTTTCCTTTTACCAGCAAGAAGTGTCCCTCAGGGTCCCTTTTGATGACTTTGGGTTGAAAGTCAATTTTATCTGATATTAAAATGGCTACTCCAGCTTGTTTCCTGAGACCATTTGCTTGTAAAATTGTCTTCCAGCCTTTTACTCTGAGGTAGTGTTTGTCTTTGACCCTGAGGTGTGTTTCCTGTAAGCAGCAAAATGTAGGGTCCTGTTTACGTATCCAGTCAGTTAGTCTGTGTCTTTTTGTTGGGGCATTAAGTCCATTGATGTTAAGAGATATTAAGGAATAGTGATTGTTACTTCCTATCATTTTTGACGTTATTTTTTAAATTTGAATGCTTAACTTCTTTTGGGTTTGATGAAAGGTTACTATCTTGCTTTTTCCAGGGTGAAGTTTCCCTCCTTGTATTGGTGTTGTCCTCCTATTATCCTTTTTAGGGCCGGGTTTGTGGATAGATATTGGGTTAACTTGGTTTTGTCATGAAATATCTTAGTTTCTCCATCTATGGTGATTGAGAGTTTTGCTGGATATAGTAGTTTTGGTTGGCATTTGTGTTCTCTTAGAGTCTGCATGAGATCTGCCCAGGACCTTCTAGCCTTCATAGTCTCAGGTGAAAAGTCTGCTGTAATTCTGATAGGTCTTCCTTTATATGTTACTTGGCCTTTTTCTCTTACTGCCTTTAATATTCTTTCTTTGTTTAGAACATTTGGTGTTTTGATTATTATGTTACGGGAAGTATTTCTGTTCTGGTCCAGTCTGTTTGGAGTTCTGTAGGCTTCTTGTATATTCATGGGCATCTCTCTCTTTAGGTTAGGGAAGTTTTCTTCCATAATTTTATTGAAGATATTTGTTGTCCCTTTAAGTTGTAGATCTTCACTCTCATCTATGCCTATAATCCTTAGGTTTGGTCTTCTCATTGTGTCCTGGATTTCCTGGATATTTTGGGTTACAAGCTTTTTGCATTTTGCATTTTCTTTAACTGTTGAGTCCATGGTTTCTATGGAATTAATAATATGTTTTCCACATACACTATTCATTTAAGTAAAGGAGTATCTTTTCTACTTTATTTGCATATTTTCAGTTGATTTGAGAATAGATCTCTTGCACTTACCATTGCATCATTTTCTAGAAAGTTTTATTAAACTTTTCCTTAAAACATCTTTTTAAAAGGAGGGACTTTGTATGCCTGAGTTTAAGATGCACTGCATCCATACATGAACTAGTCAAAAGCTAAATAAAATGCATCTGAAAATATTTTACTGTTCTACTTTTTTTATATTACTGGTATTCTGTGTGTGTGTGTGTGTGTGTGTGTGTGCTTCCACACATACTTTCTGTGTGTATTTTGGCACCATATGTCTGTGCATTAATTGAGTGTATAGGGATGGAGGAATCAAGAAGGTGTTGGATGTGCAGAGACTATGGTTACAAATGGTTGTGAGCTGTCAATAGGAGCTAGGTCTTGAATACAGGTCCTTTAGAAGACCTGTGTATTCAGTGACTTTAACCACTGACCCATCTGTCCTGGGCTTATCACTCCTTCTCATGAAGGCTGCAGTCCCTCCTTTTATTCCCCCCAATATATTCACATGATTAATAATCAGAATCATATTTTAGACTTTTATAGCATTTAGTGTTACATCAGGAAGAGTTTTATTTGACCCAATACCAATATGTGCATAATTGAAATAATAAAATATTTATAGAGTGGCTTAAAATGATAAATTAGATGCTTCATACTAAGATTTTATAGATGATTTATGAAAATAAAAGTAAATGATATTTCTAGACTGATTGTACATAAATACTCCATAAACCTACATGAGAAAACCTAGTTAGGAACTTTGTTGCCACATACTTAAATAAAATAGAGCAATAATAGTTTTAATGCATGGACACGCATAAAGGTAGAGAAACAGAGACAGGGAGAGTCAGAATGAGACAAAGAGAAAAAGGAGACAGGGAGAGAGAGAGAGAGGCCAGGAGGGAAGAAGGGGAAAAGAGAGGGAGAGAGAATCAATCCTAAATACTTTGGAAACTGCCTTATGCATAAACCAAGAGATTAAGGTTCCAGTGAGTTGTAGAACATCAAAGAAACAATCAGGGCTGAAGGAAAAGGGAACACAGAAGCTGGAGGAAAGCACAAGTTTCAACCTCAAAGAACTTCCACAAGTACCTTGTGTGGAGTCTATTTACATGGAAAACACCCTAACAGGCCACACGGAAGCCTGTAAAGCAGAAGAAAAGTTATGAGGATTAGTCATTGAATCTTCCTGCTTTCTTTATTTCCTTGGCCAAATCCTCCAATAATAATCCATAAGCTTACTTTGTTTAAGTCAGGCAGACATCAATTCAGGCTTCCATGGGCATAGACTTTACATTCTTACTCTCCGCCTCAATCTGGAACACGGGTGTTACTAATGATTTTCTGAAATCTACAGCTCTGGGGACAGCTAGATTTTCTACGAGAATGATTATTCATAGCCTAGTGATGTAGCTGCATTGACCTAGAGCAGTGAATAAATACTTGCTGTTCCATGTTCACAAAAGCATCTGACCTGGACTAGGACAAAATGCCATCGAATGTAGAGAGTGGTGGACTTTATTCAGATACATTCTGAATCAGTTCAGAGTACTAGAGTACTGATGACCAGAAAGGATGGTATTAGCTTTCACAATCCAAATTCTATGCAGCCACTAATTTAACAGATTGATCCAAATATACATTACACTATAAACTATAGAGAAACACATGGAGCCATTTTATAGCCTAGGAAAACTTGCTCTCGATAGACAATTCATAGAGCACAGAAGTCTTGATGTCATAGATGCTTTTGATTTGAGGAAGATTATTGGAATGTTCTGGAAAACATGAAAAACAAAGATGACAAAAGCAGGCATATCTTATGTGGCTCTTTATGTAGCCAACAGGAATCAGGAGAATCTCAAACACACTTGCAGTGAAATGAAATTGCTCTGAGGTAGAATGAAGTACTAAGAATAGCAAGAATGTAATATATATTATGGTCTGAAATGAAAATGCTATAAACATGCAAGGAAAGAAACAACAGACCTGTAAGATGTTACCATTAAGTTTATCCATCTATAAAATTCAAGGAAACATAAGTGGCCCAGTCTCAAATATGTAATAGTCTTCAGTTCCATCTGAAGATGTACAAATGTAACATTTACTGGTAACTTTTTTTAAATCAGTATTGGGATGTTCTATGTTTTCACTAGAATTACTGATTAAGCTCTTTTGTACAAGTAGAACACTTGGCTAAATCTACCTCAAACAAAATGATGAGAAGGAAAAGGAAGGGAAAACTATTTTTTTAGTATAAAAAAAAAACAATCAAGAGGACTCATCAACTTGAGAATAGGCAAAATAGTCACTTAAATAACTATAAAAAAGTCATAATAACTGTGTTTCTGGAGCATATAAAATTTAGAAGTAGCTATTCCGTGGGATGATCATGGCTGCATTGTAATTATGACTCTAGGTATATAATATCCTTTATGTGCAATAGTGGGATTCAGTAACCCTAGAATTTGTTTCTCAAGAAGAATTCAGATGATTTTCAGATTTAGGCAACAGAAAGCCTAATTCATGTTACCTCCTTGCAAAGTACCCACCTACTTTCATTTATGCCTTAAGATTTTGTATAAGCTTAAACTTATATATGGAATGAAGAGAGGCAGAATTGAAGACTCAAGGGTAGCATAGTAAGGAACAACCTGATGTGTTTAGCTGGTGACACCACCTGGGACCATGGTGGATTTCTGGCCTGTGCACCAGTAAGGGCCATTTCTGGACCCGTGGAAACAGCAGGGGTCTACCACCAGCAAAGGCAGGCAGATGTCCCTGGTCTGGGCTCTGCCCTAGGAATATTGATGTCTGAGGGCTGGGCAGAGCTGACCCCATCCCTTACCTGGGCATGGTAGAACTGGCCCTTGGGGCATGGGAGGAGTAGAGACAACCCTGCCCCAATTAGCTGCAGTACTCTAGAGAGAACATTTCTGGAGTTGTATGTGGACTAATCCCCAAGCATAGTAGTGTGGGAGACCTAACCCACCACTTATAGATACCCTTAACTCCCTCGGCTCTCACCACCTGTGGCAGGCAGGAGACCTGGCCCTGGGTTCATGAGAGCAGAAGAGGTGTCCCTAATCCTTACCAGCTGTGGCCCTGCACCTTGCCTGGGCAGCCAAGTAGAGCTTGCCCTGGATGTTGGGTTGGGGTTGGGGGGGCAAGCTAGTCTAGAGGATGAGAATGTGTGACTCCTTTCCATCCCTTTTGCCACTGACACTGGCAATAGAGAGTTGGACTTGACAAAACCATGAGAGAGGGTATACTCTGCCCCTTCACCCACTGTAGCATTCCAGAGAGCAAGCTGTGCACCTCACCTTGGCAACACTGTAGAGCAGTCCCTAGATGTGGGAGAGCCAACCTTATCTCCTGTCTTCTGGGAGGGACACCTCTCTCATCGTCTACGGCAGACTGGAGAACTGGCCCTCATGAAACTGACAGTACTGGCAGTATCCTTCACTGGTTAGACACTCAAGAGAGCAGGTCCTGAACCTCACCTGGGTGGGATGGTAGAGCTGGCCCTGGTAGTTGGCTTGCTCATGAGCCAGCGCTAAGGGCCTGAGAGCAGGTGGTTGGGTGACTAGCTCAGGCCCAAACCCAAGGCTTTGAATTGACCCACCCAACATCAACCCTTTCTATGAACTGTTGGAGTGTATGAAGGGGCTGCTCCTCCAGATTCAAAACTACAGTATCTCTATGTCACAGGGCAACAACATGATATCTGAGAGTAGTTACAGCAAGGCTACAGTATCTATAGAATAGAAGAAGTCAAAGGCCTCTTACCAGACTAAGGAGTCATTGCAACAAAAATTTTGCAAGCAAAGAACTATGAACAAAAGGGTGTACCATGGGCCACTGTGACACTGTACAGCTTCCACATGAGATTTTATTTTTCTCTTTGAGGTGGAGGTTACAAGGGTGGAGGGCAGGTATGAGGAGAGGAGAGGATGAGTGGGATTGAGGTGCATGATGGGAAATTCACAACGAACCAATAAAATATTTAAAATAAAATAAAATTCACAAGCAAGGAGATCATGCAGTCTTCTACATAGGTTCCAATAAACAATGTATGTCAGGAGACATAGCATGTGTGAGGCCGTGCAGGTAAAATCTAAATTATAGTATATCAGAAAATCTGAAACAATGGGACTGGATTGAGCAAAAGAGAAAGATTATTCGTGCCACAAAAAGCTAGAAGTGTTGTTGGGTGATAGTAAAAATACTAGTGATTGCTGGGACTTGGGAGCCAGGGATTCAGGATAAAGTACAGAGGATTTTAGAGCAATAGTCCTTGTAATACTATAGGCATGGGTACCTGCCATACTACATTTGGTAAAACTAATGGGAAATATGGAACCATAGTATGCATGTGAAATGCTTTCTTAAAGGTTGTTTCTAAAGTGTAGCCTTCTGCTGATAGGCTCTTTCAGAAGACTTGAAACTTTAATTGTTCAACATCATGTTGAAGGAAATAGATTACAGATGTGAGATGCATCCTTTACCTTGTCCTTGTCTCTATCTGTTTTCACTAACTGGGAGCTATAGGATGATCAGGTAAATTTCTTCTATCCTGCTCCCTTTCCACACATTTTCTGCTATGTCTTAGGTAACAAGCTTTACTGAAAATGGACTGAAAGTTCTGACAACTTGGACCCAAATAATAAATAAATAAATAAATAAATAAATAAATAAATAAATAAATATTTCTATCATAAATTGTTTCCTTTGGTCATTTATCAAGGATGTAAAGTTAACACAAAATTCTAAGGTAAATCGAGTAAGTTCTAAGCTAAACTTGTGCGCCATTGCATGCTGTCAGTCACCAGGTCTACCACTGATGTACAGGGTGGTGATGAGTTTTAGATAATTATCATACAGATATTTGCTGTGGTCAGAGTTCTGGACATATCACATTAATTTATTTTTCCTTTGGAATATCTTCTCCTATAAATGTCTGTTGCCTTTACATATCTTTGGTCAAGTGTATGCTCAGACTTACAGTAGGCTTTTACAAGTTATTGCACATTTTGGATTGTGATTCTCTTTCACTTGTGAATTTTGCTCTTTACTGTCTCCACACGTCTTTGGAAAAAGCAAGCAAGCAAACAAAACTAAACAACTTTGAATTTTAATGAAACTTAGCTAAGCCATTCTTTTTGGAAATGAGAAGATTTAGACTTCTGCTTTTCCACTCAGATAATGAAAAATAACAGTGTTGTAATAAAATAGAAGCAGCAGCGTTTGGTCTTAAAAGGGAAGAACAGATTAAGAAAGAGAGAAATAACAAGGCTGAAGAAATGACTCAGTGATGAAGCATGCCTGCTGCTCTTGCAGAGGGCTCAAGTTTGGTTCCCAGAACCCACATGGGTAACTCAGAGCTGACTGTGACTTCAGTTTCAGGGGCATTCAGTGTATTCCTTCCGGTATCAGCAGGCACTAAACTGTGAACAGACACAAATACACATAACTAAAAGATGAACATTAAATGAAAAGAAAAAAACAGGTGATTGAAAAAACTCAGAATCATTGCTAGACTTCTAAGGACAGAGCTGAGAAACCTAAACTGGTCTCAGGTATACAGATTTCTGAATCATCTAGTTCCAGAAAATAGGACATTTGAAAAATCTACATTTAGAAACATTATTTTATTTCTACTCCTAGTTACAAAAGAAGACTTCATATTTAAAGGCAGGGGTACATAAAAGATCATTCACCAAGTTAGAATGTCCTTTACTGCAAATATTGTTCATGTTTTGTTTTATTGAGTATTTATTTACAGATATCACAATTTGCTGTTCTAAAGGATAAACTGCTGTGAAGAAAGAACATGATATAAAAGTCTACAACTTAAGTGCGAGTGTTTTCTGAACTGTTTTGCATTTAACTTTTTTGACCAAGAGTAATGTGAGTTCCTTGCTTTTTGTAGGACTCTGAGAAGTTCACTTTCCATTATAAATTGGAAAACATCAAAAACCTTTTGTCAACAAACTTCTGGATTGCATAATTTCCCCCGCCCTCTCCACTTTGCTTTGGCTTTAGGGTACTTTACAAAGAGAAAAGAAAAGCATTGGAAGACGAGAAAATCTCCAAACATTGGTTTTAATTTCTTATAAAAGGTATGTTGTTGATTAAAGAACTCAATTTTCTCTAATGAGAACCTGATCCACACTAGGAACAATCTCTTCATCTCCAGTCTGTGATGTCAAAAGTACAAAGTCAGCCATAAGCTGAATGAGTCAAAAAGGTTTGGGAAGCATTTAAGCAATGTGGGCTTTGTTTGGAAGTTCAGTTATCACAGGTAAACAGAGCTGGTGTGCACTTCAGTATGCCAGGCACAGGGAGAAATCAGAACACTGATGTCCCTTGTATTTACTACAGTCATTTCCTAGAGAGATATTCACAAACTAACTTCTGAATGAAGTGAACAGGCAACAATTGGAAAACCACTGTTGTGCATTCATCCTCGTTGAATGGTTATGTAGCAAACAAAAGTAGCGTCATTCAAGTATTTCATGGAAGCTCTGAGCCCTGTGTTTCCCTTTAAAGAATAACATGCATTTTTCATAAGCATATGTCAAGTTCACACAGTACCAACTTAAGACCCATGCAATGCAATTCATATTTCTTCTGCATGTCCCATTGGGATAAAATTGTAATGCTGGTTTTCCTTTTACGAATGATTTTATTTCATAATTTTTATTTATATTGTTTATAGATTTAGGAGACAATGGTGGCAGCCTACCATTTTTCAGATCTTTTAGATCTAGATGTTCATATTGCCAACCTTGTTATGAAGTCATGTATTTTTGCATCAACTATAGAAGGTATTTTTCATAAAAGGAAAATGAGGAGTGACAAAATTGTCCAAATACCCTAGAAATTGTGACATAGATTGGTGCAAATAAAACAAACCAAACTGTGCTTCCATGTTTCCTAAAACAGAAAATTCAGATGTATTTTGAATGAGGAAGAACTTTTACCCTTACAATTAAGATAACAGGGAAATGGAACTATTATTTTTCTTTCCCAACCTTTCCTTATTTTCATTACTTGAAGTAAAATCTTGCTGTGTTCCTCAGGGTATCCTTGATTCCTGTTTTGAAGTAAATCTCTTGTCTCTACTTCCAAAGAATTTACCTGCTGCCCTTCTCTCTCTCTCTCTCTCTCTCTCTCTCTCTCTCTCTCTCTCTCTCTCTCTCTCTCTCTCTCTCCCCTCTCTCTGTATATGTATGTATGTAACTATGTATGTATGTCACCGTACTCTTTGTTTTAGTAAGGATCAGGGCTCTTCATAATCTTTAAGGACACCATGACAAATTCTCCCAAGACACAAAGGACATTTTAGGACAATATTTGCATCATGATCACTTCAAGAAAATGTTTATTTCTACATACCACCACCTTGGTTATTGAATTTATCCACATAGGACTATTAAAACTTCTAGTTTCATATGTTTGTTTGTGTTAATGAGAGCTCTACCGGATTATATTACTGAGTTATTTTTTAGATAATCAGAATCCATTAAGGCCTATAGTAAATCCCTAGTGTAGACTATCTTAAACAATATTCAGAATAACTCTGTAGTGTGGGCACAGTAAACATTCTTGTTCCAGTGAAGGAAACTTGGCCTTAAAGATTGAAGATTTTATCTCAGCCAATCTGTCAGAATGTATCTTTCCAGGACTTGACTCCAAGTTGTTTTATATTGGCACTGACTTTACAACCATAGTACTTTCCTCTTCTATCTAGATAACTTTCATATTTTGAGAATGAGAAGTTAGCCAAATCTCAAGATATTTTTTCGTAGCTTATTGTTCTAATTTTCATTTTTTATCTTTAATAATGAATGTTCTTTCCAAAGCAATTTTATGAGTAACTGCAATTTAGCTGAGCAGGAAATGACATGTATTAAATTTCTTGAGTTTCGATACCACCATGCTCTGGATCCTCTCTAGGTATTATATTAATATCTTTAGTGAATATTGAAATAAACTTGTACCTATGTAGGAATGGTGGTCTCTGCCTGAAGACATACAATTATAAACCTCAGCTTCAAGTTATATGCATTCCTGTGAAAATGAAATTTTCCACAGTTTGATCTTGGATGTGTTCACACTCTCTTGATGCACTGGAAATCCACACATCTGGTCAGAGAAATGGAAAAGAAAATTGAGGTCTTGCAACAAATGAAAAAAATAAACAATTCCCAGACAAACACATGACTTCTTTCCTAGAATGAGTGAAATTAGGGCTGAAGGAATACATGGGTCCAGCTGCAATAGAAGGCCGTGTGTCTTAGTCTTTTAAGGATTTGTTTAAGATACCCAGCTGTTGTGTTCTCCCACAGGTTACTCTCATTCAATAAAGATGAGAATTCAGAAACTCTGTATCATTTAAATCACAGTTAATCAGATTCTGGCCCATATCCAAAGTTAAGAGGTACTTCATAAATGAAATAACTGCATTATAGAGCATATAGATTCTTTGTTTGATACTTCTGACAGAGGTTACCTATGGCCATATAAAAGATGTCCTTGTTGGCTTGAGTACAGGGGGAGTATCTATGTAAGAAATGTAGAAATGTCTACAGTAACAGTGAAACAGATATTGGGTAACTTGAAAGTTACATAGGTATCTAAAGAAAAAGAAACATTATTTCTCAATATTACTTTGAGAGTGTAGAAAACATTAGTCCTTGATTAGGAAGCTAAATGAAGAAAATAGTCCTTACTAGTATGGGCAGTATGCCCAATCCCTTTAAAACCAAAGTATAAGGAAAAGTTGACATAGGGTACATTTACTTCTCTTTTGTTTCTCCAGGTACTGGGATATCTCTCTGTTAATACATAATTAAAAATACAATAAATCATTAAAACACAAGTAAAGCAATGACATCAATGACAAATATACCAAAAACAACCTCCAGGAAGTCAGCCAATTCTGACATGTATTAATTATAGCTAGTATTTAAATCATTTTACCAACTATGGTAGATATTCAATCTACATTTATTTAATTAATGAGCAATATTAAGTCAAATGGTACATGATATTAGATCACAAAACAATTATAACCAAGGATACATACTTACCTCTCTACACCTATATCCTTCCACAGATGCCTAGATAATGGATGGAGGAAATCCAGAAACATATCAGATTTATTTTTAATTCATACAAATGATAGCATAGGGCTTTGAGAATTATAGCATGATATACTTAAATATAATTTGTACTCACAGGTGTGGGCAAAGGACATACATATCAAAGGAAAGTTTTGACATACGTTTTTTGTCCATTCGTATCTGGTTTACACCATCTGGCAAATTGGAACTCAAGACAATAGTACTTAAGGATGGTCTTGTCTTCACTCCATTGGTTAATTCAGTCTAAATTTAAGATTATTGAAATCCATATATTTCTGAAATATGATATTAATGAACTAGATCCTTGGAGAAATATATATTTTTCCAGTAATAGAGAACCAAAATCCTCGTAGGCTTTTTTGCTACTAATATTGTTTGCAAAAGCAAGGATGAAGCACATGGTTTTGTCTTCATTTGTATTCAGGATCTCAAACGGAAAGGAAATGGAATATCTGAAGTTCAACTAAATAATATTTACAGATAAAAATTTAAAATGATTCATCACCCTAGGTCACAAATATCAAGAGCCTTTTTACTTCTTCTCTAATGAGAATTTGGCTTTCTAGCCGTCTCAAGGTAAACAGAATTTTGAATGTTTTATCTCCTACTAGTTTGTAAATTAAGATTCTAAGTTGAAGTGTGAATGTTTTCTATTTTAAAATTTTATTTTAATGTGTATTTAAAATGTTTTGCCGGCATGTATGTCTGTGTACCACATGCATGCTTAATGATCACAGAGCCAAGGAGAAGATACTGGTTCCTCTGCTATTGGAGTTACAGATACTTTTGAGTTACCATTTGTGCCCAGATTATTAAACCAGGGTCATTTGGGGGGGGGGTGACAAGGACTAGTGACCTAGTCTTATCTAGTCCAGAATCTTATGATTGCGATATTAAATTTTCTACATCTTGTCTCTTCCACAGGAGGCCTACATGCTGTGACTTTTGCTACCACCACATCTCTTTAGAGATACCTGCGATGTTCCAACTCATTTTGCGAATATTCGACACCATCATCATTGCCATTAAGGGTGTGGGTGGAGTTGTGCTCATGTGGTGTTGAGGAGAGCTACACTGGCTTCACAAAGAAGGATGGAGAACTCAGAAGAGTTGAGGTGGAATGTATGACCACCATCATGCAGAATATAAGACAGTACAGGATCCAAGACTGGCTCTTGACCAGACAGAAGGGTGTGAAGGATGGAACATAGCCAGGTTCTGGCTTATAGTCTAGACAACAAGGTCAGTGAAGACTGAGGAAGATTATAGCCCATAAGGAGCTGTAACACTTTTGGGTTTCTTGTGCAAGATCAGCACACTAAGTCCACTGACCTCTGGGGCCTCACTGTGGGTGTATTCAACTCAAAATGAGTGTCTGGACCTTAGCTGTTAATAAATAGTTTATATATCTATGAAATAAATTCCTACCTCTCATAAACAATGCCATATGGAAACCTAAATTTTCCTCTATTTATAGAGTATAAAGAGAATAAATTTTTTAACTAATGTAAATATATAGTTCTTAAACTGGAATTATTCTGTCATTTTAGCGTTGTATAATTACATGTGATTTATCAATATTCTACTAAAATTAGCATTGAATACCAGACTGTCTAAAGGCAACATATCTAGTCTGCAAATCATCATTGTGAGATATCTAAAACTTAAATTAAAGCATACTATTTGAACAAGATGGTACACTGTGAGGGACAGCCTTTTGGTATGAGAGTATCTATGATTTATCCCATGGCAACAGTAATTATCAAAATATAATCTTTAGCTTCTCTAACCTTGAAATATTTGCATATGACATATCATTGCTCCTTTGTCTTATCTCTTCAGTCTCTTGGTAGGGATGTTTAGATGAAATGAAGCTCAGACACAGCAGGCAGAAACTTGTAAGGTCACTTTGATTTATAAAACTGGCTACATCAGAGGAATAGGATATTTTATTCATGCAAGAAAAGGTTAAATTGCCAAATGGTACAAATTGAGAGCAATCAGCTTAGTTATTCAAGATGTCAGTCCATTATGAAGCTCTTGAGCTCATTTGGAAGAAAATTCATCCTAAGTTTTGAAGTAAGTACAACAACTAATAGACTAAGATATGAATATAGTCTTCTCCCTTCTCCCATAGGGGATATGTTTCAAGGTCTCTGATGGATTCCTTGATCCTCAGATAATATCAAACTATGCTTATATTTTGATTTTATACTTATGGTCCTATGATAAATTTCACTTTGTAAATTAAGCTCAGTAAGTGATTACCTGCAATAGCTAAAATAAAATAATGATAATAATTTGCAACAATAATTGTTAGGTGACTGTGCTCTCTCTCTCTAATTGCATTCCATTGGTCCTTTTTGTTCCTGACTCATAATTTTTCTGCAATGAGAGGAGGAGACTCATGTAGACACTGAGAGCTGTTGGAGGCTATTGAGCATCAAAACACTGAATTAGATGCAATAGTGACCAACAATAGATGCCAGTTTATGGAAGTTATAATCCATAGGCATCATCTGAAGGGAAACAATCATGAAACAAGAAGCATCCAGCATCATTTATGATAACAAGGTAAGCTCCAGATGCTTGAGCAGAAAAAAATAATATATTAAAGAACAGTAACTTGGTTATGACATTTCCAAATCAGTAAGCTTGTGAGAATAAACACTATATACTATGTTTCTTGTAGGAATTAACCTGGTGGTGAGGGAGGGCAGAACAATAAAAGCAAGGGTTCCATGCACCACCCTGTGAATTGTGTACAGAAATGGAAGAAAGGTGTACAGACAAACACACTAACTCCTGGGAAAGGCTACCTCTGAGGAAAAAAAAAGGCAGTGTCCACGCAGGACGAAAGTGTTCCACTGATATAGTGATGAGTAGACTACTGCATGAAACATTGTCAAATGTAATAAGATAAGAATGTAGGATATAATAGAATATCTAATTTATGGTATCAAAAATAGAAAAAGTGAGATAAAATCAGGGCATAGGTGCATGTTTGTTTTGACTTTTAACAATGGTGAGACTTTTATTTCAGTGAAAAAGTAGACATTTTAAGAAAGCATTCGGTTTGACCTAATAAACAGCGAGCTGTCACAGGAATTCAATCAGAGTGAAATAAAATCTTAACATTCACTTGAAGGATAAGAAATGACACGTGATAATGGTCTGACATGCTATCTTGTATACAGGATATAATAAAGCAGCGGTATTATGCTGATGAAAAATACATCTCCTTGTTGCCAAGGTCATCATGACTTAATTGCCTTGCATTTCTATCAGCAATTTATCAAATATGAATGCCCTCTGGGGAGAAATGTCTAAAACCTCCAGCTCTGTATGTAAATTGTTTCTTGTGACTTGTAAACAAAATGAATTACCAACATCTTTATAAACTATGAGTGCACATTTGAGGGCCAGAGATGAAAGGCAATGTTCATAATTAATAGTGATAACAAATAAAATGTACCCTCATTGTAACTCCATCATTGTGGTTTGAATGAAATTAAATGTGTGACACGTTTTTTTAGATTTGCTAATATTCAATTAAAATGTTCTTAAAACTGTACCATCTTATCAAAAGAAGAATGATAAATGAAAACTAACCTTTAACGTCCTATAAAATGGTGCTGTTGGCTTCTTCTAATTAGCTCACAGAGCAATTCACCTTCAAGTAGATTTTGTTTAAACCTCAAGGAACATCTCAAAAGAAGGGTCAGAAACAAAAGATAGGCTGTGAAAATGTATTTTCTAGATATGACCTGGGCACTGCACTCATGAGATGTCAAAAGCATAGTTTCCTAGGTAAAATATGCATAGTGACAATACTGGTTGACATGTCAACTCAAACAAGAACGTGCCATAAGTTCCCACCCCTAAACTAAGAGCTACAGGCAAATAATGGTTTTCGAGAGAAGAACAATCAGTCTCCTCCTGAAATAAGTGTACAGATTGGTTATCTGCCACCAAGTGAGTGGTCAACAACTCCAAACACATGAGGACATGGGGAGGGGAGAAAAAGACGGGCAGTGTAAATACCATACTCATATATGAAATTTTCAAAAGCAAAGAGTTTAAATGAAAACCAACATGGGAAATGTGTTCATTAGAGTGAGCAAACTATATTGTATTACAAAGGTTCAAAAATCCACAGGAAGCTGTTATACCTGGAGAGTACTGTAGTAAGAAAATTGTGCCCTTGGATGCCAATCTAATACTCCCAGAAGCCACAGCTCTTCATCAGGTAAGGAAGGAGACACACTCCAATGGGGAACACAATGTCCCTGCGAAGAAAAGGATCAAGTCATACACCATTTTATTTTAATGCATTAACGACTTTTATTGCTGCTATGGCAAAATATCTGACTAAATCACTGAAGGACAGAAGGACAAATTTGCACTCAGAACTCAGGGCACAGTGTATCATGATGGAAAAGACACAATAGATGAGAGTGATGCTGACGATGGGACTGGACACACCACATGCACGGTCAGGAAGTGGAGAGAGATAGATGCGGGTGCACAGATGGCTTTAGCCATTGCTTTTGGTCCAAGGCCCTAGGTATTGGAATGGGGTTGTCCATACTCATGATGAACCTTCTCAGTTAAACATTTCTGGAAACACCTTCAGTGACATACCCAGAGGTGTGGTTCCCTAGAGATTCTATAAAAGATTAACCAGAGAATGCACAATATAATTAATACTTCTCCAACAGAGCTCATTGACTGCGCTCATTATGTTTTTGCTTCTGTTCCTGACTCTAGGTTCGAGCTTTTGGTTCCCTGAATGAATTTTCTAAGTGACAGATGGTGAACAGGGAGTTGTTACACAAAATCAACTCTTTCCTCTCCAGGTTGGTTTTGATTACTGTTTTATCACAGCAATGGAAAGCAAAATAGGCCATTAACCAAATGACATTCACTAGAAAGAAATTTATTTTATCTAAAAATTCTAATTATCTGAAATGATCTAAAAATTAAGGAAATAAGAACCTTTTATAACCAGAGATGAATATTTTAAGTGGGTAAATCTTGTCACAGGAAATCTATGTTTATACCTGTCATTTTATTTTCTGAAGTTAATCTTAGTGTAAAGAGAATATGAGGTGGCATTTAAGGTTGAATATAAGAGAGATACCAATGGAACCAATTCTGAGACTGGTATAATAGCCTTGGTTAGCAAAGGCAGAGTTCATTAGAGCAACTGGGATGGTATCCAGAGGCATCACCGTATTCTTTGCTTGTTTATTTTGTTGATTATTTTATTTATTTATATTTCTTTTTATTAGATATTTTCTTTATTTACATTTCAAATGTTATCCCTTTTCTTTGTTTCCCCTTGGAAAACCCCCTATCCCATCCCTCTTCCCCCTGCTCACTAACTTACCTACTCCTGCTTCCCAGTCCTGGTATTTCCCCACATTGAGCAATGAGCCTTCACAGGACAAAGAGCCTCTCTACTCATTAATGTGTGACGAGGCCAGTCTCTGCTACATATGCAGTTGAAGCCATGGTTGACAGAAGATGCTGGCAAGGATGTGGAGAAAGAGGAACACTCCTCCATGCTGGTGGGATTGCAAACTGGTACAACCACTCTGGAAATCAGTTTGGTGGTTTCTCAGAAAATTGGACATAGTACTACCTGAGGACCCAGCTATATCACTCCCGGGCATACCCAGAAGATTCTCCAACATGTGATTATGGCACATGCTCCATTATGTTCAAAGCAGCCTTATTTATAATACCCATAATCTGGGTATTATAGATAGACTTTTCAACCATGTGTCCCTTACAGATGTCCCTCAGCAGAGGAATGGATACAGAAAATGTAATACATTTACACAATGGAATACTATTCACTCAATTATTAACAACAGTGAATTCTTGAAAATCTTAGGCAAATGGATAGAACTAGAAAATATCATCCTGATTGAGGTAACCCAATCACAAAAGAACACACATGGTATGCACTCACTAATAAGTGGATATTAGGCCAGAAGCTTGGAATACCCAAGATATAATTCACAGACCACATGAAGCTGAAGAAGAAGGAAGACCAAAGTAGCCATAACAAGGGGGAGACAAAATACCCATGGGAAGAAACACTGAGACAAAGTGAGGAACAGAAACTGAAGGAAAGACCATCCAGAGACTGTCCCTCCTGGAAATCCATCCCTTGTACAGTCACCAAATCCAGACAATTTTGTGGATGCAAATAGTGCTTGCTTACAGGAGCCTGATATAGCTATCACCTGGGAGTCTCTGATGGTGCCTCACAAATACAGAGGAGGATGCTCTCAGCCAACCGTTGGACAGAGCACAAGATCCCCAATGGAGAAGGTAGAGAAAGGATCCAAGGAGCTGAAGGGGTTTGCAGCCCAAAGGAAGAACAACAATACGAACCAACCAGTACCCTCAGAGCTCCCAGGGACTAAACAATCAACCAAAGAGTACACATGGAGGGGAGCATCACTGTATTCTAAGGACAAATGCCAAAATGCTAGTGTCTAGTTAGCTTGTACTGACATATCAAAACAATATAGACTATGGACTTATTGGAATAAATTTATTTCCTTCTAATCTAGAGGCCAAATATGTGAAGTAAAGCTAGCATGGTTGATAAGTCTATGACTCAATATTAAAACCACTAACATCCCAATAAATTTAGGTAAAGATATGATATATATATTTCTTGAAAAAACTTGTAAAGATGAGAAAGAAAGCAAAAAAATCCCAAAACAAACAAAAACAAAAACAAAAATGAAAACAAAAACCCAGGGATATTCTTTTCAGTGTTATTAGTGATAAGTGATATGCAAATAAAAATCATTATAAGATACCTCCCATACCCCTGAGATGGTTATGACATACTTAGTTTCATATGAGCCCTCAAACATGATAAACATCATATGAAGCCACTGAGCTATTTGAAACTCTTGGTTACTTTAGGATTCATAATCCTATTCTGACTTCTTAAAGCCACTGTCAAACTAATAACAAGCCTAAGGAAAACTTTTATTTATATGTAAGTTATTTTAGAATAAATTTTAAATACATTTAAATTAAGCACATACTATAATTGACTATAATTGTGTTACAGTGATGTTTAGGATAATGTTAATCATCACTGTCAACTTGTTGTGTTTAGGGTCATCTGGTCCATTTCCAGAGATGTTAAAAATGAGAAGGAAAGACACACTAACTATAGGCAGCAGCACCCATCAACTGGGATCTGAGACTGAAAATGTGGGACGCTAACTGATATGCTTCCCCTCCTCTTTAGCTTCTTTAGTAATCTGGATCACTGAGATATGTATAGCTCAGGAGTCAAGGGCAAAAGCTGCTTTCACCATCCTGCCCTGTCGTGATGGGCTCTGCTCTTCAACTGTGAGCCTAAATAAGCCCTTCCTTCTTTAAAATTGTGTTGTCATAACAACGAAAATATGCACTAAAATGTAGAGATTTTAAAATACACAAAATGAAACAGTTTCTTAATTTAAGTTTTAATGATGGATGTAAGTTAATCAGTAGTCATCATAATAATATGAGAAACATTTGTAAGGAGAGGCCTGGAAATTTATGATAGAAAGGCACAATAGAACAAGCAAGAGAACTGTAAATAAAGCTTAATTTGCAGAGTAATTCCAAATTAAATTCTAAATACCTTTCCTTACACCCTGAGATATGGGGAGTTAGCAACCCTCATTAAAGGAGCTTCTTAGCAACAGAGACCTGAAAATTTCAACCAATGAAGAGTTGTGCATCCCAGTCCTAAATGATCTATCTACAACACAGCTCCTGTACCTAAGGTTCAGGAATTGTCTTAGTCAGAGTTTCTATCCGTGCACAAATATCATGACCAAGGAGAAAGTTGGGGAGGAAAGGGTTTATTCCACTCATATTTCCATACAGCTTTTCATCACCAAAGGAAGCCAGGACTGGAACTCAAGCAGGTCAGGAAGCAGGAGCTGATGCAGAAGCCATGGAGGAATGTTACTTGCTGGCTTGCTTCCCCTGGCTTGCTCAGCCTGCTCTTTTATAGAACCCAAGACTACCAGTTCTGAGATGGTACCTCCCACAAAGAGCCCTCCTACTTGATCACTAATTGAGAAAATGCCCTACAGCTGGATTTCATGGAGACACTCCCCCAATTGAAACTCCTTTCTCTGTGAGAGCTCCAGCCTGTGACAAGTTGACACACAAAACCAGCCAGTAGGAATTATTACAGAAGAGAGGGAGAAAGGATTGAAAAATACAGAGGAAGAGGAAATTTGCTGTAAAAAGGTGTCTGCTAGAAATGCCAGAACCTATACTCATGAAGTCTCACCAACATGCCTGCCTAAACAAGAACCGATTAAGGTTGACAGCAATGGATAACGTAATATGGAGAGGAGAAAGCTCATGAGTTCTCAACTACAGACAAAGAGCAACTATTAGTAACATTATGTGGAATATATATATCATATATATATATATATATATTGTACATATATAATGAATAATATCTATATACAATATATGCATACATAAATATAGTATATACATGGGATTGAATGTATATGTATGTATATGTGTATTTGTCTATACATACATTATATATAATCACATATATATGTACAATATTTTTATATATAGTTATACATTTGAAAGACAGTACGAGGCAGAGTACATAAGAGAGTTATGAAGAGGGAAAGAATAAGGAAGAAATCATGTAATTATAATTCAGAAATATAACAGCCTTTAAGATAAATGAAGGTATACACGATGATATAGTGGCCATTCTCTGGAAACAATTGGTGTTGTTGCTCAGATGGTGCTGTTAAAATTAAGGGATAAACTAAGCCAAGGCTACACGCTAAGCAAGAATTTAGGAGAATAAACACATTTAAATCCTCTCTTCCTTCCCCGCCTCCACTCAATGGACACCTATCATTTTCACTACTAAATACTGAATAAAATCCATGTTCAAAGAGAGCACAGTGGTTTGTGTAAATCATGCTCTCTGGGTAGAATCTGTAGTGGTCTGAATATGCTTGGTTCATTGGGACCTCCTACTGTTAGGAGGAAGTGTCTCTGTGGGGATGAGCTTTCGAGGTTTCCTTCTATGTTCTGGCTCCAACTATTGTGGAGGAAACCTTCCTCCTAGCTACTTGAGGATGCTACTCTCTCCTGGTTGCTTTGGAATCAAGATGCAGAACTCTCAGCCTTTCTCCAACAGCATGCCTGTATGCTGCCATTCTTGCTGTTACGATGCTAACAGACTAAACCTCTGAAACTGTAAGCCATCCCCAATTCAGTGTTTGCCCTTGTAAGAATGTTTTGTCCTGGGAATGGATAAACAATGAATTCCCACTGTGTTCATTTCAGAAGGAGCACTGATATATACGTTTTAAAAATCCAACTTAAAATAATGAAAAGATTAGTGATATCCCTGTGGCATTATTATTCCATAGTACAGGTGTCTGAAATTTGCAGGGGTTCAAAATTTGTAACTGGGGAGTTAATGTTTTTAAAATGGGCTTAAGACCACCTACTGTGCAGTATTTTAATATTTTATGGAGGTCTATGTAAATTTCATCAATGAACTAATTATTAAGCATTTGAAAAAATGAGTTGCCTTGGTCATGGTAATTTTCATAGCAGTGGAAAATTTACTAACACACTCATACTCAGAAACATAGGCATGGATCTGGAGGAGTGAATGAAAGAGTTGCAGACTAAATCATTTGTCACAGGGATCTCTATAAATCTCAGATGCTATGCGACACCTAGAATGAAACTAATTCTGAGGCTGTTTCTGATCACATGGACTTATAATCATCCAGAAGACTAAAACAAACATTTTTTTTGTTGGTTTTTTTGGGGATTTTTTTTTTTTTGAGACAGGGTTTCTCTGTGTAGCCCTGGCTGTCCTGGAAGTCACTCTGTAGACCAGGCTGGCCTTGAACTCAGAAATCCACCTGCCTCTGCCTCCCAGAGTGCTGGGATTACAGGCATGCGCCACCACCACCCGGCTTAAAACAAACATTTTAATTCACACAAGTTTATAATCAAGTGGGATTGGGTTCAGTTAATGATCTTTTAGAGGTTACTGATGTTATTGATTGTGAGAAGCACACTGAGAAACATAGATTTATGGAATCAGTGTGGTCAAATTTTTAACCCTTATTTTGTTTGTTCATAGTTTGGAACAAAAGCACTCTTCTAAAATTATCTGAATTCCAAGTGCTTATTCATCCAATTAAATTCAAAATCTATCAAATATTTATCAATTTATTTTTAAAGTAAATATTTGTAATTATCTGGAATCATTTTGTATCTTATATGAAAATACATCAGAAAATGTAACCCAGTATTTTGTTTCATACCCAGTAACTCAATACACAATATTTTTATTGTGCAAATAAACAAATAGAAGGCCAGTGGAATACAATAAAACTATATCTTATAATCTGAAGTTATAAATGTATGTTTATCTGTGGGTCATAAAATAATTATATTATATCTATCTATATCTATATCTATCTATCTCTCTATATATATGTACACACACACACACACACATATATATATATATATAATTCTTTCCAGAACCAGCAAGTATGTAGGAATGGCCTTATTAGATTTTGTGCCTATTGACTCTACATGAATAAGTTGCAAGTATACTTTAATTATCTGTTGAGAAATGACTTGTGCTTTACTTGGTACCAAGTGGTAAGTGAAATTAATAGCAGTTTGCTCTGTACTAATAAATTACAGGCCCTAAGAGGTCACCATGTTCTGATACTCTTGCAATTTTTTATTTCAAGGTACCTCATGGGGATTTTAGCATTTGGGGCTAAATAAATACGCTCCAGATAATAAATGCTTAATTCCTCAAAGAAACTATTTATTCTTGGATGATAATCCTGGGATATCAGATCAGCTATGCTAAATGAAATGTCTGCTACTCCAGAGTCAGAGGCAGTGAATGAGAGTATTTTTCCAGCACAACAGAGTTGGTGCACATATACAAACTCATGGACACGGTGACAGCAGGCACAAGACTTACACAAGTTCAAGCCAGATAAAATCCTAGCATTGAAAAGGGGAACTGGACACAAAGTTCCACTCCTAACCAAGAAGCTATTTGCAGTGATAACTGATGCGATGATACCTGGAGAGCCACTGGGTATATCTAAGTTCGTTTCACTGCATGCTCCATGCTCAGGAGTAGATGGCCAATAAAAACTGGACTCAATGTTTGCTGTTTGCCTTTTGTTTTTGTTTTTTTACTTTTTGTCATATGGATTTTTTTGTTGTTGATGTTTTTATTTATTTATGTTTATTCACACTCAGAGCTATTATGTGCAATCAGTCTTGGTGACATTCAGCAGATTAAATAAAAAATAAAATGTGTTATAAATGTTGGGTGAAATATTATTCACCCACAAAGAAGAAAGTCATCCCAAACTTTACTCCAGAGTTGATAGATTTGCATACTATTATGTAAAACAAGTCTGACAGAAAGTTATTTTCCTTTTTCTTCATAATTGTGAGCTTAAAAATGTCAAACTAAATTGCAATAGAGTTTGGAAATTAAGGTAGCGCATGTAAGTTGGGAAAGAAAGACTGTATTCATTAAATTCAGATTGTATGTTGGGGATTCTTTCTCTAAAATCAAAGGGAACTTAATTTGCTTATGCTGCTGTTAGGAAGAATCTAAGCTAAAGTATTCTAAATCTTTATAGAGTCTTAGACCATGTTCCCTGTTACATTTATTAGGAAGTCCATAAAGCTGTCATTTTGGAGGAAAACTTGGAGTGCTAGAATGTTGCACAGCAGACTGAATCTGAGCTACAGTCTGCTCTGACACCTGTACCTAATGACAAGGCACAATAAATAGCGAGGAGAGTACTTGAGGCAGATTGGCATGCTGGGAGGCTCTCTGGCAGGTTCCAAATGAATGATGAAATATAGAACTCATGCATTATCCTACCTTCACATATTGTGTCTATATTTACTATCAAATCACTATATCTGACATTTGCTCCAAGATTTCATTGTAAAGTAAAGTGGCAACGCTGTATGTAAGACCAGGGTTCTGGCTGATACAGAAGGCACGGGCACTTAGTATAAGCAGATGGCTCAATTTCACAAAGCATGACATTAACAGTTCCTTAGCTTTTCACTTAACCCTCTCCATATTCCCTCATAGTGTGTTCTTAAAGACTAAGGAAGTGAAGCAAAAGCATGTGTGTAGCTTACAGACAAATTTGTATGTTAGCATCTGGCCCAGCATATATGATTCAGAATAGCCTAATGAAGAAGGTTTAATGGGAAAACTCTTGAACATGTCATGCTGTATGACTAGCATGTGTGTGTGAACACATATATATGTATGTATATAAATTAATATGTATTACCTTACTGCTAGGTATTATATTTTAATTTACTGGGAAAAGGCTATGAATAATACAACTGCAGTATTTGCAATGAGGCCTTTAAGAAGTATATCTCCAGTCCTATAATGTGTGTAAAAGGCTAAGACTAATAGTCCAGTGTTGTCTAATGGACGCTTTAAGTAATCACATGAATAGATGAGGTGGGACATCCTGCATATGTAATTTAACCTTATTTCCCAAATATCCCAAGGCCTCCTCAAGGGCCCTACATATATGTAAAGAGAGAAATGACATAGATATGGGATCAAAAACATAGGCTTGTCCTCATTAAGGCTGATGTGGACACCAGCTGCCAACCTGCTAGTAGCTCTTACAGACAGATTAGATTTGACCTCTTTTTCACAGGTGTGAGGCAGTGGTCCGTTTTCCTGGGATTACGAACATATGAACGTGCCTTCCTTGTTTGAACTACTCATGCCAGAACATCCATTAGTAGATTTGCCAAATGCCTTATTTATATCTGTTTCTTCTGCATATGATTGCTTCCAAACACTGAACTCATTTCACAATCAAGGAAAAGTAAGAGTGAGCTCATGTGCAAGAGATTCATTAGTTTTACCATAAACTCTGTCCTCGGACAAAAAGCATTTCCTACAAGAGTGTTATGTAATCTTCAGGTTGATTTACATGTGAGAGTTCTATTGCAGTCTAATTAATGGTTCTAATGTCTTATTAGCCAGTGATAGGTATATGTTTGTAAAACAAGTCCAAAATAAGCACCCTTCACTGGTCTATTTAATAATGTGTGTTGGTCAGCTTTCTATTACTGTAACACTATACTTAAGGATAACAAACTTATAAAGAATTAAGTTTTATTTTTCTATTATTATTTTACAGGTTTTAGACCAACAATAATAAGCCAAATTATTTATGGCCTGCTGTAACACAGTCCATCATGGTATGACCACATGACAGAGAGACACTGTTCAACTTAGGGCTAAGCTGTACAGGAAGAGAAAGGACTGGGTGGGAATCTCACGATCCCTCTAAAGTCTTGTCATCAGTGACCAGACAGCTATGCATTAGGCCTCATTTCCTAAAGATTTTGTTTCCTTCTGATAGAGCTATGGGAAGGTACCCAAATCATTTACCGCACAAACCTTTGGGAAAGTTCCAGATCCAATCTATTACATTCTGTCTGTTCTTCATCCCCAAAGGCTTATGCTTAACCTCATCATGAAAATGCTATTCAATTCATTCCTCAGAGTTACCAAACCTCAATCATTCCAGAACTGCTCTACAGTACAAACCCACAACCTATTGGGAAACTCAGCTGCAAGCACCTGTAAAAACAACAGAACAGAACAAAACAAAAAAGACAAAAAGAAAAGTTCCTCCTTCCAAGATACATGAACAGATTCCCTATTCCAAAAGAAGGGGGAAGAAAGGGACCAAATAAACAGTAACAAAACCAGTGGGGCAGGGGCTTTCTCCTAAGGCTGTGGGCTTCTAAGGATTTGAACATGGTCTGGGTGACGATGGGCAAAAAGTGGAGTATATTTAACTAATTCCATTGCTTCTCTCTGAGTTCAGGAGTTTTCCCATACTGTTCTATCGACCTTCTGTGTTAGAGCCTTGCCTTTATGAATCTGCCACACTTCTCTAACCTTCAGCTCTTACTGTATTTTGTGAATGTAGATATTAAGAAGTGATGCAATCTCATAGTTCATAGAAAGAAAGCTGGGTTGCAATTCTAACAGTAGCTGTATTGTTTATGTTGCAAAGCTACTACTGAGCTGATTTAAAGCTGACCAGGCCTTCTCTTCTGTGACCTCCCCCAGCCCATTGTTCTCAAAGAATAGCAGCCCAGCCACTTGCTGCTAGCCTCCTGCAGACCAAGCAGAACCAGTTTCCAGCATTCAGGGGAGGGTCTTGGCCTGCCTATTTATCTTGGGAGAGACACATTAAAGGTTGAGTCTTGAGCAAAAAACCACGCCTGTCTCCATGTGTTTCTCTTGCCACCCTACTTCCTATGCCCTTCTTCTCCTTCCAGAGAACCCAGGCTGTTAGCATGTAGCCACAGGTGGCTACACTCTTCTTCCTCTTATTTTGTGGTTAGTAAAAGATTATCACAAATGCAAGATTCAGTTCCCAAGGAAAAAAAATGTCTCTTTTTCTAAACATTGGACACATGCTTCAAACTTCCAAATAAGAATATATTCTGTCGTTAACACAGCTAGCTTCCTCAAAGAAGGATGGATGCAGGGATTCTGCTTACAAAAGAGGATTAATAATGGTTCTTAGACTCAGTTGAGTGTGTATGAAATATTCACCCTAAATTTTGTAGCTCTATTCTATCTTTGTCAATTCCTTCACTTGCTGTAATTGACAGTTCAACTGATTTTCATCCTCTTGTAAGATTCTTCAAGAGTGAAGAATCTTGATGAGTATATCCTGGTGAGCTGCCTGTTTTCTCTGCAACTTTTAGAACCAAAATATTGTTAAAATCTTTATTATCATTTTGTGAATGTAAGCATGTGTATGTCTGCATGTACACTTCTTTGAGCATGACGTGTAGATCATGCTCGTGTGTAGATCAGAGACCAGATAGCAGAGCTAGTTCTGTTCTTTTCCCTTTAGTTTTTAGCTTAGTGGTTGGAAATCAGGTTGTCATGCTTCTTTGACAGCACGTGCTGTTACCTACAGAGCCAACCTGCTGGGTGGCTCAAATATCACCTTGTAGTTCTTGCTGCTTCTTACCCACTTGAGAGGAGAAACCAATGACTTGAGCCTACATCTTCAGTCACCTTTTCTGTGCATGTCTGTTCGCTTGCCAGAGAAAGTGGGTTTTCCATTGCAACTTGAGTAAACATCACAACCGTCACAGTGAATCATCATGGGAAACTACTCCTACCTCTTCTACAGTCTTTCTTTAGACTGACACTCTATTCTCAGAAACTATAGGTAACCATTTATATAATCCTAGCACTACTGTAAATCAATGACCCCTTGCAAGAAGAAGTATATTTTACCTCTGATACTTAGCTTAAAATTTCCATCCTTGGACGAACCCTGGTACAACAAATGATGCCAGTTACATTAATTCAAAATAGCAAACACTGCTCTAATGATTGAAAACAATCCTAATTTATCCAAGAAAACCAGCTGCATAAATAATTGAAACAAACATACAGAAAACCAAATGTAAGCCAAGAGTCATGTTTTACCACTACTGAACTAGAAGCACAAAAATCCAATACTGTTTCTAGAGCTCAGAAACCTACATCATCTTCAGAAATTTGGAGCCACAGGAAACCAGAATTGCTGAAACAGTTGATAATAGAAATACCATGAGGTCCTGCTTATCATTTGTTTGTTTGTTCATCTATTTATTTGCTTTGTCATATCAACATGAAGTTACATGACACAGGAGTGTAGAGGATGCAGTTTTGGATATAAGACATGAGTCTGAAGAGAAACAGAGCAGAGGAAAAGTAGGGATGCATCTGGGTTCAAACAACCCCAGGGTGACAAGTGTTAATGGACTGTATTGAATGCTGCTTCCCATAGATGCAATTTAAGAACTCATTTCCTAATATTTGTCAGACCACAAAGGATGAGGTCTCAGTAGAGATATTTGACTTGCTCCTTCCTTCCCAATGTAGTTTGAATTTCATTCAGGATGTTTTGTCAGAAAACAAGGTAACAATATCAAACAACATGTGAAAGTATAAGATTTATTACTTTTAACCAGGTGGATACATTTAATTCAACAAAAAACAAATTCCCATTGGTTCCTTCCTATGCACTCAGGGTTCCCATCCTTTTCTAGTATTTTTACAAGTCCCTATGAATTTAGGTTCTAACCAAAACTCTCAACCATGAGGAATAATTCAGAACTAATTCTTTATAGTCAACTAACATAAGAATCATAAGTAAATGACATTTGTAACAACATGAAGGCACACGCAAATGACCAAAGGTCAGTAGAACTATGTAGGTCTCCAACAAAACTAATGAAGAAGAGATTAGGGTAATTGATTGGGAAACCGCTTGTTAAATATCTCAGATAGATAGTGTTATTGCTTCCTGGGTTTGTGGGAATAAATATCAAAAACAAAACATGGGTGACACATCAACAGAACAAGCCTTTGACTTCCAAAAAAAGCAACTTCTCTCTCTCTCTAAACTATTCATCAGGATCTTTACCCTGATCACACAACAACCTTAAGTCAGACATCTAAGTGGCCTTGATAACTTACCTTATGAATGGTAAATGCCAGACATATGTCTATTTTTAAGCTTATAAAGTATACAAAATGGCCATGCCTATGAATAGCAATTTAATATTATTGTTAACCCTGAAAAGTTTTCAGATGGTTAATTGACCTATTTTATGCATAAGGCATTTTTATTTTTCCATAAAACAGAATCTTTATAAGTGCTAAATATCTAAAAACCATTCCCTTAACACCATGTAAGTTCCATCCTGGGCTGTAAGAGAATTCATTTTAATCTGAAGACCAGCAGGATTTGCCCCACAACTGGAGTACCTTAAAAGAATATTATTATTCACTGTTTTCTCCTGACAGTGTTTGTTTTCTTTTGTTTGTCTTTTCTTGCTTTCTTCCATTTGTTGTTGCTTGGTAGTTTCTCCGAGTAGCTTTCTAATTCTAATTCTACTTTCAAAATATGTCTTCAGTTATTAATTTTCATTAATAAACATAAAGAATAACGATGTAAGATTTTTTCATAGACTCCAAGTTCCATACATTTTCTTTTCCACATTTACACTCTCAACTCTTCTCAAGACTCTAAACTCTTACTATTCTTTATTTGCTTTTCCTACACAGGCTCCAAAGAACTCTGCTCACACCTTCAGTATAAATGAGCTCATGTTCTGTTTATGTATCTATTTCTCTACCACTCTCAGGAGGCAAGGATTGAAACTTTTATCAGCACTTGGGTCAGGGTTTCTCTCAGAGCCTGGCACATAGAAGGATTTAACAACTCTTTAATTCAGAAGACTGGCTGCAAGAATAAACACAGTGCTTACATGAACAGCAGTGTGCAGGTGTTAGGCAGAAAATGCCAATGTATACCAAATCCCGATTTAGTACTACAGTAGTCAATTAGTCTGAAGATGAATTTGGAGCTAAGTTAGTAGATGTTTTCTACATATAGTAACAAATTATATATGTTAGTGTGTGTGTGTGTGTGTGTTCAACTGAAATAGAAACTGGTAATTTTCTTTCTATAAAATGTAGGCAGCAGTCTACATTGTGTTGACCTAAATCCTACTCTGATATGAGATTGAAAGAATCATACACTCCATTTTGTCATTAATCAGTAGCAATGATGAAATACAGTAGGTATGTAATAAGTATTTCTTGAATTATTAAATATATTTATTGTAGTGGTTTGAAAAAATAGCCACCATAGGCTCATTAAAAGGGCTACAATTAAGAGGTATGGGCTTGTTGGAGTAGGAATGGCCTTGTTGTAGGAAGTGTGTCACTAGGGGAAGGCTTTGAGGGTCCCTGATATTTAAACTAGGCCTGGTGTATCACTCTCTTCCTGATTTCTGCTGATCAGGGTGTAGAACTCTCTGTTACCTCTCCAGCACAATATCTGTCTGCAGGTCATCATGCTTCCTTAGTGAACGTCACTTCTGAATTGTAAATCAAGCCCCAATAAGTATTTATCTGGCCATGTTGTCTCGTCTCAGCAATAGAAACCCTAAGACACCCATTCAAAATATTTTAAAAGATTGGAATTTAAGTGATATCTAACAAATGCAGTAACAGACAATACAAATAATTGCAACAAGATATGTCTGAGATGATAGCCTAGAATATACTAGATTTTGAACTTCACACACATCACAGACACACACACACACATGCACATACAGACACAATAAAATCAAGAAAATTATGTAACTGAAAATCTTCTTAAGTTTTATTCTTCAGAATGTTAATTACTCTGACTGTAGCTCATCTTGTCTTATTGTATGTGATGAACTAGTTATAAATTCTTTATATGAACTATATATTTAGGCCCTAAAGTAAAGCAAACCTATAAGGGACAGTGTCTCTTATTTTATGGATAAGGAACTTGATTCATATAGAGGCTGCATAAATTATTTGAAATTATGTAAGTCATCCAGGTCTTAACTGATTAATATGCAAACACTTTACTTCCATGACCACAATCTTTTTGCTATGTAGTGATAAATTTCAAAGTGTAAATGTATTTTCATATTCCTAGGCACCGTTAATATGCAAAACTCAGCTCTTTTATGTGTAGGAACAATTTGATCAAGTTCAAGAATCTCTCATTTCATTTGATATATGTTGAATATATGTATGCAAATATATTATTTTATATAAATTTGGTATATCCACTACAGAGACTCCATTTCCACAAGAGAAAAGGGTCCAGTTCCTCCAGGTTTTCTACAAGAAGATATTGAACACATAACAAATTCACAGGAAAGCAGAGCACAGGAAATGCCTTGCTCTCATCATTTGTCAATGGTTAAACAGATGTGCTTGTGTCTTTCCCGGGGTAGAATCTATTAGGACATTTGTAATATCTTTGTTTCACACTAAAAATTAATCATAATTCTATTTCAACTCACAGCTGTGCTATAGAGTTTTAAATTGGTGAAAATCATGGAGTAGGTATGTGTGTTAGCAAATTTGACTATTATATGCCATTGATTTGACAAATGGTATTTAATAATTCCTCCCAAAATACTACTTGCTGAGTTACATTATTTTCATAATTATATGCTATTATATTGATAGCATAAATCTATAGTAGAGTATAAATCGCAGCTTGACTTTCCTCAATAATAGTAATAATAAACTTATCAAGCATTCTGCTTGATTTAGTGCTTCCTTATTCTCTTACCTCTTCATGCTAAATTTTATATCTGGCTCTCTTTAAAAGATTATTTCTTCTTTTCTAAATTCAGTCTTAGCAGGTTTTTGCTTGAGTTTGACGGGTTTTGGAATATATGCCTGTATTTTCTTCTAAACCAGGGGAGGAAACATTTTTCCCATCAACTTGGAGAAAATGAATTACATAAACAAGTGTAAGGGAAGGATGAAATCTAAGGCTGTCTCTTAGTCTGTACAGAAGAGACAACAGGTCTCTACATTCTTAGCATGCTGTTTATAAAACAAAGAACACGCACGATGTGCTCAAGTGTCTTGTGAAGGATTTGGTACATTTCCTCTGGTAGTAATATAAGGAATTGCTTGATGGTTCATAGTACTTCATAATCATTGATAAGTACAGTTGTGTGGGTCTCAGCTGTGATTCTAATTGGCAGTTCCCCGCCTCTCTACCTTTAAACACTGTAAAATCTTTTAGAAAACTTGAAGCCCACAAAGACCATATTAATAGCAGGATGATGTTTGAAATAGGTGACATAATGCATCAAGTACCTACTCACCCATCTTCTCAAGGGTGTCAACTCTTAATAGTTGCATGACAGATATTATAGAAGCTAAAATAATACCTATCCATTCTGCATTTTGTGTCACTTGTAAACAATTATCAGTTTGTATTTTTTTCTGTCCAGATATGTTTTTTACAAGTAAACAAATATAGATGTGTTCTCCATGCACAATTTAAATATTTCATTGGCAGGATAATTTGAGGTTTTATTTTCAAAGAAACCATTTCTTATATAGTCATGTTTTTTATTTTAAAACAAAAAGGGTTTCTAAAATTAAAATAAAACGGATAGGACTAAATAATTTCCAAATATTTATATATTTGCATCTTACACATCACTCATAAACCTAATTAAGTTTAAATTTAAATTTCATTAATTCTTTAGTTTTGTATAGTGTGTTTTGATGATATTCACTCCCTCTCTACCAAATCTTCCCAGATTTATAAATCTTCTTTATTTCCAGAAATTCTTTTGCTTTTAAAATTGTGCTGCTCAAATATTTTTTAATATGTTATCTTCCAGTGGAGCATGGTCAACTCACCAGGGGGCTACAAACTTACAGAAAAGCAACCCTCCTTTCCCAGCAGGTGACAATGGCCGGTAGCTCCAGGACCAACAATAGGAGTTTGTGTCCACTCCCATTTCCATATTGGGATTAGGTATAGCTTGATTTTTCATGCTTTGTGAAATCTCTCAAAACTACTGTGAATTTATATGTGCAACTTCCCTGCTGTGTCCAAAAGCACTGTTTTCTTATCCAATCCACTGCTTCTAGATCTTACATTCCTTTCACCCCCTGAGCTTTAAGGGATGGGTTCAGTGCATGTACTTTATTTAGAGCTGAGCTTTCTTTACTATGATATTCTTTCCACCTTGTCCAGTGGTAGATTTCTATATTAATCAATATCTACTGCAGATGTTTCAGAATTGAGATATTGATCTACGGATATAACTACAAATAATTAGGGCTTGCCTCCTCTTTTTTGCTGAATTAGAGCAGTAGTGCTGGTTGCTTTTGTGTGTCTTTGGCATAAACTGGAAAGAAAGAAGAATTCTTTGAGGAAATTCCTCCATGAGATCCAGCTGTAAAGCATTTTCTCAGTTAGTGATCAAGGGTAGGAGGCCCCAGCCCGTGATGGATATTGTAATCCCTGAGCTGGTAGTTGTGGGTTCTATTAAAAAGCAAGCTGAGCAAGCCAGGGGAAGCAAGCTAATAAGCAGCAACAACCACCCCCCCCATGGCCTCTCCAACAGTTCCTGCCTCCAAGTTCCTGCCCTGTGTGAGTCGCTGTCTTGACATCCTTTGGTGATGAGCAGCAATGTGGAATTGTAAGCTTAATAAAACCTTTCCTCCCCAACTTACTTCTTGGTCATGAATTTTTGTGCTGGAATAGAAAACCTGATTAAGAGAGTAGTAGATTCTTTCTTAGGCCCTGTGTAGCCATTAGTTCTTGACCTAATAATGGTGACAGGTATGGATTTTACACTGTAGAGTGGGACTTAAATCCAATAAAACATGTTTAGTTATTCCCATGATGTTTATTCCAGTGGACAAATCTTGCCATGTAGCATGTCTTACCAGGCCTGTCTTTAATAGTTTGTAGAATCCACAAGTTTGTTTGATTTGTAATCATTTCATTTCTCTGGTAGTGTGCATAGCACCTCCCAGCACTACAGAGGATGGACAACGAAGATGAGGCCTCCAGATGGCAGTTTGTCTTGTCTATGTTCTATGACTCCAATATGTGCTGTCATTAGCAATAGGGCCTTACTTTCAAATCTATTTTTTCATTTTAGTATTTTTATCTTCACTTACTAAGAGAAATTCAAATTTAGAAAAAGAAAACATTTTCAATAATATATTTCTCTAGAAAGTCTGGAAATTTGTTAGAAATTCTTCTACTTAATTAAATATATGGGCTCATGCATCCTGCTATACAATAGAGAATATTGTTTCATTTGTTTCACAATTGACAGAATATTTATTTCAAAAGTATAGTTGTGACATTTACATTTCAATTTAGTAAATTTGGTGGTCCGTGTATTTTAGGGTACTATTGTACATACACACATGCTGAGGATTACCATATCTTTATGTAAAACTAAGAATTTAATGTAAAATGTATATCATTACATTCTACAAGTATTTGGTCTTATCTGGTTTTAATTTTATTTAGTCTGTCTTGAAATTTACTGTTATGATTAGATTTAAATCCACTTTTTTCTATTTGTCACATGTCTGCTCTTTCCTACTAACTGCCATTTCTGCATTTATCTCATTAAATATGTAATACTGAACAAAATACATTGTTTTTTAGTGATTGTACCAGAAATTTAATAGATAACTTATAAGCTATCTTATAATAATAATTTATAAATATATTATATATAATAATATTAATAATAATATAAATTATTAAAGCTAATGAGTTCTATTTGAATTAATATAGAATACTTTTGACTAATGTAAAATAATTATTACAAAGGTATAAACTGTGTTATAAGATAACTTCAGTATTCTCTTTTAGATAATTTTATCATATATGGATATATAAACTATTATACATGATATAAATTTATATTAAATAAATATGAAAATATACATATATTATTACATAGGATCAATATTTTACATTACATAACTCTGTATATAGTTCTATACTTAATATTGTAGTCAATTTAATTTTAAATTAAGTAAATTAAAGAATGATATATTTGCATTACTTTTGCATTTGCCTATATAATCATCTTTAATGAAATACTCTCTTCATTTTATGAATAATTATTAATGCCTGTATCCATGTTTTCTATTAATGATGAACTAGTCTATATATAAGTTACCCCTGTCAGCAATACAGTTTTTCTATTTGCTTTCATGGGAATGTGTTCTGCCAACAATTTTGAAATGTATTTGTTTCGATTATTGATTCCTTATATTACCTGTTTCTTATCTGTCCACTCAATACATTAAATCTATCAGTTCATTGTCTCTTGAAAATAATTCTCTAGAGAAAGCAGCTTTTAATATTACTGTGTCCAATATAATTTCTCATATTTTATCTACAAGCTATTATCATTTTAGAATTTAGAGTGTTTCAGTTTTCTATGGATGTGTCTGAAAGCATTTACGTTTCATACTAATGTATTAGAGTTCTACAACCAAGACAAGAATAAAATGATACACACATATGCATCTATATTTATCTGTATATGTAATAATTAATATATGTTCATATACTTATTTTTATTAATTAATTAATTTTTACCCTCCACATTTTATTCCCCCACCCTCAGTCTACCCTCTGACTGTTCCACATCCTGTTCTTCCTCCCCACCCCACATACATGTCCCCAACCCTAATCACACCTAACCTCTTACCTCCCTAGGGCCTCCAGTCTCTTGAGGGTTAAGTATATCATCTCTGAATGAACACAGACCCGGCAGTCCTCTTCTGTGTGTGTGTTGGGGGCCTCATATCAGTTGGTATATGCTGCCTGTTTGGTGGTCCAGTGTTTGAGAGAACTTAGGGGTCATGATTAAATGAGATGCTGATTCTCCTGCAGAATTGCCCTTCTCCTCAGCTTCATTCAGCCTTCTAATCCAACAACAGGGATCAGTAGCTTCTGTCCATTGGTTGAGTGCAAATATATGCATCTGATTCTTTCTGCTGCTCCTTGGGTCTTCTGGAATGTTGTCATGCTTGGTCCCTTTTTGTAAGCGCTCCATAGCCTTAATAATAGTGTCAGGACTTGGGACCTCCCCTTGAGCTGGATCCACATTGGATCTGTTGCTGGACCTTCTTTTCCTCAGGCTCCTCTCCATTTCCATCCCTGAAGTTTTTTCAGACAAGAACAATTATGGGTCAGAGTTTTGACTGTGGGATGGCAAACCCCCTCTCATTTGATGCCCTGTCTTCTTGTTGGAGGTGGGCATTATAAGGTCCCTCTCCCTACTATGGTTAATTCATCTAAGGTCCCTCCCTTTGAGTCCTGAAATTCTCTTATCTCCCAGGTCTCTGGTATATTCTGGAGGGTTCCCCCAATCTCATATCTTCTGAGGTTGCCCGTTTCCATTCTTTCTGCTGGCCCTCAGGGCTTCAATCCTTTTCCCTCACTGAATACCAGATCATATTCCCCTCTCCTACTACCTCCTCCCCCGCACCCCCCAGGCCACCCCCACCCAGTCCATGCTCCCTGCCAGGCTCCTCCCTCCCTCCCCATTTTTGATTGCTTTGTTCTCCCTCCCAAGTGAGACTGAGACATCCTCACTTGAATACTTCAGCTTGTTAAACTTTTTGATTTCTGGGGACTGTATCTTGTGTACTCTGTACTTTTAAAACATCCACTTATTTGGATGTTTACTCAGGATGATATTTTCTAGTTCCATCCATTTGCCTGCAATAAAATAATTTCTTTAGGAATTTGTTAATGATCAAGTATCTAGAGTGGAGTGTATACAAATGAAAGCTGATTCCAGAGGAAAACATCAGAATTATGATGTCTGTCGGAGTTTAGTGGGGAAATGACAAAAGCAGGCTACATTAAGAAATTTCAACTATAAATGGGAGAAAAACTTTAATCAATCATGAATTTGCTTAACAACACAAAAATATTTTAAATTCATAATAGCATTTAAATCACTTAAGAAATCTGGTTATACTTGCATAGTTGAGGGTTCTCTGCTTACTTTATATCAGTTCTTTCAGAACTGCATTCTGTTTCTTTGGAAAAATTGTTTATGTAAACATAGAATAAAGGTTGTCAACATAGCATGTTAACCCAAATTGCAGAGCAGTGGCGCACATGCCTTGGTAGTAACCAACTATTCTCTTATTGGACTTAAGATCTGCTCAACCAGAGGCAAATAGTGCTTGATATTGGAAACCTAGTCAACTACCCAAAGTTTGTAAAGTCGGGAATCTTAGAGGACAACCTGCAACAATCACTTCTCAAACCATCATTATCCCTAACTACATTGTAAATATTTGTCCTTATACCTACAGTAGTGCACTCTCCTTATCAAGGAAACTTCTCTTTTCAACAGAGTCCATTACAAAAAACCACAACTAAGCAAGCAAGATGCACTTATGGAGACTGATCCCAAGTGATACATCTAGAAAATGCTCTTATTCCTAAAGCTTTAGTATTATTTCAGAAGAGAGGAAAGCTAGTAAGAGCCAGAGAAACAGACAACTTCCTTTGATATTGTATCTCTTTGAAATGTCTGAGGCTGCACCCATGAAATCTTCCCAACATGACTGCCTAAGGATGATCTGAATAAAGACAACACCAATCAACATGCTAATTTAGAAGGAATAAAGCTCATGAAACCTCAACCCGAGACAACAGAATACTAAGTAACTATGCAATGCTTGGAATGAGAGAAAGTGTTCCAGGGAAGAGCACACCAATTGGTTGGTCCTGAAAATATGCACACATGACTAAAGTTATATAGACTTGGCATACTGTATTTATCTACATATAAATATATACATGTCTTTGTTTGTGTGTGTGTGTGTGTGTGTGTGTGCCCATATGTAACAGCTATTAAAAAAAAAGAGACACCATGAATATGAAAGAGAGCAAGATGGGGATGGGGTACAGGGGATGGTTTGAAGGGAGGAAGTGGAGTTTAGAAATAATGTAATTATACTATAGTCACAAAAATTACTGAATTAGTGAGAAATAGAAGGAAAAGGGGATTATGCCCAGAAATACAATATATGTTAATTATCGTGCACCTAGCTTATTAAAATTGTAGCTATCATAACATAATGTAGGATGAGGTTTTAATTCTCAAAATAACAATCTGAGAATGACAACAGAATGTTCTATCCACTGTATGAAAACCAGTCCTTTTATTTTAAAAGGAAGTCAATTCATAGTCTTGTCGGTTCTTTGCTATGTCACTGGTTTGTAGTAAATAGAACTCAGAGAATAAGAAAGCAATATTCAGATGAGCCTGAATCATCACTGCCCACATGGCTTGAATGTTCCCTCAAATTCATATATTGGAAATCTATCCCCTAGTACCTGAGGATATGAAATTATTTGGAGAAAATGATTTTATACATTTAGTATGTTAGTGCAGTTAATCAGCTCGGCTCTAATGTAATGACTGATGTCTGCATAGGAAGAAAACTTTGGATGCAGAGACAAAGAATGCAATTCAGAACATGAAAGCAGAGATTACAACAATGTTCATGTAAGCCAAGAGATGCCAAAAATTGTCAGAAACTGGGACGCACACATGGAACAGATTTCCATTCCCAACATTCAAAGAAATCCTTGGTTGCCACTGTACAGCTTCAGAATTCCAGCCCCTGTGGCGGTGAGACAATGATTTCTATTATGCCAAGAACTCAGTTCATGAAACGTTTTCCCCAGTAGTCTTGGAAAATGAATACACATACCATTCAACAAGGCCAGTACCTCCCCACCTTGCAGAAGCTGCCTGTCTTCTCTAAGTCTGGCTATAATCATCTCTTTACAATGTTTATCATAGTCCAGAAATTATGATAGATGATGACCACATTAAAATCTGATTCTTAAATATAAGTATTTGAAATATTATTTTTTAATTCACTACCTCATCAAATACATACAGAAAGCAAAATAAAACAACAAAAAAAGCAGAACAAACAAACAAAAAACAGTACCTCAGCGCTATAAGCCGGATAGGCAGCAACAATGATCTAGTGGTGAGAATGATTTTATCCACAGGATCATTTTAGTGAATGGCTACTTATTTGTGATGTCTAATAATGATGGCTCCCATGGCTGAATCCACTAAGAGCATGCCATTCTTATTTAGTGTCCACAGTGAGCAAAGTCTAAACCATTACATCTGATTGTTCACTTGTTCTGAATGAAAGAATAATCAGATCTACATAATTTCATGGGAAGAAAAAATTCACATTTTACAGATATTTGTTAGAAGTAAGTTCCGTGAAAGGGATGTTAGGATGGGTTTTCATAGAGTGAAAACTGATTTGGCACTTTCTGTAAGGGTTGGTGTAAGTGTGCATGCCAAGTGTAGGTAACAATGAAGCATTTCTTGTGTTCAATAGAAAAGGTAAATATAAATTACAGAACATAGCCAAGGCACAACCATTAATATATGGACTTTTCAGAAGCAAAGGCCTTGAACATTGTACTAGATAAGGACACTTATTATCTTAGATGTTGCCTGAAATCAAAGTGATCATAAAAACATTACTGAATAGAAGAAGTTTTAAGTACTATTCATAGCTGTGTTTCCAGTTTCATGAGTGTGATTGCATTATATGTTTACTCATATGATTTGATATTTATGAATTTGCATTTAGATAAGGCATTTTTCATTGTTCTCCATTTCCTTATATTGAATACAAGTGCATTAATATGGCTTAGTACCTTTTTCAGTGTTTCAATTATGGATATCTATATATATCCAGATAAGCATAGAGGTATTGTTGTAAATGGACCCAGAGGACAAATAAAATTTATACTGAGATACATGCACAGCATATCAGACTCTATGTCTCCTCTTCCACAGAGAATAAGTATGGGATGAGTAGAGTTAGGTTAATATAATGTATATTCAAAACTGATAGACACAAATATGCATACCAAAGCTTCACTGTTGGATTATCAGATTTAACTAGACACCACCACAATTTAGGTACCATTGCATTGCTTAGAAATACATTCCCCAGAAGTTTCTTCTTTGTTTGATATAAGATTGCTTTTCTAGTGAGAGCACAGAGACCAATGTTTGAAAGTGAGAAATGAAAGAGAAATCAAACATCACCAAATCAATAGGAGAGGTGAGAAGCCCACTAAAAGGACTCATTGCTAATAGCTGATATTACAGATGCAGCTTCTCAGGAACTTAATACACATAATTGGGGGACCCCATAGCTCATCAGCTCACTTCACTCTAGAGCGTCTCTTCTTGGCAGTCCTGGGATGGCTGGGAACAACCTGACTGCAGCTGCCCAGCATGGTGAGAGGGAACTGGACTACATTTGCATACCCTGGGAAAAGATTGTATTCAAAACTCAAAGTATGACCTCTATTGAGTGAATTGTTTTTCCACCATGATTCATTCTGTAATCACCTGATGTTTGTTTCTTTAATTAGAGTATTAAGATGATCTTGAATAGTATTTGTGTAATTTGCAGTAAATTTTTATATTGTGGCAAATGGAAAATCAATTAAGTTTTACAGTAAATGGGTGCACTCATCAGAATAAAATAGGGAAGTTGTTCCTGTAAAATCATCTAAAGGAATATATTGCTAAGTAAAGGACTAGCCATGCAAACTTCAGATCACTCTCTTTCTTTTGAGACAATAATATTTTCTAATGATTATTCTTAGCATTTTACTTTAATTTGTAATTATTTACCAACAACTGTGGAACTAAAATTGATTCAAGATATATATAGAAAAGTTAATTTCATATTTAATACATTTTGGGAGTGAACAGCTAAGTTAGAAATGTCTGCATTATCCCTGTTATCATCATTGTTGTTTGCTTTTATAAGCACACTGTAAATGCCTTATTGCTATGTGCTTATTTATAGGAAATGCAAACTAAAATGTTCAATAAACCTTAAAGTATCAACTGTTTAATTACATTTAATATGAAAATATGATGCTTAGAGACCATGACCAACAAACTTAAATGAATATAAAAGAAGAGATCAGAGATCACAAAAGATCAAAAATGTTCTTGTGCAGGATAACTGCCAGTGAAAATTCATGACAAAATATTTTGTAGAAACACTTTAAACTATAAAATGAAATAGAGTAGCATGTAAGAATTAAACAAAATAATTAGTTTTAGAATTATATTTTAAATTTTGTTTTATAAGTATAAGTTTTGTTTTTATAAATAATATAAATAAATTTAGTTTTGTAAAACAACAATAGAAAACTAGAGCAAAAATAAGCAAAAGGAATCATGTCCTTCAAATAAGTCTGCCATTCTCAACATTGTTTCAATGGATTATTAATAAATTAACACTAATTTGTCTTTTAAAAGGATGTCACCAGTTTAAAAAGATTGCTGCCCAAGAAAATTTGTAGCAATTATTTAGAGGGATATGATAGACTTTAGAAAATTTCCTTTTAACAAGTATATTTCAAACCTTCCAAAGAATAAATGTCAAGAATCTTGTCTTGTTAGTGACCACCTTATAGTCTGATTTAAAATAACAATTATCACTGTCAGTTGATACAATATGATTTTGTATAATAAACTCTAATCCATACATCAAAGTCATTTCGTAGTTAAGCCAGTTATAGTTCCTTTCTAGTAAATGACAGTATTGATTTCTTATTTTAAAACTTGAATAGGAAATCAAAAGACTTAGATGCCAGGGATGCTGACTCTCAAGAAGAACCAAGAGGTCTTGTTTATCGAGTTAAGATTCAGTTAGAAGGCAGGAGAGATGCCTTAGAAATTTAGAGCATTTGTTGCTCTTCTAGAGGAAAATGGCTCAGCTCCAAATACTCTTATGCAAAAGCTCACAATAGCCCGTAAATCCAACTCCAGGAGATTCAATACATTTGGTCTCCACAGACACCTGTACTCACAGACACATACCCACAGGCAAACAGACAGGTAGACCGCTACACACAAAATTAAAATGAGAGAAATAAATCTCTTTTGGAAAACTTACTTTTAAAATTTTTTGTGATTATAATTACAACATATCTCCTTTCCCCCCTCCTCCCTCCAAATGCTTCCATCTATCCCTCCTTGAAGATATTTAAACAAGATTGTAAGTGATGGCTCTCATTATCTGAGAGCTTTCTGGTACAAAATGCTGGAGAAAAATTTAAGAACATGTACATCATGGGGAGAAAATAATATAAATAAATTTAGTGTTGTAAAACAATAATAGAAAACTATAGCAAAAATGAACAAAGGGAATCATGTCCTTCAAGTATTATACATAATAGCCATAAATATTATTTTGCCAACTGACTTCAATATTGATATCAATGTGAACAAAGAGCTATGTGAATTCTTTCATCAAATTCTAATCATAACAGTTTAACTGACATCTAAGAATTATTCTTCACGGGATCGTATAAATGTGTGTAGTTTTAATAGTTTATAACATGACAGTTAAAGATAATATTTGCTTACTGAGAGTTAAATAACTAAGGAAAATATGTCTTGATTTAAACTACTCTGTTTGGATTTACTACAGAGTCCTTTATGTTATTTGTCTTTCAATAATGTTTCACTTAACATAAATGCTTTAGAACAAAGGAATGGTACAGCACTGGCTTTAAATGCATCAATTAGTTTACGAAACTGAGAAATTCTGTCGCTTTTTTCAGCCTAATGTAATGAATAGGGGCTAAGATGATTTTTGTTTCTTCTTGACAACAGCATCATCTTGAGAGCTTTTGGTCCAATAACTGAGACTCTCAATTCCTTATTATTTCATGTCATTCATGTGCCATGACGGAAGAAGACTTGAAGTTACATGAAAAATGTTAAGTCTCCAGACATCATATGTGATATACGATGATTATTTTCTTCTCAACTGAACTAGATTCTGCAGGGAATGAGAAATGGATTGTCAACTTACCCTCAGGCTTCTGCTGCAGAGGCAGGAGAATTGTGAGCCCCTTGTAAGTGCCAAATGCCATTTCCTCACAAGTGAAAAAAATATGTCAAAATGGTTCTGGCGAAAGTAAATATTTCTAAATGCCCTTGGATTCTCCCAAAGCATGTGCTTCAATAGAACCAATAACATGAATAAATAAAATTAATAAACTTGATGTTGCTGTAAAAAGACAATAAAATCTTCAAAGTTTTCTATTGTGATATAAATAACTGAAAGTTTATTCAGAATGTATAAGTTTATTTATGAATTTTTAAGGTATCAATAAGCTCTCTTTTGTCTTAGAAGTATTTTAAACCCAAACCAAATACAAACATATCTATTAACAAGTTTAGGCACAATGAACTGAAATTACACTGTGGCTTCAGTGATGGCAGGTATTGAGAAACGGAATTTAAAAGCCATGTGACACCATTGTTGATATTATGAAATCAATCATTTTCAGAAAACAAATATATATGTATTTTAAAACATGACATGAATATTATAATACAAAATTATGTTCTGTAATATTTGAATCACTTCTTTTAAATCACAACAAATCACTTTGGAACATTGGAGTATTTACTTTCAGGTTCATTGTTAATGTCAGTACTGAAACACACCTATTAGATGCAGTTTCTTCTTTTTTTTTTTTTTTTTTTTTTTTTTTACCTTCTACATGAGATTTAAATTTTTCATACTTAGGTACAATTGATACCTATACAAATGAGTTTCTTTTTTATTTGGATATTTTCTTTATTTACATTTCAAATGTTATCCCTTTTCCTGGTCTACCTCCCTCGGAAACCCTCTATTCCACCCCCCTGCCCCTGCTTCTATGAGGGTGTTCCCCTACCCACACACTCACTCCTGCTTCCCCAACCTCGAATTCCCCTACAGTGGGGCATCCATCCCCTACACAGGACCAAGGGCCTCTCCTCCCAGTGATGCCTGATGAAGCCATCCTCTGCCACCAGTGCGGTTGGAGCCATGGGTACTCTCTGGGTGGTGACTGACTTAGATATCTTGCAGTTATTAGTATATGAAACAAAACCTTTCTGTTTAATATAAATTAGAAAGTAAATGAGTTAGTGAGTGATTAGTCACCAATTTTATTGTGTTAGGCCACTGAAACTTACTAGTATTTATAGACTAACTAATATTCAATGGAGATAGAAAAATCAATACTCCATAGATCCCCAGGTGTTTTGGTATATATAATCTTGGCAACAACTACTAAGTATTTCTATTGCCACACAAATATACCCACTGACAGTGACTACATGAGTAACTATCGCTATATATTAATAAATTCTGTTAATAAAGTTAACAGAGATAGGTGGAATTCAAAGATATAATATACAACTCTAATTCTTACAAACATATAATTAAGTTTACCTTCAATTAGAGCCAATTCCACAGGTCATATTTATTTTTATAGTCAAGTTTGAAGAATGATAGAAAATGTACAAAATTAGTGCAAATAATGAAATATATTTGAAATATTGTATTACATATGTACCTGAAAGCATCTGGTATATGAAAGAGAATGTGTTACATAGTGGAGTTATGTGTATGTCAACCAGAAAAGATGGATTCATTAATGGCATTTAGACAATGAAATGTGTGAAATGTTTACATTGGTATTTGAATTTTCATATTAGAAAATTCTCATGGAAACATTGAAGCACTACTTTTTAACTGAACCCAAATGCAGTGGGAGGAAAGGTGTGTATGATTCAAGTGTGTGACAGACTTAAAATCATGACTTACAAGGCTGACACCAATAAGCATGCTAATGTGGAAGGAATAAATGCTCACAAGAGCCCAGCCCAAGACAAAGGGCTATAGAGAATGCTGGGGGGTGGCGGGGCATGCACATAATAATCTCTCCCACAGAAGAACACACCAACTGGTTGTCTAATATACATACACGTTATATTATATTAACTGACTAGGTCGTATTCGTACATTTAGAAACACACACAAACATAACTGTAATCAAAGAAAAATGTGTTATATGAAGTAAAGTAAAGGTCATAAGTGGAAGGGTTTAGCGGGAGAAGCAGAAATGGGGAAATGAGGTAATCTCCTTTGAATATTACTTAGTTTATAAATAATAATGAGTTTCAGTGGCCTAGCACAATAAAATTGGCTGCTAATTAGTTTACATTAATCTCAAATAATTAAAATAGCTTAAAATATTATGGTGCTTAATTCAGAAATTATGTAAAACAATGAATTCATTAAATTCAACTTGACTTCTATATAGATGTAATGAACAAAAGAAAAAAAAGCAAAATTTGGGAAATATACATGCACATCTGAGAGTTGATTTTTACTAAATGCTCAACAGCTCAATGACAAAATGGTGTGGTTCACTAAAACTAATATTATAAGAAAATAAATGAGAATGGCATGTTTGAGAGATAGCTCAGAGTTTAGGCGTGTTTGCTGATCATCTCAAGATTCTGAAATCTATTTAGCTTACAAAGAATTAAAATTGCTTGCTTGTTGTTGTTTATTTAACCTATATATACTGATGAGGCTTTTTAAGACCTTGGACAAAATAATTTAATATTATACTTTTTCCTAATGATCAGTAGTGTTATGCTGGAAAATGTAACTACCTGAATATGTGTGCATATAATACAAGAAAATGATAGTACAATTTTTATTGGTTTTGGGACATTAAAGAAGGTTTTAAGAATGTCGAGTTGTGACACTTGAAATTTTTCTACAATAGCTGAGATTTTGTTGACACAAAACTCCTTTGACAGTCTGAGAAAATGTTTCTATTACCCAGATGATAATAAAACTGAGGAAATTGTATTTGTTTACAGTTTTAATTCAGTAACATAAATACTTTTATTTCAGGTAAAGTTTTACTGTATTTTCTCAGAATGGAAAGGACATAAATATGTTTTTCCAAGAATTGGATAATACTGAGGAGTCCGAGGTAACAGCTGAGCAGGTAATGTGCTTCCTGTACAATTATGAGGCCCTGAGTTCTATCTTCAGCACTGGTACAATAGCCCATTGTGACAATGTATGACTATAACTCCAGAGCCTGAGAGACAAACCCAGGAAGATCCCTGGGTATTGCTGCTGGCCAGTCTAGCTGAATCACCCAACTCCAGGTTCAGTAAGAGACCCTGTCTCAAAACAAGAAAGCAAATGATGATTGGAAATGTACCTGAAGCCAACCTTTGGCCTCCATTTGGGTATATACATATGTATGTGCATACCTCCCACATGCTAGAAATGGTGGTGTACCCAGGGTTGGTTTCTTTGATTGTGAAGAGTTTTCTTTAATACATTAAGTAATACAAGTGGCAAAAATGGGTTGTTTCAATTGTGAATGAATCAGAAGAAAGGAAAATTTTCAGACCATTACTATTATTATAAACACACTGATCTTTTGAGTATAGCCAGTTGGGCTAAATTTTTGAGATTAAAGGATAAGTAAGGACTTACTGTTCCCAAGAAAATTGTAGTTGCAATTATTTCATTAGAGATGGAAACAAAAGGGGTAATAGGATGCTGAAATTAAAATTTTAGTCACAATGTAATTCAGGTGTGGCAATGGTCTTATTGTTTAACTCCCCTTGGTTAAGCTCTTACACTCTAAACTGGCAAACAGCTTGAGCCTATTTGCCCAGGTATAGGATCTTCTTAGGCATTACATATAGTCCTGGATTTAAATTCTATTACCTATAAGCCAAGATTACCCTGTAAGGAAGTCTACAGCAGTGTGGTACACAGTACCTCTCTGAATTTCACTCCCTCGTACTACATAGTTCATCACCCTACCACTCTTTACATCACCATCCTGCACCAGCAATGTCATCCTAGGTGGCCATACAGACAAGAGTACTGCAGGAAAAATGTCGGCCTAAGGAAGTCATTTAACATGGATTAAGTAAAGCTTGGTAGCTAAATTGGCCACTCTCCTATATTATCTAGAAAGGAGGCAATCCTCCCAAGGTAGGTGTGTCTATCCAGCCACTCTTTCCTTCCTGTCCAGTTTATAACACTTTGAGACCCACTTGTAAGGATATAGCTCCCTTATCAAATCTTTATATACTCAAAATAGTCATTTCTCTGTGAAGAAAGAGTACCATTTCTATACTTCTCTTAATCCAAGCAATGTCTTTGACTTTAGCATGCTACTCATAGACGTCTTTTTCAGGATTCATAGACTTCCAGCAAGGTGGCAGGAAATAAAGATTTATTTTACCTTTGAAATTTAGCTTGGCATCATTACAAAACACCATGCCAATGATTAGTATGGCATGAGACATTAATGTCCAAATAGGTTTTGTATGATTCTTTCACTGACCCCTATTTAGGTTTTGTTACTGAGAGAAACAGATTTTAGCACCTATGTTACAGCTTTGATTAAATTACTGAATTATGTGTCATGCAAAACAGAGCTAGGCTGGGTTACTGATAGTACACTTCTTAGAATAGTCTATAATTAATTACTCGATTTATTTATTTATTTATTTATTTATTTATTTATTTATTTATCGTCTAGAAATTAGTAAAGAGCTGGAATGGGAAAAGTTATGGGCATGATCTACCTAGAGCATTCAAGCCCAGACAGGTTGTTCCCATGAGAGATTATGAGAAAACTAAGGTATTCTACAGTTTTGATTGTTTATTTTCAGCTGTAATATTTAGCAGAATATAGGATTAAAAACACACATTATGACAATGAATACTAAAAGACAACTAATTTATTAACATTATTATTGATATGATTGGTATAGTCCATCAGAGAAATGAGTTATGACCAGATACAAAAATTATGAAGCACATTTTTTTAATTGAGTAAGAAAAGAGCTTTGAGTCACCTGGTGTGAGCAAGCACAGAGGCATAGCTGGTCTACACGTTCTGTGTTTGAGGCATAAGCAAGAAAAGTTGCAGTAAGGAAGTAGCAATAAATGTGTTTTCATTGGTAAACCTTTTCCTCAACTATGCAGAAATGTATATTTATTTTAAGACCTGCCTATGGATCAGATAATAAATAAAAATGATAATTGTGGAAATTCAAATTATTTTTGAAGGAGTAGGAGTGCTAAACAAAGAAAGAAACGGGTAAGTGGTTGGAAGGAGAGGAGGTAGAGAGGACCTAAGGATACAGGGGAACTGCTAAAGAGTTAACACTGAAGACAAACGGGAGAGAAACAATTAACATTTAAGACAAATGGGAGGAAAAAATTAATCTTTTCATTTATTAACTCACATAGAAATGTATGGCTATTTGTTACCTACCATCAGCTGCAGAGTGAGGACTCAACTTCCATGCTGCCTACCCAAAGTTCAACCCCACTGCCATTTGATTCCACTTCTGCTCCCTTAGATTGGGAACACAAAGACGCTGGCTCCAGTCTTGTCCTCTATCCTAAGGGAAGGACGTTTCCCATGCCTGTGCTTTCCTTCTTCCAAATCTCTGGGAGAGTTTGTTCCTTTCATCATAGCCACTAGGCTCATCCACTTCTTTTGAGTTTCAAACTGTTCACACTAATACAGTTTACCTGCAAGTACAACATGCCATCTCAGGGACATTGTCTCTTTGTGCTCCCTGGATAGTACTCCAGATAACTGTACTAGGTAGCGAAACCAAGGTCCTTTAAGACAATGCTGTGATGTGGCTGTGTATGTCCACCTGAGTAGTTGTTTTTGCATTTTTAGCCAAAAATAGAGCCAAGATTCATCTTTCTATTTGAAAGATGGGATTTCTAGCTACAAAGATTCCTTTCTGAGAACTGCATTGTCTTGTGATGGATATCTATTTAAAGGCAGAAATGAGCTTTAGGAATAGTTTCCAAATTTTCCTTCCCTCCTTTTCTGAGTACCTAAGTGCAACTGTATATAAAGAATTGATATTGTCATCCAGTTTCTGAAAGATTAACTACTTTCTGCCTTTTTTTTATTTTACTATATTTAGCTTTTGGGTCATTGTAAATGTAAGCAACAATTTTCTTTGATAGTGTCAACACTTAATCTTGATTTGGGACACTACACTCATATTTACAAATTATTTCTCACAAAATTATGCATTCTTCAGTAAACATAACACTAATGATCAAAACTAATTATTGTTCAGACAATGTAAAATCTGTTATTGTCATCGGAAATCCCCCATGGTGACAGATTAAAGGGTAAAGTCTGCATTTGACACATTTTCAGTTATGAATTTCTTAATGCTTTATTGTGTATAATTCATCATTCCCAACAGATATTTCTTGCAATTAACCAATCCTGTCTCCATCCATTTTTGACAGAGATTGCTTTGCCTAAGTGTTCAGAATAGTTGGATTACATATGTCAGATCAATTTCTAATTTATTTATAAATGTTTCCTTTTGGAAAGCAAGACAAATACGAAGGTCTAGACTCAAGTTCACTTTAGCTTTATACATTTCCCATTAGACATTCGAAGTTGCTGAAACACAGCACCAGTAATTTATATTTCCCTGAAATAGGCTCCTATCACTTCTTTAAGTAAATGCTATCATGACTTTAGCCACTAAGTCCTTGCTCCACTGAAACCAAAACAAAACCTTGAAGCACAGTGTAACATGCCTCTCCTGCTGTGCCCCGGTGGACCAGGTGTTAAAATTCGGACACGTTTTTTTTCATGCCTCCGATATATGAAAACAAAACCAGAAGGAAGCTTGTTGAGGAAACTGTGTTTTAAACAGTAGTAGCTCAAAACGTTGATTTACAGGCTACTGATTTACAAGCTGTGAATGAATTGAAGCCTTCAGCGACAGGAAGCTCTGCCATTGGGAAACCCTATAGCTACAGCTGGAGCCCAGGGACCTGGCTGACTGCTTACAGGAACACTCGCTCCAGGAACCCCTGTAATCAAAGTTGTTAAGCAGAAGGAAATGTCTTCAGTGCTCTTACACGGCTTTTAATCAGATACTGACAGAGAGCCTTTGATCAACACATTTGCACCATGAGGTTAGTCATAGGGTTCAGTCCGTCCACACAGATTTCACAGTCAGCTCCCAATGTATACAACCAACAGAGGAACCATTCAAACTGATCTTGTTGCTGGCTTCATTTTCTGTCCTCTAAACCTCCTGGGTCTGTTATGAGGATTAATGAATCACTTTTTTTTCTCCCTAGTGTCTTGCCATCTCTGAATCTGAACTGTGAGCGAAATGGGAGGCATTGTTGGACAAGCCGGCTTGTTTCTTCTTTGATAGTTCCACGTCTTAATTGAAACCTCAGACAAGTGGCACCAGACAGTAGCCCGGTGTTAGGCCTTGAGACCTTGCTAGTAGAGAGAAAGAAACCTCGGGAAGGAATTAGCTACAGAGAGAGGTCACTGGTGGGTGAAATGGCCCCAGCTGAGTTTTTTTGTTTTGTTTGTTTTTCATTTGCCAGCTTGGTTTGGTAACCGGGATCTGTGACTGGAAACGAAAAGTGCAGTGGACTACAGGGCAGAGAAGCCCAGAGGTCTCTACTATAGAGGTGCCAGGGCAGTGCAGAACTCTGGCAAGATGCATGTCAAATGCGATGAAAGAGAGCAATAAAGTTTTCTGTGGCTTTAATTGCCTGTGAAATATTCCAAATATGTTGTATTGGAAGTTACGTTGAGTTGACTCCATTTGTCCTGGGGAAAGGGGGATGGGAGCATCTTCCTGAGCTTGCTGTAGAGACACCGACTGGTAGAGCTCAATTATTACATCCTTTGAGTGTGCAGTAATGTTTGGGTGAACACTCACCTCTCCATACTGATGTAGTCACAATGAGGTAGGAATATAAACAAACACTTGTAGGTCATGAATTCATATAAGACGTTGGGGCAGCTCATGTTTAAAGTGGGGTTAAAATAAGTTTAATAGAATCCCCAAAGTTGAGTTTTCTTTTGAGTTGGTGGTTGACATAGAATTTACAATATTTATCTACGAACTAATAACTGCAATCAGTCACCACTGGAGGACGAGACTGCATTTTCATCATTTGCCTGTATTATTTCAAATAGTAAACATCAATTTAAAAATATGACAAAGTAGTATTCTGGAGTCTTTGTAGAAGACTTGATTGGAACATAAGAGTTATTTCATTCATAGAACAGAGAGGTCAGGTCCCGGACTCTGCATCTTCCTGCTGTATGTGATATAATACTTACAGTGAAGCAGAAATCTTATGGAATGTTAGTACGGTATGCTTCTTAGCCTTTGACTAAGAGGAAATGAAGAGTGCTCTGGTATCTTTGGCTGGCAAATTATCCTCCTGGGCAGAGATCCTTGTGCGCAAGCCTGACTGGCTCTGAGCTCAGTCCGTGGGACTTATGGTGGAAGGAGAGAAAAGAGCCTGAAAGGTTTTTCTGACCTCGCCAGGGTTTTATCCATTCATTGTAATAACAATAACCTCACAGGGTTCCACCCATCCCACCCATATTAATAAACAATGCTTTTGGAATTATATAAAGAAAAATAAAACCATAATGATGATGTCATATCTCTTCTCCCCATGCCCCTGCCAAAAAAAAAAAAAGTTTGAAATGGGAAACTGAGAAAAACGAGTTACCTATTAACCTTTCATTACTGGCCTGCAAAACAAAATGGGATGAAAATCATTGAGGAAAAAAATGAGAAAAACAGTTATGGTTGCCAGCAGATAAATTACGCTGGCCTTTGTAGTAATTAAAGTTAAGAGGGCAACTTTCATTTCCACTTGCCTAAAACTATTTATCATTACTCTAATTCAAAGGAATGATTATTAACTTAACACAAATTTTCAATATTTATTTAAAAATCAAGTGATAGTCACATTCTTGGTTGAGACATTATATTCATAAGCTAATCACAATGTAAAGGAAGTACTTCTCAAACCTTTGTAGAATTGATTTATTTCACCTTTCACTTAAATTCTATTTAATTAAAAAACTGCTAAGTGTAATGCTTTGATGAGTTTTAGCAAAATAACGACAGACTAGGATTGTGTTTCATGTTGTTAATCAGGAAAACTGATATAAGTCTTTAGATGTGTTTTGGAGATAACAGTATGTCCTTTGAAGAGAACATCAAGAACTCTATGATATCCCCTGGGGCTTCATCTGATTGTGTGTGAGTCTATTTATGACAGACAGGAGTTAACTTGGATGCACTACAATAATACACATATTTCCTGGAAGAGCATTACATGATAGTGCATATAGTCCATGCTCTCAGCAGTGAAAATAATCCTGTACTGAATATCAGAGTCTAATTCCCATTTGAGTATGTTTTAATATCTTACATTCCTCTCTAATTAGAAGTTTATATAAATCTTTTGTTGTTTTTTTTAATTTTAGTATGAGAATAATAATTTAATGTGTATGATGATTGTATTTTATTCATGATGCACCGAAAACAAACAAGCTATCTGGTAACTTCTGGTTATGTTTACTTAAATAGTAAATAAAAAAATATAAATGCCGAGTCTTCTGATTAAATATAATCACAAAACGGTCTATTTGAGTCTGGGGTGTGGGTTCTACCAGAGCTGTTTTGTTTTCCTTCTTGTTTTTCAAGCAATTATAACAGTGTCCTGTTGAATTTACTTACTGCTCTGCCTCCACACAGGGACAGGAAGTGGATAATGGAATCAGAAGGCATAGCTAAATGTAAATTGGAAGAAAATATACAAATACAAATGGAAAATGAAACTGCTATCTTCCTTCCTACAGGAAAACCCATTTTAAATGCTGTCCAGTTTCCACGTTAGAGTATACCCATAGTTAACAGAGAACCTTTAAAACCAAACCTACTGTAACAAGAGCTTGATTTTAGTTTCGTTATTTGCATTTTCCCTTTTTACTTATTTTTATAAAATCATCATGGACACTAACTTGAAAATACAAATGTAATCCTGGAATTTGTCTGAAGGGGTCAGAGCACTGGCCATGAAGCGTGTCTTGGAACTAAGAACCTGCTTACTCTAGTTCAAGACCCCACAGTCTTCTGATATAGTCCTTTCACACACAATCATATAAAGTCTGGAGAAACATTGGGAAGGAATTCTTATAACGTGCCCCTGGCGATTACACTTTATGTCAACATATAGGGGAAAAAATGGATTCAATTTCTAGGTTTGGGATGCAGATATTTGTTTTTCAGTAATTATCTGGAAAGGCAATGGCCTCTCAGAAGCTCCATTTTAGGGAGAGTAGCCATGTTTAGGACATCTGCCAAAGCCAGCCTCCTACTTCATCATGTCTTGCTACCCAAGGCACACCAACAGAATCATTTAGAGATGAACAAAATAATTCCTCTGCTCCTGCGAAAATATTTGTAAGTAACAACCCAGTCTTCAAACACAAATATTTCTACTTGGAACAAAAAGAATATAGGCCTAAAATTTCCCCTTTCCTGAAAAATTAATATGTGGAAATTTTATTACATGAAGGTTAGAGTAGGCAGGAAAATATTGGATAAGAAAGTGTTCAAAAAGGGATACAAAACCTGCTAAACATGGAGGATAGAATGTCACTAGTGGAACGGAGAGCACGTGCGGGGTGGATGGGTTTGAAAAAGACTAGAAAATAGAGTTTTTCTTTAATAAATAAAAAGTGAAATTTCTACTTCATAGGCTACTTCTAATTTCAAGTTTTATGTAGGATTTTTTCATTGCAGAAAATGTAGTAGAATATTTTTATTTTTAAAGTTTAAAACTAAAAACCTTAGGCCAATGAGATGGCTCAGCAGGGGAGGATGTTTGCACACTCTACCCACATGCCTGACTTCTATTCCCTGCATCTAAATGGTAGAAGGAAGGAAAGAATTAGTTCCCCAAAGGCTGTCCTCTAACTTTTGCAACTACAAACATGTACAGATATGTGTGTGTGTGCACACACAGCCACATACACACACATACACATATACATACATATAATGTTCACAAAAATTTGAAAAGTTTAAATGCTGCTATGTTGACTAAATTTGATAATAGCGATACTAAATATTTTTCCATAGATAGATTCCAGATAACTCATTTGGAATTATCCTCTCCTCCTTCTCCTTGTCCTTTTTCAATTTCTTCTGCTACTGCAACTTCTTCCTCCTTTTCTTACTTTAACTTTTCATTGTCTCTTTATTTTTATTTTTAATACATTTTCTATGAAGGCCACTAAAGAACCTTAGGATTGTTTATGAGACGTCATTCCTATTTTATGCTAATTTCCAGTCAACGTTTCAGGGTTGAAGACTGTTCAGAATATACATACATTTTTTTATACGGGATGACCTAGAGATTATATACATAAAATTTATTTGCTAGTATGAAGAAATTGAGTCATAAGATAAATTTATTATTATGAATAAAATGTGTGATATGTTAATTGAGCACTCTTGATTTTATTCATAAAAATCATAAATTTTAATGGAAATAATTTAAGGGTAAAGTGTCATCAGAAATTCAGAAAGAAGCTTGGACATATAAAAAGTAAGAAATTCAATAAAGTCAAAACCTGTAATAATAAATTAGAGAAGGCTTTCTCCATGATACAGGAGACATGTTATTAAACATGTTCCTGGTAGTAAGGTGACTGTCATGACAACTTAAGCTACTATGGCGGTTATTTTCCAAATTTGCCTTCATAACTATTCTAAAGGGTCCCCAATGGAGGAGCTAGAGAAAGGACCAAAGGAGCTGAAGGGGTTTACAACCTCATAGGAGGAACAACAATATGAACCAACCAGTACCCCCAAAACTCCCTGGGAGTAAAGCACCAACCAAAAGAGTACACATGGAGGGACCCATGGATCCATCTGCATATACAGCAGAGGATGGCCATGTTGGGACATCAATGAGGGGAGAGGCCCTTAATCCTGTGAAGACTTAATACCCCAGTGTAGCAGAATGCCAGGACCGGGAAGCAGAAGTGGGGTGGTTGGTGAGCAGGGGGAGGAGGGATGGGATAGTGGGTTTTTGAAGGGGAAATGAAGAAAGGGGATAACATTTGAAATGTAAATAAATGAAATATGTCATAAAAATAATAAAAGGATTTGAAAAAGTAAAAATAAAGTTGTAAGTTCTTTGAATAAATTGTACATCATCCATTAAAAGTATCAGTTTAGAGCTTTATCTCTTATTTTCCCACTTATTTCCCACAATAATGGATTACTGATCCTATTATTTAAGCCTTTTACTGACAGGGTTGTAGTTGAAAACAAGTGACAATCAGGTGACCATAAAAAGTACATATTTAAAGAAGCCATGTTGATTATTTCTTTTGATGGGAATATATCAGAAAGAGTCACTATAGTCATATTAATTAAAATAGTAATCACCCAGAAGGATTTTTATGTCTTTTTAAAAGTAATTCTGTCTTCTAGATCTCTCCCCACTTGTAATAACATATAATCCTGGTCTCTTTTGTATAATTGTAGGTAACTGTCATATCCTCAGATCTTTCATCTTGGAATCAATTTTAACAACAATTCATGTGATCAATCTTTTAATTTCCTGCATTCTAATGTTTGTACACTGGTATCTTATTAATGTTTTCATTTAACTTCCTAAGAAAAATTTTAAAAAATAGTATCGGCTTAGAGCTTTATGTCTTATTTTTAAAAAATAGAATTACATTATATACCCGTTTGCATAAAGTGTTTATTCACAATGTTTGAATTGGTTTTTATTGGGATTGTTGCCCTATCATTGAGTTGGAAAAGATTTATTTATTCTACTTGAAATCCTATTGGCAGTAGTATTTTGAAAATAATTCTCTTTTTTTCTTTGATTTTTACTTATAAGTGCATGTGCATTTTAAAGAGCAAAATCATTAGACTTTTATGAAGGCATAATTCAAGATTTTACTCATTGCCCATAATTTTGTTTATTTTTTGTAATTCATTCATTCATTTTAACTCCCCCCAACCACCCTCTGTTCCACATCCCATCCTCCTCCTGAACACCTGTCTCCATGACTATGTCCTTACCATCTACCACCCATCCAACCAGACCTTGAAATCCCTGGGGAATGCAGTCTATTGAGAGTTAGGAGCATCTTCTCTGACTGAACACAGACTTGGTAGTCCTCTGCTGTGTATATGTGTTGGGGTTCTCATATAAGCTGGTGTATGCTGCCTAGTTGGTGGTCCAGTGTTAGAGAGATCTCAGGTGTCCAGGTTAACTGAGACTGCTGGTCCTCCTATAGGGTTTCCCTCTTCCTCAATTTCGTCCAGCCTTTTCCTAATTTAGCCACAGGGGTCAGTAGCTTCTGTCCTTTGGTTGGGTGCAAATATTTGCATCAGACTGCAAAGTTCAGTCATGATAAGCTCCTTTTGGTGAGTGCTCCATAGCCCTATTAATAGTGTCAGGACTTGAAACCTCCCATTAGAGTTGGATCCCATTTTGGGCCTGTCACTGGAGCTTCTTCTTCTTTTTCTTTTTTTATTGATATATTTTGTATTTACATTTCAAATGATTTCCCCTTTTCTGGGTCCCCACTCCCTGCAAGTCCCATAAGCCCTCCTCCCTCCCCCTGTTCCTCCATCTGGAGCTTCTTTTCCTCAGGCTCCTCTCCATTTCCATCCCTGCAGTTCTTTCAGACAGGAACAATTATGGGTTAGAGTTTTGAATATGGGATGGCAGCCCCCTCCCACACTTGATGCCCTGTCTTCCTGCTGGAGGTGGGCTCTGTAAGTTCCCTCTCCCTACTCTTGGGCATTTCATTTAATGTCCCTCCCTTTGAGTCCCAAGAATCTCTCAACTCCCAGGTTTCTAGGATATTCTAAAGGGTCCCCTCAACCTCCTACTTCCTGAGGTTGCCTGCTTCCGTTCTTTCTGATGGCCCTCATGGCTTCAGTCCTTTCCCTCACCAATACCAGATTAGGTGCCTCTTTTCCTCCACCCTCCCATCCATTTTCCTTCAAGGTACCTCCCTTCCTCCCCACTTGTGATTGCTTTCTTCTTCATCCCAAGTGGGACTGAGGGGTCCTCATTTGGGCCCTTCAGCTTGTCGACCTTTTTGAGTTCTGTATCTTGGGTATTCTGTACTTTTGGGGGGCTGGGGGTGTTCATATCCACTCATTAGAGAGTACATACCATGCATGCATTTTTAGGTCTGAGTGACCTCACTCAGGATGTTATTTTCTAATTCCATCCATTTGCCTGCAAAACTCAGGATTTTTCTTATTCTTAATAGCTAAGTAGTATTCCATTGTGCAAATGAACAACATTTTCAGTATCCATTCTTCTGTCATAGGACATCTGGTTTGTTTCCAACTTCTGGCTGCTATGAAGAAAGTGGAACATATTCCCCTGTTGCATGGTGAGGGATCTTTTGGCTATGTTCCCAAGAGTGGTATTGCACTCCAATGGCTCATGTTCTAAAATCAAGAAGTGATAAATGGGACCTCATTAAACTGAAAAGCTTCTAAAAGGCAAAGGATATAGTCAATAAGACAAATCAGCAACCTACAGACTGGGAAAAATCTTTAGTAACCCAACATCCGATAGAAGGCTAATATCCAAAATATATAAAGAGTTCAAGAAGCTAACCACCAGAAAACCAAACAACCCAATCAAAAAAATGGGGTTTTTGATTTTTTTTTCAATCAAAAAAGAACTAAACAGAATTCTCAACTGAGGAAGCTCAAATGGCTGAGAAGCACCTAAAGAAAGGTTCTAAGACCTTGGTGGTCAGAGAAATGCAAATCAAAACGACCCTGAGATTCCACCTTACACCAATCAGAATGGCTGAGATCAAAACAACAGGTGACAACACATGTTGGAGAGGATGTGGAGAAAGAGGAACACTCCTCCATTGCTGGTGGGATTACAAGCTGGTACAACCACTGTGGAAATCAATCTGGGCGTTCCTTAGAAAATTGGAAATAGATACCCAAAAGAACCAGCAATTTTTGTTTCTTATGTATAAAATATGTTTCAAAATAAAGGTCAATCACATTTTAGTACAATTTTCTTCTCCAAAACTTGTATTATTTTCTCTCTTCTGCAATTATGATCTGTTTTGAGTAAATGTTGCAAAAACTCACATAGTCTTTAGGAACAAGCATTAGCTAAGTAAATGTAAGAGTGTAGTATAGGGGACAGAAAATGGTTTCAATATGCACAGAATTAAGAAACCCCCCTAGTATGAGTAGTAATCTAGGTTTTCATGGAGCTGTTTACCACAAGATTATAGAATATGGTACATGAGAGAGTGAACTATCATTTCTTGATGAAGAAAACTGAGAATTCTGAAAGCTAACATGGTTCCTCCTGTTGCTATTGCATAGCCATCCTAACCTTTAGTGGAGGCTGCATAGTCACATATAAATGATGGCTTTCCATCATTTCTATAAGCTTCATATTCAAATATTATCCAAAGCTACCCATATGCCATGTCACTTCTGAAATCTGCTCAGAATACAAGAATTGCAGGTTAAAAGTACAGTCTGGTTTGCAAAATGTTCCCCTAATGTGCCTGAGGTGAGGATTGTCTTCCTCAAATATCTTATAATTTTGATGTAGCAGTACATGCCTGTTATACCAGCATGTGTACAGCAATGGCAGGAGTCAGATGTTCAAGGGAGTCTTCTACTACATAGCAAGTTAAAGGCCAGATTTGGCTGTAAGATACTGAGTTTCACAAAACAAAAACAAATTGTACTGGCTAGTTTTGTGTGTCAACTTGACACAGGCTGGAGTTATCACAGAGAAAGGAGCTTCAGTTGGGGAAGTGCCTCCATGAGATCCAGTTGTGGGGCATTTTCTCAATTAGTGATCAAGTGGGGAGGGCCCCTTGTGGGTGGTGCCATCCCTGGGCTGGTAGTCTTGGGTTCTATAAGAGAGCAGGCTGAGCAAGCCAGGGGAAGCAAGCCAGTAGGAAACATCCCTCCATGGCCTCTGCATCAGCTCCTGCCTGCTTCCTGACCTGCTTGAGTTCCAGTCCTGACTTCCTTTAATAATGAACTGCAATGTGGAAGTGTAAGCTCAATAAACCCTTTCCTCCCCAACTTGCTTCTTGGTCATGATGTTTGTGCAGGAATAGAAACCCTGACTAAGACACAAATATAGGATTTCAAACCCAACTTTCTAACTCAAATTGTGCATTTTGGCACAATCCTAGGTGATGCATATGTGCAAGCTATTTATATTAAGGAAGTACATGTGAAACTATTGGCTTTCTACTGATGAGCTCCATGGCTTGTCTAGCAGTGTGCTTCTGCCTGTAATAAAGCAGCGTGATAAAGGTTCTTTCATAGATGAGCAAGACTCCTTAACTGAACTGAGTTGGAGCTGCAGAACAGCCAAGTATGCGCATCTGTAGCCAATATGCAGAAGCCCAAGCATTTCCCTTATTCTGTAGTTCCTCTGCCCCCACTTCTTTTCCAATACTTTCTTCTGGGTTCCATCTGTCAAGCTCAGATTAAGCATGTCAGCCCCAGCAGCAAAAGAAAAATCACTCTATCTTGCTTATGTCAGTTAGAGCATGCTTTGCGAATTCTCTGCCTCTAGCTACTTGCATCTTCTAAGCCACAGAATTAAGACCTGGCTTAGTTTCATCAGGAGTATTCAGTGGGAGGGAAAGCAGAGAACATGTGTGTGATAGTAGAATAAGTATCTATAAATATGCAGCTGATATTCATTCTCATAGACACTACTTATGTTTTCTCCTAGACTAGTAGCTCATGCTAAAATAATTATATTGCTGATAATTGGTGAACTTTAGAACAAATAAAACCTATTTTGGATGTGTTAGTCACTAGCTGGGTTAAAGGGTAAATCATTGTCTCCCAGTGCATTTCACTATGTTGTTGCTTCCCAGTGGTGTGTGGGAAATAGTTCTGTGTGCTTCACTCTGAACCTGACTGGTTTCTATGTAGTTGATTAGATGACAGCTCAGACTGAAGTTAACAGTGAAGATTATACTCATTTCCTGAGATCATGTAAACAAGAAGAAAAAACAGGCACTGTCTCCTCAGCACTACATCAACCCCAGCCCTCAGAATAGCACTAGGCTAATATCTAATGAATCTTCGAAACTGGGGAATCTCTTCAGGATCCCTGCAAACAAAGGTTTTGCTGTTTTATAGATCCAGGGGAGCAGAGGAAGGTAGAGAGGAAACTTGTAGGAGGGGAAATGTACTAAGTGAAAAAATGAGGGTTAATCCACCCTCCTGATAAGAAAGCCTGGGAATGGAGACAGCTGGCTAGAAATTCAGGCTGTGCAGTTGAGCAGGGTTGGCCTAGAGCAAAGAAGGAAGGGAAATATTTATCCACTATAACAGACTCAGAAGAAATCTTCCCACGTGGCCCAGACAGAGGTCTACTGTGGGACAGGCAGCGACAGCTTTCTTCATGGTAAGGATTGTCAGGCATGATTCTGTAAAGGAGTTTGACCTGGAACTCATCTTTTAAATGCAGCATGGAAACATAATACAAAGATAGCAGGTATATCTGAAGCATAATTCTGCTACATATGTGTGCATGTGTGCATGTGGTGTGTGTGTGTGTGTGTGTCTCCATTCTCAAGGGAGTCATACATATTCCACAAATCCTGAATGACTCCTGAATTCAGTTCTGCAGACCCCTGGCAACTCTTCCGAGCAAGGTCCTAGCATGCAGCAAGAGAGTGTTCTTCGTTAACTTATTCCCAGCATCTTGAATGAAAACAAACAGAATTCATTTCTCTGTGGAGGTTGAGCTCTTCAACTCTTTCCCTTCAAGTTTCAAGAAAAGACAAATTTCCTAGATGGTGGGTAGCAGTTTGGGTAAAGGGAAATATTCTTCTAGGTATTTTTCAATGTCATCATTGTATACAAATTTAGACTTTGTTTTGAAGATATTTACAAAAAATTGCTGCTTATAGCAAGCTTCCAGGACTCAATTTCTTCAATATGTTTCTACTTACTCACTTATGGGGTATATTACATTTGATATATCTATGTGCTGTGTAATAGTTTTAAGAGAATACTGAAATTTCTAATCCTTAAAATACTGTTTTTATGTAATTGGAATTTTGTATCCTTCTTGTGATGTTGAACTATATCCTAGATTGTTTTAAACACTGGCAGCTCTACCATGGTATAGAAAAACCGAAGAGATTTATTTCCACTTCCCGTCACATGGCTGCGGATGTTAGGATTTCATTGTTTCTAAGGATGAATAATATTCCATTTTGTATTATTGTGGTTGGAGCCCAAAATGTTATCACAATAGGTCCTATTTTGATTTCTTGTTCCCTAGTTTAGTGGCTCAGTGGGGGTGCTGAGGTGTCAGGGTTGACAAGTACAGGTCCCAATTAATCACTCTAGACAGGAGGGAGACAGGTAGTGAAGGAAGGACCCCAAGACTTATAGCAATTCCTGCAGTTCAGCGAATGAGTGCAACCATGTGGGAAAAGCTCCAGGCCAACATCTCCTGAAGAGAGTGCAAGCGCCTTGTGGACAATAATGTTACAGCATGGTCTGAGGCAGCAGGAGAAGACTGGGTAATTAGGCAGAAATTTGAGTTTCTTGGTTCAACTGGAGACCTATTTGCATACCAGAGACCTTAACACATAACTTCTGACCTTCAACATCATAATTCCTTAAAATAGGGTTTCTTCCACAAAAAAAAAAAAAATTGGCTTTATGCTTTGAGAAGTGAACTGACACAGATGTTCATTTGAAAGTATACATATAGTACCTGAAGGCTGAAAGCCCATATCAGATGTAAATTCTAAGTTTTGTTATAATTAGTTATGATTGTGAATTTATCAAAATATACAGGACTTAAACTTTATAATACTGTCTGATTTGTGGACAGCCATTGAACCATTTCTTCCTTTGGGACTTCAAGGAAGAACTCCGTAATATTAACAATCAATAAAAAGCAAATATATGGAAAAATAAAAGCTGAGGCTAGCTGCCAGAGGTATGTCATTAGGGATGGATGACCCATGATGATTAGAGCAGGAGCACTATTTTTTGGCCCCTGTCCTCTTCCTGGTCGACAACCATATAAACAATCCCAAATCACACGCTTCTAACACCATAGTCTGAGCCATTCCCCACTCTTTCTGGGTTGATGTACTGAGCCATTTTCTTATGGGGTATATTACATTTCTTCTGTTTTATCCCCATTAGATGGGCTAAGCTACTCTTTTATGTCCTCTTGGCTGAGGAATGGACTCATTCACACATTCAGTCTTTCACTTGATGGTTTGAACCTTTTTTTTTCTGTTTCTTCTGCTAGATGGGCTCAGATATTCTCTCATGCCTTACTGGATTTATGGGCTATTCCCTGCCGCCATGTCTTTCTGGCCCGAGACTAAGACATAAACCAAAATGCACTTCTTCTCCCTTAAGTCAGAGTCAGTTATTTTGTCACCACCTTGTATAAGCAATGGAAGATTACAAATCCATCATATTTCTTTATTCCAATAGTTGCAGGGTAGTGAGGTTAAGTCTACATTTTAGTCAATATGATCAGTACTGTAACATGACTGAGCTGGGAATTTTCCCTATTGTTACATCCCTCTGATCTAAGTTACCACATTCCTTCCCAGTACTAGGCTGGCTTTACCTTCACTTTTAATTCTTCTTTGGACCATATTTGCCTGCTTCAGTAGACAAATAGCACCTTAATTCTTTATGTAAGTTTTGGTAGTCTAGCGCCTTCTCTTGTCATGCTAAATGAGAAGAAACAGAGCATGTGTTTGTTGAGAAGGAGCATATGAATGTCTATGACTTTGTTTGGACACAGCAAAGGGTGAGAATTCCATGAACTTACTAGCTGTTTATGTTCCCTTAGGGAGTGAAGGCTTAAAAGTATTCAAAATTAGAATTATTTACTTTTATTAAAATTTTCCTTATCTTAAGTGATTTTCAACTATTTATTTTTGGAAACTTTTAAAACTGATGAGGATTTGGATGAGTTTGCAGCCAGGTTTGGGGACTGCATATGTAAAGCAAGCAAACTATAAACTATAACTCTTAATGTAATATATCTATATCTGTATATCTCTCACATTGTAAAGAATAAGAGCTGGTTTAGAACATTCCTATTATACTATTGTCCTGGGAAGAGAATAGCTTTCAAGTTGTTTATAGAAATTTGAGAAACTCTAGCTTATACATTTGACCAAGGTTGGTACAGAGAATGTAGAAGGAACTACAAAATGCAATATATAATTAAATAATTAAAATTAACCAATATAACTACATGAGTATTTTTCAAAGAAAATGTAATAATTAGCAAACACATAAATAAATATAGCATTAAGAAAAGGCTAATCAAAATCAAAATGGGATTATCAGCGCATCCTTTTAAGAATGACTCTGATCCAAGTGACTGTGAAAATATAGAACAAAGCAAACATTTTTATAGTGTTTCTGGATATGTCAATCAGTAAAACCACTGTGCAAAATAGGAGGCATTAAAAACAGAGCTGCCATTGAGCCAGAGTGCCTACATGTATTCGATCTATCTATCTATCTATCTATCTATCTATCTATCTATCTATCTATCTATCTAGAGTTCATATTAAACTTAGAACATTACAGGTTCTTCACAAATACTCTACATCACATCTATATTCCAGGTCCTTGATTTGTTAATTCTTAGATTTTAACAGTATAGGCAACAATTAATGTTTTCAAAATAAAGTAAAACAATCCTGAGCTAAACTTTTATAAAGGACTTTCATATGGGTATATTTATAATTTCTAAGTCCATTTCCTTTCGTCTTCTATTTTTTCTCTTTTATTCCTTTTTCCTGCATATATATCATGTAGCTGTCTCCCAAGGCAGTCATTTGTTCTCAATAATTCCCAGTTCACCAGTATTCTTGAAACTGAGAGGCAGAGGCAGAAGTGGAGGTGGAGGCGGAGGAGGAGGCAGATCTCTGAGTTCAAGGCTACCATGGTTTACAGAGCCTGTTCCCTAGTTCTAGAACAATCACAGCCACACAGCTGTGTCATCCTCACCCTATAAAAAAAGCAAGCAAAATGAAGCAAGGAAGCAAACACTCAAAAAGCTTAAACACAGATACTAACTTCCTCTCATACTAGTCCAGGAAAGTGCCAACTAAACAGACCCAACTGAAGAAACCTGGAATCTGCTGCACTAGCTTACTATAGTAAGATATAGAGCAAGCCTGTTTTCCCTCATTCCAGTGTGTTGGAAATATAGATTTGCTGAAATAGAAAGAGCCAAGCTCATAATAAAATGAAATGGTCATTTCTATTTGCTGTTTTCTGCAGTTCTTTGGCAGTTTGTAGAGGCTCCAGGGAGCCCATCAGGTATCAGAATAGCCTCAGATTCTTTCCAGCCAATGTTCAAATTACAGAAAGTAACATAGAGAGGACTACAGCTATCATAATGAAGTCTACAACCTTGAAGACCTTTTCAGTTTTAACATTCAGACGGGGGGGGGGGGGGTAAGTGGTTTACATTTAAATTCCAAGCATGCATGTATCAAATTCTGTTAAAAGAACCATTTATTTACTACCCAAATATCCAGCAAGTTAAGATAAGATGGTAAAATCCATACCGTAAATATGGTAAATAGGGTGAATTAGAAGAATGAGAAATAGGGCTGTTCTACATGAGTTTTCAATTTGGAAAGGGAAGTAACATGTAAATATGATGAATATAATAATAATAGATGACAGAATAATAAACATAGAAGATGGCTAGAACTGCATTCCAACAGAAGAACCAGTAGAGCCTTAATCCTGATAAGATGTGTTTTGTAAAAAAATAAAATAAAATAAAGAAAGTCAAATATAATACACATTATACTCATATATGCAGGGAAACTCTACGTTGGGCAATAGACTGGTGTGGGATCAAAATTATAGGATGTTTGAACCTTTAGTATAATTCTATAGGTAATCATTTTATAAGAAACATGTATGGAACCTTCTGGAGTCTCTCAACTTCTTCGGCTTAGGCTCTGAGAAATGGTACACATTTTGGATTGAATAATAAATATAATTTGTGGATTAAACCATAAAGAATATCAATTAGAGTCAAGAACACTAAAAGATAGCCAGATATGGTGAAAACACCTGGAATGCAAATACAGAGGAGTCAAGTTGATGTACATTTGTGTGGTAGGTGATCCTTACCTAAGGTTGCTTAATATTTAGCCTAAAAATATGAACAAACAAAAATGTGAAAGGTCCTGTTATAAGAGCAAGAGGAAATAGAGATCAATCATGTTAGACAAGTGAAGAAAGATGTTTGAACCCAACAAGTCGAACAGAGAAAAGGCTTGCGGGGAGACTGAGCACCATGGAGCCAGAGAAGCTTAATGTCTACAGTAGAGGCTCATGCATGTTTGGCTGATGAAAAATGCCAGGGACAAGAGTTACTCAGGTTGACGTTTTGTCCTTTTGACAGTGCCCTTTGCCTTACAGAAACTTTGTAGTTTTATGAGATCCCATTTGTCTATTCTTGATCTTAGAGCATAAGCTATTGGGTTCTGTTCAGGAACGTTTCCCCTGAGCCCATGTCCTCAAGGGTCTTCCCCAGTTTCTTTTCTATTAGTTTCAATGTGTCAGCTTTTATGTGGAGGTCCTTGATCCATTTGGAGTTGAGCTTAGTACAAGGAGATAAGAATGGATCAATTCGCATTCTTCTGCATGCTGACCTCCATTTGAACCAGCACCATTTGTTGAAAAGGATATCTTTTTTCCACTGGATGCTTTCACCTCCTTTGTCCAAAATCAAGTGACCATAGGTGTGTGGTTCATTTCTGGGTCTTCAATCCTATTCCACTGATCCGCTTGCCTGACATTGTGCCAAAAGGATCTTCACCAACCCTAAATCTGACAGAGGGCTAATATCTAATATATACAAAGAACTCAAGAAGGTAGAACCACAAGAACAAAATAACCACATTAAAAAATGGGGTACAGAGCTAAACAAAGAATTTTCACATGAAGAACTTCAGAGGGCTGAGAAGCACCTTAAGAAATGTTCAACATCATTAATCATTAGGGAAATGCAAATCAAAACAACCGTGAGATTTCACCTCACACCAGTCAAAATGGCTAAGGTCAAAAAATGAGGAGACGGCAGGTGTTGGCGAGGATGTAGAGAAAGAGGAACACTCCTCCACTGCTGGTGGGATTGCAAGATGGTGCAACCACTTTGGAAATCAGTCTGGAGGTTCCTCAGAAAACTGGGCATGACACTTCCAGAGGACCCTGCTATACCATTCCTGGGCATACACCCAGAGGATTCCCTGGCATGCAATAAGGACACATGTTCCACTATATTCATAGCAGCCCTCTGTGTAGTAGCCAGAAGCTGGAAAAAACCCAGGTGTCCCTCAATGGAGGAATGGATACAAAAAATGTGGTATATTTACACAATGGAGTACTATTCAGCCATTAGAATCAATGAATTCATGAAATTCTTAGACAAATGGATGGAGCTAGAGAACATCATACTAAGTGAGGTAACCCAGTTTCTAAAGATCAGTCATGATATGCACTCACTGATAAGTGGATATTAGCCTAGAAACTTTGAATACCCAAGACATAATCCACAAATTAAATGATGTCCAAGAAGAACGGAGGAGTGGCCCCTGGTTCTGGAAAGACTCAGTGTAGCAGTATAGGGGAATTCCAGAACAGGGAAGTGGGAAGGAGTAGATGGGGAAACAGGGGGAGGGAAGAGAACTTATGGGACTTTCAGGGAGTGGGGAGCCAGAAAAGGAGAAATCATTTGAAATGTAAATAAAGAATATACCGAATCTAAAAAAAAGAAAAAAAAGAAAAAAAAAGAGTTACTCAGGGAAGGTGACTACATTTAGAATATAGATGACATAAGGTGTTTTGTTGTCATTTGTTTTGTTTTGTTTGTTTTACCTTTCAATTAAAAATACATGTTTTGGTAAATTATTGAAGATCACAGGACAATAATTAATACAACAATACAACAAAGCTCAAAAGCATACAGTACTCATTTCAAGGAATTTAATTCAGAGAAAAATAGTTATGGAAAGGCTCTTACAAAACAACAAATGGCATCTGCAGAAAATAAGCTTGTTTGAGTGAATGGTAGTTTTGAACAATGAAGATCTGATGTAGATGCAAGTATAAAGAACCACAGAAAAAGTCTAGGAAACTGGAGAGAAAATGCAAGAAGGAAAGTAGAGTGGGGTATTCTGACTTTTTAAATGTTGTCTTTCCATGGGCGAAGAGACATGAGGACACGTGTGGTGCCTGATTATTTCACGTTCGTTGACTCTTCTGCTATGATCTAACCAGCATTTCCTTCCACTGCAGTCTGTCTGGCTTGGAAACAGGGCCCATGACTTCCTCCTATTGTCAGACAACATTTGTTTCTATAAAACTACAATTGCCTTCTAAGTAGCTATGGAACTTCTTTCTAAGTGGACGCTCAGTGTCAGAATTCAGACTTCTAGAAACATAGGCCCCTTGAATTTAGTCTTTCTCTAAAGCAAGTGGCATCTCTTGATATGTTAACACATTTTGGTAAATTTATCGAATGAAAGGGTATTTTGTTTCTATTTGGTTTTGCTCAAATGCACATATGCAAGAATATTAACAGAGAAACAGGTACATAAATTAACAAACAATAGAGATTAACATGAATTTAGTAACATAAAAACTGATATTTATACTTCAAGTTGACTTTTACCTTGCTTAAAGTGAGGTAACCCAGACTCAAAAGATGACTCATGGTATGCACTCACTATAAGTGGATATTAACCTAGAAAACTGGAATACCCCAAACATAATCCATACATCAAATGAGGTACAAGAAGAAAGGAGGAGTGGCCCCTTGTTCTAGAAAGACTCAGTGAAGAAGTATAGGGCAAAACCAGAACGGGGAAGTGGGAAGGGGTGGGTGGACAGACAGGGGGAGAAAAGGGGGCTTATGGGACTTTCGGGGAGTGGGGGGCTAGAAAAGGGGAAATCATTTGAAATGTAAATAAAAAATATATCGAATAAAAAAATAAATAAAAATATATTAAATGTAATTTAAATATTATGCAAATTGGTGACTAATCATCAATAAACTTCTTATATTTTTAATTGATTTTTTAATTAGTATGTGGAATAAAGTCTGCCGAAGACATTTTATACATTAATATCTGAGACCTTGTTTCATACTTAGTCTTCCCATTACTATGTGCTTGGGCTGATTCTTTTACAAGAAAATACAGAAACAGGTTTCTTGTTTTACTTTTTCTCTTTCCTATTTTTGTTGACATGATCTAGAAATATACTTAATAGCCCTATCCTAAAAACAGTGTTCTATAAGCTGCTATGAGATGTCCCAACAGAAGATAACTGCTTTTCCTTTGCTGTAAGTTGCCAGTCAAGTATTTTCTGGATGCCTGTGGATCTAAATTTCTTTTTTACTACAAAAAATGGGATCACAGCCTACTTATATACCTAATACTTTCATGAGAAGATATGGTAGCTGGTTTTAGTATTTTTACCCAACCTACCAAGAAAGCCATTTCTTGGAGAATATTCTTGCAGAAAAGATTCCTTTGCAATTTTGCATGAAAAAAATATGTAGTACCAATTGGGTGCATTTTCTAGCTTTTGTTTAACTTTATCAGCATGTATAAGGAGAGTTTGTAGAGGCTTCAGTTGCCTTTCAGCTTATTATATGAGAAATAAAGATCTCCTTCTGAACCTGAAACTCACCAGTTAGGCTAGGATGGCTATACATCAAATGCTAACAATTTCTCATTCCTCTGTGACTTCATGCCTGAGATTACAGGGAGAAGCCATCAGGCGTGGTTTTTTAAGTGTGTGAGATCCAGCAAGCATCTTACTAACTAAGCCATCTCCTGAACCCTTGTAAAATGTCAATACTTATGAAATGCCAAAACCAGCTAGTTTTCAAAAGGATAATTCATCAAATGTCATAGTTAAAAAGACCATGTCCTTTTCTAGGAAAGAAAAACAAATAGTTCTCAAATAAGAGACACCTTAGGGCTTGATCATGTAATAAACTGCTTCAAAAACAACTGTCATGTAGAGACTTGCTCTTTCACAAAGACCGAATGTTGTTTGGTTAAGAAGTTATACACAGATGTTACACAGAAAGGAGGAATACAGTAGTACAAATGGAAAACAAGAATGAGAGCTGGAGCCAAATACAAGTAAGGCAGCGGGGGTGATATTCTGCAGAAATGCCCACCAGCTCTGTGAAGACCATTGGGGCTGAGCACTTACGGTCGACAGAGAAAATGGAAGAGAGGGATTGGGAAGAGAAACCTTGAAACAGTAGCCCTGGAATTCAAAGATTCTCCAGAAAGAAAGAAGAAAAGATTCCATGATCGTACAGCCTATATACACATCCAGAAGCATGCACACATGCACACAGATGCACACATACATGCACACACTTAATCTGGACAGAGATAGAAACACAGTATTCTAAACCCATAAACAAAAGAATACTGCTTATTAAACATGCACATTTTTAACCAAAGAAATCTTGAGAATGTTCTTCATCACTATGTCTAGACATAAAGACCTGGAATCTTTATAAAGTTCCAAACATCATTACTCTTGTACAAATTCAAAGATTACTGCCAATTCTAAAGCACCTTTCCATGTCAAAGGTTAGTGAAATAGAAGGAAAAAATACAACTTTGATCATAATTTAAGATATTTTTAAGAATAAATACTTAAGTAGGAATGGCATTTTAAGGCATTCGGTATATAAAATTATACAATAGAATGTAATAGAATAAATTACTAATACAAAAAACTAGAAGGCCTATTTTTAAAGAAAAGTGTAACAACTTGATCTAAATCATAATTGTTTTCAGGGAAGGAGATATATTTCATTGATGGAATGCTTACCTTGCAATGTATGTGACTGGGTTCAATCCCCATATGTCAAAAAAAGTAAAAAAAAAAAAAAACCATATGGACTGTCTAAATAATGTCTAAAAGAAAGCAGAATTATAATAAAATCTAAGTGTATAGCACAAAACAAGTTGGTACGTAGATGCAAACTATAATTAGGAATGAAAGAATTGCTTAACTTTTTTCTATACACAGTATGTGAACATTTTTAGTAAAACCTAATTCATTAATGCAAAACAATTAGTGTTTAGCAGATTTCTAACTTGAAGTATACTGTACTTCTATAGGAGGTCAAATATACACTTCCCACCACGCTCTAAATTTCTTCCTGCTTGCTAATCTCACCCTGTGACAGATATTAGGTATTGTAACACGGTTCCCATTGTGTATGTGTATGTTTACATATAGTTCAGGAACCACGGCACAAATAAACAAAAGATCCCACTATGTTATCCCCAGTACAAGAAGGATTTTGTGTGCAAGTTTAGAGATTGGAAACAGATGTAAACATTTCTAATTACACATGTTTCAGGTTGCCTTCCACGCACAAAAACCAGTTGCTTTAGAAATTCTGGGTAGGGCCAGCCTAACACAAACACCATTTGTTTTTCAATGGGTAGAACAGGAGATGAGAGTGAATGCAAAAACATTAATCATGAGATGAAATTTATAAGGAGGGCACTCACTTGTGAACTTCTGGTTCCATTCAAAAATGAAAGTTTTCAGGCTGTTGGTTTTTACCACTGTGTCTATGAACTAATATACTCAGAAGGTAGGAAGAGGGCACTGAGGAAAGCATTCCTCTTTCCCTTTGTTCTATCTCCTCTTCTCCAGGTAAATGCCATTTTGGTCTCCTTTACTGACACATAGACACAATACTGAAACTAAATACCCAGCAACACCCCATAACAGGCACTAGCTTGTCTGTTGAATGGCCCTCATCTATTTTTCCTTTGTAGTTGCGCTTTGATTTGTGGCTTACTCTTTGCTGAAGAACTGATTCCCATCCTCTCATAGCTGTAACTATGGCTGTACAATTAAATTTAGGATGGTTGCCTGTAAGTAGACAGGTATCAGACTTCAGGAAGTGGATTAAATGGACCTCTCTTCTTTTGTCTCTCATGCATGCCCAGAATCATCCTGAAAACGAAAGCCACATGTCGAGGTGGACAAATATACAGATACAAATTTGAAGCCAGGAATTAAAATCACTAGAGAGATGATGCTACCTACCCTCCTGTTTGGCATCATCTGTATCTAAAATGCACTTGTGCATTGGAGAAATAGGCTATCTTATTTAAACCATGCTGTTTGACTATTAGTAGCTGATGCAAACTCGTTATGTAGTATGGATTAAATTACAAATAGGATGGAGTACTTGGTTAGGTCAAGGGACTGTGGCTATAACAGCATATAAGAACAGCTGAATTTGCTCAGGGTATGGAATGCAGAGCTCACTAAACAGTGACCCATAGAGTAAATCTCCCACTGTTTTTTTATAAATAAATTCAACTTTATTAAAAAACAGTGCCACATGTCATTGGTTCTTACATGGTAAGTTACAGGTATGGGCTGTTATTGTAGGCCCCATGACTTGCAGAGCCTGAAACTCCAGAAAAGTACAAACAATTAAAAATCCTGGGCTGATGGAGTGGGCTATATTCCTCACAGGTGGTGTTCTTTGAAAGGAAAGTGGAAGGCAAAGTGAGTGGAGCTAACCACGAAAATGAATCAATGAATCATTCTAAATAGAAAGGTAGTGGGAGCTAACCAGGTGAGCGATTCAATGGATCATCCTAAGTGGAAGAGTGTTAGGATCTCACCAAGAAAAGGACTCCGTGTCTTAGTCTCAATTGAAGAAATTGCCATTGTCCCAAACCCCAACATGAAAAAGTATAAAACAATGAATCCCGAAGAGTGTCCCACGGTCTCATGAAGTACTGGAAAATATCTCCAATCTTTGAAGTGGTTGTAGTGGAATCTAAACTGGAGGCAGGGTTCAAGATTGCAGAATATAAAGGAATCCAAGCTGCCATTTGCCGGAAAGATAGCTCCACCAGATATTTGCGTTTCAAGTTTATTACATTTAACTTCAGATGGAGACAGGTTAAAATTATTTTCAGAATGTCCTGACAGTAGTGGCAGAGTATATGAGTATGATACAGTGAGAAAATAAATAAATATTCTCTTTGAAATCACCTTGCCTGCATAACAACTGAACTTAATCATGTAGACAAAATACTTGAGATGCTGGTTAAATAAATTCAGGAAGTACCCTTCAGAAACTGGTTCAGTGGTTTCACTCAGACTCTACAATCAGACATTTAAGCAATCAAAACCAGCAATTCCAACTAGCAATCAGAGCAGAGTATACTACTTGGAATGTTGCTTTCCTGTATCCTAGAAATGAGTCCGCAATCTCAAGACAGTGACCACAGAATCCAACGTATTTCAGTAAGGCTAAAGGTTTTACTTTTACTCAAGTGTATATAGCAGTGCCAACTCAGATTGGTAAGCAAAGCCAGTGGGGGAGTCCTGTTGGGTTTTATTTCAAAAGCAATGTTATCTTCAGTTCATTCTGAGTCGACTGAGTTCTATCACCTTTTTATGGGACTGTGCTGGCTAGTTTTATGTCAACATAACACACTCTAGTGCCGTCAAAATGGAGGCAGCCTCAATTAAGAAAATATCTCCATAAAATCTTGCTGTAGGTACACTTCTTATCTAGTTCCTATGGATGGGACCAGCCTTTTAGCTAGTGGTCCTGTGTTCTCTAAGCAAGCAGTTTGAACAAGTCACATGGAATTAGACAATAAGCATCACCCTCCATGACTTCTGCATCGACTTCTGAGGTTCTTGCTTGAATTCCTGCCCTGACTTTCTTCAATGGTAGACAGATGTGGTTGTCTAATCAAAATAAACCTATTCCATTTCTTAGCTGTTTAATGTCTTTATATTTCATAACAATAATTTTAACCTAATTAGGACAGTCATTAACTTAAAACAGTGTTATTGACAAGCAAAGTACAGCTTTTGAGACTAGGGCACAAGCATGGCCACAGAGGGAAATTTTGAGCACACACTTGGTCTTAGAAATATGTGGAATGGGGAAGGGAGATTTTGGAAGACGGTATGTTTATAAATCTCTTTAAATATGAACGCTCCTTTGTGTCATTTAGCCTTTTAGTATAAAAGACTGTACATTTTATTTACTTTGCCAAGAGTGAAGAGTCAGGCACTTTCTGGAGCACTTGAAAAACTTACAGTCTTTTATCATAGGCTTATACAAAGAATAGAAATCTAAAAGCTACATGTAGCTATGTCTCTAAGCTAAAAGTGTGTGGAGGGTATCCATGGAAACTTACAGAATTCTTCAGGTAATGTCTCTTGACTTTGCTCTCTTCTCTTTTTCACTGCTTGCTCCACAGATGTGACCTTGTTTCTGAGCTGTTCAGGGTCAAGGTTCTTCATGGAGAAAATGTCCTCATACATGCCAAATACTGAACACAGGCACTGTTAATGAAACCAGGGGATAGAATCTCTTCAGGAGCTTTACAGGAGTAGTTTTCAATGTTCCTGATTCTTCCACCCTTTAATATAGTCCCTCATGTTTTAGTGACTCCAACCATAAACTTATTTCATTGCTACTTTATAACTGTAGTTTTGCTACTGTTATGAATCCTAACATAAATATCTGATATACAGGGTGTTTAATATGTGATTCCCAATGCAGTAGGGATCCACATGTTAAAAACCACTGCTTTAGGTAAAGGCTCTGAAAAGGAACTCTTCCATTCTTGTTTGTGTCAGAGCTGGAAATGACCTTGGAACTGTCCTTGTCAGAGGGAAAAAACTGATAGCAGTGTTTGGGACTCTAGTTATGGGATGAACAGGTTTCTTGTTTCTTTTCTTTTTCTTGAACACAAATAGTTAGAAACTATACCTGGGAGTATGACCAACACTCTAGTCTAGCTATAACCCTCTCTTAGGGCAGGGTTTTAGAATTGGACATATGGATTTTCATTGTAAGAATGTGTTATATTTATTATAATTTAATAATGATGCTCTATATCTTTGAACTTTGTATTCTCCACTGCAGTCTTAAATTTATGTTCTCTCATTAATGGTGGATCTACTCTCTGGTTTTCTTGCTGTAATCTAATTCTCTCTGAGTTTCCTTTATCACCTTTGAAGCATGGAAAGTCAACAAAAGTAGAGACCCTAAATCTTTCGATGTCCCATTTTTGCCAAATTTTAGTGCCTCAGCTCTTGATAGGATAATACTATAGATACTAGCAGACTAGGATGTCATTGAGAATGGACCCCTTTCCTCATGATCCACTTCTAGTCCCTAGTAGCATACGAAATAATAATAATAATAATAATAATAATAATAATAATAATAATAATAAAAAACAATTTCAGCACATGATTTAAAATCCCTTATAAAATGTCAAATCATCAGGGCTTTGTTGAGGCTCATTAAAGGAAAGATACTTTCTCCTCCTTAAAAGAATCAAATCTGCATTCTACTTCTGACACTAACTCAAAAGGCACAGCTTTCTCTAATCATTTCATCTCTTTTCCCAAGGAAGATGCTGGGATTTTCAGCCCCTCATTGTCCTTCCTCATTTATACTTTAATAATTTTGTCCTTCAGCTTCCTTCTGACTACATTTAAAAATTATTTTATTAAAAAGTGTAAGATTCCAGGCCAATTACCTAGCAAAATTACCTTCCTAACTGTGATTTCTAGAGGGACAATACTTTTAGTGTTGCTGCTAACCCATCTTCACTATAACCTTCCATGCAATTAGGTCCTTAAAATCATATTTACATACTTATCCTGTGTGATCCAGACTCAGGCTCTTTAAGACATGGACTATAGTATTTATTTTCCACATAAGGAATAGCAAATGCTCAAAGAGCAGCCTGAACTTAAGACAATAGCATCTGCCTCTAGATTTGTACTTTATTTTAGGTGGTTACAAATATTTAACACATTAAAATAATTCCATTGCATGAAAGACCTTGAAATAGATGTCACACAATACACACACACACACACACACACACACACACACACACACACAAACAAACAACACACCTATTTTGCAATAAAAGATTAGCTATTCTCAATATGAAAATCTCTCAACATACTTAAGATGTGTTGTAAAAGTAGATTTCATATTGAGTTCTTAACATCTAGTAGGGGACAGAATTGTTAGGGACACACACAAGGAGGGAGAGGGGGGGATGGATGGATAGATAAATAGATGGATAGATAGATAGATAGATAGATAGATAGATAGATAGATAGATAGATAGAGGTTGAGAAAATCTCCTAGCTTCTATCAAGTACTAAATGTTAATGCTCTCTACTGTGTACCATAAGTTGTCTCCTCAGCACATCCATTGACAGAATTGTTAATGATAAATTCCCATCATATGAAGTGTGAGGTCTGAGGTTTGGAAACATACTATCTGTCCTATCTTCTAATTGACACAGTGAATGAACCTGCCAATATTTTTCTTAGTTATAGTTCAATTTTCAGGTCAAGAAAGATATTCTAGATATTTTACAAAGGCTTGTTTTGAATTTTTGCTCATGTTGTTGTTGCTTGTTCTTTATTTTGAAAACTGCTTCGAAAGAAGTTGGAATTATTGGGGGAATCACATGAAAGTGATGAGTGTGACAGTATGAAAATATAGAAGATGAACTTCAGGTCCTTGCTAGTCCTTTCTTCTTAATGTGGATACATTGAATAAATATCCTTTTTCTTAATCCTACTCATTGACTCCTTATTGGCTTATTTTTCCTTTTTTTTTAATTGGATTATTGCATATGTGTGGCTGGAAATGACTTGGAACACAGACTGTGGTCCAAGATGTCCATGAATACAACTAATGACAGACTCAATCATGAGGTAAACCAATGTTAATTTTAAAAATCTATAATCATTCTAGTTCAAAAAAAGTTTTCCCATGAAAATATACAAATATATATGAATGTATATCTATACTTTAAACTTAATGTCTGCATAGCTGTATATGTATAATGATTATATTTACATATTCATATTATGAGCAGAGTCAAATATTTTCTGGATATATGTCTAGATAGGTTGTTTTATAGAGATATATTGCTATACCTCTACATACATAATATCCACAAATATTTTTAATTTTGTCATAATTTGAAATTTCAGTTTTATTTGAATTTGTTTAATTTTATTAGCTTAAAAGCAGATATTTCTTTTGAAGATGTATTAGTATCAGATTCAGGGTAGACATTTTTCAGATTGATTTACAGTGTATAAGAAAGGAAAGCACTTAGAATCAAACCTACATCACCTTTAAGAAAATATTTTGGTGTCTTAGTATGAAATGAGAAGTCCTCTTCAAATATAGTATGCATCTTAACCTCCAACTACATTCATCTAAATGATTTTTATCTACAAATGCAATGTAACTTGGCAGTGCAGTTTGACAATGACTTTGAATTCCTTTATTTGGAAGCTATTTGGTGCAATGAGATACATATGATCAGAAGTTAAGTTTGAAATGTTATTTGTCTCATTTCACATCAACATCTTAAATTTTCACTTGTCTAGTCATTCTAGATTTCTTTCTGTTTTAAAAAAGTACAGCTTTGCTTAAGAAAAACATTTAACATTAAGCATGATTTTTACCTAATGTGCATTTAACCAATAGACTCTGCACTATCACAGGACTATGAAATTTTAAAATGCTGTACTTGAAGAAACAGAGGACAAAATATGTTTTCAGGAAACATTTCTTTCAATGAAGACTATAGCTTTGCACTTTATATAAATAAAAGCAGGAGAAGTGTGGGCAAATACTTGACAAGTATATCATTGACAAATTTCTCTTCTAAAAGACAGATGAAGGACAGAAACATTTATAACTTCAATAAATTGATAGCTATAATCTATAACTCATGAATGGCAAATGATAAGTATGTGTTATATATCAAGACATGTTTTAATCTATCCATTAAATGTCTGTATCAACTCAGAAATTAAACAGATATTCTGGTAGATTTGAAAGCGTAATAATAGAGGGTTGCGTTGATAGCCTACGGTTGTGTCATCCAAATTTTCTATAAACCTAGAGTAATTTTTAAAGCTTGACTGATGAAAGCATAAATGAAAATCAAATGTTCTACTGATGAAACAGCACAGCACTGTGTAGCAATGTGCACATATATATTGCCATCACCTGTCATTTAGAAGGTGTTTAAAACAAAAACTATTAACTTCCCCAAAGTTCCTCAATATAATTTAAGTAGATATATTACTTTTAGTAATTTTGTCTTCATGTAATTTTTTACATTATATGTAGTTTAGAAAGAAAGGTGAAAGTTTTATAGTATTAAAATATTTGGAAGGATTTAATTAATTCTAGTGGTTTTCAATGTGTTAGTTTGACTTTTTTAAATTTTTATTTGGTGTTTTTAGTTTTCTGACTGTATATCAGATGCTATCATGTTTAGAAAAACATCATAATAGTTATATATGTTATAACTATATAACATATAAGTTATATAGCTTATATAATGCTCATTATATAAGCATTTTATAAAGAACAATATGTGGAACTAAGCACAAAATCAATCACTGTAAGTTTCTAGTTTTCTGCTATAAATTAGAAAACATCTCCAAGATTCCATAGTTTTTCTGCCTTTCATACTAGATTTCCTACATAAAATATATTTAATATGCAAGTTATGACTCCATTCAGACCTTGCAGGCATATTAAAAAGAATGATAATTTCTGTGGCTCATTCTTATTGGCCTGTACTTGCCCTCTATGGCAATCTCCTTGCTGCAGTGATAGCTTGGGCAAAGAACACTAGATAGTGGTGCGAGTATGTTCCCCATAAAGCCTCTCTTTGTGTCTTTTATGCGTCCAGATAATCCATCTTTCTTCTATCTGGACAGACAGGCTATGGCACGATATACATTCATTCACTTTAAAGTAAAAAATTTCTTAATCTGGAACATCAATTCATATTCAGAAAAAGTGGTAGAGAAACATTTTTTTCTAAAAAATATAAACTCAATAATAATTACAGAAACAATATCCAAATACCTTTGATGTATTAACTCAGAAATTATTATATCTGTGGAAAATCACCTTGTGCACAACACAGTAAGTAGACTTTAAATTAAGAATAGCCATTACATGGTACTTGGATTTTACCAAATACTTTATTCCATATCTATAAAAGTTTATAAGAAATTGTATCATCTCAGTGATCTTTTATTTTCTTTAATATTGGTATTACTAAAAACAAAAAACAAAAAAAACCTAGTTCTATGAAGCCAAATAGATTTTCAACCGATTTTTATCTAGAGATTTTTGCACATTCTCAAATTGAAATGAACAGATGATTTTTGAATTATAGAATGTAACACATGTCACCAAGTGTTTACATGAATCATTGTCCCAGTTTTTGTGAGATAAAGATTAGCTCTATTAGGTTTTATTTTGAACAATAAAACATGTCCAGAATTGGTGACTTTAAATAATAAACACTTACTTATTTTCATGAGTTCATGAATGGTCCCTTTACTATCTAGGATCACTTTCTAGCCCATATCTAGCTCTGTGGGCATATTTCAGTTGGCTCTATTTGGACCAATGGACCATTTGCAAAGATTTCTCATAATGGCTCAGTATTCTAAGAGCAATGGAAGACATCTAGCCTTCAGGAAACTTAACAGAGATTCTGACACATCAATACTATACTTTGAATATGTTATTAGTTTCCTGTGTCAGAGCTCAGTTCTATGTGTCATTATTACAATGAATGTCAAGTTAAACAGTAGAAGTGAAAGAATGCAAAGTTAATTGAGAAGTTGAGTAATCTCTCCCTGTAGCAAAGAGGGCTCTTAAAGATGAGTCCCCAGTTAGCAGTCTGGGTATTATGTTCTTTTAAACCCAGGGATCTGTACAGTGTGGACCCAGTCAAATGCAAACTAGTTATCTAACTAGAATGAATTAATTTCTTTTTAAAAATTAACTATGAATACAATAACCTGTGAGTGCAGTTTTCTGGGGAGACTAGAAAGCGTGTTAGATTCTCTAATGATGGAGTTACAGGTAATTCTGAAAAGCATAATACATAAGTTCTAGGAGCTAACACAAGTACTCTACAAGATTAACAAAGCCTTATTTGTAATAGCCAGAGGCTGGAAACAGCCAAATATCCCTCAGTCAAAGTATGCATATAGAAAATGTAGTCCATGCACACAGTGGAATACTATTCAGCTTTTAAAAATGAGGACATTATGAATTTTGCAGGAAAATGAGTGGAACTAGAAAATATCATCCTGAGCAAGGTAACCTAGACCCAAAAAGACATGTATGGTATGTACTCACTATTAAGTGGATATTAGTAAAAAAGTACAGAATATCCTGGACACAATTCAGACTGTATGAAGATTAACAAGAAAGAATATCTAAGTGAGGGTGTTTCAGTCTCACTTAGAAGAGAGAACAAAATAATCACAGGAGGCAGAGGGAGGAAGAGATGTGCTTCAGGGAGGGGCGAGGGAGAGAGAAGCTGGGCAGATCAGGTATGGGAAGAGACAGGAAAGAAGCCCAGAGGGCAGGAGAATGAATGGAAATATACAACTGTAGGGGATGGGGGGCAGGCGGGAATCTCTAGAAAATCTCAGAGACCTGGAATGTGAGACCACAACTCAATGGGGATAACCTTAGTAGCAACACCTAACAATGGAGAGAGGGAACCTGAAGAGACCATCAACCTACCTTCAAAGTTTCTGACCCAGAATTATTCCTGTCTTAACAAAAAATGTAGGGACGGAAATGGAGCAGAGACTGAAGAAAAGGTGGTCCAGTGACTGGCCCAACTCGGGATCCACCCCATGCACAAGAACCAAACCCTGTCACTATTACTAATGCTATGTTGTGCTTGAAGACAGGAGCCTAGCATTTCTGATCTAGCATTGGAGGGGAATATAAAGACAGACAAAAAAAAGGCGGGAGATCATTGGAGAATGGATGGAGAGAAGAAGGTTTATGGGACATATGAGGAGGGGGGATCCGGGAAAGGGGAAATCATTTGGAATGTAAACAAAGAATATAGAAAATAAAAATATTTATAAACAAAAGAAGCATGTGTAAAAAAAGAGAGAGAGAGAGAGAGACTCTACTAGCAGCTTACAGAGACAGATAGAGATACTTACAGCCAACCATTGAACTGAGGTTGGGGACCCCTATGGAAGAGTTAGGGGATGGATTGAAGGAGCTGAAGAGGATGGCAACTCCATAGGAAGAAAAACATTATCAACTAGCCCGGACCCCCGAGTGTTCCTAGAGACCAAGCCACTAACCGAAGAGCATACACAGGCTAGTTGGAGACCGCTTGCACATATGTAGCACATATGCACTGTCTTGTCTGGCCTCAGTGGGAGATGATGTGCCTTCTTATAGAAATTTGATGCCCCAGGGAAGGATGCTGGCAGGGGTGAAGTAGGGATGGGTAAGTGGAGGAGCACCCTCTCAGAAGCAAAGGGGAGGAGAAATGAGAGGGGACAGGGAAGGAGGGCAACATTTGGAATGTAAATAAATAAAACAATTCAATGAATAATAACAATAATGAGAAATAAAGACTCTTAACCCATGAGCCCCTTCTGCAGATCTTGATTGGTTCATTTTAGTGAATGTTGGAATTCTGACTGGATGACAGGCCAGGTAAAAGATTGGCAAAAAGTTCTAAAACAAGTAAGGGCGAGAGGACCAGGAAGTATGTTTAAAAGGCATCTAATTGGAAATGTTTTAGTGAACTAGGACATTTAAGACTAGAGTGCCGGAGCTTCCACAGGTGCGGAATCCATTGTAAAGACTTTGTATTTTTAGAGATACAGCAGAACTTATAGATATTTTTTATATCTATAGATATATAGATATATCTAAGATAGAATGCTGGCTGCCTTACCCTTAATTATACTAGTCAAGTACATCTGTTTGCCTTCTCAAGACACAGGGCCATCCTAGATTCAGAACCACAAAGAGCAGTGTCTATCATTTGACTGACGGGGTTGTAAAGTTTGATTGCAGAAGGACTTTATATGGGGAGAAATGGTGAATTAAGTCATCTTTGCAATCAATCTGCCACAGTATTTTTCTGCACATATACACATATAACTCAAACATATTTTAGAATAAATTAAGTGGTTTTTAAAACAGATGAGACAGATCTGAATTTTGAAATGTCATTAAAACAGATTATTTCTATAATATGTGTGGAAAGGATGTCAGAACACTGACATCTTGGGTTAAGGTAATAATTAGGCAGTCTTGTGATACATTAAACGGACATATTCAAACATGCTTATTTATAAGAGAGTGTCAATTTAAGGAGACAGTTCTGGTGGCAGCACATAAGGCTTTTTTCTCGGCTCTGTTCAGTTTAATATTTAGCACCATTTATCAATGACTTGTATGAAAACATGATTACTCAAATAAATGTTGACATTAAGCTGGATGGAACAGATAGTATTTTGGGTGATAGTTTGATTATTTAAAAAAAAATGCTCTCAGCCAGATTCAAAAACATTAAACCAAATGAATACTTTTTTCAATATAATAGATGTACATAAAACACACGGATAAAATAAAAATCCTAAATGTCAGGGCTTAATAGTAGAATATTTGCCTAGCATGAATGAGGTTCTGAGTTTGAATTTCAGCACTGGAAAAAAAATCCCAAATATCTGGCTATTGGCAGGTTTAATTGGGTAAACATTAATTACATTGGAGAACACACACACACTGGTGAGTGTAGGTCACATTCTACAAGAGGGAGAGTACTCTACATTAGTGCATTTTTCACTCTTTGGTGTTCATTTGCAGAACCACTCTATGTTTAGATTATTATAAGAAATAGTAATATGTATACAGTGATCTTGTTACTTGATTTTCAGTTAGTTCCCCAGTGCCATTTGACGGTCAGTTTCCTGGGTAAGCAAATTCTCACCCATCAGGAGGAGTGAATTACGGACAGGTAATACTGTGTGTCAAGCAGCAGATGCCGCATGTGTTGTTTAAGCCTCTGGTAGTACTATAACTTACATAAACACTGTGCTTGCGTTTGAAGCATGACGAACTAAGTTTGTGTTTCATGAACTCATGCAAAAGTCAGATGAAGCCTGCGATAAGCCTGCCACTCCAGCACTGAGCAGGGGACGCAGGGACAGATTGGAGGGTTTCTTGCACTCAGTGTCATCTTCCTGGCAGGGACAGGGAAGCAGGAGTGGGCTGATTGGTGAGCAGGGGGAGGGGTATTGAACAGGAGATTTTCAGAGAGGAAATGAGGAAAAGGGATAACATTTGAAACGTAAATAAATAAGTAGCTAATTAAAAAAGCAGTGTGGATGTCAAAAAATGGATTTTTAAATAAATCTTAATGAATCTTTTTATTTAAAAAAAACACAGAAATTAACAGAGAAGACTGAAAATTTTTTAAATGTTTGTAAGACACCAAGTTTCTAAAAATCCACAGATGAGTCAAAGGTAAAGCAGATAAATTTTAAAAACAAAACACAAACACGAACCAAAAAACCCCAAAAGACTTTCTTATCTTTCCATTAGTCTTCCCTTGATGTATAGATATAGCATACACAACATTTTTGGGAGTTGTGGAGTCCTTGGACAGTGCGCCCTTCTGTGCATCATAATAGCAGAAGTAAGACAAGAGAGAGTGGTCAGCGGCACTTGCACCAAGCCTCTGCTAAGTGGTACAATTGGCCTAGTTGATTTTTATTGTTGCTGTTTGTTTGCTTTGTAGATGTTAACTTATAATCTAATTGTATTATACCTCAATGATAGATAACAGGACTCCATAGATACATGTGGACAGAAAGTTAAGGCACAATGAACTTGAAAACAAAACACAATATAAAAATCTACAAGATACGGCACTATGAGAATCCTAGTGAATTTTCAGTAAAATTATCATTTAACTTTTTCCAAAAAGTAGTTAGTTTTGTTTCAGTTTCTTATGTAAATTGCTAGTTATTGCAAATAACTTTACAATCAAATTTAGAATTGTGTTGTGCTAAATTTCCTTACAATACTAGCGGCATTTAAAATATTTTGAGTCATTAGAAAAAAAAAGACTCAGTGAAGTAGTATAGGGCAAAACCAGAACGGGGAAGTGGGAAGGGGTAGGTGGGAGGACAGGGGGAGAAAAGGGGGCTTATGGGACTTTCGGGGAGTGGGGGGGCTAGAAAAGGGGAAATCATTTGAAATGTAAATAAAAATATATCGAATAAAAAAAAAGAAAAAAAATTCCATATTATATCCTGTCAGAAAATTTGTTTTACTATTGGAAAAGTGTACTTGATTTTTTTCTTGTTAAAATCACATTTAATTTCAAGCATTTTAAAGCTTCCACTCTAATGTGAAATCACAAAGGTTGGTTATAACTTATTACTGTGGATGTTGTTTTATTTCAACTTCTATACTCAAGCAGCTCAGTGTTTTAACTATAAAATAATATTTAAACACAAAGGATGAAAATTATACAATAGTATTTTTCTACGTGATTCATAGAAGATACAGGAAAACCAGACATTAATTTTCTTTGTTGGGAGATGACTTTAATTATGTACAAATAACCTTTATTTTTAATTTGCACATATTTACATATTATAAGGAGTTTATTTAACACATGCTCACTTTTGTGTAATTTTTAAAATCATACTTTCAATTTTTACTTGACGATTATCCTAAGTAAGTTATTTAAACTAACCCTTTGTGTATATCTTAACTATAGCCTAATGATTAGCATAAGTCAATTTCTTTTCAAATAGAGAAAACTTAACATTATGGTATTTTCTAGATAATTTGGTATGGACAGAAATATTTGTTGGAGTAACCACCAAGTTCACATTGTTTGTTATTTCTGTCAAAGTAGATTAATGTCTTTCCTATTAATGTAGTACCCCTTTAGTGTATAATTATTTCAGTAAATCAGCTATCCACTCAAATCTGAACAAGGAATTTTATAGTTTTGTTTTTCCCCAGAACCTTCAGTTTTAAGATGCTCCCAGCTTATCCCTTCCTTGTTTCAGGCTGCAATGTCATTTGAACAGCATCATGGTCAATACTAGCTTCACATCCTACTCAAAGGTGTTCTGAATCTTATCTCATAATTATATCTCCTAAGTCAGTTATGAACGCGTTACTTGGAGTCCATGGGTCTATGGAATGAACTAAGCATCTAAAGCCTGCCCTCAGAGTTAGCACATGACCAGTGTCTAGTCCTTCTGTCCAGTGTGCAGCTGACAAGGAGCAGAGCCTTGTGACAGCAATGTGTGTGTGGCCGGTGGTTTCATGGATAATTGGAGAGGAGGGGAACTGTGTTTGTACTGTCTTGTAAGTGATTTTACATCAGCCAGCTTTTCTTAATAAAGGGTAACTTGAACCACAAATTGAGGGAGCAAATGTAGTGATCAAAACCATTTTATAGTAAGTGCTATTGTCTTTGTCTCACTGTTAGGCTTCCTAACAAGGACCACACAAGTTTTATGGAAAGACAATTGTGAGAATCAACAGCCCTCTGTGCACAGTTAAGCACAGATATCATGCAAGGTCTTGGATTAGGTCATTCCCTGTTTTTTTCCAAATTGGAAAGGCATGCTAAATTTCTGTGATTAATGCTAAATTTATCCAACTGCACAGTGCTTCTCTTGTAGCATCTCGCTAATGCTTCAAGTGTCTCTAAACTTACTCAGAATAGGCAGGGTTGAATGTACACACTAGCCAAAATGAATAACTTGAAAAATTAAAACATCCTTCATAAAGCATATATGTAAAATATTGTCATGTAATTGTAGGTAATATGAATCACCTATTGATTTTGTAACATTTTTTCTCCCTCCACTAACCAAATACACAACCAGAGAATTTTCTTTATTTTTGTTAAATCTTTGAGTTGATTTTAGAAAATCGATGATCTTTAAGCATTTAGATAAAGTTTTGAATATCTTTGGTAGTTAAAAAATCATGGCTGCTTTAATATTACTTATTATTTAGAACTTTATCTTAAAATTATACTCTCAAATCTTTCAACAAAACAGTCATTTCTTAGATTTACTTATAGATATTATAAGTATGGGTCTTAGTTTAATAAGTAAAATGTCTGTATATTTAAGTATGAAAGTAAATTGTCTGTAGCCTTTCCTCTGTAATAGGAAATGAGAATAAGAAATAATATCTAGGGCTACAAGCAGTTAGGGAGCAATATTGGAGCCTCTCTAGAAGGAACAATAGATGTAAAAAGAGAGAGGAAATAAAAGCCTGCCAATATCCATAAAAAATGGTCTACCATAAAAAATAACTACCACTCAAATATAGGCATATTTAAGCAAAAATCTCAATGACTTTCACAAAACAAAACTAAAAATCTAAAGGAGCGCCTCAACCAAGTTGACCTGAGCACCCTCAATCAAAATTCTACTCGAGGTCAGGTTTATTTGCATTGTTAACTGTAAGAATAATTAATCTATGTTTTTATATATTTGAATAATTCTTCTTTGACAATAAGTCTCCAAATTAATATTTTAAAAATTAATTTAATATGGTTAAAAAAATCAGATATGTTTATTTTGTTTCAGTCTCAGTATAATTTGAATGTATTTTCACCATGTCAAATGACATTCTAGAACAGCAAGCTGCCAACTTCAAGAAAGATCCTTTTAAATCTCTTTTGAATGCTGTTGATACATAAAATTTAGTGAAAATTTTCTCAGGCTTAAAATGTGTTTGCAAACATTTCCAGATCTAAAAGAAAATAGACTTCTGAGAGAGAAATACAGTCATGCAAGAGTAGATTGCAAACCATTCTTGTAGAAGAACCGACGAGAACGCAGAGAAGAGCTCCTTGCTCACGGTAAGCTGTAACACAAGCTACAGCTGAAACAATTCCTGAAAAATAGCAATAAAACTATTGTAAAACCATGTATCCTATTCGTGGGTATATACCCAAAGGAGATAAAATAAGGATGTAGAAGAGACGTCTGTATTCTCATCATACCTCAGATCAGGATATAAAAGAATTCGTTTGGTGAGTGGGTACTCAACATGGCCTGTTATATATATAAAATATGAATATATATATATATATATATATATATATATAAACAAATAAAATATCTCTCTACATAAATACATGAAAATCAGAAAAGTGACTTCCAATTCACTGACAAAAAGAAGACAATTCTTTAAGAAAAGTAGGCATAATACCAAATTCATAAGAAAAGTGAATGCTCACACAGCACTTAGGACATGAAGGGGCCGTGAATATGCCCCTTCTGGAAAATGTAAACTAGTTCTTCTGCTCCCAAAACAAATGATCTGTGAGTTTGGTTTACCTTTGAATATTTGACTAAAATTGTGTTGGACATTTATTCCCAGTCTTGGAATCCAGCAGGGAGTTAGTGTGTGTGTGTGTGTGTGGGGGGGTATATCTAATCTCATGAGATCTTGCCTGAAAGACAAGCTTTGAATAGTTGTGTATGGATTACCTGTGTGTTTGCTCATTTGGAGAGAGTAATGCTATGGTATATCCAAATCTGAGAATTGCTGGGTGTGGTGATGCAAGCTTTTAAACCCAGTGCTGCAGAAGCAGAGATAAGCAGGTCTCTGTGAGTTCTAGGCCAGCCTGGGATATGTAGCTCACCTTGTTTAAAAGATGTGAGAATAGTGAATGAAACCATCTGTGGAAGTGTCAGAGATGATATGTATTCCATCGGAAAATGTTCCAAGTACTACCCCTTCCTTCCTAAAACAGGGAGAATCTTGATTAGTTTTAGTACTGCTTGATGACAAATCAGTATTACTGAGAGTTAATATATTGTATGAAAATGTTTATTATTTGGAAACACCGTGCTTTTTGTTTGTTTGCTTTTATTGTTGTTTTCCTCAGATCCAGTTTTTTTCTGTGTAGCCCTGGCTGTACTGAAACTTATTTTGTAACCAGGCTACCCCAAACTCAGATATCTGTCTGCCTCTGCCTCCTGAGTCCTGGGATTAAAGGCATGTGCCACCACTGCCTAAATGGAAATATCTTTTTGCAAAATGTTGTTCATCATCTTTCACTTATCATAGATCATAAGTGTCATAATATCATAAATTAAATATTATATTTAACAGTTTTTTTCCAGGAAGAATCATAGAAAGAGTTCATCATTTCAGTTGTTTTGTCTGATATGTACTGATAGCCTAGATATTCAGCCCTAAGGATATAGACTACAAGCCTCAGATGATACTCAGAATGTGGCTGCCATCAATTATCAAATAGGTGACCAGAACTTTCTTTAATGCATAGGATAGTACACAATGTGCTCTCTTGCAACTGACAAAGGAAATATGGGTTATATGTGTATAGTCTCCTCCTAGGCATATTGTTATGGTATTTTGCATATATTCATCACTCCCCATACTTGCTGGTTTTGTTATGTTCTGATGGGAAAATTGGCTGGAAGGAAACCAGTTTACATAACCCATTGTCACCATAGCCCCATTGATGTTCCAAATGTCCTTTCTATGTCACTGAAGGACAGGCATTAGCAGACTCGGGAGGTGATCAGATCACCAGCAAGCTTGGAAGGAGTTATTTGTGGTGGGAATGAATCAGGAAAGGGAGACTGGGTACTCAGATGTAGAGCCTTACATCATAGGTCTCCAAAGCTGAAAATAGAAATCAGTATAAAACATGGGAAAAAATGGTCCTCAGAGAGTCAGAGGACCACTGATGAAAGCAGCCCGTTGATAGGTGAACAAAGGAAGACTTTGTGTGAACACAGGCTAATTAAGTCTTGCAATTACTCAAAAGGCTTTGCTTTTGTGCGGAGGAGCTAGACATCTAAGAGTGATGTACAAGTTCAGATTGAAAATTCTTATTTATATTCTTCGACGAAAGGACCATTCGCCTAGGAGACAAAGCCGGTGTTGCTGAGTTCCTGCTTTAAGCAGGCATGAGGAGAGCGGGAAGAGGCAGGCTTCTGAAGTAGGTGAAATTGTTGGTCATGAAAAGTGCCTTTGACTCGCTGTTTCAATGGATTTAACCTTTATTAAATATAGAACCCCTATGAAAATAGCCATAAGCTGAGAGAATTGCTTCCAATACACACTCCTTTCTTAGTGGTCATAGAAAAAACAAAGCCTGATCAGCTCTCGAAGCTGGAGTATTCTTCTCCCATATGGGAGTTATTATTTCCAGTTCAGTGTGTCTCAAAGTAGGGGTCAGGTCTCCCAGAGGCCATCGGGGTCTGAGGGGGTTAACACAGAACAGAGCTACAAAGCTCTGCAGTGATCAGTGCAGATGGTGGTAGTGAACTCCCAGCTATATAAACCAGATGAAAAGGCCTCTGCTCACCAAACCTGGCCTTCAGTTGTCTTGCAATAAATACTCCAGGCACTCCATCTCCAAGAGGGGGCTCCAAACCACTATTGGAAGGTGACAAAGAGCTTATAAAAGCCTGTGCTTCTATGTCAATAAGGGAGGGGTATAGTCAACATGAGAAACAGGAACAATGAAAGAGAAGAGGGAGCACTGGCTTAGAGCAGTTCCAAATGAATGGATTTTGGCAAAACTGTGGAGACATGGACACAAACTTCAGGTGCTACAGGACTTACCACCCCAAGAACAAAGGACTCATGCTTTTTAAGGTCTTCCTAACATGTACCTATAACAAGGTTTTCTTCCATGACTCTTTGTTGTCATTGCTGTTGCGTCTTCAACTCTACCAAAGACTATTCTATTAGAATAGCAACCTATCTTATAAATATCTCATAAACGCATGGGAGAAATAATGTGGGTTTTGTTCATAACTATCTACTGTTTTCTGAACTGTTCGTGTAGTCTTATAATCAGTGACCAACAAGGGAAATAAGTGGAAGAAGAGAGACTGTGATCAGCTTTGAATTATAAGCTTTCTTCCTAGATCAACAGACAGAGTAACTCCCCCAGGCGCCATTGGTCTGCATAAATTACATACAAGATGGTAACTCTTGTAGGCAATATCTCTCTTTTCTATAATTGAACAAATATCAGCTTATACCCTATGAATCCTCATAAGCAATGATGTCTTCTGATCATTCAGATAATTTGTTGTGAAAAATGCCACAGACAAAATTTCTCATGAATATGAGCTGTGATAATTAATGCTAACCTTCCAGGCTTGCCAGTTGTCAACTGGCTCAAGAGAATTAGCACTTAGATACACGCAAACAAGGTTGTGGTTGGGAAAGAGATGTGTTGCAGAGGATATGGGGAAATTTGAGAGGAGAACAATGAGGGTGAATATCATATTTTATTGTATATCTGTATAACAAATCTCAAAGAATAAAAAGCACCAAAATCCTACATTATTCCATACAAAAACATGAATCAAATGAATCATCCCAGGAGCAGGAGTTGGTACTAAGGGCATTGATATAGACAATGATATTCCACTTCTCATGGAATATGCATTGCTTGTGGAGGAGTAAGGTGTTATTCATCAAAAGTAGTGTTTTCCAGATATTGTCTAGGAAGCCTTTGACAACATCATTATGATTCTTGTTGCATATCCAGATTCCAGAGCTACACCCAGGCTAATACCTGCCTACTCATAAGGTTTATGAGTCTGCCTTTGCACAGACATCCTATAAAATTTCCCTACATTGAATTTTGGAAATAACTGGCACAAAGGAGGGATGCCTTCATCTGTGACGGGAATGAGTATGCTTTCCAAGCTCTGAATGCTGTAAAAGGTGCCACTTTCCAGTTATGCAAGGCTATATATACTACATTTGAAAGCACATGTAGAGTGTTCTGTGGACCCTGATGGTTATGTACATTTCATATTGAATTGTCACTTAACATCAAACTGCAGAACATGTACTTGAAAGATACAGTCTTAACTCTGAGAACAATTAACAAAATATTTAGGGTTCTTTTGGCAACCTGGGAAGGGTATGAATTTAACAATTTTCCTCATTTCCTAATAAATATAAGCATTTGTGAAATATCTGGAACTCGGCATAACTTGAAATGTATACCTGTTAGAAAATGTTTGTGTTTCTTCAAGGCAAGAGGTGATTTATCATGCTTTTTTTTTATTTCGCAATTAAATCTAAGATCAAACAAATTATTATTGAAGTTTCTCTATATTGGATACGACAATCATCAATAGATACAAAAGCATTGGACTAAAATAGAAAAAGTATCCCTCCAATTTTATGAAATAAATGAACAAAACCAAATGCCTGAAACAGCGTATAGAATTGTTGAGCATTTATTTTACAAGATGGGCATCATTATGGATCTGCATCTTTTCAGGAATAAATTATTCTTTTATGTCATTAGAAACAGTCACATCATTATCATACTCAAGGTCACCTAGAAGCTAATACAACAGCCCAAAGATTCATATTTACTTGGACCACGCTTGCTTCTTTGGAATTGTAAGCACAGAAGAACTGAACATCCCCTGCTGTGCTAGCTGTGCCTCTGGGGTGAGATCTAACAACTGAAGAGCTATTTGTTTGCTGGGGAAAGTGCTGAATGTGGAAGTGCTGGCTCAGCTGGGTTGGAGGTGGTAAGATTAATGGACACAAATCTATAGGGAATAGGAGTTTGTGAGTGTAAAGGGCCTTAGAGGGAGAAACATTTCCCAGTCAATGAGAGAACACACACTTTGCCCTTGTATGCACCCCATTGTCAAACATCCTGTTGCATAGGTCAAAACTCTCATGTGTGAGTTCTGTTGGAAATTTATATCTCTCTTCAGTAATGATTCAATCGGGTGCCAACTCATCACACATCTGATCGTAAACTTTAACTGCTGCACGACTTTTAAAGGGACGAATTTTATTTTCAACAACAGCATATGCATTTCGCATAAAACAGAAAGTTTGATTAGAAGAAGGACTCTACCATGCAAATAAAACTGTAGGCAAGTGCATGTATTCAAGTGGACCTTATTACCCCAAATACTGAGGCAGAATGGATGTTTATATAATGTAGATGGGGGAAAATAAATTAAAAGAAAATTAATCTCATGCAACATTTTATTTTTTACATTCATTTAAAATTTCCATAGTAAGAAAGAGAAGATACTATATATTTTAAGGTACCAGTAATAGCTCCAGTAGAATAAAAGACTACATTTCTTATTTTGTATTTATTGTTTTTCAAGGGTAGATGATACTTTAAAACTTCCCCTTGTGGACAGTATGAGAATCAGCCTAAGTAAATTAAAACAGACTTAGAAACTGGATAATGTTATTCACACGAGTAGCTCAGTGTTGAGGCTTGTTGTCTAATACAATGAACTGGGTTAAAAATATAAGTTTTGCTGATACAAATACAGCTTGCATACTGTGTAAATATTTACTGAGTCTTGTGCACCAGGAGCTCTTTCAAGCCACCAGAGGATGCAATAAATAGATAGCAGAGAATTAAGTGTAAAATAGTGTCAAGAAGATGTGAGGAGAGTTATATAATTCAATGTCAAGTGAATGCAATTATGAAAAAAAAAAAGTCGTCCTTGCCTAGTCTTGCAGAAAACAAGTACAAATGACATTCTATTGTCTCTTTACCTTTTTCCACCTCTGCCTTTGTTCCTTCCCTTTGTAGAGTCAGTGTACCATAAACGATATAATGAAAACCAAAAAGAACAAAGCAGAGACCTGACGGTTTGGCTGCATCTCTCATAGTAATTAACACTGTGTCCCAAAATAAATTAGCTGTGTTTCTCTGAACTTCAGTTTCCTGTGATACTGTATATAATTTTCCTGAGGAAAATCACAAGTTTATCTTAAAAGAAAGGCTCACTTAGGGGAAAATATACTCTTGAGGCAAAACCTTAGCTGTATAGACGGGGATACATGTAGTCTACTAGGACTTATAGCTTCCAGGTGAATGTGCCCAATATTCCATGCAATAGAACATGTTTGAATTAGAACACTGTGCACACAACAATGTTAAGCAGGTATAGAAGAAACCACTTGTTTTCTTGGGGCTGCTTTTCTGAGTGTTTAAGTTTTAATTGCAAAGCAAACAACATGGAGATGTGTGTTCTCAGCTTTAAAAGTTGTCTTGAAAATACATGCATAGACAGAACAATGTGTAATACCCACAGGACCTCATGTCGTGTGAGCTTGTCATCAAATGTGTCTTTTATGTTATCTCAAAGGAGAAAGTCAAGATTGCAAGGGGTGGGGGCTGGGGGCTGCTTAGAAGAGTGAGTAATACCTGGGGCTCTCTCCATCCCTTTGTTTTCAGAGCACTGAAAAGATGAAGAATTTCCCATTTTCCTACATTATTTTCATTTCTAATGTTTCTTTTAAACAAATATTTACCTATTCGTTCCTCTTAGTCTGAATTAATTTGCAGAGCCTAGGATGGAATATTTTGAGGGTGTCTTTTTAATCCTTTCTTTCAGAAATGCTTATGCCAACAAAAGAGAAGGAAGAGATAAAGTCGTTACACTGGGGAAAGATCAAACTTGTCTCTGTCGGTTGGTGCATAAAGGAATGACTTGATAAATACCATTTTTGATTGATAATATCTTTAAACCAATATAGGTTCAGGCTTCTTCCAAACAAGCAAAGAAGCAAGCAAGCAATCAAACAAATTCAGTACTAACTGCTTTGGATTTGTCTCCTGGTTAACACTTTTTAACTTTTAATCTGTAAACCATACCTTCTTCCTTGTGCAGCAGGAAATTCTGCCTGTCATTAAATCACTAACTCCTTCTGTTTATGACTAGCAAGGAGGAGGAGAGACAGACGTATGTGAGAGCAAAGCTTGTCTAATTAGCATCAGCCTTCACTTTGCACTACCCGGACAATAGCCTTTCAGAACTCGTGTTATTTTGGCATACATGATGAATGCCACATGTAGAATAATTCTGCATTCCTATTGAATTTTATTGCTATGGTCATTCGTTTGCAAGGATTCTTTCTCTTCCTCTCTCACCCATTTCTCTCAACTTACATCAGCATTAAGGCCTGCAGACGCCTCATTCTTTCTTTGTGGGTATGAATCATAGGCAGTCCTATGTCTGAAAATGCCAAGGCTTTTATCTAATCAAACCTTATATTTCTCACTTTTTACAGTTATAACTCTTGATGTGGATGCGTCTAAAAAGTCAAAATTAATATCCAACATAGAAATCAACTGAGAATTATGTAATATATAAATGTATACTAGCAAATATGTACAGAACACTGTAGGTAAGGAAACCATTAAAACAGCAAACAGTGAAAGATAGACCCATTCTAATTATTTTGACTTTAAAAAGCAATTTAGTTCCTGGGAGCTCTGGGGGTTCTAGGTTGATATTGTTGTTTTTCCTATGCAAACCCTTTCAGCTCCTTTAGTCTTGCTCAGTCCAACAGTTAGCTGTGAGCGTCTGTGAGTATTTGCCAGGCTCTGGCAAATCCTCTCAGGAGACAGCTATATCAGGCTCCTGTCAGCAAACACTTTTTAACATCCACAATAGTGTCTGGGTTTGGTGTCTGATTATGGGATGGCTCCCCAGGTGGGGTAGTCTCTGGATGGACTTTCCTTCAGTCTCTGCTCAACTATACCCCCCCCCAGAGCTTCCAGGGACTTAACCACAAACCAAAAAGTATACATGGAGGGACCCATGGCTCCAGCCACATAAATGGCAGAGGATGGCCTTGTTGGACATCAATGGGAAGAGACCCTAGGCTCTGTGAAGGCTCGATGCCCAAGTGTAGGGGAATGCCAGGGCTGGTAGGCAGGAATCAGTGAGCATCCTCATAGAAGCAGGGGGAGGGAGGATGGGATAGGAGGTTTCTGGAGGGGAAACAGGGAAAGGGGATAGATAACATTTGAAATGTAAATAAACTATCCAATTAAAAATAGCAATTTAAATAGGAATGTTAACTTAAAATCTACACAATTGATACCAAGATGTTAAAACTCTCCTCAGGAAAGAACTGCAGATAGAAGTGTGCATCATTAACATGATAAGCCCATGCCTGTGCAGTAGCATAACTCATCGTACACATGGTCTTTTTGAATGTGACATCTACTTGTCTTCAAATACAGGCTGTATTTGGTATTTTTGAGCAACTATCTAATGTAATACTAAGAAGAATGTTCAATGTAGCCGAGTTTACTTTTCAACTTCTTGATTAATTTAGCACATTTACATTAATCTCTGATACAACATTTGTACCTCATTAACTCTACTAGTAACTTTAAAACAAACAAAATCAATTGCCTTACAAGAGTAGAAATAGTATACTTAAATTGTTTTCTTAAGTAGTTCTTGGTAGTATATTCTACCCCAAACATTTTATGAAATTAATAAGTTTTGGATAATAATTAATCTTATTTGGTAATATACATGTTATTTTCCTTTTTGAAGCATTCAAAGCTGAATGACTTAATTTCAATTTAGATCCTAGAATATAAAAGTGAATCATAAGAATATAAGTCAATCAGTCACTGATTCACAGTGTCTTAACTATTGGTAATATTCAATGTACCCTACTTGATTTTTCTGGAGCATCTGTGTCCCTCTTTACAAGATTGGTGAAACTTCTGACTGGAGAAGGTGAAACCTGATACTGTTCAATGAGACAAAAATATAAATATATACATTTTCCTCAAAAATGAGAGATGAGAGTTTCTTTAAATGCACAATACATCATTCAAAAGTTTATTTTAAAATAATCACACATAAGTGAATTTAGATTAAAACCACTGGCCTGATGTGAGAACAAAACTTAACGTCGATTATACACTGAGCAAAGTTTGGGTGGGGAAAGCACCCTTTCATCTTGACATTTAAAGCATTCGGAATTGACAGAAAGATTCATTTTAATCATGTTGCACCCTGATTTGGGGGAACTCAGGGACATTTTGGACACAATAGACCAGACAAACACTTTTGTTAAATGAACTTCTTAAAATACTGTTCATTACTGAAGAAGAAAAGATAATAAAAAGCAAAAATGAGGAATGAGAGGGAAGATGAAGTTTCCTCACAATTTAAATCAATAAATAATTCCAGAAATTTTCTAAAGCTTTTCTTAAACTAGGTCAAAGAACAAGTGAGAGCTGGCAATTTTTGATACTTGATATTCACCTAAAACATTTTATCATTAGTTACTTCTGAGTTTTAGTTATTTTACCTTCACACAGGCCCTATGCTAGTTGGTAATAAAATCAGGTCTCATATGTGGGACTAGCATTTGAATACTCATTATTCAATGCTTCATCAATGCTTTTAATTGAAAATAAAATTACATTATTTCTGTCTTCTTTTCCTTCCCCAAAATTTTCAGTGTCTAGCACTTCTTGCTCTCTTGGGCTAACAGCATTTTTCTTTGATTATATTTATGAATGTTCATAGTTATCATATTTGCTTATGTACAAGACATATATACATATATATATATAATATATGGGTATTCAAAAATATGTATAAATATACTCTGCTGAGTCTATTTTTGTTGTGTGTGTAGTATACAGTTTCAAGGCTGATCATTTGACTATGGACAGTCAAGAAGGGTGTTGATGCCTCAAAGAGGCTCTTTTCCCAGAATTCAATAGTTGCCTATAGTTTGTTATTATTCTAATTTAAAATTTAAGTGTTTATGATACATGGTTACATTTTCCTTAATATAATAGAAGTTAATAATAATATTATAAACAGTTTTCTACAATGACTATTAAATCATGTAATAAAAGTGAAATATGGAAGAATATATACCTATGGAGATCTTGCTAGATTAGTAGTAGACACATAAAACACCTATTGAAAATGAATCCAAATATTTGCATTTATTGATTTTAATCATAATTATAAATAAAAATTCTTTCAGATTTTATGCAATAATACTACAAGAAAATACAACTTTGTATACTGTTTTAAAAATATATTTGTAAATATTTATCAGAGTGTTTTAATAATTCTTAAAACATTTGTATTAGTGATAAAGATTGAACTGTATTTTATTACAAGTGTTAATGCAGCTCTGTGTGAAATTTTGTATGGAATAAAACAAATAGATGATAGCCAACATTTTGTAAGAACTTGAAGTCCCAAACTAATTAGGGGAAAAATTACAGTATAATGTCTCTCCTAAAATGTAGACCTGAAAGTTTTCCCTCCCTTCAACCTGTCACTTGATGTTTAAACTCTTTTTAAAGCACATCATGATGGTTTCGATTTATGCACCAGATCAAAGCGGAACTCTTCCAAAAATAAATCAGCTAATTTCAACATCAAATGTGTTTTTCGGATGACGGTTAGACATCCAGTTTTAAGCTATCAACTAACACTTAAATACAATGTCTCTAATCAACACAGTATCACAGGATTCTAGATATGCTATGGAAAAAGGAGATGTGTATTTCAAACTCTCTTTCCATAGAGATAAAAAGAAAAGTATCATACCATTGCATAAGTATAACCATTTAGTGATAAAGATAGTAAGTTAATAGGGTGTCTTGGCTGCCAGTTCTTTTTCTATCACAGATTGTTGTATCATAGAGAGTAAGCATCATTTCCATGCTACTGGAATAGCAGGTAATGCATCATGAGTTCTTTATACTGTACTTGAACTCATGACAGACATACCAGTTACTGCTAGGTACATAAACCATTATGTTAGACACAAAAGGTCTGAAACAAGTATTTTAAGTTTGTAAGTTCTTTTTCTTTATAGTAGTATTTACGGGGAGGTGTTCGTGTTTTAATTTTTATTGAATAAAGTGATTCTGTGCTGTGTATGGTTAAAATGCCACTGTCTTCAAACTGAAAATCAGGTTATATTTTCTTCTAAAGTGAGAATATCATAGGAGCTAGCTTTCTGACTACATATCAGGGATAAATTTGTCAGCGTTGTAGAAACTAAATATATAAGAGCAAAACTTATATCAAAATTAAAAGGAAAAGAGAAAATGGAAAAGTCACCTCTTAATTCATCTATTAAATGGTATTATAGGAACTGAGATAAAATTATTTTGAATAATGAAGATGTCACAAAATAATATAAATTCAATAACTGACTTTAACTTGACAAGACATATATTTGTAATTTAAACCAAGTTATATAAGTTATATTGAACATTAAGATAAGCTGACTTTGTGAATGAATATGAATACATTTTTAAAGGACTAGTGTGTGTGTGTGTGTGTGTGTGTGTGTGTGTGTGTGTGTGTGTGTGTAAGAGAAGAACCTAGGAAAGAGAAACAGAGATAGATAGGTGAGAGAGAGAGAGAGAGAGAGAGAGAGAGAGAGAGAGAGAGAGAAAGAGAGAGAGAGATCAATGCACCTAGACCTCTTGGAGCTAGGTGTTCTGTGAACCACCTGATGTTGGCACTCAGAACCAAACTGTGGACTTTTGCAAGAACAATAAGTTCTCTTTGCTGCTGACCCACCTTCTTAGCCTCAAGATGAATGAATTTTAAAAGTACAATTTAAATCCCTTAGCTTGTTTCCTGAGACATATATTTTGTGACATCTTAGAAATCTTGAGATTACACCACGTGAATGTGGAAACTTACTTGGATTATTTGGAAAATTATGACTCTGATAGAATATAATTAACACACCCAAAATAGAAAAATATCACTTTGTGTCTGTTACAGTTTGAGTCTCTATTACTGTAATAAGACACCATGACCATGGAAGAATTGGGGGAAATGTGCATATTTCATCCCACATATTCAGTTAACAGTTTATCGCTGAGGGCATCAGGGCAGGAAGGCAAGAAGGGCAGGTACCTGCCGGCATTAACTGAAGCAGGGGCCATTGAGGAATACTGCTTCAAGCCTTGATCCTCATGGTTTCTCAGTCTGCTTTCTTACACAGGTAAGCGCCACATACCCAGTGGCAGTCGTAGCACCCTCAATGGCCCGTGCCCTACCACATCAACCAACAGTCAAGAAAATTCTCACAGGCTGGCCTTCAGCACAATTTGTTGGGGCCCTTTTCTCAATTTTATTCTTTCCCCAAGCGACTCTAGCCCATGTCTCATTGTCATAAGGATTATTCGGGAAGCTATATAAGCAAATTAAATGTAAACAGATATTCTTAAAATAGTAGCACATTATAGCGAGTGGTATATTTAAAAATACATAGAACAAAATAATTGTCTGAATTTCATGGTTTAGAAAATAGGATGTTAGTGGAAAAAAGCTACCCATTATAATTACATGCTGAAATACTTTGTATTACAAAATATAAAAGAGAAGTATCCTTATAGGTACTGAAAGTTAAACTCAGCCTTTATTCATTAAAGATCTAATAAAGAGACATTTCTTTAGTCTGACATAAATTATTTATAAAAATCCCAATAAAAATAGTTCGAAATAAGTAAAGATTGCATTATTACCCTAATTTAGGTTCAAATTCAAGAATCATACTGAAGACACTAAGTCTTTAAAGAAAACTGCGTGATAAATAGTAATTAATCACAATGATTTGTTTAAACCCGAGAGAACTAAAGAGCATACCATTATAAATAGTAGAACCCAGGGAGTAGAGCTCTAAAGATCAACCTCTAATTTATATACTAGACAGAGTTCAACAACCCTAATCAACATCAATATTTAATTAAATATCTAATTAAAAATATCACCTCACATATGCTGATCATATTGGCCTAATTCTAAATCTAACACAAACTAGAAATTCACAAGTTCATAAACTAGTATATGTTTGTGCTGAAATCTATATTACTTATAGAATTTTAATATTGTACTTAGATTTAATCCCTCCATAGTCTATTTATTTAAAGTATCTCAAAGTCCAGGAGAAACTTAATAGAACTGACATACTAAGTCAAGCTTCTGTGGAAGAGAAATGTGATATAGATGCTACAGTTTTGGGAAAAGGAGTTCTCATAACCTTCTGGAACTTAACGAGATTCTTTTTTTTTTATTTGATATATTTTTATCTACATTTCAAATGATTTCCTCTTTTCTGGACCCCCACTCCCCGAAAGTCCCATAAGCCCCCTTCCCTCCCCTTGTTCTCCCACCCACCCATTCCCAATTCCCTGTTCTGGTTTTGCCCTATACTGCTACACTGAGTCTTTCCAGAACAAGGGGCCACTCCTCTGTTCTTGTACCTCATTTGATGTGTGGATTATGTTTTGGGTATTCCAGTTTTCTAGGTTAATATCCACTTATTAGTGAGTGCATACCATGTTTGATCTTTTGAGACTGGGTTACCTCACTTAGTGTGATGTTCTCCAGCTCCATCCATTTGTCTAAGAATTTCATGAATTCATTGTTTCTAATGGCTGAATAGTACTCCATTGTGTATATATAACACATTTTTTTGCATCCATTCTTCTGTAAAGGGATACATGGGTTCTTTCCAGCTTCTGGCTATTATAAATAGGGTTGCTATGAACATAGTGGAACATGTGTCCTTATTGCATGCTGGGGAATCTTTTGGGTATATGCCCAGAAGTGGTATAGCAGGATCTTCTGGAAGTGAGTTGCCCAGTTTTCTGAGGAACCTCCAGACTGAGTTCCAGAGTGGTTGTACCAATTTGCAACCCCACCAGCAGTGGAGGAGTGTTCCTCTTTCTCCACATCCTCGCCAACACCTACTGTCTCCTGAATTTTTAATCTTAGCCATTCTGACTGGTGTGAGGTGAAATCTCAGGGTTGTTTTGATTTGCATTTCCCTAATGATTAATGAAGTTGAGCATTTTTTAAGATGCTTCTCCGAAATCCCAAGTTCTTTAGGTAAAAATTCTTTGTTTAATTCTGTACCCCATTTTTAATAGGGTTATTTGGTTTTCTGGAGTCTAACTTCTCAAGTTCTTTGTATATATTGGATATTAGCCCTCTATCTGATGTAGGGTTGGTGAAGATCTTTTCCTAATTTGTGGGTTGCCAATTTGTCCTTTTGATGGTGTCCTTTTCCTTAGAGAAACTTTGTAATTTTATGAGGTCCCATTTGTCAATTCTTGATCTTAGAGCATACTCTATTGCTGAACTGTTAAGAAACTTTCCCCAAGCACTGATGTCCTCAGGAGTCTTCCCAAGTTTCTTTTCTATTAGCTTCAGAGTGTCTGGCTTTATCTGTAGGATCCTTGGAGTTGAGCTTAGTACAAGGAGACAAGGATGGATCAATTCGCATTTTTTCCTCATGCTGACCTCCATTTGAACCAGCACCATTTGTTGAAAAGGCTATCTTTTTTCCATTGGATGTTTGCAGCCCCTTTGTCCAGGATCAAGTGGCCATAGGTGTGTGGATTCATTTCTGGATCTTCAATCTTCTTCTATTGATCCTCCTTCCTGTCACTATACCAATACCATGCAGTTTTTAACACTGTAGTATTGCTTGAGGTCAGGGATATTGATTCCCCCAGATTTTCTTTTGTTGTTGAGAATAGTTTTAGCTATCCTGGGTTTTTTGTTATTCCAGATGAATTTGAGAATTGATCTTCCTAACTCTATGAAGAATTGAGTTGGGATTTTGATGGGGGTTGCATTGAATCTGTATATTGCTTTTGGCAAAATGGCCATTTTAACTATATTAATCCTGCCGATCCATGAACATGGGAGGTTTTACCATTTTTTGAGGTCTTCTTCCATTTCCTTTGTCAGAGTCTTGAAGTTCTTGTCATACAGATCTTTCACATGTTTGGTAAGAGTCACCCCAAGGTACTTTATACTGTTTGTGGCTATTGTGAAGGGTGTCATTTCCCTAATTTCTTTCTCAGTGTGCTTATCCTTTGAGTATAGGATAAGCTGATTTGCTTGAGTTGATTTTATAACCAGCCACTTTGCTGAAGTTGTTTATCAGCTGTAGGAGTTCTCTAGTGGAGTTTTTTGGGTCACTTAGGTAGACTATCATATCATCTGCAAATAATGATAGTTTGACTTTTTCCTTTCCAATTTGTATCCCTTTGACCTCCTTTTGTTGTCTAATTGCCTGAGCTAGTACCTCAAGTACAATATTGAAAAGATAAGGAGAAAGGGGGCAGCCCTGTCTACTCCCTGATTTTAGTGGGATTGCTTCAAGTTTCTTTCCATTTAGTTTGATGCTGGCTTCTAATTTGCTGTATATTGTTTTTACTATGTTTAGGTATGGGCCTTGAATTCCAGTTCTTTCCAAAACTTTAAGCATGAAAGGATGCTGAATTTTGTCAAATGCTTTTTCAGCATCCAATGAAATGACCATGTAGTGGATTGCATTGATGGATTTCCGTATATTGAACCAACCCTGCATCCCTGGGATAAAGCCTACTTGATCATGGTAGATAATCATTTTTATGTGTTCTTGGATTCGGTTGGCAAGAATTTTACTGAGTATTTTTGCATCGATGTTCATAAGGGAAATTGGTCTGAAGTTCTCTTTCTTTGTTGGGTCTTTGTGTGGTTTTGGTATCAGCGTAATTGTGGCTTCGTAGAAGGAATTGGGTAGTGTTCCTTCTGTTTCTATTTTGTGGAATAGTTTGAAGAGTATTGGTGTTAGGTCTTCTTTGAAGGTCTGATAGAATTCTGCACTGAAACCATCTGGTCCTGTGCTTTTTTCGGTTGGAAAATTTTCTATGGCCCCTTCTATTTCTTTTGGGGTTATGGGACTGTTTAGATGATCTATTTGGTCCTGATTTAATTTTCGTATTTGGTACCTGTCTAGGAAATTGTCCATTTCCTCCAGATTCTCCAGCTGTGTTGAGTATAGGCTTTTGTAGTAGGATCTGATGATTTTTTGGATTTCCTCAGTTTCTGTTGTTATATCCCCCTTTTCATTTCTAATTTTGTTAATTTGGATACTTTCTCTGTGCCCTTTGGTCAGTCTGGCTAATGGTTTATCTATCTTGTTGATTTTCTCAAAAAACCAGCTCCTGGATTCGTTGATTCTTTGTATGGTCCTCTTTCTTTCCACTTGATTGATTTCAGCCCTGAGTTTGATGATTTCCTGTCTTCTACTCCTCCTGGATGAATTGGCTTCATTTTGTTCCAGGGCTTTCAGGTGTATTGTTAAGCTGCTAGTGTATGCTCTCTCCATTTTCTTTTTGGAGACAGCCAGGGCTATGAGTTTTGCTCTTAGCACTGCTTTCATTGTGTTCCAAAGATTTGGGTATGTTGTGCCTTCATTTTCATTAAATTCTAAAAAGTCTCCGATTTCTTTCTTTATTTCTTCCTTGGCCAAGGTGTCATTGAGTAGAGTATTGTTCAGCCTCCATGTGTATGTGGGCTTTCTGCTGTTTTTGTTGCTATTGAAAACCACTCTTACTCCATAGTGATCTGATAGGAGTCATGGGATTAGTTAGATATTCCTATATTTTTTGAGGTCTGCCTTGTGACCAATTATATGGTCGATTTTGGAGAAGGTACCATGAGGTGCTGAGAAAAAGGTATATTCTTTTGCTTTAGTGTGAAATGTTCTATAAATATCAGTCAAATACAATTGGTCCAAACCTTCAATTAATTTTACTGTGTCCTTGTTTAGTTTCTGGTTTCCTGATTGGTCCATTGAGGAGAGTGGAATGTTGCAGTCACCCATAATTATTGTGTTAGGTGCAATATGTGATTGAGCTTTAGTAAAGTTTCTTTTATGAATGAGGGTGCCCTTGCATTTGGCTCATGGATGTTCAGAATTGAAAGTTCATCTTGGCAGATTTTTCCTTTGACCAGCAAGAAGTGTCCTTCTGTGTGTCTTTTGATGACTTTAGGTTGAAAGTCAATTTTATCTGATATTAGAATGGATACTCCGGCTCATTTCCTGAGACCATTGGTTGTAAAATTGTCTTCCAGCCTTTTACTCTAAGGTAGTTTTTGTCTTTGACACTGAGGTGTGTCTCCTGTATGCAGCAAAATGTAGGGTCCTGTTTCCTTATCCAGTCTGTTAGTCTATGTCTTTTTATTGGGGAATTGAGTCCATTGATGTTAAGAGATATTAAGGAATAGTGATTATTACTTCCTGTCATTTTTGATGTTATTTTTATATTTGAGTGGTTATCTTCTTTTGGGTTTTATGAAAGAAGGTAACTATCTTGCTTTTTCCAGGGTGTAGTTTCCTTCCTTGTATTGGAGTTTTCCTCCTATTATTCTTTGCAGAGCTGGGTTTGTGGAAAGATATTGTGTAAATTTGGTTTTATCATGGAATATCTTGGTTTCTCCATCTATGGTGATTGAGAGTTTTGCTGGGTATAGTAGTCTTGGCTGGCATTTGTGTTCTCTTAGAGTCTGCATGAGATCCGCCCAGGATCTTCTAGCTTTCATGGTCTCTGGTGAGAAATCTGGTGTGATTCTGATAGGTCTTCTTTTATATGTTACTTGCCTTTTTCTCTTACTGCCTTTAATATTCTTTCTTTGTTTAGTACATTTGGGGTTTTGATTATTATGTGACGGGAGGTATTTCTGTTCTGGTCCAGTCTGTTTGGAGTTCTCTAGGCTTCTTGTATATTCATGGGCATCTCTCTCTTTAAGTTGGGAAAGTTTTCTTTCATAATTTTGTTGAAGATATTTGCTGGTCCTTTCAGCTGTAAATCTTCACTCTCATCTATACCTATAATCCTTAGGTTTGGTCTTCTCATTATGTCCTAGATTTCCTGGATGTTCTGGGATACAAGCTTTTTGCATTTTGCATTTTCTTTGACTGTTGAGTCAATGGTTTCTATGGTATCTTCGGCATCTGAGATTCTTTCTTCCATCTCTTGTACTCTGTTGTTGATATTTGCAACTATGGCCCCTGATTTCTTCTCAAGGTTTTCTATCTCCAAAGTTGTATCCCTTTGTGAGTTCTTAGTTGTTTCTTCTTCTGTTTTTAGACCTAGGATGGTTTTGCGCAGTTCCATCATTTGTTTGTTTGTGTTTTCCTTTAATTCTTTAAGAGATTTTTGTGTTTCCTCTTTCATGACTTCTGCCTGTTGACTCAAGTTCTCCTGCATTTCTTTAAGTTTTTTTCCCTGTTTCTTCTTTATTGGCTTCTATCGCTTGAGCCTTATTCTCCTGAATTTCTTTAAGTGATTTTTGTGTTTCCATTATACGGGTTTCTAGCTTATTCATGTTCCCCTATATTTCTTTAAGAGATTCATTTATGTCCTTTTTGTGTTCTTCTAGCAGCATCATGAATAGTGATGTTAAATCCAAATCTTGTTTTCCTGGTGTGTTGGCATAACCAGGACTTGCTGATTTTGGAGAGTTTGGTTCAGATGCTGCCATATTGCCTAGATTTCTGTTTGTAGCGTACCTGCATTTCCCCTTTGCCATCTTGTTCTCTGGCATTAGTTGGTCTTGTCTCTGGCTGGTGTTTGGCCCTCCTGTGAGGCTCTACGGCTATTTCCACCAGACTGGATTGCTGGGTTTCCCCTGTCACAGATTGCTGATGTACTGTCCTCCTCTTGGGTGCCCTTGCAGCCCTAGTGCACCTTGCCCCAGACTGTGTCTGTGAACCAGATGGTGCCCGTTTGGTCCTTCAGGGAGTGCTGAGGGTGTATGCTGCGGGACATTTTCCGAGTGCTGGTCATTCTGCTGGGCAGCAGATCTCCCAACCGGGTTGGTGCACACAAAACTAGCCTAGCTGCACAGGCCCAAGTCTAGGCAAAACCCTGGCAGGCAAGGTCCAAGGAAAGTTCCCCTCGGACTGTGAGTGTTAACTGGTTCTGTCAGGTGGCCAGGATGGTGGGGTGCACGTGCTCCCTTAAAGTGCTGGAAGAGTCTGCTGGGCTAACAACCTCCTGGCCGGGTTGGCACACAGATGGCCCACAAAGCAGCCCAGGTCTTGGGGGAAGTCCAGGGCCTGTCGGGGCTACACCCCAGTTATGTTAGCCTCGGGCTATGACTGTTAGCTGACTTTGCCTGGTCACACTTTCCTAAAGTGTGACCATTCACATAAATAGCTGTAAGACCTGTTGAGTGAAGGCTGAAACACTAAAATCATCAGTTGTTTCTGTACAGGAGAGACAATTTTCAAAGTCACTCAAGCTTACCCATACAAGAGGATCTGAGTCTGCATTAAAAAGGAAAACTATGATAGCTTAAATTTCTCCTCATACCCACTAACCATTTTTTATATTACTTTTTATTGTAGCTCTTCTACTGTGTACGAAGTAGTCTTCTGGTTTTGATTTGAATCCCTAATTATTAATTTTATTTACCAGGTTTTTACATACTCTGTATATCATCTTTGGAGAAGATTATTTATTCAAAGTTTGTTTATTAATCTAAAGTTGCTCTTTAAAATGTGAATTGATTTTTCTTTTAATGCTTTATGACTTTATATATATTATGTATAATTCTTCATCTCATATATTTGATCTGCAAATATTTTCCATGATTTTGAGTTGACTTAGCATTAATAATATGTCCTTTGAAATATTAAATTTTTCCTTTGGCTGAAATAATATTTATACATTTTAAATATTTTTTCTTGTGCTCTTGATGATATATATTATAAGTAAGACTCTAGTCCTATATCATGAAGATTTTGATCTCTGCTTTATCATAAGAATTTCCTACTTTTAGCTCTTGCTAAAAGTATGATATCTTTAGAACTAATTCTCTATATGGTACAAATAAGAAGCACAAATTCATTTCAATTGATATAAAAATTCAATTGCTCCAGTGTTGATAACTTTATTAAAATTTGATTGACCATAACTATGAACTTTTTAGGATGATAGGAATATCTCATATTGAACTATACATAAATTCACATGTGAATAACACTTTTGCTATTCATTATATTGTGAAATTAAAAATTGAAATTATAACCTCTTTTTCAATAATTCCCTTACAGGCCCTGTGAGTTTTAGAAGCAGCTTAGTAATTTTTTTCACAAAGCCTAATAAAATTCTGATATATAATTTGTATTGACTTAATGAATAAGTTTGTATCTTATTGAAACTTTGACAATCTTAAAATTTCTATTTGTTTATTTGTCTACTTATAAATTACCATCATTTATACTGGTTTCTGAGTTTCCTTCAATGGTGTCTTCAGTATTTGAATTCCCCTTCCATGTTCATCAAAATATCAATTACTTTTGTTCTATTTAACATATGTGTAACTGAAGCTGACTTTTAATTTCAGCTTCATGTCCCATTGTCAGCATATATATAAATGCAAATTATTTTTTATGAAGAATTTATTCTGAATTTTTCATGAAGTCATTTTATTGTTTCTTTTCTCATAGATCTTCAGGATTTTTCTCCAGGACATTGCTTTGACTAGATTATATCATTGCTGAATGGAGACAGTTTGCCTTCACACTGGAATACACTCTTTTTTGTGTCAACTCAGTGGCCAAGAGGTGCAGTGAGCAAAGACTTGGTAAGAGTAAATGTTGTCTCAGTTATGACTTTAGGAGGAGTACGTTCAGATTTCACCATTATTAAGTAAATGGTCAATGAGAGGCATTTGCTGTTCTTTATCATAAAGTGAATCATGGCAGATTCATGAAGTTCCCTTAAAAGAACTAGTTGGTATTTTAAATTAATGCAAATGGCTGTTACAAAGATGCTTTTCTCTTTATGAGTAAATGCTGCTATATAAGAATCTCACTGGGCAGCGGCAGCAGCAACAGCAGCAGTGGCTGGTCCAGAGGAAGGGCCATCAGCAGTGGAACCAAGGTGACAGGGTCCAGGCAGGCCCTGCGCCCGCTACCACTGACCATTGCTGGCTTGTCATATGGGTACTTGTGACTTTGCATGGGGCACTTGTATCCTCTGAGTTATATCCCTAACCATACAATTATTTCTAATTCTATTAATATTTATGAACATTTTGGAGAAGTATGTACTTATACCCTATTTTTAGTCAAATTATATCTAAATAGAATATATTAAGAATGATATTTCAGGGGTTGGAGAGATGACTTAGAGATTTAGAACAATGGCTGCTCTTCCAGAGGTCCTGAGTTCAATTCCCAGCAAGCACATGGTGGCTCACAACCATCTCTAATGGGGACACATGTGTCTGAAGACAGTAACAGTATACTCACATACATAAAATTAATAAATCTTAAAAAATACAAAGAATGGTATTTCAGTACTAGGAATTTCACCAAAGCTGAATTTTAAAATAAATTGTACATTCACTCTTCTTCTAGGAAATTTATTAAAAAACATTTCATTAATTGTAGAATATGACAAATATTCTGGAGTGAAGTATAGTACATGAGAAACTTAGACACATTTCTGGCTAATTATTTACAAATTTTCTGGGTGTAAACAAGTCACCTGGTACATCCCCAGTGGAAAGTATAAATGCTTTGAAGACCTAAGTATCAAGGGCAAAGGGAATGAAGGCCATGGGAATCTCTCTTCTTAGATAAGAAAGGATTCTCTTATAGTCTAAGAAGAAATATAATTAAGTATATCCATCATTTATTATGACATTTTATTTCAATGCCTGTTTTGTGCTTTATAATGATAAATAACCTTACAAAATCGTTACAGAGCCAATTCTTCCACCATTTTTAAATGCAACACAAACCCCTTAACATGTTAAGATATAATAAAAGGCATATTTAGTCCCCAAAGGGAACAAAGCTAAAGCCCACTGCCAAACAGCAACATGATAATTAAATCAGCATTCTCCTGAAGATAAAGGAAAAACAAACTTGATTTTATACTGTTTTTACATAATAAACTCCAAAGTGTACAAGTTGGTCATCATTTTCCCAGCCATATACTGAACAAGATGACTGCATGTTCTCTTTTTACTTGAGAACAGCTGTAAACAGGACAGAAAGTTCAGGATAACCTCTGAGTCCATGAACCCACACACATGGTTGTATAAACATTCAGGATCGTACATGTGGTATCACTCAGTTATTAAATGGTGGCCTGAACTTTGCTGTTTCCTTTTTGTCTCCCTGCAAGTCTCCCTGCTCCATCACAATGCATTGTATCACATTGGGCAAGCAACAAACTCCCCTGAAACCAACTGTGAAACTACAGTAAATGTTGCTGAATAGACAGTTCAGTAGGGAATATGCATGGCAAGCACCAGGACCTGAATTCAATTCTTAGAACCCACATGCAAAATAACAAGCTATGGTGTTAAACTTTTAGAATTTCAGCAATAAGAACTGCTGTCTATAAAAACAAATAAACAAAAAAACCCAAACAAACAAGTGGTGGATGATGCCTGCTGTGCTCTGGCATTTCCATGTATACCCACACATGGAAATTTTTACAGTCCCCATGAAACACCCACATACAAATACATGCACACAAAGTATACAGTAGAAAAGCCTTACTACAAGAAGGCAGACAGCTTGATAGAGTCAGTTTTAGGGTGGGAGAACTCTCTTTCCCTACACTCTTTAAAACACATATACAGTTTTACAAGGCACTCACATTTCCATGTTAGAGACAGCTTTGTGTCTGGGACAGCTGAAGCAGGAGGAGGTGTGCCCCAAAACCATCTTGATATAATTTAACACAGCTAATAGGTCTTTAGAAAAGAGTGGATTTCATTGATAGATATCTATGAATACATACTACTTACAAACTATAAAACCTCGTGAAGGTATCAAAGTTTATTTCTAAGTTTGAAGCATTCCACTTCAGTCTAGATTCAACCTTGAATATACATGTCAATGTTATGTATTGTTCCTGGTATCCATCCTTCATATTATACTCTGGGAAACAAAACCTTGCTACTGTGAGCTTCATCTATGACATATATTTCCCTTGACAATCAGGATGTCATCTGAGTTTCAAGCTGAAGTTGGACATTTAAAGCTCCCTGGAGACAGTCTGAATAACTTCTTCAAGTACTTTTTGGACATGAAGCTCTCACACTTGAAGCCAGGGAGACATTTATTTCCAGGGGGAGTATGTGAAAGTGATATCCTCTAAGGTGTGTAAGGAATAATCCAGATCTCATTGCTCCTCTGCATTCAGACTGGAAAATTTCTCTTCCTTCTATAGGACTAAATTTAGAAAGTTTTATATTGGAATGGTTGGGTTTTAATTTTTAAAAGGCGAATTTTGTTAGGAAACCAAATGATCAAAGTTGCATCCTGTGCAGTATCTTGCAAGGTTGACGGGCATAATTTAACATCTTGCGATGCGAGATGAAAGGGATGCATGGAAGGCTGCCATTATTCTAGAGCAGCTACATGTCTGGAGAGCTCAAACTTCTGATTTGACTGATTTGTGTCTGGCTTCATGCTGCTTGAAAATAAAGGCTCGGCTCCTACATGTCCATAACTTTACCCTCTTAGAACCATCAATCAAGATTTTGCTTCACCCCTAGCAAAAGTTCAGGGGGGTCCTTGAATTTATATTGGTGATCTCAGACACCAGACACTAACAAGAGTGATTCTAGATAAAGCTGAACTAGCTGCTCCATTCAGTAGAAAACACTTAATATTTTGAAAGTGTCCTCATACGACATCATTCATTCATTACTTTACCTTTTTTGGTTGCAATAATACATTTTCATTTTCCAGTATCAGTCAGTATTTTTTATTAGACAGATGACACCTGTCTGTTTGGTGTTTCTCTCACAGACCAGCAGCTGCACTTCACTCTTGCTTGAAGATGTAATGAAGTAGCTTCATTGACAAACAACATTGGTATCCACGTTATGCAGGGTTCTAGTCTCAATAAAATACCTTGTTTGTAAACATTGACACAAACAGATATGACAATGTCAGCCTGAAATAGCATCCCTTAATCTTTCCTGTATTCAAACAGTTAACTTCTATCATTGACCATGGTCCCTGTTTGAGGCTCTGTCTCTAATCTCCAAAATCTCTTTGAAGATGGTCAGTGTTCATTTTACCAGTCACCTCCACAAAATTCAGCATACTTTAGTGTGTCATGTCTTCTAGATGCAAAATGCCTTAGTATGGTGTCTATATTGTACATCTCAGGGTATCTGACTGACCTGACTGAAAGAAGCTAACAAGAAATGCAAAACTATTGAAAGCTCTGAATTACTGGCAGGAAACAGTCAAAGATTAGTTGAGGAGACTTGGTGGCTTCATTCTGTAACACCTGAATTTAAGAGAAGTTATATCAAGGTCAAAACTATTGGATGAATGCTTTTAGATTTTTTAGGGAACTAGGATATTTTTTCATATTAACAATTTCCCCCCTCAAATTAATTCTGATACAGATCCCAATTATTAATTTTTTTGTGTGTCATGTTTTGCAATTCTATTTTCTGTTGACAATATTTCTTGACTCTTTGCTAGGATAGGTTGGTACACAGTCAACCAGTTTCTAGTACCAAGTAGCTTTACTTAAAGAATTCTTTCAAACTTTGGGGCAGTGCCAATTGTGTGATTCACACACCAGGAGACCCAGGAGACAACAATAGCTCAAGTACTATTTGGTAAGTATGAGAGTTCTATCACTGGCAGATTGCTCCAAAAGGGATGCTATTAATAGTTCTCTGTTTGTCTTCTGGAAGTAAAATACTAAGGCAAGTCTCAGCAAAAACAACTACAAAAATAATTGTTGTCTACTTGTTTTTTTTCTTCCCATAATGTACCATGCTATCATACCATTTCTGCTTCGTTCCATTATTTAATATCAAATTGAATTTTCAAAAATACACTGAACCAACACTAAAGTAATATAGAGAAAAGTAGAAAAATTAGAATTTCATTCAACTGCAAAGAGTGTGTAATTCTGTACTCATTAAAAAAAGACTAGAAATTTTTAAATTATTTAAGAAACTATATGGAACACATGGTCTATGTGTCACTTGAACCCTGAGATTATTTCTTACTCAGTAATTTTGTAAGCATATCTATTTGGAGTTTCATGTGCTCCTTGTGTACTTAGACAATATTTCAGAATAACATGACTCACACTAAAAGCCTGGGTATCTCTTCATTTGAAAATAGTATTGTTCAAAGTAAAATTTTAATAATTGTCATCATTATTGCTCATATAATAGCCTAACATTTTCTGATATAAAAGCCATAAAATATCCCATCTAGGTAACCAAGTTTCAGATAATTAATATTTTCTCAAATATATTAATTATGTATTATATAAAGAGCAGAAAAATATCTAAAATATGATGTTGATTTAGGTGTGGCAAAATAGAAATTTGATTCTGAATAGCTAGACCATTAGAAATATAGATTTTAATTCTGGCTTCATTGATCCAGCATTTTCTAGGAGTCATACATTCTTTTATATGTGGATATAAATTAAGAAAAAGCAGTCATAAAATTATCTGTTGAATTTGTAGAGAAGACATATGCCACCTCTTAGAAAAAAAGTCAACAAAGTACACAGAGAAAATCACAGGTCTCTTGACAATCAGGTGGCCTTACATAGCTTGTCATAACATTTCTATAGGTTAAAAACAAAACAAGCAAAGAAAACACGAACACCTTTGACCATGATGTCAGTACTGAATCACTGTACTGTGATTCAGAGCCATGAACGAGACCATGTCTCAGCATGTGCTTCCTTCTGCAAAACAGATACCTAGTGAAAAGCATTCTCTGGTCAAATAAATTTGAATGATGTCAAGTGTACTCAGTTAAACAGATGTTTTCAGAATCGCTCTTCTTAGAGGCTTTAAGCAAGAACAATGAAGAGATTTACCAACGGACAAACAGAGCGTATGGCCATTCCTGAACTGAAAACAATCAACTCAAATCTATATCTTAGCAAGTTGTCTCACAAATTGGCATGTAAATGTGTTACAAGTGTCCCAAAAAGCTCACAACAGATGTTTGATTTTCTTTGTATTCTATTGCTTTCCTCGGTGATTGTTGTTTTGTTTCTGTTTTAGATTTTGCTTAGAGATATTCTTTATTACCTTTATTGATTTCTACTATACTTAGGTCATGAAATAGTCTACATATCCTCAAAAAGAAAAATACACAAACAATATAATATACCATATTCAGCCATTCAGGTAATAGTTTTTAAACACAAAACAGTATTGTACTGTTGGAGGAAAGTTAAAATATTTGCATTCTCTTAATATAGAAAGATAAAAATTGAGAGTTTTAAAGTGTTATCTATAATATAGCGCTTATTTTAATCTTTACTTTATTTCTAAGCCCTCCTTTCTTTATATTGAAGTAGTCAATATCTAATTTAATGCATTTTAGACACTTTTTTATATCTAAAACCAAAATTCAATATGACATTTGTTTTTTATACATCTTAATCTTAGAAAATCATACTTGTTTTTCAGGGAACAATGAAGAGATCATAAACTATTTGTTTCTAAATCAAAGAAATATAATTTAAAATGGTATTGAAATTTCAGATTACACAAATGGAAAAAGAGCCTAGACAGAAAATAAGTTTATGAACAGCTTTTAAATGTTTTCCATTTTTAAAATCTTTTGAACATTAAAACAGTAAAAAAAAAATGTTCCTAAACAATTCAGAACATAGACACAGTTCAGATCAGGATTCTGGGAAGAAAAAACCCACTCAAACTCCAAATTATGAGCAGCTGCTCCCGTCGGACTCCTGTGAAGTATGGTGCTCCGGTTCAAGAGTTTCCTTGTCATGCAATCAAAGGACGGAAACATTAAGGCTGCAGATGGAGAGTGGTGACACACTGTAATTTCATACAGACACAAGATGGTTTGGTGACATAAGAATTACTAGACCATGAGTCCTTGGATCCATGAAGTGGATTAAAGCTTTATTGCTCTTTGGAGTTCTGACAATGACAAATGTTCTCTCTGATGTTGGGATTATCTTGTCTAAACTTTTGTTTCCTCAGTTTCAAATTTCATTTTTTTTTGTCTTAACCATCTTCTAAGATCCAAAATAACTTCCCTTTGCCATTATTATTGGAAAGCATTTAGTAACAGTTCCTGGTCTTACTTTTGGCATCCATATCCACACTTAAGTCATTTTTCAATTTCCAATTGAACAGGGTTGAATGATAGGTTTAACCATATGGTCACATGACTCAATTCCAAACTATAATTGAAAAATCAAAATAGAAGAAAAGAAAAGAAATCAATTAAGAAAATTGTCTAAAAAGAATTCATATATAGATACTGCATTTTTTTAAAATTAATTGCTGGTGTCAATAGAATGCACAGCTTCTTGACAACATGCTTTTTTAAAGCATGTATTTATTTATTTAATCCAAATGAGTGATTTACAGTGTATAAGTATGTGTACCACATGCAGGCCTGGTCCATTCTGGCATCCCAGGATAGCACTGAGTGTGGTGGAACTGAAGTTAAAGATAACTGTGGACTACAGTATGAGTGCTGGAAGCTGAGGCATAGATACCATTAACTATGGAGCTGTTTCTGCAGCCACCCAGAGCAAACGTTCTTCCTTAGCCATAATACTTATTGTACTGTTTTTTAATCTTAGCCATCAATTTGTCTTTCACATGGTCATACCTCATGAAACATTACTTCTAGTGGTTTTAAGAAGGTGGAATCTCCAGATGGATAATCAGGTAAATTTTGATGGCATTAACCCTCCTTGATTTCCTAGTACTTAACAAAACTGTGTTATGGGTTTGCATATGGAAACATATAAAGATTTTCCACGTTGCTAAAACTTCCGGTAAGCCAGCCTGTATTCTATTTTTCTAAAGCATTGCTTCCCAACAATGCTTCTTTGGTCTGTATTTAGATATAATATAATTGCATTTGCTTTTTAAGCATTTGAATAATCGTGTACTGATAGCTGTAATTCAGTTACACTAGCTTGCTTGATCGTCTTTTTCTATTTTGTAAGAAAGAAAAAAAAAAAACATCACCACAAAGAGATGCATTTCAAAGCGAAGATAAAACAACTACCCAGCAAAATGGCATGAACCTCACCATGTGGGGAGAAGTAGTGGTTTGGGGTGTATCTTGTGATTTTAAATAAACAAATAATATAGAAGATATTATTGCATACTTTATTATTTTCTTTCTTTTAAGCATAGTATGCAGAAAGCCAACTGTTAAATCCAGCTAAAAGGGAGGCTCCAAAACCTGACACTGTTACTAATGCTGTGGTGTTCTTACAGATAAGAGCCTAGCATGGCTGCCCTCAGAGAGGCGCAACAAGCAGTTCTAAGAAGCAGATGTGGATACTTACACCCAACCAATGGACAGAAGCTGGAGAACCCTGAGATTGAATTAAGAAAGGGCTGGAAGATGCTGAGGAGGTGGGAAACCCCATAGGAAGACTAGCAGTCTCAACTCACCTGGACCACTGAGATCTCTCAGACACTGAGCCACCAACCAGGCAGCATACACTAGCTGTTATGAGCACCCTCCCTGACACATACAGCAGAGGACTTCCTGGTCTGGCCTCAGTGTGAGAAGCACCTAACTCTGGAGAGTCTTAAGGCCCCAGGAAGGTGGAGGTCTGGTTAGGGTGGCAGTGGAGACATCTTTTTGGATACAGGGGTGGTAGGATAGAATGAGGAACTTTTGAAGAGTGGACTTGGATGGAGACAACATCTGGACTGTAAGAAAATATTAGATAATGATGATGATGATCATGATGACATTCAACAACTCAATATAAGTACTTGAAACTTCACAGAGTGCTGACTATTGCTTTAGAACTTAAAGTAATATTGTGTTCCTACAAAAACCACCAAGTAGTAAATAGTTTTTAAGTGTTGTCTTTCTGAGAATTAGAACAATGAGTGTAGAGTTACACTAGCCTGAATTTAATCTAGCCTGTCACTCCTTATGTAAATGTTTAAACTTTTCTAAGGTCATTTTCAGTCTACAATATAAAGAAAGTAAGAGCTAGACTTGGTTTGTAAGTCCTTAACCAAAATACAGCTTTTAACTTCAAAGGGTATAATCTGAAATGAAACTTGAAATATTCAGTGCGAAGGATATTCAGGAATATGACAGAACAGGGAACATAATTAAATACATTGTGAAAATTCAGTGACGTGTGCTCTTTATTCATGTTTTTCAATATCTCTGAAGTAGAATAATCAATAGCCAGTAATACAAACAATGATGTTATGAGCAAAGATTTGAAAAATTATAGCCAAGAATGAGTTGTGTTCTGGGATGAGGAAATTGTTCAGCAATGGATAGTGGTGCATCTCATACAATTATAAAATATTACCGAAACTTAGGTCTAAGAAGATGGATGGGTGAGGAAAATCATAAACTGTACACAAACATGAAGACAAAAGTTTTGATCCTCAAGCGTAAGGAGCCAAATGAGACCACCTAAGCCTGTAAACTCTGGGACAAGGGAATCTCCAGTCCTTGCTAGAGAGGGTCTCTACCAAATGGCTGATGTTAGCTTTGATACACACAAACACATGCACACACCCACAGAAAATACACACACTCACATACACAGAAATTAATAATAATAATAATAATGTAATAATAAATTAGCAAAACTTATCAAATTGAAAACTTAAAGTGGCAAACTTATGCAAATTTTAACACAATTACGCTATTTGAAAATAAATTATAAAATAGAATTTACTTGCATTTTGGTAATATAAATGTCTTCATAATCGTGCTTTTACAGATTGTTAGGACTCAAGGTCTTCCCCTTCCTGGATAAGCACACTCTCTGAGCACTGTACTTTAAGCCTTGATATCTACCATGCTTTGTCCATATATTTCTCTCAAACACTTAATACCAGCAACTCACTTCGTTCTTATGAGAACAGGGGTGCTGATTATTTCTCTAATTTATATTAGATAATTTCTCTAATTTATATCTAATTTATATTTCAAATGTTTATTTTGAAAAGTGTCCTATGTAATGAAGAGCTCTAGTGCTATATTTAATAAACTGACAAAAACAAGCCTTAGAAAGAGCTTCCAGTTCTTTTTTTTTATTCCATATATTCTTTATTTACATTTCAAATGATTTCCCCTTTCCTAGATCCTCCCTCCTGAAAGTCCCATAAGCCCTCTCCCCCCACCTAGTTCCCCAATCCACCTCTTCCTACTTCCCTGTCTTGGTATTCCCCTATACTGCTGCATCCAGGACCAGGGGCCTCTCCTTCCTTTGTCTTGGGCTTCATTTGATGTGTGAATTGTGTCTTGGGTATTCCAAGCTTCTAGGCTAATATCCGCTTATCAGTGGAAAAACAATGAATTCATGAAATTCTTAGAAAAATGGATGGAACTGGAGAATATCATCCTAAGCGAGGTAACCAAATCACAAAAGAACTTTCAGTACTTAACCATCTAAACTGCTAAATAATTCACCAAGACTGTCTATTTCCATTATTACCATTTAGAAATATTTTCAAACATGAAGCAACTAAAAAATTTAGCAAAATAGGAAAACTTACTAAATCTGTGAAGTAGATTACAGTGGCCTGCTCTTTATTATCATTTAAGAACTTTTCAACAAAATTTGATCAAGAGATGAATAACTTTTTATTTTGTTTGCTTTTGATCATTAAAATGTGAAAGTCTTTATACACATAGTAAATGCTATTCTTTGTTATCCTCTAACATATATAGAAACATTTCATTATTTCCAAGCACTTTTGATATGTAAGTGCTTGCTTACCCTTGCATGTAGATAACTCCCCTGGAAGTCTGCAAAAGTTTATTACAGTGTAAGAGCCCACAGCTTTTCTTTTATACTACTGGGAACGTTCTCTCTCCTTCTGTCTCAGGTTGTCAGTCTTGAGACAGGTGCCCTCACCTACTGAGCTGCCTCCACAAGCTTGAAATAAAAGAAAGTCTTACTAACAAAAGTGTTCTTCTAAAATTTTTCTATTCATATGGAAGAAAAAGTGGTCCTCTACGTTATTTATATCTCTTATTTGTAAACATGTTGTCATTGATTTGTGGTTCTAAAATAAAAAAAAAAACTTTATCTCTTATTCTATTAAAAATAAATAAAATGAAGATTTTTTTAAAGCAATACCTACACAATTGCAATAGCCAAGGAAACAAGCAAAATGTCCATCAAAAGACAAATTGATAAAGCATCCTTCATATATATAGAATGAATAGTTTCAGCCAAAAATAAATACAAAACATAAGACAGTGCTTATGTAATAACATGAATGAAAATTAAGATTATAAATTAAATAAGCAAATTTAATATATTTATACATGTGATAGGACATGCACATATAATTCTGTCTTTTTTCAATTATATGTGGAATTTAAACTGGTCAAAATGAGAAGCAGAGTGATGGTGGCCTGGGACTGGGGGAGGGGGAGAGAGTGAAGATTCAGTTATGTAGAAACATTAAGTTCTGCAAGATTTGCTGAAAATATTGTGGCTATGGTAAACAAAAAAAGTGTTTTACACTTAACATTTGTTAAAGGAATAGATCTTATACTAAGTTCACTCCATAATTAAAAAAAATGAAAAAAAATGTGAAATTTTTGATTATTATACTACTGATTTAATTTTTAAAAAATTACATTCATATCTATTTTATTGTCTAGGAATTATAGTGCAGCCCGATATAGTTTGGAATGCAAGCTGAAATGGTTAAAGAATGAAAGGGGAAAACACAACATGTGTGCACATGGAGACTGTATGAGCTCAAAGGGCCATTGGTAAGAGCGTTGCTGTAAAGAACTGCACAGTAGCAAGCAGCCAACAGTGGCTCAACTTTGTGCCTTCTGTTTGTTAGTGTGACTGTTGTTAAATTATTGAGATCAACGTATTCAATGTGTTGTGATATTTACTTATGGACCAATAAGGTAAGCATCTATGATATAGGAAGAATGAAAGTTTCAGTGTAGTCTCAACAGCAAATTATGCCATGTAATTTGGAGTGACATTGACAGTTTGGATAAAATGATTTCAGAATAAATTTTAGATTTAATTTGGGAAAGTTTGAATCATACTTGATGCAGAAAACTCTGTAGAAGAGTAAAAGAAATGCCTTAGGGCATTGGAATGATATGCAAATAAAGCAAGGTAACTCATGATTAGTATTTCAGTTATAATGGCATCATGCAGTTTACTACATGCAATATACTCAGTAAACAGTAATAGAAAAAAACCAAGGGAAAAGCAGAAGAGAAACAAGAAGAACGAGAATACAGGATCGCCTCCAAACTTCTCTATTTTTGCTTTGTCTTCTTTGTTGCTTTGTTTTTTCCTCCCCCCTCCCTCCATCCCTCCCTTCTTCTCTCCCTTCCTTCCTTCCTTCCTTCCTTCCTTCCTTCCTTCCTTCCTTCCTTCCTTCCTTCCTTCCTTCCTTCTTTCCTTCCCTCCTTTCTTTTTCTTTCTTTCTTCTTCTCTCTCTCTTCCTTTCTCTTTTCTTTCCTTTTTTTTGTTTGAATCATTGGAATACCCCCAAAACTATCTATAGCCCACTACATGATACAAAACATGCTGTTAACTGTAGCATTAAATGGTGTAATGATCCCCTGAAGGCAAACAGAGGGCTGACACAGATGTCCTCAATCATGAAAGTTCATACAAAAACATGTTCCATATGGTTTAGGACATAAGATGCATGGGTTAGCTAGCCCACGAACAAGAGGAACACACAGTTAGCAGTGCAAAGGGGAAACTATGAGCTCAGCACTGTGTTGATAAAGTGCATCCTTAGCAAAACATCAAGCAAAGGGTCAGCAACAAGACATTGCCCATCCTACATGCAGGCAGAGCTTTGTATTTTGTAGTTACATTTTATTTGACACAAATTTCCACTGATCTACATTTAAGAGGCTATTGTGAGGAATATGCTTTATGTAACTTCATCATATGCTCCTATCTTCAGTGAGAGTAGAAAAATTGTTAAAATTTATTTTAGAGCTAAAAGCCCAAATTGTATCCAGCCCTGTAGGAAATTGTCTGTCTCCTGCACATGACTAAACATCAAGTCAATGTGCTCTCGTTAGGTTATACGATCAGTTACAGAGATCTGCAAGTCGAATTTTAATCTGGTGCTTCCTGAAATAAGAAGTTTCTGTTAGGAAGCCAATAAAAGTGCCTCTTGCCCGCAGTGCAATAAGGAGACTTCCACCATGAGTAAACAAAAGCAATCACAAAGTTGTGGGAGACTCAAACCTCACATGAGAAATATATTTTCTTCTATAGTCATCACAGTGATTCAAATAGCTATCCAGCTGTTTCTTGCTACTCTGACTATATAGGATGAATTAGTTCATTCAGTTAGGATACGTATTTTTGAAGATAAACACATCTTTTAGAGCCTCACTTTTATTAATTGTTAAGTGGCATGATAAATATTTTCACTCATTTCAAACTAAATCTAATACATTATATGTTACATAGAGCAGGAAACTTTACTTCCAGAGCAGATATTTACTGCACATAATTTCTTTTTTAAATACTTCTATCCTCTAAATATATATATAGTCTATAAACTAGACATAAATGGCTTATGATTCAAAAGCAGGAAATGAAAACCAAACTTATTATTACTTAACGTGGGACCAAACATAATAGTTTCCACAGAAACTGAACATATTCTGACTCACTCAAGGCAAATTATTGCCTTCTATAACTTTGGATTTTAGAAATTTCAATGTCAAACTTTATTTTATTCACAATTAATATAAAAGAATGCTTGCTGTAAATTTTGAGAAAAATTGTTGGAGAGTTATAGCATTAAATCTTAACATTAATGTCATTCAAATTTCTACAGTTTGTTTACCCAAAGTTTATCCTCTGAATGTAGTTGGTTCAAAGTTATATTTTAATAAAATTAAATCAGGGAGCAGGAATGTGTATATATATATATATGCACACACACATACCATTTCATTATATTTCATTAGCACACTTAGGAAAGAACCTAATATGCAATAGTCTACTTGAACTCCCTAACTTTATTCGATTGATATACCTAATTTAAGTTTTATGATAAAGACATTAACTCTAAAATGCAGACTTTTGAAATTCAACTAAGGCAAACTAATGTTTTAAGGTTTTAAAATCCCTCCATCTTGTAAAGCATAACAATCACGAAAGAAGGATTGACACAGCTTACAATGTCTAAAATATAAATATTCACTCACTTTCTATTAAACTAATCATGTTTAAACACTTTTGGATTCAAATTAAGATAATTCTAGCCTAACATCTTGGAAGAGGGAGCCAGAACACCCATGCCAACCTTCAGACTTCTACAAGGTACTTTATTAATTAATTACACTCTGGGAATAGCAAATAGTTTCAGTATCAAAATCTAACCTGAAATATCATGTTCAAAGATTGTAGGCTCTAAAGAGTTGTTTAATGTTATTAAGCCATTTAAATTATGTTAGCATTTATTTAAATGAGTTTTTGGGGTGGCTCATACTAAAATCAAATAAAGTTCATTGAATACAGCCTTTTTCTAATAAGAGTTTCCTAGAATAATACATTTATGCCCATGAATAATAATAAAACCATGATAACAAAGACAGCCAAGTAACATAATGAAGTGTAAGAAGTCAGCATGCTCTGGAAACATCACTATGTATTCAATGATAATTTACCAACATAACCATCTCCAAAAGCAAAAGTGACATGACTGGGAATCCAAAACATATCAGCGTGCACACACGCACATACACACACACACACACACACACACACACACACACCCAGAGAGAGAGAGAGAGAGAGAGAGAGAGAGAGAGAGAACAAAAATTACTAAACTGTTGCATGAAGTATTGGCTTTAGTCATAAGTGACAACTCAGCTACCTTTATACTTTGTTTCTATTTCCTTCATTTTCTAGAGCAAATAGTTTAAGACTGTTGAGTTGTGAAAAATAGTGTTTAAACACAAAACACTATTTAACATTATTAATGCTTTTAGAAACAACTAAATGTAAGCCCACAAAAATATACATAAAATCCCATTAGACGTTTAAGGAATATGATTAGAAAGAAATAAAACAATGAAGCTCCCCAAATTTCTCAACTAACCTCCAACTATTATATAAAAATAATGTGGCCTAAAATGTATCCACTAAATCATTACAGTCTTTGCAGGCCTATTTAGAAGATTTTGTTGAATAACACAGGTAAGATTTGAGGCTTTTATTTATCCACACAGTCCTCTTCGATTTTCAAATAACAGATTATTTTTTATATCATAGTGAGCATCATTTAAGTTGCATGTTAGAATTCGAAGGACCTGTAGAAAGTATGTATAGCATTTTTGTTTGGCATAGATACAAATAAAGTGATTTATTTATGTCAATAACATAAGAGTAAATATAAGTGTAAATATGTTTACAAAGTTCTTAAATGTTTAATTTAATACTTGGAACAATTCAAATAAAAAAAATCATAGGAAACCAGTTTGAATAAATGCACTTCTAAAACCAGAGTCCAAAGATACATGATAATATTTAACACTGAAAATTTAGAAAACACATTATAGGTTTACATATTTGTAATAAAGTATTTAATATTAAATGATTCAATTAAATTCATGAAAAGAAGGTGATTAAAAAATGGATAAAATCCAAATTCAACTACATGAAGTAAAATAATAAGACAAGTATTATTTATTATTAATTAGTCCATTCGTTCATATCTCAAATGTTATCTCACTTCCCAGTTAACTCCTCCACTAACCCACCTCATCCCATAATATCCCATTTAGTGGTTACCTCTGTACCATCCCCCCATCCCATGTTTGCCCTCCTCCTCCCTTTTGCCTATATGATAGTGCTCCCCCACCCACCCACACTCTCCTGCCCTACCACTCCCCCTACTCTGGGGCTTCAAACCTCCCTGGTACCAAGAACTGGGTGGCCCGACCAACCTATATTGTTTTTCCAATGGGGTTTCCAATCCCCCTCTGCTCCCCAGTCCTTTTGAGTTTAGGTTCGCTGAGTTCAGTCTGATGGTTGGCTCCAAGCATCCGCCTTTGCATTGGTCAGTTGCTGACTGGACCTCCCCAGTAACTGCCACACTTGGTTCATGTCTGCAAGTGCCTTTTGACCACACGTAGCAGTGTTGCGTTTGATGTCTGTAGATATGAGGTATCCCCTCGTGGGCTATTCCCTGGTTGACCCTTCCTTCTGTCTCTGTTCCATTTTTTGTCCCTGTTCTTCCTTTTGACAGGAACATTTCTGGGTTACAAAAATCTTTAAGATGGGTAGGTGTCACCATCCCTTGACCGGAGGCCATGCCAATCTACTGAAGGAGTTCTCCACAGGTTCTTTCTCTCCCTTCTCTGAGCATTATAGCTAAATTCAATCCCGTTGGGTCTTGGGAGCCTCATTTTCTCTGGTATCTGGGAACCTTCCAGTGTCTATCCATAGCACATCTGAAAGTTTTAGAACAAAAAGAAGCAAATAGACCCAAGAGAAGTAGATGGCAGGAAATAATCAAACTCAGGGCTGAAATCAACCAAGTAGAAACAAGAAGAACTATATAATGAATCAACACAACTAGGAGCTGATCCTTTGAGAAAATCAAAAGCATAGACAAACCCTTAGCCAGACTTACCAGAGACAACAGAGACAGTATCCAAATTAAGAAAATTAAAAATGAAAAGGAAGCCACAACAGAAACTGAGGAAATTCAAATAATAATCAGATCCTACTATGAATGTCTATAGTCAACAAAACTAGAAAACCTGGATGAAATAGATGATTTTCTAGACAGGTGCCAGGTACCAAGATTAAACCAGGATCAGATAAACCATCTAAACAGACCCATAACTCCTAAGGAAATAGAATCAGTCATTAAAAGACTCCCAACCAAAAAAAGACAAGGGCCAGATGGTTTTAGTGCAGAATTCTTTCAGATCTTCAACAAAAGTTTTAAAACAAATTCCTGGATATTTTAGCATTGGAATGTGCTTTCTGAAAAGGAACCTGGTTGTACAGGATTTAAGATCAAAAATTAATAAATGGGACTTCATGAAGCTCAAAATAGTTTGTATATAAAAAGACTATCATTTAAGTGAAAAGGCAACCTCCAGAATGGAAAAAAATTCTTTCCCAGTTATATATGTCTGTGACAAAGTGATAATATCTAGGCTGTAGAAGGAACTCAAAAAACAAAATAAACCAAAACACCAAAAATCAAAAACAAAACAAAATCAAATCAAACACAAAACAAAACCAACCCAAATAAAGATAAAAATGGAACTAAGCAGAGCTTTCAAACTATGAAATACTAACTGGAAAAACATATAAAGGCAATGCTAGTTATTCTTTTCCCTCAGAAATGCAAACTAAATTTGCTTTGGGTTTTCATTCTACCCTAACCACAATATTTAAGAAAAAATACAATAAATGCTGGGGTGGATGAGATAAAAGGTGAGCAACTGATCATTTCTGTGGGAGCACACTGTTGGTACAATTATGAAAGTTAGTGTGGGTTTTCATCAAAAAGTTAAAAATAGATTCTCACATGATCCAACCACACTGTTTTCAGCACATACCAGAGAGCAATTTCTCATTCATATTCACTGCTGCTGTGTTACAATAGCTAGAAAATGGAGACAATCTAGATGTCCATCAAACTGATGAATGGATAAGGAAGCTGCATTGCTCAGCTGTTTAAAGATTATAGACTTTGAAAGTCAATGGACGAAACTGGAAACATTTCATTCTGAGTAACTCAGGCCCATAAGGACAAATGTCACATTTCATCTATTTGTGAATATTACCTGTGAATCTTCAGATATATGTGTTTGGATTACACATAGCGGTTAGGAAATAATAAGTGACTATGGGAAAGGGGCTTTCAAGGGAGGCAAGATAGAATGAAATTATATGAAGTGTTAAAGAATAGTCAAACACAGAGGGTGGAATATGGATACTGGATAGAAAGGCGGGATAGAATATGGACTAGAGAGAGGAATAAACAATATTTCAAAACTTTTCAAAAACTTTTCAAAAACTTGTATAAAAATCTGACAGTAGAAGCAACAAGATGAAGTTGCTCTCTAACTGGGCAGTAATACTCCTATGATAGATCATATGTAAATATAAAAAAAAAAGGGAAGCAGTGTTAATAATGGGAAACCTCTTGAGGATCTTGGCCATTTAGTTATTGTAGATCCTCATATTACAAGAATTTGTCAATGCTATTTGTTATCCTCTGGAATTTGACTGTAAGACCCCCATCACTGAAGACACCACACATAAGTTATAGAACATGAAGAAAATTTAAAGTGGCACTACCAACAATTCTTTATTCCTATTAGCTAGCTTTCATTGTTCCAGAAGATGTTCTACATTCTAAAGGGAGAGAAAAATGATCATCAGTTTTACTTAGCTCTGAAGCTAATGTGTTATAACAATGATTGGCTTTGCAAGACACACTCATTGATGCAATAATGGCATGAACATCATGACATTAACCAACTACTTTCTCAATTGATTTCAGTTTCTCTTCATAAGATGAAGCCTTTGCCGGTTATAATTACAAGACCCAGAACATGTAAATCAACAGCTTTATGCGTTAGAGGAGACCCTACTCTTATTATTTAACTGAATATACTGGTATAATAAAGCTGACTTGCTAAGACTTACTGTTATACCCATAGGTCAATACATCTTTTAGTCATCAACGGAGAAACTTCTGTTTGCACAGGACTGTGCTTAACACAAACATCCCAACTAGCCAAGGTTCTAAAATAATGAGAATGTCCAATGGTGATGTCTAATTTGGGCATCTATATCATGTTCTTTCCTCCCAAGGTTCAGAAGTCACTGTAGAGGAGGGCCCAGAAAGAGTATGAACCCGAGGTAATAGATGGCTACAAGAAAACAATGTCTTCTGGAAACGGCAGTGACAGCTTCACACATTAATTTATAATAGTTATGAAAGCAAAATCCTCACTAGGCAGAGCAAATTAAGGCATTGAGAGGGGAGGACGCATGCCCAGCAATAACACAAGGGGCACTTGAAAATTGATGCTGAGAGAGTGAGAGTGAGAGAGAGAGAGAGAGAATGTTCTTCAAGACAGTTACTCCTCCTAAGTAAAGCATTCTCTGGTAGAAAATGACACAACCAAAAATATAAATACAGAACAAGTTGGTGGAATTAAAAATAAATGACAACAGAAAGTTGGGTCGATAGGGAAGGGTATAGAGATCTGGAAGGAGTTGGGAGACCAGGGTATGCATGATCAAAACATGCTGTAGGAATTTCTCAAAGAACCAAAACAAATGAGAAAAGAGCATAATAACAATAAAAATAATGCCAATTAAAGAAAATAAAAGAAGAGAAAGGTACATACAGGGCAGCTGCGGCGGCGGTACAGCAGTGGCTGGTCCAGCTGAAGGGCCTTCAGGAGTGGAACCAAGGCGACACAGGGTCCAGTTAGGCCCTGCGCCCAAGACCACTGACCTTCGCTGACCAGCCGGGCTGCAAACAGCTGCAGTTTTGCAGCACCTTTCGCTGCACGGAAGCTACTTCAGAACTTGGCCGCCCTGCCAGTCAGGAGAGGCTCACCTCCATCTTGGTTTCAGACTCCAGAGACATCGGACAGACTGAGGTACACAAACATAATCCGAGGCCAACACCGCGGTGGTCTGAGCCTGACAGGCATCGGCCTGCACCCAGGCCCTGGGCTGTTCAGGGGGCCATCGGGGTGCCAACCCAGCCAGGAGGTTTTTTGCCCAGGCCTGCATGCGCTCCGCCATTTTGCATGCAGGACGACAGAGAGCCGTAACGGGCATAGCCTGAGAATAACAAAGCGGGGGTCTAGGCCCCAAAAGGCACAGGACTGACCCCAAGAACTGGGCGGCTTGGTGGGCCATCTATGAGTCAACCTGCCCAGGAGGTTGTTAGCACAGCAGACTCTCCCGGCACTTTCAGGGAGTGCGGGCGCGCACGCCCGCCATCCTGGTCACCTGGCAGAGCCAATTAACAGTCATAGCCCTAGGGGAACTTTACTCGGACCTTGGCCTCCCAGGCTTTTGCCTGGACTCGGGGCCTGGGCGGCCAGGCTAACCTTGTGTGCACCAGCCCGGTTGGGGGATCGGCTGCCCAGCGGAGTGAGCAGAACACAGGGGAGGTCACAGCAGCATACACCATCTGCGCTCCCTGGGGGTGCACACGGGCTCCATCACAGACACAATCTGGGGCAAGGCCTCAGGCAGGAGCCCTCAGCTCAACTCTCTCAGCTTCCGGATCCAGATCAGCCTGGGCGACAGCACCACATCTCCAGGTCCTGCAAGAGGCTAGCGGGGCTTCCGGGCGGCCAGCAGGAGAGGTCAGTGTGCTCCAGTGAATCCAGCAGGCCCCAGCGGGAGCCTTCGGGTGCCTGCTTTGGGATCTGAACGGCTACACCTCTCGGGCTCCAGGAAGTGCAGGAGATGCAGTGTGCACCCAGAGGCAGTCTGGGAGCTCGCAGCATGGCTTGCTCCTGCAGCCCAGAGCTTGGGTCCCAGTCCTGAGGTCTCTAGCGGGAGCCCTCAGCTCAACTCTCTCCGCTTCCGGATCCAGATCAGCCTGGGCAGCAGCACCACATCTCCAGGTCCTGCAAGAGGCTAGAGGGGCTCCCGGGCGGCCAGCTGGGAGAAGTCGGTGTGCTCCAGTGAATCCAGCGGGCCCCAGCGGGAGCCTTCCGGTGCCTGCTTCGGGATCTGAACAGCCTGGACAGCAGCACCCTATCTACAGGCAGTGCAGGGGGTAAGCTGTGCACCAGAGGCCAACTGGGAAGGGGCAGCTTGCACTGGTGAGTCCAGCACTGACAAGACCAAGTAACACCAGTGAGAACTAGATGGCAAAAGGCAAACGCAGGAATGTTACTAACAGAAATCAAGGCAATATAGCAACATCTGAACCCAATTCTCCTCTACCAGCATGTCCTGGATACCCCATCACACCAGTAAAACAAGATTTGGATTTAAAATCACTGGTCATGATGCTGGTACAGGAACACATGAAGGACATACTTAAAGAAATTCAGGAGAAAATGGATCAAAAGTTAGAAGCCCTTGCAAGGGAAACACAAAAATCATTGAAAGAAATCCAGGAGAATACAAAAGCCAACAATGAGGAAACGCAAAAAACACTTAAAGAAATACAGGAGAACTTTGGTCAACAGGCTGAGGTCATGAAAGAGGAAACACAAAAATCTCTTAAAGAATTACAGGAAAACACAAACAAGCAAGTGAAGGAGTTAAGCAAAACCATCCAGGATCTAAAATCAGAAGTAGAAACAACTAAGAAAACTCAAAGGGAGACAACTTTGGAGATAGAAAGCCTTGGGAAGAAATCAGGGGACAGAGATGCAAATATCAACAACAGAATACAAGAGATAGAAGAAATAATCTCAGATGCTGAAGATTCCATAGAAACCATGGACTCAACAGTTAAAGAAAATGCAAAATGCAAAAAGCTTGTAACCCAAAATATCCAGGAAATCCAGGACACAATGAGAAGACCAAACCTAAGGATTATAGGCATAGATGAGAGTGAAGATTTACAACTTAAAGGGCCAGCAAATATCTTCAATAAAATTATGGAAGAAAATTTCCCTAACCTAAAGAGAGAGATGCCCATGTATATACAAGAAGCCTACAGAACTCCAAACGGACTGGACCAGAACGGAAATACTTCCCGTCACATAATAATCAAAACACCAAATGATCTAAACAAAGAAAGAATATTAAAGGCAGTAAGAGAAAAAGGCCAAGTAACATATAAAGGAAGACCTATCAGAATCACAGCAGACTTTTCACCTGAGACTATGAAGGCTAAAAGGTCCTGGGCAGATCTCATGCAGACTCTAAGAGAACACAAATGCCAACCAAAACTACTATATCCAGCAAAACTCTCAATCACCGTAGATGGAGAAACTAAGATATTTCATGACAAAACCAAGTTTACCCAGTATCTATCCACGAACCCAGCCCTACAAAGGATAATAGGAGGACAACAAGGAGGGAAACTTCACCCTGGAAAAAGCAAGATACTAAGCTTTCATCAAACCCAAAAGAAGTTAAGCAATCAAACTTAAAAAAAATAACGTCAAAAATGATAGGAAGTAACAATCACTATTCCTTAATATCTCTTAACATCAATGGACTTAATGCCCCAATAAAAAGACACAGACTAACTGACTGGATACGTAAACAGGACCCTACATTTTGCTGCTTACAGGAAACACACCTCAGGGTCAAAGGCAAACGCTACCTTAGAGTAAAAGGCTGGAAGACAATTTTACAAGCAAATGGTCTCAGGACACAAGCTGGAGTAGCCATTTTAATATCAGATAAAATTGACTTTTAACCCAAAGTCATCAAAAGAGACTCTGAGGGACACTTCTTGCTGGTCAAAGGAAAAATACAACAAGAAGAACTCTCAATCCTGAACATCTATGCTCCAAATGCTAGGGCACCCTCTTTCTTAAAAGAAACTTTATTAAAACTCAAAGCACACATTGTACCTAACACAATAATTGTGGGTGACTTCAACACTGCACTTTCCTCAATGGACTGATCAGGAAAACAGAAACTAAACAGGGACACAATGAAACTAATTGAAGCTTTGGACCAATTAGATTTAACAGATATATATAGAACATTCTATCCTAAAACAAAAGAATATACCTTTTTCTCAGCACCTCATGGTACCTTCTCAAAATCGGCCATATAATTGGTCACAAGACAGACCTCAACAAATATAAGAAGATCAAACTAATCCCATGCCTCTTATCTGATCACTATGGAGTAAAAGTGGTCTTCAATAGCAACAGAAACAACAGAAAACCCACATACACGTGGAAACTGAACAATACTCTACTCAATGATACCTTGGTCAAGGAAGAAATAAAGAAAGAAATTAAAGACTTTTTAGAACACAATGAAAATGAAAACACAACATACCCAAATCTATGGGACACAATGAAAGCAGTGCTAAGAGGAAAACTCATAGCCCTGAGTGCCTCCAAAAAGAAAATGGAGAGAGCATACATTACCAGCTTAATGACACACCTGAAAGCCCTGGAACAAAAAGAAGCTATTTCACCCAGGAGGAGTAGAAGGCAGGAAATCATCAAACTCAGGGCTGAAATCAATCAAGTAGAAACAAAGAGAACCATACAAAGAATCAACAAAACCAGGAGCTGGTTCTTTGAGAAAATCAACAAGATAGATAAACCCTTAGCCAGACTGAAAAAAGGGCACAGAAAAAGTATCCAAATTAACAAACTTAGAAATGAAAAGCGAGATATAACAAGGGAAACTGAGGAAATCCAAAAAATCATCAGATCCTACTACAAGAGACTGTACTCAACACAACTGGAGAATCTGGAGGAAATGGTCAATTTCCTTGACAGATACCAAATACCAAAATTAAATCAGGACCAACTAGACCATCTAAACAGTCCCAAAATGCCTAAAGAAATAGAAGGAGTCATAGAAAATCTTCCAACCAAAAAAAGCACAGGACCAGATGGTTTCAGTGCAGAATTCTATCAGACCTTCAAAGAATAGTTAACACCAATACTCTTCAAACTATTCCACAAAATAGAAACAGAAGGAACACTACCCAATTCCTTCTATGAAGCCACAATTACACTCAAACCAAAGCTACACAAAGATCCAACAAAGAAAGCGAACTTCAGACCAATTTCTCTTATGAACATCGATGCAAAAATACTCAATAAAATTCTTGTCAACCAAATCCAAGAACACATCAAAACGATCAACCACCATGATCAAGTAGGCTTTATCCCGGGAATGCAGGGTTGGTTCAATATACGGAAATCCATCAATACAATCCACTACATAAACAAACTCAAAGAACAAAACCACATGGTCATTTCATTGGATGCTGAAAAAGCATTTGACAAAATTCAGCATCCTTTCATCTTTAAAGTCTTGGAGAGAACAGGAATTCAAGGCCCATACCTAAACATAGTAAAAGCAATATACAGCAAACCAGTAGCCAGCATCAAACTAAATGGAGAGAAACTTGAAGCAATCCCTCTGAAATCAGGGACCAGACAAGGCTGCCCCCTTTCTCCTTATCTTTTCAATATTGTACTTGACGTACTAGCTCGGGCAATTCGACAACATAAGGAGGTCAAAGGGATAGAAATTGGAAAGGAAGAAGTCAAACTATCATTATTTGCAGACGACATGATAGTCTACCTAAGTGACCCAAAAAACTCCACTAGAGAGCTCCTACAGCTGATAAACAACTTCAGCAACGTGGCAGGTTATAAAATCAACTCAAACAAATCTGTGGCCTTCCTATACTCAAAGGATAAGCAGGCTGAGAAAGAAATTAGGGAAATGACCCCCTTCACAATAGCCACAAGCAGTATAAAGTATCTTGGGGTGACTCTTACCAATCATGTGAAAGATCTGTATGACAAGAACTTCAAGACTATGAAGAAGGAAATGGAAGAAGACCTCAAAAATGGGAAAACCTCCCATGCTCATGGATCGGTAGAATCAATATAGTTAAAATGGCCATTTTGCCAAAAGCAATAAACAGATTCAATGCAATACTCATCAAAATCCCAACTCAATTCTTCACAGAGTTAGAAAGAGCAATTATCAAATTCATCTGGAACAACAAAAAACCCAGGATAGCTAAAACTATTCTCAGCAACAAAAGAAAATCTGGGGGCATCAGTATCCCTGACCTCAAGCAATACTACAGAGCAATAGTGTTAAAAACTGCATGGTATTGGTACAGTAACAGGCAGGAGGATCAATGGAACAGGATTGAAGATCCAGAAATGAATCCACACACCTATGGCCACTTGATCCTCGACAAAGAGGCTGAAAACATCCAATGGAAAAAAGATAGCCTTTTCAACAAATGGTGCTGGTTCAACTGGAGGTCAGCATGCAGAAAAATGCGAATTGATCCATCCTTGTCTCCTTGTACTAAGCTAAAATCCAAATGGATCAAGGACCTCCACATAAACCCAGACACTCTGAAGCTAATAGAAAAGAAACTGGGGAAGACCCTTGAGGACATCGGAACAGGGAGAAAGTTTCTGAACAGAACACCAATAGCGTATGGCCTAAGAGCAAGAACTGACAAATGGGACCTCATAAAATTACAAAGTTTCTGTAAGGCAAAGGACACCATCAAGAGGACAAATCGGCAACCAACAAATTGGGAAAAGATCTTCACCAATCCTACATCAGATAGAGGGCTAATATCCAATATATATAAAGAACTCAAGAAGTTAGACTCCAGAAAACCGAACAACCCTGTTAAAAAAATGGGGTACAGAGTTAAACAAAGAATTCTCACCTGAAGAACTTCGGATGGCGGAGAAGCATCTTAAAAAATGCTCAACTTCATTAGTCATTAGGGAAATGCAAATCAAAACAACCCTAAGATTTCATCTTACACGAGTCAGAATGGCTAAGATTAAAAATTCAGGAGACAGCAGGTGTTGGAGAGGGTGTGGAGAAAGAGGAACACTCCTCCACTGCTGGTGGGGTTGCAAATTGGTACAACCACTCTGGAAATCAGTCTGGCGGTTCCTCCGAAAACTGGGCACCTCACTTCCAGAAGATCCTGCTATACCACTCCTGGGCATATACCCAGAGGATTCCCCAGCATGTAATAAGGATACATGCTCTACTATGTTCATAGCAGCCCTATTTATAATTGCTAGATGCTGGAAAGAACCCAGGTATCCCTCAACAGAAGAGTGGATGCAAAAAATGTGGTATATCTACACAATGGAGTACTATTCAGCCATTAGAAACAATGAATTCATGAAATTCTTAGGCAAATGGATGGAGCTAGAGAACATCATACTAAGTGAGGTAACCCAGACTCAAAAGGTGAATCATGGTATGCACTCACTAATAAGTGGTTATTAACCTAAAAAATTGGAATACCCAAAACATAATCCACACATCAAATGAGGTACAAGACAAAATGAGGAGTGGTCCCTGGTTCTGGAAAGACTCAGGGAAACAGTATTTGGCAAAACCAGAACAGGGAAGTGGGAAGGGGTGGGTGGGAGGACAGGGGGAGAGAAGGGGGCTTACGGGACTTTCGGGGAGTGGGGGGCTAGAAAAGGGAAAATCATTTGAAATGTAAATAAATTATATTGAATAAAAAAATTAAAAAAAAGGAAAGGTACATACAAGAAACATCATATGAAAAAAAGAAAATAAAAGGATATAAAATCTGAACAAAAACAATCTATGAACAAACAATTGCACATGAGAAATAAAGGTTTTTTTTATTGTTGCAACCTTTATTTTTTTCTTTTCTTCTTTTAAATTTTATTCGATATATTTTTTATTTACATTTCAAATGATTTCCCCTTTTCTAGACCCCCACTCCCCGAAAGTCCCATAAGCCCCCTTCCCTCCCTCTGTTCTCCCACCCACCCCTTCCCACTTCCCTGTTCTGGTTTTGCCCTATACTGCTACACTGGGTCTTTCCAGAACTAGGGGCCACTCCTCCTTTCTTCTTGTACCTCATTTGAAGTGTGGATTATGTTTTGCATATTCCAGTTTTCCAAGCTAATATCCACTTATTAGTGAGTGGATACCATGATTGATCTTTTGAGACTGGGTTACCTCACTTAGTATGATGTTCTTCAGCTCCATCCATTTGCCTAAGAATTTCATGAATTCATTGTTTCTAATGGCTGAATAGTACTCCATTGTGTAGATATACCACATTTTTTGCATCCATTCTTCTCTTGAGGGATACCAGGGTTCTTTCCAGCTTCTGGCTATTATAAATAGGGCTGCTATGAACATAGTGGAACATGTATCCTTATTACATGGTGGGGAATCCTCTGGGTATAGGCCCAGGAGTGGTATAGCAGGATCTTTCGGAAGTGACATGCCCAGTTTTCTGAGGGACTGCCAGACTGATTTCCAGAGTGGTTGTACTAATTTGTAACCCCACCAGCAGTCGAGGAGTGTTCCTCTTTCTCCACATCCTCGCCAACATCTGCTGTCTCCTGAGTTTTTAATCTTAGCCATTCTGACTGGTATAAGGTGAAATCTTAGGGTTGTTTTGATTTGCATTTCCCTGATGACTAGTAAAGTTCAGCATTTTTCAGATGTTTCTCCTCCATCCGAAGTTCTTCAGGTGAGAATTCTTTGTTTAACTCTGTACCCCATTTTTAATAGGGTTATTTGGTTTTCTGGGGTCTAACTTCTTGAGTTCTTTGTATATATTGGATATTAGCCCTCTTGCTGATGTAGGGTTGGTGAAGATCATTTCCCAATTTGTTGGTTGCCGATTCGTCCTTTTGATGGTGTCCTTTGCCTTACAGAACCTTTGTAATTTTATGAGGTCCCATTTGTCAATTCTTGATCTTAGAGCATATGCTATTGGTGTTCTGTTCAGAAACTTTCTCCCTGTACCGATGTCCTCAAGGGTCTCCCCCAGTTTCTTTTCTATTAGCTTCAGAGTGTCTGGCTTTACGTGGAGGTCCTTGATCCATTTGGATTTGAGCTTAGTACAAGGAGACAAGGATGGATCAATTCCCATTCTTCTGCATGCTGACCTCCAGTTGAAGCAGCACCATTTGTTGAAAAGGCTATCTTTTTTCCATTGGATGTTTTCAGCCCCTTTGTCCAGGATCAAGTGGCCATAGGTGTGTGGGTTCATTTCTGGATCTTCAATCCTGTTCCATTGTTCCGCCTGCCTGTCACTGTGCCAATACCATGCAGTTTTTAACACTTTTGCTCTGTAGTATTGCTTGAAGTCAGGGATACTGATTCCCCCAGATTTTCTTTTGTTGTTGAGAATAGTTTTAGCTATCCTTGGTTTTATGTTATTCCAGATGAATTTGAGAATTGCTCTTTCTAACTTTATGAAGAACTGAGTTGGGATTTTGATGGGTATTGCGTTGAATCTGTATATTGCTTTTGGCAAAATGGCCATTTTAACTATATTAATCCTGCAGATCCATGAGCATGGGAGGTTTTTCCATTTTTTGAGGTCTTCCTCTATTTCCTTATTCAGTGTCTAAGGGCACCATATTTATTATTGTTGCTTCAAAGACAGAGAAACAAAACTGTTATCTATTATTGTGCTAAAATATGAACACTGATAAAAGTATCAGAGGTCCCTGATTGAAAAAACACTCCTTCATATAATACTCAGACTTGAAATCTAGTATTGCAGACATATAGATTCCTTCCAAATGATCTGTTGCTTTTATAATCATATGACTAAATTCTATCCTTTCAAATATTCATATGGATAATATTATTTACTTAATAGACAACATTTTATATGCAAGAGCATAAATTTGATTATATGGGCATTCATGACCTGTAGAATACAAGGAAACTCATTCTTATTTCCTGAAAATTCTCCCAAGTAGAGTAAGGGAATCTGGGGCTGGATTGGAGGATGAATGCTTTAGTGAATTTATAGTAAATTTCTTTGTTGTTCTTATCACTAGGACAAAAGGAGATTTGCTGAATGGTTAGTTGGTTAGTTTTGGGAGCAAAGACTGGCATTCGAATGTGTGTTATAAACAACCAATAACTGACTTCTTCCTGATTACATTTTCAAGAACCTTCTCATAGTGAATGTATTTGGAATATAATTTTTTCTGTTGTAGCAGTTGGTAGGTTTATTTACTCAGTGTAAAGTCAAGATTGCTTTCAGTTCTTTATAAAATATTTAGGCCCTATAAATGTGAGCTTTCTTCCTTTCTACACGGCCGGTTGCATATGTAGGCATGACTTGGCACATTCATAACTGTGTAAACTGGGGAAACAGAGCATGCAAATGATGGTACTCTTGATACTACTTCTTCAGGGAAAGCCAAGCTTTTTGTATCTGACCCAAAACCTCAGATCTTCTGCCAACATCCCTGGTAGTGTGGCAAGTTAACTTGATGGCTTGGAAACTGGGTAAAGTCTGACTCATGATCGCTCTTGGTATTTTCTCTCATTTCCTCTCCCATCTCACACAAGGCTTCTACTTGAAACCAAACACTATTTTGTGAGGAAGCCCAGACCAGAAAGCAAAAACTCATCTGAGTGTCCCAGATAGTAGCCCAGTTATGTGCTTAGGTGACAGCCAAGTAAGATAAACAGATATGTGGATGAATGAAGTTCAAAATGGCTTCAATGCCAAGATGAGTTTTCCTGCTAAGAGCCAAGCTTCATGGAATAGAGACAAGCTTTTCTCTGAGGGAAGTCTTGACCCACAAAATAAATGCCTGATAAATAGGGTTTACTGTTCAAATGAAGTGATACTTATTATGAAATCTCGGGAATTGGATGAGTGACAGCAAAATCAATTCTTTTATATTTTTTGATCACATCCATATACACCTTGTCTGAGACAGAAACATTTCTCCAAAGTTTTAAATCCTATTCTTATATTGCCACTTACTGATTCCTTATGTATTAGTAAGGCATTGACCATATACTAATTTTTTCTTTCATTGCAAGAAATTATATAGTTTGATTTGCTGACATCTTTCACATCAGTGCTTCAAAATGTGTCATTTGACAAACTATGAGCATATGCTGTGACCTACACCCTGGATAAGTTCATACAACACAGGAGATTTGTTCTTGGCAAGGTCGGTCTAAGTGTTCAAGAGAAATGGGAGCTGAGTGGAGTGTAATCTTATATTAAGCAGGAGACATACAACACATTAGTTGACATTACTGGTTTTACTCATTAGTTTTCCAATAATACAAGTTTATCTTATTTAAGTAATTATGAACCACTTGTGGTGTTTTCTTGTTGCAATTTAAATGAAGTAGCACCATCATTAGAAGAAAAATACATTAATAAAAGTAAAAAATTAGACCCTCATATTTAAATAATGCCTTAAACTAAACTAATTCAATAAAGGAAAATAAATTGCTTTTAAGAATTTTTTAAAAACTTCAAAATATTAAGAGAATCTCTTCAATTTTGTATGTCCAACCTTCCGTATCACATTTCAAATTTGAGGCTGGTGAAATAGGTTAAGGATCATATCACCAAGCCACCAATGCTAGTGAGACCTGATCACAAACACACACACACACACACACACACACACACACAAACACACACACACACACACACACACACATACACACACGAATGCATGCACACATGCTAGCACACCCTCTTTGTTTCCCTGAGTGTGTATATATGTATATAAAATGTGTTTGGTAACTTAAGATATTACTCGAAATTTATTTAAATATTATACCTATCAAAGAGTATGTATAATAAACTCAGAAACAAGAAACAAAATGCACATTAAAGGAACGTGCCAAAAGATAAAATGATATTGGCAAATTGAGCATTGTTGGATGGAACGTATGCAAATGAGTTTTGACTAGAGTCTTTTTCAATCTTTGTACTGCTTAGTTGCTGATATGAAATATATATTTATGATATGAAGCATACCTATGTAAGATAAGTTCAGATAGCGTTATCTATAACAATTTGTATTGGCTTTTTCCCAAGGCTTTAGATTTGCTGTGTATGAGCATAAATGGGAACCATATGAAAGTCAGTAAGTTCTTGATAGTACATGACATTCTGTGTTCTCTCATGCTTGATTTCAGCAAACATTCCGAGGTTTTGTCTTCCATCATCGAGGGTGATGGACTTCAAAAATTCAAGCATTTTTCTTTGGCTTCAGATAAGAATCCCAAACTTAACACACTTCCATAAATCACTGGTGTGGAAAACTGTCAAAAAACAGCTCAAAAGCCCTACTTTCCTCCGTGGTATTCTGTGTTTCCAAATTAGATTATTTGTTGCATGTTCCAGAGAGCATGCTTGCTTGAAGTGTTCACCATATGTCAGACAGATCTCATTCTATTGAAATAAAGTTCACTGAAATGAAGTCAGGGGTAACTGCCTGTTCCTCTAACGTGGCAACAGCAATCAAAGGATTATGCAGGATTTTTTTACTACTTGAGTTACCTAGTAGCATTTTATATAGAGAGAAAGAAAGGGGGAAAATGGTGCTGAGCCAACACAATAATTCTGTAGAGCATCCTATTATTTCCTTTGAGATTTCACTGTTGGCTGCAATATTCCACAGACACCTAATAGGCTAGTAATTTGGAATAAATATTCTGGGGTCTATTTTTGCTTACATTCTACCTGCTATGTTAACTTGGTCAGCTGTTAGCTGACTCAATATGTTCAACCACAATTAACCTCAATTCAGAGGGCACATTTCAAAAAGTTATGATGAAATTTAAGTAGTTTAAAATTGGTCTCATATGTGGGAAAGTTTTAATTGGAATTAGATAAAATTACTTAGAATAAATACACAAGGTATATATGTTTGTATCAGATAAGTAATATGTGTTATTATGCAGCTTATTTTATTCTTATCTAGTATTATTGTTTTTATTGTTTCTAATTTGAGAAGACAATAATTTTTTCAAAGAAGAAAGATGATAGCCCACCTACCTTGATTTTTTTAAAAAGAGATCCAATTAAGACTCTTCTTTGTCAACTTATAAGCAAGATTTCCCAGAGAATTTCAAAGAGAAAATGTCTATAAACTTCCAAAATCTTCATTTTATGGTGTGTTTAACTCTACTACTTATTTTCCCAAGTTGTATCTAGATCCTCCAGGTCAATAGAATGTGCATCCCAGATGCCCCATAAGAAGGGAGGTCTTAGCAGGCATATTGATGTTATTTGTACAGTTAGAGAGTAGGGAGGATCAGAAAAGCCTTGGCATTTTCCTTGTTAAAATTTTATAGCTAAGCTCTGGTTCAAGGATCTACTTAAATGACTTAGCTAGATGAAGAAAAATGGGAGCATTGAGACCAATGAAATGAGTCCACAAAATTCTATGAAAATGAACCAGTCTAGCAGAGATCAGCATAGTCAATGATCCAAGACATACAACTAAAACATTAACTAGTTTTATTGACATTGAGGAAATTGACAGTTTTCCCTATAGGGAAAAAGCCAGGACTTTTACCCGATATTATATTATCAAACATTGTTTTACTATAGCAATTCAAATCAAAATTATATCTATGCTTATTAAACATCAGACAAACTACAGTGAGCAATATGATCATGCTGGTTCTCAAGGCATGAATTCTTCTCAATATGCCATTAGTGTAGAACCGTGATGGGAAGCCAAGATAAGGCATTTTGGCTTAAGATGGTAAATGTGGTGACTGTAGTAAACACAGCATTTAAAAATGTTTTGTGGCAGTATAAGAGAATGTCCCTTTATCCAGTATTGGGAAAATAAGACTTGAAGTATATATATATATATAAACTAAGTATATAATATATATATTAACTAAGATTCTAAAATATGGATCAGCAAGGATCATTAACTTATGAAATTAAAAAAATGTCATTCTCTGAATACTATGTATAAATTGCTAAAATGGATAGTATTAGATATATTAGATAGGGTAGATAAATGAGAAATAAAGAGAAAGTAGTATTTGTCCAAGAAAGATCTCATGCTCTTGTATCAGCCACCCAAAATCATCTGTATGCTAGAAGTGAAAAACACAATTGCAACCTATGAATGCATTTTTAATTATTTTATATGTATGATATGTATGTGTGTGGCTTTGTGTGTGTGTGTATGTGTGTGTGTGTGGATGTTTGAGAAAGAGAGGGAGAATAATTGTCACAGTTAATATTTTATACATATATATGAGAATGATTCTCACAATTTATATATTAATATTAGGGATTCTCAAGAACAATAGAAACTTACATTGGATTAGTGGTTTCTCAAAACTGAGTTGCTTTTGGAGGAAGTAAATGTGCCTTTTATGGGTTGCCAGAGACACAGTTGCTGCCTGTGTTTATACACAGGATTATATAACCTTGCAGGCTCCTGAGGCATTTAGGTTTGTTAGCCTCCTGAGGAAGAACCAAAAACTTACATGTTCGAGTGTCTGCTAGTCTCTCTGCTCACTGGACAATATGTTGGGGAATATCAAGAATGCTCAAATCAGGAGTGTCTTGAATGGTTGAATGGCCACACACAGAAGAACTAAATGAGACCTGCATCTGTGACCTTGCACTAGAAGATGAAATAGTGACATAAGTGAAACCTGAAACACTGAAAATTCTAGAAGATAACACAGGTAGAACCCTATAGGATATGGGCATAGGAAAGGACTTTCTGAATAAAATTCCATTTGCCCAGGATTTGAGGCCAACTATTGAACAATGGGAACTCCTAAAATAGGAAAGCAATAATAACTGAAGAGGATGGAAAATCCTATAGGAAGACCAACAGTCTCACCTAACTGGGACCCTTAGTTCCCAGAGACTAAGCGATTAACCAAAAAGCACACACACAGGCTGGTCTGAGAACCCAGGCACATGTGTAGCAGAGGACTGCTTTGTCTGGCCTCAGTGGGAGAGGATGTGCCTAATCCTGTACCGACTTTGTGCTCCATGGAAGGGGGATCCAGTGGGGGAGCACATTCTCAGAGGCAATGGGGAGGACAATGGGGAGGGGTAATGTGGTCAAGAACTCTGGAAGGGGGAACCAGAAGGGGGGCAACATTTGGAGTGAAAATAAATAAAATACTTAATGAAAAAGCAAAGAACCATGTGAAGAGAAAGCACACAGAATGAGAGAGAATCTTTAAAATCTGACAGAATATTAATATCCAGAATACATATGTATCCATAAAACTAAATGATCCATTCAAAAATGGGCTTGAGATGCAACAAGAGTCCTCAAAAAAATAAAAACAGAAATGTCTAAAACTGTGTTTATCATCTCTACCAATTAGAGAAATGCAAATCAAAACAATTTTGAGATTTTATCCTACAAAAGTCAGAATGGCTAAGAGCAAGAACATAATGCACAGCAAATGCTAGAGAGGAACCCTCACTCACAGCTGGTGGGACTACTTGAAAATCTTGTGGAGAGAACTCAAAAATCTAAAAATGAAACTCCCATATGATCCGGCTCTACAAGTCTTATGGAAATACCCCAAAACCTTTGACAACCTACTCCACAGATGTTTGCTTAGTAATGCTCACTGCTTCTTTAATCTAAGAGCTAGAAAATGGAAACAAGCCAAACATCCCTCAAGTATGAGTATGATAATGAAAGCTGGTATATTTGCAGTATATGGTACTATTCAGGCATGAAGAAAAAATACATGAAAGTTTCAGGTAAATAGATGGAACTAGAAAAGATCATAGTGCAGGAGATATTCCAGACCCAGAAAGCCAACCATTTTTATATTCTCTTTCATTGACAGTTCCTAGCTCCAAGCCAACAGACGTTAAGTATATAACATATAATGATTTGTATCTTCTGAGAATAAATTGCCTAGAAGTTTGGTGATAGACATCAGTAGCACACATGTGTCATCCCTGTACTTGGGAAGCTGAGGCAGGAGTATTGTAAATTTCAGGCCTAACTAGTCCACATAGCAAGCTCAAAGGCAAAAAACTTTTCCCACAATAATATTGAATGACATTTACAGAACAAATGGTAATTTTCATTTTTTCCATGCCTACAATTTAGTTGCCTTCTCTGTTGCAATCATTCTCCACCTCACTCCACATGCTGGCACGCCCGCCACTTCTCATTCCTGGCAAAAAGCACTTCTAATTTGTTTTGTGATCTCTTCCTAATTACTTCGGCCTCCATAGGTTTCTCAGTTTAATTTGTTTCTTTTGACTTAAAAACTTTTCATTTTCATGTAAATCAGTTTCATTAAGAGGAGTACAATGGCAAAGAGGTTTTTTGTTTTGTTTTGTTTTGTTTTCTCAAATATCAGGCATGTCTTAGTATGTTGCTTGCAATTTAGTGAGTTGACTTGTATTTTTATTCAATCCATCTATACTACCCTGGCTTCCTTTTTATTCAATCTGTTTATACAATCCCAGCTTCCTTCAGAGAAGCCATACACTTCTTGTGCAGGATCCATACTGAAATGTCTGATTCCTCTAGAGGGCATGGTTTCTTCATAACTCCATCACTATGTCCAGGACATACACAGGTCTGAATATTCCCCAATCTGAATGATATATTCCCCTACCCATTGTGATCTAATGCAAAGTTTTAGGATGTCTGTTCTGATAATTAAGGAGTAATGATAATTTCATGGGAATCATACGATGGCTTTATATTAAAACTAGCTACAGTAGTATCTTCTGCTTATACAAACATATAGCTCAGATTAACTTAATGGGTTGAAATCTGTGCTGAAGGGAAGAAGACATAGCGAAAGACTTACAGCTGATCTTAAGACTTGATCTTTGCATCCACCTCTGCCAAAACTGTTGACTGAAGTGAGAGCATATGAGTTTTACACTTCCTTTTAAATGTGAATGTTCGAGTGAGTGAGTGATTGAGTGAGTGAGTGAGTGTGTGTGTGTGTGTGTGTGTGTGTGTGTGTGAATTAGATGCATAATCAAGAGAACTAATACTACATATATTTATTCTCTATGAAGTTTGGAATCACTGATGAAGTTCCCCAACTTACTGGCAATAAGACTGGAACAGTAAATGGTTTTGTTACATAATGAAAAGGACAGTGAAACCAAATGCACATTCTTAGTGACAGAGATAATGTTTCTTGAATTCCCTGTATAAATTCGCATATATTATATAAATAAAGCATCAAGGACCACTTCTGTATTCCGATCTGTAAAAATATTTTCATTATGTTTATTATAAAAATATAAATGTTCCCACTAGAAATCATTTTACATTAGTAAGAGGCCATCTACATTGTGCAACAGAAACTAAATGAACCATGTTTTAAAAATGCAAGTTTAAAGTAAACACATACTGCCAATCATATCATATTTATACATGGCTTGATAGATACTTAGTACAGCATAGACTGGGCGTGTTGCGAGAAATAAATAATATCTATAAATCAAATTTAAGATATAAATCAGGTAATATGGTGCATAACATGGCAAGGGAGTGGCAGCCTCATTGATATGGGAAGGCAATGTAGTTCCTGTACAAAGAGATGGCCGTAAGCAATCTAGTACCTCTACTCCCCAGTCCAGAATCGTACACTGTTATGTTTACATATGTACAGGGAAGGGGTAATGCAAAGGAAATTCATAAACGGTAAGATAGAAAAATACTGACAAATGAATAGCAATATACTGTTTAAACCACCTCTACTTTCAATCAAAAATTCTCAGCCAAAATAAATGCAACAGATTCAACGATACCTACTTATTTTGAAATTCATTTTTGTTGAGGGTGTTCAGAATATTGTCTAAGAGAGTGAAGGCTGTTATAGGTGAATTGGTTCAGAATCCAGATTTGAAATTTTTTACCTGATTTTCCAAATTATAAATTACTTGATTAGAGTCTTTTCTAGCTGCTTTCGGGAGATATAAAATTTAATATTAGTTTTATCAGCTCATTTCCAAAATATTCATGCTCTCATAAGTTTAATATAAGTTCTAGTACCATGATTTGGTTATAAGGAGTATTGCCAAAATTTAGGAAGCAATTTCACATCTGAAAGAACTCACCTAAGCTCTAGTATACTAAACCTATAACAGATTATATTTGGAAATTTTCTTCTAGGATTGGAAGCTGGTTTCCTTTAGTGTCCTGTTTTGCATAAAGACATATTTCATACAGCATCGTTTGAACCATCTTATTTTGTCACACATGCATTCCTTGATCCTATGGAATGGTACTATCAGCAAGAAAATCTATAATCTGAAATATTGCTTCAGCATGTCTGGTCATATGGATGCGCATTAGGAACACCCTTCTTAATATTAAAGAACATGCTTATAATTGGCCTTTAGGGAACAGCAAGTCTACATCCCCATAATGAGACATCTCATTTCTCCATTGTTTTATTGGTTAGATGAGTTGCTATTTCAAAAATGTTATGCTTAATATTATGTTTAGAAGTTCAAGGCTTCTAATCATGCACCTAAATCACAATAGGTACATTGAAGTGGAAGACTCAAAAATAGTTATACCTGATAATGATGATGAAGGTGTGTAATTGATTGATCTACACCCCAGGGATGCAGATGGGTAGTTTAGTTATCATCATTCTCTACATGTTTAAGCACTGATATTAAAAGACTTCTCAAAACAAGCAACTTTTCTTTCTTTGTTTTGGCTCATGCATTTACCTATAGGCTGCTGTCAATTACTGTAACCATTTAACCGCAATTTGATCTTTCCAGTTTGAAAATCTAAGGAGTTCTAATAAGCTTCTTTCATTCATGAAAGGAGTTGATGTCCTCTAAGCACCAGAGTAGGAAATGTATGACATCTTGGTAAAAAATTACATATAAGCCAGTATATTACACTGAACTAGGAGCATACATTTACTGATAAATGAAGAGACAAAAATAAATGGGATATTCAGACTGTGAGTGATTTGGTGACTGTATGAACAGGGAAAGCATTTCATTTTGTTGGTACATATAAGTGTATTGTTCAACAGTTTTAGAAAAGAATATGTCATTCTCTGGGTCTAGTTAAACATGTTTCTTACTGCTGACAATTTGCAATAGCATTTGGCACTTGGCTATAACAAAACCCAAATTAAGCCATCGAGGCATAAATATAAAACAATTAAAAATCCAAAAGAAAATAAATATGCACTTCCCCCCAAATTAAGACATGTTTTTACATGGTATACTTAAGAAAGGTAACAATTAAAAATGTATAGTATTTAAAACAACTACAAACATCATCGCTATATGCTTCAAACAAATAAAGAGAATTACTAAAGTGATAAGGTAGTAAATATGGCCAGATAGTTTGAGGTATAAATGCCTCTATTTTGCTTGCTTTTAAAGAAACAAAATACCTGTTACAGATTTTTTTTTCTGTGTATAAAAATATCACAAGTCTTTTCCTCTGTGGCCATTCACAACAAAGCCTTCAGGTCCATTTAGTTTACGTGGTGGTTTATTTCCATGATAGTTAATGATCAATGGCTCTACACTAGTTCTTCCACTTTATACTGAAGAATTTTAATTAACCCCATCAATTAACATTTAAAAAGCAATTACAAAAGAAAACGCACCCACCCGCCCATCTGTAAAATGATAGGGGAAAATAAAGAGAATTTCAATTCCATTTTAAGGCATTTGGACTTATAACTGAGTGTCTTATTAGACTTGGAGCTTTCAGCAGCATCTCTGTCATTTCCTTCTGTCTGCAGGATGCTGCTGCATCTTCCCATTTCTCACATCCTTCCAGTATCTTACACTGGAACTGGACCATTCTTAGATTGTGTTTCTAGAGCTTTAATGGTGCTGACGATCTTCTTCTGTGGCCCAACCACAGTAACACCAACCTTTTTCATGTCACTGTAAAACACAAGAGAAAATAACTAGTAAGAATCATGGTGTTCTGAGTGGTGTAGGAAGAGGAAATTTTTTTTTAATTTTCAAATAAGCACACCTGTATAATTACTTATCCCATGCTTGATACAGATATTTTCTGACAGTGATATGCTGTTTTATTTGAGGTATTCAATTCCTATATTGTATAAGAATATAGATGTTGTAGTGGGAAAAATATGCTTCTCACAGTTTTGTCAACCCAGAACTTAGCATTATGTTTTTACTTAAAATTAGCACTTTGGGGGGATATAATTAGGGCCAGCATTAGCCAAACAGAGAAACAGAGTACAAGGCAATGATGGATGGTAAATGCAGTGTGTGATTCTCTAAAAGAGACAGAAAGGAATATAGAGGAATACAGACTAACATAGGAAAGAGGAACATATACAAAGGGAGTCAGGGATTAAGTTATACTGTAATTCACTAATCTCACAATGTACCAGAAGCTACAAAGAGCAAGACTGTTTAATAGAGATTCCTGAGCAAGTTTACCAGTGTGCTGATTTCTCATTCTTGCCTCCAAAATTTGGGAGAATTCCCTCTGTTATTGAAGCTGACAACTGTGTGGAAATATGTGATGGCAGACCAACAAAACATTTCTTTATTAGCTTGATTACAGATAACACAGTTTTTGAAACCTTTTGATATTCCCTTGAATCAGTTCTACTGCATGCATTATTTTGTTGGCAGGTAGTTAAAAGTCTGAGGTTATAGTTGTTTTCTTGTGCTCAGATGTTATGACATAGAAATCGTCTACTTAGTTTCTCTTGGGATACCTTTCCTGAGGCTACAGAAATACTGTATTATGTCTGACTATGCTGACACCATGTGTGAGCATATTCATCTACTAGTATACTCTTGCTATGAGAAAGAAGACATTGAAGGGAGAACATTGCTGACTCCTTTGAGAAAACTAGCATTCTTTCTTTATTCTCTAAATGTTTCAGTCAATACCAGTTCAAGAGCACCACATGTTGCCTTAGCATTTATTTTTGTACAGTTATTCATAAATAAAAGAAGGTATATCTTTATTAAATGTAAAGTAGTTTAAACTTAGAAATTAGTCATAAAAATAAGTTTAAGAAAATAGTTTCATTTAAAAAAATAGAGAAATATGTGTATTTCTTTTTTTATTCATTCATTTTCATTTATCTATTTTTTACTTTTAACTTTGAGTTAGTTTTTTATTGGATATTTTCTTTATTTATATTTCAAATGTAATCCCCTTTCCCGGTTTCTCCCCTGGAAATCCTTTATCCCATCCCTGTTCCCCCTGCTCCTAAGAGGGTGCTCCCTCACCCAACCACCCACTTTTGCCTCCCTGCCCTGACAATTCCACTCCATTGGGGCATCAAGCCTTCTCAGGACCAAGGGCCTCTCCTCCCATTGATGTCCAACAAGGCCATCCTCTGCCACATATGCGGCTGGAGCCAGGGGTCCCTCTGGTGCTCTTTGGTTGGTGGTTTAATCCCTAGGAGCTCTGGGGGTTCTGGTTGGTTGATATTATGGAATTGCTTCTTTTTAAAATCATGTGCTGATATGTGTATGGTCCTACTCCCTACTCAAATATTCTTTTCTATTGAGTACTTAATGCTTCTTTCATTTCTCACCTCATTTATTATTATTAATTATGCCTGCTTTTCTTTCTGATTCATTTTCTTCATTGTTCTATTTCTCCTTGTCTTTCAACCAGGTAAATTTGATATGGATAGGGATTCTAGTTTAATTTCACCCTTCTGAACAGACAGCAACCTTAGCAGTAGGCACTCTTTACTAGAGCATCTATATTTACTACAGAAAGAAACATATGCATGTCTTTATCCCCAGCACCTAGGAGGAAGAGGCAGATGGAATTCAATGACTTCTATCAAGACTGATGTTCATAGTGGGATCCAGGACAGTCAGGGTTATATATAGAGACCTTGTATTAAAGAAGAAACAGGAAGAAGGAGAAGAGGAAGAGGAAGAAAAGAGAAGGAAGAGCAGGAGGTAAAGGAGGAAGAAGAGGAGGAGAAGAAGGAAGAGGAGGAAAAGGAGGAGGACGAGGAGAAGAGGAAGGAGGAGAACTCCCAAGAGTTTGGAAAATAACTTGGGATAAGCCTTGTTACATCTGTTCAGATGCTGTCTTCAAATATATTCCCAGAGAAATCTATATAGTAATGCCTTAGACTCCTATGTCAAGAAAATGATGTAAAACAACAGTAGATCTAGAACTGTATTTAGATTTAATACTAACAATTACATTTGATTTTAGGGAACTTAAATAAATCATCCCTTTCCCTTTTTCCCTGTTTGTTTCTTTCTTTGTTTGTTTGTTTGTTTGTTTTGGGGGAATCATCTTTTTATTCTCTGAACCACCCTACCATGTTCAGATGTCCAGACTCTGACTAATAACTGCTCTAGTCTCAATTGCATGAGTGGTGTCCTCAGCTCATTTTGATTATCCTATCTAGACTAAAAGAGAAGCGGAATCAGTCAAGACTAAAGAGTCGCTCTTGATAAACACCAGAGGCTAGTATATTATCTGCAACTCAAACACAAAGGGATGAATGGTACCACATACAAATTGGCATGGAAAGATGTAGGATACTGATCTGTAACAATTATTCTGTTTGCCATTCAAGGCCCAAATCTACCACCTTTCTGTTTTCACAGTTTCTGTCTCTTTTTGTATCTCTATGCTGTCTTCTTTCTCACTAGCACCTCTCTAAATCTAGCCTACACCTTAAAATAATAATTTAATAATGTTTGATAAAAGTTTGTTCTTGGATTCATGTGAAAAATTGAGGACTTCAGTAGATTTCATTTTAATTAAATCCCTAAATGTTATAAAAGTAATTAAAATTTATATGAACAGGAAAACAGAAAGAATTCTATATCCCATTCAGGTATCAGCCACTTTTAGGAGAATAGGGTTATGTCCTCAAATGGGTTATTTCTGAATTGAGGCTGCATAACACAAGACAAATAGGAGCTGAAGCAACCATGTTCAAAACATAAGAACATGAGGGCACAAGGAAATTTAAAATATCAAGTTAAGGGTCTGACAACATTTCAGTTGAAATGTTGTCTGACTACTTTTATTGTAGTCTCAGTAAGTTAAAGATGGTGTGTGTGTGTGTGTGTGTGTGTGTGTGTGTGTGTGTGTGTGTATGTACATACCTCTTGGTCCTGCTTTTATGTGACTGTTGAGGTAGGAAGTGAGATTTTGGCTTTGAGTTTGTGTTACATTACTTATTGGACAAAGCCAACTCGCTAGTCAAGTAAGGAATTTTTCTTTCTTTCTTTCATCTTTCTTTCTTTGCTTCTTTCTTTCTCTTTTAAAATTTTTTCAATTCTGTAGTAATACAAAATAGAAGCTTGCATATGTTCCTGTCCAAAGGAAAGACAGGGACAAAAAAAATGGAACAGAGACTGAAGGAAAGGCTACCAGAGACCCCTTCACCTAGGGATCAAGCCCATCTGCAGACATCAATTTCCAACCCTATTGCTGAGGCCAAGAGCCCGGTATGGCTATTTCCTGAGAGGTTCTACCAGCACCGGACCAATACAGATGCAGATACTCAAAGCCAACTATCAGACTGAGCCCAGGGAACCACAATGAGAGGGCTAGGGGAAGGACTGAAGGATCTTAAGGGGATTGCAGCCCCATACTCAGAACAAAAAATACCTACCAACCAGATACTCGAGAGCTCCCATGGACTAAAACACTAACCACATGGAGGGACCCATAACTCCGGCTGTATATGTAGCAGAGGATGGCCTTATCTGGCATCAGTGGGAGGGAAAGGCCTTGATGCTATGGAGGCTTGATACCCCAGCACAGGGCATGCTAGGGAGCTGAGGCAGGAGTGGGTCAGTGGATAGAGGAACACCCTCATAGAGGCAAAGGTGAGGGAGAGAGGGGATTTGGAAGGGGGGTTTGTTGAGGTGTAACCAGGAAGGGGGATATCATTTGAAATGTAACCAAATAAAATTATTAATAAATAAATAAAAGAAAAAAGATTATAAGGAAATATATACTGGTCCTACATTGCTCCTAAACCAAGAAAGAAAAGAGAGAGGGCAGGGAAGACATCTATGGGATTAGAGGACAGCAACATCTAATACTATCTATAGAACTTGAATGAGAATGGCTCCTTAGGCTCAACATTTGAAATCTTGGGTCCCATTCAGTGGAAGATTAAGAAGTATGGCACTGTTGGGGAAGTGTGTCAATGGAGTAAGCTTTGGTGTTTTAAAAGCCCAAGGCACATCCAGTTAGCTTGCTCTCTCTTGCTTCCAACTTATGGGTCCATTGTATGGTCTCAGCTACTACACCAGCACCATGTGTGCCTGCTGCTATGCTGTCTGCCATCATGTTCATGGACAACCTGTAAGTAAGCTTCCACTTAAATGCTTTCTTTTATGATTTGTTTAGGTCATGGTATCTCTTCAGAGCAATAGAACAGGTACTAAGGTTCTCGTGATATATGAAGAACAAATTGGAAGGGATGGAGTCTCTCCAAAAAGGCAAGGATGCTTCGTTCAAATGTAAGGTGTAGTGAAAGAAAATGTTCTACCAGCCAAAGAGTTTATTGTTTACTACTGTAATGTTGATGCAAATAATTACTAATTTTTAATTAGAAGATACTTTTTTCTTACCCTTTTTGAATAAATAGCTGTCTTAATCCATTCACGGTTTCTCAAGGCTGACTGTATTTATATTATAAAGTAGCAGTTAATCTTATTAAAAGTGTTCTGTCTTCTATATCTCAATTTAGTATGTCATTATGCATTATGAAAAATAAACATTTGCATAATGTTGCCTTTAAAAATCTGGCAATTCAGTGGAAACATTCAATGTGTGGTTATTCTTCCTCATGCTTCAATGCTCTAAAGCAGGTGTCTTGTGTATCATAACACTAAATGTTTATGTTACTAAAATAAGAATGTATAAAAATGTTCAAAGGAAAAAAATTGAGTGCTCAACTATATCCTGTAACTGAGTCTGATCAAAACTACCAGTACAGAAACTCAGTGTACTGTTGATTGGACAAGAACTCCATTCAGTAAACATAGCCTTTCTCTTTAAACAGGACTGTCTGTATCTTTTAGATGGACTAAAGTAAGTTTACTTTTTGAGAACAAGTTATCCTCTCCAATAGCAATAAAGATGTTCACATGTCCTGTTGTGATCTTAAATGTTTCTGGTCAGAATGCTATAACACCAATTATACAAATTATTTTTTGTGTACTTAGGCATGCATTAATTATACTATGTACTCCTTTTATGGAGATCTAACATGCAGCTCCCAACAATGAAATTGTTGAAATGACGGTCAGAGTAACATTCAAAGGCTTTATAAATTCATTAACTTTTAAATACCTCTGTTACAGTGGGTAAGACTTAAATGAACTTGAAACGACAAACAGTAACTTTCAACATAGTGAAGATCAAAGAGAGAAAGACTGACAAGTAATTAGTCAACTTGGGGTACATCTGCTCTACAGAAACATCTTTTCTTTGAGATGGTCTGGTCTGAAATTTTACATTTGGATGAAGGTCTCTAGAATCAAGTGGGTGATCTCTTGCCCTACTTCCATTGAACAGAATTGATAAGTAAGGCAGGCATGTGGCTATCAAGGTTCTAAAGTCCAAATGGAAGTAAAATATTTCTTATATCTCAGCTAGTTAAGAGAGCTGCTCCATGTTAAGTTGTGGGATAGAACAAAACAGCAGAGTTAAAGAGCATATGTGTTCATGCCTCTCTGTGTGTGCATGCATGTGTGTTTGTGTGTGTGTGTGTGTATTAGGGAAATATTTTTATATATTGGTATTGTTTAGAACATGAGAAAAGAACACAGTAATAGCACCAAGTAAAGTAAATTGAGTCTCGTTTACAGAGAGATGAGGAATGTGACCACCTGTTCTTTGCTTTCCAGTTTCAAATCACCATTCCTCGAGGGTAAAAAAAGTTATCATTTTCACTAGAATCATATTTCTTATGATCTGTTTCTTATTTTTATCATTTTAGGGACAGGTTTTATGTAGGCAGTGCTTGTCTCACACTGTCTATGTAGACCATAAATATGGTCTTGAGCTTTTGATTACCATCTCCTAAGTGCTAGTATTAAATGCATGCACTGCCACACCCATTATATATGGTTCTGGAGATTAAATGTACTCTACCAACTCAAAGAGTTTCTCAAATAAGAAGATTCTTCTTGGAGTGATCCCAAAGAAACAAGGCGTGGTATATTTCATCAAGACTAACAACACAGTGCATATTATATCTTCCCCCACTTATGAGCCTTTTAAAGAAAATGAAAAAATATTGTTTAAAACTTATTGGTAACTTTACTTTTCTGCATGCTTTTAATTCAGAGAGTAAACACTTATATAATGATAGAGTTTAGATAGATGATAGATATTCAACAGTTGTGAAACTGCTTTTGGATTTTGACATTTTTTTCCTCTCTAGTAGATCATTCCTCCACTGCTCAGTTTCCAATATTTACAAATGCAAAACTTTTGTAAAAAAATAATAGGAAATAACATACATAAAATACACATTATACTTGCCAATGTTTACTACTAGAGGTTTGCATTTATGCATCTAGCCAGGACATCCGGTTATCTAGGAAGTCCATATCTTGCAAGGACTTCCTTTCTTGAAGAGGGAGATAATTCAATAAATGTCAACATGCATGTGGTTGAAAGGACTCCCAAGCTCTGCTTTGTTGTTACAGTGGACATTACTTTGACAATTAAAGCTAATATTATAACCCATGAAAGACGAGTATGATCAGAAAGACTTCCACAGCCATCTGTTTTCTCCCCAGTATGCCTCTTACTCTGTGGAGATCTTGGCGATGGTGTCACAGGAGCTGTACTCGACGCCTGTGAAGATTTCCTTACAGTGTGCTGTCCTCATGCCATTAAGCCAATCACCGGTTGTGTGGAAGGAAGCAATATCGACATTGCTTTGGTCCAGAAGAAGGTTTGATGGCCTGCAAGAAAGAAAACAACCTAAGGGTAGAAATTAGGAATGACTGGAATGGCTAAGTGTCAAACTTTGACACCACCATCAGTGGGAACTTCGATACTGTATGTGATGTTTCTTTTTATTAGAGGAATTGATCTGCCATGAAGTCTTCATCTGTTCAGGCTGGATCCTTGGAAGGAGATGGTAAGCATCATGCTTAAGTGATCTCTTTTCTGCTCTTTCCTGCTTTTTAAACCATCAAAATGCTGTCATCAAAATATATATATAAATCAATATATCTTTTTCTAATTGAACCTTTTAATTCATTAGCAAGGTAGTATGATTTAGATACAGTTATGGTGGGCATGACACAGTAAATACTTAGTCAGGAACAGTGTTTCTACACTAAATCTTTTCCAAATGAATGGCTGTTTATAGAAATTGCATAGCTTTGCTGAGTAAAGAATAATTTGAAATATAAGGCACACTTACAGCCAGATTTGAAGTCAGCACAAATATTTTTTTATAACTCTACCAATGTCATTTAAAAAGTAAAAGTTTTAAAAAAAATGCATGGAAAATAGCAGATGGATAATAATATATGAAATTATTCCTTATTGAAAAACACCAAAGAGCTATTAAACACACATTTGTGTGTATGTGTATATACATATATTCAGAGAGATATAGACACAGAGGTAGACTGTGATTTATATTGCCAGAATTCATCAGCATTAATTAAAAAACGTTTTCGGTTGGCTTATGGAGACTATTTATACATGTAGGAATGTAAGCCAGATTCGTTGAAGCAAAGGTCCAAAAACTAAATAAAGGAAATCGAGAAACTCTATTTCAATACCTGAAGACTCAGAGGAACAAGATATGAGTAAACTGTCTTAGGGTGGGGTGTTTTTTATTTGTTTGGCTTTTCTTCCCTTTCCCTTTGGCTTTTAGTGACCTCGTTCTTTAACTGTCCATTGACTCACAAGAATGTTTTATTTGACACTTGTATTGTTTTTTTTTTTTTTTTTTTTTTTTTTTACATCAGGGAGCTTAAAAACAAAGAGGTAACAAAGTCCTTATTTGTGGATTAAGTTTAAAACTTATGAACAATTATATTGTTCCAGGCCCTATGCTAAGCGCATTACACAGGCATCAAGACTTAACCTTTACAACATCAGTTAGGCACAGATGGTGTAGGCTTCATAATACACACAGAAGCCAACACTAACAGAAATTAAGTTACAATCTTTTCTCCCTGCAGCAAAAGAGACAGAGAAGAGACTTAGATACAGCTCATAGTGGAGCTATGGCATGGGGTCAAAGAATTGTTTAATTCAGATTTGTGTCTTTGTTTTTCTTAATGTTTTTGTGATTGTAGGGTGCAGCATCACCTCTGACCTATCATGTTGGGAAGTGTGAGGTAGGGATCCAGAGCATAACATACGCTACCTCTGTGGTCTGGGGGCTTTTCTGCTTTCCCCATCTGTAAAATGGGATTCAAGTGATGGAAGTAAGATAGATCTTCCATAGATGATAGATACATGCATAGGTACAGTCAGAACAATGCTGCCTCAGAATTGTAGAGGTTTGCTCTTAGTCTGACATAGGTTGCATGCCTTATGGATCTTGTTTACATATTTAAAACTTGAAAAGTCAAACAGTTCATTAGTTTCAAGTTTTATGAAATGGTTGGATTGGCATGATATTGTTAATTACCGTGTTGAGGGACTATAAGTTTAGACCTGGTTAGTTTTACGTATACAATGGTACAAGAGCCCTATAAAATGGCTGTTACTAGAAGTCTTATTAGAACAGTCAATAACTTTTGCAAGCTCATTATGAGGTCCCAAACAACCCCTGTAAATGGCTGTGCTTTTCTGCCTCATGTTGTTGCTGTTCTCATTATTGGACAAAATGCCATTTACAATAAAACTGTATCAACCATAGTATAATTTTTATAATTGTGAGTATGAATTTTATTTTTTTTTACCTCATCAGATTTATTGTTCAAAATCTTTCCTATTTTTTTGAGGTTGGCATTGGATTTAATCTTTATCTCTTAAGAACTGTAAGTGTATTTTAATGGCCCCTAAGGTAAGAGATATTCAGTATAGAGCGTGTTCCTAGCATCCTAGATTTATGACGGAGTGTGAAATATCCATCGTTGGCAGTTTTAAACATTTAAAAGTTTTATACTTTTAAAAACACTTGTCTAAATTAAATATATAATTTGAAGTGTTAGAATTCAGCATTTAGAAATATAGGAACTCAACTTGGGGAACCAGAGGATTCCAAGGTACATTAAAAATATTTAGCATGCTTCATTCTTTAATTTTGAAATAAGTTTACTATCATTGATTATAGTGAAATTGTGTTAAGTAACTGAAAGCCCTCACGCAGTCAGATGCCCTGGAGCTCTACCCTGTTTCCTGTATGAAAGTTGTCACTCACTGGTTATCATGCAGGCTGTGTGAGAAACAGTCCTGTTGTGACTAAGAAAATAACTTTGAGGAAAATTCACAAATGTGTGAACTAAAATGCACTTTCATTGGGAAATTTCTTTTACCACTGTTGATAGTCCCCTTCACATACGAACCTACAAAAAACTCCTTAACATACAAGAAATATGCAAAGGTGAAAGTTAGGGTTTTAAATTTTTTGTTCTCTCTCTCTCTCTCTCTCTCTCTCTCTCTCTCTCTCTCTCTCTCTCTCCTCCCCGTGTGTGTGTGTGTGTGTGTGTGTTTATCTGTGTATGTGTGAACAACATGTTGAAGATGCCTATGCCACAATGCACACGAGGACAGCAGAGGACAGCAGAGTATAATTTGTCTCCATCCATCTTTATGTGGATAATGGTGATCAAACTCAGTTCTCCAGTCCTGGCACCAAGTTCCTTTACCTGCTGAACCATCTCTTTCTTCCTGAGATAGAGATTTCAGGAAAGAATTTCTAAGCTACTATTATTTAGAATACATGAGAGAAACCTATAAATGGATATACAATTTTATTATTATTTATGTGGCTATATTAAAATAATTTGAATAAAACTTTCAAATATAAAGCTGATTTAAAGGAAAGATGGTTCTATTACATTTCATTCTGCCTTTATTCTTGTCTTTATACAACATAGCTGAATAATGGAGTTTTTTTGGACAAGTTATCTTTCTCACATATAAAGTGCACAGAAAAGCCTTAAATCAAGTATGAGAAAGCTTTTTAAGAAAAATGAAGTGAGGCTGAGATATGAGACAATGAGATATAAAAGTCCCCTTGATGTGAGGGATAGAAAAGTACCTGCAGTCATGATCATACACAGACCAGAAGGTTTCTACGTCTCCAGTAGCTGTTGCCCAGAACCCATGTCGACTCTTAATTTCATGAATAGTAATACTTTTTTATTAATGGGTTTTTGGGTATGAAGAATCAAACCCCAGGCCATTTATTCAGGATATTTATGAAGTGTGTCTAATAGCAAAATGGGAAACATTTTCTTTTCAGCTGAGGAAGGTTTGTATTTTTAAACTCAGCACTTTGGACAGACTCAAGAAGAAGCTGGAGAAAATGACTGTAAACAAATTGAAATAGAACAGGACAGGACGTGTGGATTAAGGATTAGAGTGACACCAGCTGAGTTTTTCTGTTTATGACTTGGAACAAAGTGCAACCAAGATCTAAAAAACAGGAGGATCAGGAGGAGGAGGAAAGAAGAAAGAAAGAAAGAAAGAAAGAAAGAAAGAAAGAAAGAAAGAAAGAAAGAAAGAAAGAAAGAAAGAAAGAAAGAAAGAAAGAAAGAACCTAATTTTTATGCCAGTGACCTCAGAATAACCAGTCCTGCAAAGTATCATTTTTCCACTTCCAGGATTTCTCTAGGGATTTCAAATAAAAATTGGTTCCTTTCCTCCTCAGAGAGGACATCTGGAGAGTTTATCAATGGATAGGAATTTGTCTCTCACTGTGAAGAGCCTGTGATGTCTCTTCATGCGCACCAAGGGAATCCGGCTTTCTGAGCAGCTGCAGGCAGGAGGGTTTTTTTAGACCCAGCTCCAGACATAGGGTCTGAAGGGGAAATTTATAGGCAGGGTGATGTGCACTGTGAGCTCACACTTTTACTAGACAAATTAGATAGGTTTCAATCCATGCAGCTGTAAACGATGTCCTACGGAGTTCCACCTGATCTTTTACAGCTTTTCATAAATCAGTGCCTACTGGCCGCAGACCGCAGTCATTAAAAAGAAATCATGGAAATTACATGTTTGCTCAGGGGAAGCAAAAAATAACTTTCCTCCCCTGCCTGCTCCCTCCTTGTATTTGGGTTTGTGAATTATTCTTTTATGGGCTTTCATACCCTTGTGTTAAAGAGGTACACATATTTTTCTTCCCATCAATTCCTATTTTAGCTGCCAGTGCTTACAGACCAATTAGCACCAGGTAGTAGGGAACAAATGTTACCTAACAACTGCCAAGCCTAAAAATATCTATCTGCTAAAAGTCAGCTCATGTCAATACTGTCCTAGATTCTTTAGGATTGAGTAATAACTTATTCTTTTCTGGATTCTGCTTTACAATTGGCATTATTTTCATACCTCAAAATTATAAATAATATATATTTCTTGAAGCAATGAGTAGGTGTCATGGCCTCTAGGAGACCTCACCAAAATTAAAGATGTGTGCTATAAAATATTTTTTTATTTTATTTATTGGGAATAGGTTTGGGGCATGATACATCATTTTTTAAAGCCAAAATATTAACATCATTTTCCTTTATCATTTTTGGTTCCTTTTATAGTTTGGTTTTTAACTTTTAGTTTGATGCCTGTTCACTATATTCAAGAAGGAATGTTATATTTGTCAATTTATTTGAATGTGGATCCATATTAACCTTGATATTTTTACCTCTAAAATTAAAAGTCCATATACTATTAAATGTATGAACTTCTCATTGGTAATGAAAAATAACTCTATTTATATTCATTCAAAAGTATATGTAAAAATAAGTGTTTCTTTGTTTCCCAATGAGAAACTGCTAAAGAAATGAAACCTTGAGGGGAAGAAAGCTACTGTGCTCTTCAACGCTCTTTATCCTTAGCTCTTAAGAGAAACTTCAGCAGTTGTAGCTCTTTTCTGCGTTAATCCCTCCCTATAGTAAAATTAGTCACCTTGGTTTTATGATTCTTAAAAGGGAGAAGAAATCACCTGGGTATCTGGCATATTTGTTTCCCTGTAAAGGGTCCTTTATAATATTTGTCAGAGAGCAAAATCATCCTGTCAGTTTAGAATTTAAGGTCAAAGTCATTTTGTGGAATAAGGCAGAATTGGTTTGGGGTTGTCGACTTTATCTTTAAGTACAAAGTATTTGTCAAAAACTCAGGTACTCTCAAAAATACTGCTTTATGTACCCAGACATAAGAAGTATTTTCAAATAGCATTGGTTTATGGCCATTAACGGGGAAATGAGGAGTAGTTTGTTTTTGCTCGTATTTCTGCTGTAAATTCATTAACATGATCATCCCATAGTGATAAATGCATTGAAAAGCAACTTCTACAATGATTTCAATTAACTCTACATGAGTTGGTCTTCAGTACCTCATTAAACATATATTAATTAGAATATTTCAGTCTTTTTAACCACAGAATTAGTTACATTCACCTCGCAACTTCATCCTAATTATTTTAATGCATCTCAAAATTACTTATCTCAATGATTTGGATGCCATGAATCAATTATAATATTGACAAAATATAGCTTTTAAGGCATGGAAGATGACTCAGTAGATAAACCATTCACAGTGGTTCTCAATCTCTGTGGGTCGTGATGTGTTTGGGGTCAAATGACCCTTTCACAGGGGTTGCATATCAGATATTTACATTACAATTCATAACAGTAGCATAATTACAGTTATGAAGTAGAGATGAAAATAATTTTATAGTTGTGAGTGAGCACAACACGAGGAACTGTATTAACTAGGCAGCCGAGAACCACTGAGATCCTGTACGTAAAACGACAGACAGATGTGATGACCAACCTCAATTCCCCAACCCTGGCCTTTTGCAATGATCCTCCATGGCAGTTGCATCAAAAACATTTTAACAAAGATATAGCTAAATTGTATTTTTAACTGTATTTTTGTTGTTGTTGCTTTTGTTTTAAATGCATGTTGACCTCAAGCATGTCTTATCTGAAGCAGGCTTCCAGAAGATCTCCAAATCTTAAAAAGAAGGGCTTCATGCTTCCCTATCACATATTTGCAATTGTGTTTTTCTTCTAAATTTCTCAATGGCATCTCTTTACAATTTTTGTACTCGCCATCTAGATATCAGTAGGCCTCCCATGATTTCAGATTCGTCAATCTAAAACAGTTCTTTTCCAATCTTCCTAATGCTGCAACCCTTTAATACAATACAGATCCTCATATTGTAAGGACCCTCAACACTAAAATTATTTTGTTGCTACTTCATAAGTGTAATTTTGCTAGTTATGAATTACAATGCCAATATTTGATATGCAGGGTATTTGATATGTGATTCCCAAAGGGATCTAGACCCACAGGATGGGAAGCAATGCTCTTAAAAAATTGAAACAAAATAGGTCTAGAAAAATGACCCAGCACTCATCCATCCCTGAAGTCTGATTCATTTTGCTCCTCAGTTTTATGAATCTTACCATTTCACTTATGACAATGTTTGCTCACTATTTAAAAATCGTTATTGACTACACATACCCCATATAAGCAGCCTAAAAATTTCCCTAGGTGCCACCAAAGAAAGAAATATTCAACAGAAGCCTTTGGCCATTTCAGTAAGATTCTTGGCACTGGTAGAATTTATTGGTCACTTTGCAGATTCTAACTACAGCATTTAGAGATTTCAACATGATATTTGGACACCATAGTGTTATAGAAGTCTATGAAAATTATAGACTTACAAGTTGGAATTAGGATTGCTTACTGTGACTCTATTAGAACCACATAACCCCTCCATAGAGTCTCACAGTAATCCACAGTAAGAGCACTTTGCTAGAAATTAACTTTTGTTAGAAAAACGAAAAAGGGATGCACTGTCGATAAACACCACAGTCAATAAATTTGAGATTTTTCTACTAAGCATATAATCATGGTTGCTAGTCTGTGCCTATATAGACTACTCTAAACATGTCTTAGCTTTCATGTTCCCCTCCATACCATCATGGACTTTCAGCTTCTAATGACACTCAGTTTCACTGTGCAGTGAAAGATCATTTGCCTCTGCCTTACCTATCCATCTTACCCTCCCCCCTTGCTCTCTGTCAAGGAGAATACAGGGCTCATAGCCCTCCAAATGTAAAACCCCAATGTCCTTCTTAATATGTTCCATCACTCTACATATTTCATTTGCTACCAGGTGCTATACTATTACTTTTTTGTATCATACCTTAAGCCTTGTCTGGTAGACACTGAAATTGTTTTCTACATTCTTATTTTGGCTATGTTTGTTTCTGGTCTTTCTAAGGTACAGCTGCCACCACACTATTGAATGTCTTTTTCTTTTATCTTATTTCATTAGCTATTTGCTTTATTTACATTTCAAATGGTATCTCCTTTCCTCATTACCCACCAGAAAACCCTTATCCCACACCCCTCCCCACTTTCCTAACCTGGAATTCCCCTACACTGGGACATCAAGCCTTCATAGGACCAATCGCCTCTCCTCTCATTAATGTCTGAAATGGCCATCCTTTGCTACCTATGTAGCTAGAGCCATGGGTCCCTCCATGTGCACTCTTTAGTTGGGAGTTTAGTCCCTGGGAGCTCTGGGGTTATTGGATGGTACATATTGTTGTTCCTTCTATGGGGCTACAAACCTCTTCAGTTCCTTTGGTCCTTTCTCTAGCTGATCCATTAGGGAACCTATGCTCAGTACAATGGTTGGCTATTAGCTATGAGCTATGGTATTTTGATCCACCTTCTAAGAAGGATCAAAGTATCCACCCTTTTGATCTTCCTTCTTTATGTGCTTCATGTGTTTTGTGAGATATATATTGGGTATTCCGAGCTTTTGGGCTAATATCCACTTATCAGCAAGTGCATAGTGTATGTATTCTTTTGTTATTGGGTTACCTCACTCAGGATGATATAGCTCAGATGGTAGAGCGTTTACCTATCATGCATTCCTTTTTTACAGGGATGGAAATTCATTTTTTATACATAATATTATCATTCAAAATAATTTCTTAAAGTCTTTACTCATAATCTTTATAGTATTCTTTTAAATTCTATTTTATAGTAGAACTGTTGTATGCCATGAAATTGAACTCATCCTCTATGGTTTTATGTGGTCTGCTTATCTCTACAGACTAACCCAAACTATAAAGTTTAATGCTGTCAGTTGTTTATAAATTTTATATAATAGAAACGAATGTCGAACTATTAGAGAATTGCAAAACTAAAATTAAAGTCACATCCTTTTATGACTCCGAAATACCTTGTCATTTTCCTTCAGTGTGTACAGATTTTATGAGGCATGTAGAGTTTCTGAACATCTATTTCTCCATACTCAAATGTAAGCATGGAGTGGAGGTTGCATATGCTACCTATATAATTCTCATGGGATTTAGAATAGTGTTTCATGAAATTGCTTTTTAATTAAGATTGTATAGATTCAGATAATGGCTGTCAGAAAACTTAAGACCATATATATCTTTTCCCACTTGCTCTATTTTTAAGGAAATAAGTCAGTTACTTGAAATATACTATAAAATTTAATACAACTTCTCTTCTTACTGCTCCATGTGATGTCTAAAGAGAGCTTTGTCCTGGAGAACCCTTTACAGTCTACTTTAGTCATGGACCCTGAGCAAGATGCTCACAAAAGTCCTCATAATGGAGATATTCTGTTGTGAGTCAATTCAAATGAATTGATAGTTTTCAAGAATTCACACACACACACACACACACACACACACACACATACACAAACACACACACACACAAAAACTCCAGAATGAAGACAATGCTAAATATCATATTGCATTTTGCAAAAGAAGAAAACGGTATTGGATTTTAATCATATAACCATAAAACTCTTGCAATAAATACCTGATGCATTAGCTGAGTCCTTAAGGACAGAAAGACGAAAAAGAAAACCTGAAACGGAGGATGGGAGGCTTCTGCTTATTGTGCTGAAGGATCTGGAAGAACCACGGAGGAGGCTGAGGATTTTTTAAAGTGTAAGTGATAAAGGTAAAAATGGCCTCTTTCTCCTCACATTTGCCTTCCTTTCAGAAAACAGCTACATAAATCAAATCATGTAACTTCCTTACTTTAGATGCTTTAATAGATTCCTTATGCACTTGAAAATGAATCCCAAAGTCTTCATGATGGCCTTGTAGCCTTAAGTGTTCTGGCTTCTGTTTGCATATTGAGGCTAAGACAGAACCATCAAACTTCCTTCTCTCCCATACACCTGTCCCCATTTCTAAATTCTTTCTCATTTTAATATATCATCAATTTACTTATCCTATGCATATAGTACTGAGACGAGAGAGAGAGAGAGAGAGAGAGAGAGAGAGAGAGAGAGAGAGAGAAGTGTTGTCCTAGAGTAGAGAGAGAGATGACAGTTGACTCCAAGCTAAGGTATTACTACCCTGCAGATCATTGCTCAAATACAAGCTCTTCAGATGGTCAATTTTCAACAACATCTTTATTTTCCACATAGCTATCTCTTTATTTCTTCCTACTGTTTGTGCTATCTGAAGCATACTGTACATCATATGGAGAATAGTTGTCAGTATGGTCAGTACCATCTGTCTTCCTCAGTTTTCAGAGCTTCATCGTTTCTATTACACAAGTAGGTCTATCATGTGCACGCACAAAAATATTAGTGAGTGGATGAAAAGGGTTACTGGGGAAACTGAGTCCTTTAGAACACCTCAAAAGAATCTGGCAATTTTTCTGAATTATAAAGAGAATACTGAATTGGTTATAAACAACTGGTTAATGTTATATTTGTTTGGTTATGGAAATTATGAGTATGATGTGTCTAGATGCCTTGTACAGGAAAAAACAGTAGAAGAGCTTAGCTGGACAATCAGTACAGCGTTCTAGTTCAAAGGAGCATATGATGCAAAGAAGGCATGCTGAGGGTCACTCCTAAACCCCACTGGGCAAATGAATAGGTGTTGGTGTGTGTATTCACCTCAACTCCACTGGAATGGTAGTGGAAGGAAGCTGGCTAATGGAAGGACATAGAAAGAGCGTTTCAGGACAAAAAAGTGAAGATATCTTGAAACCAGTGCTTGCAAAGTTGTGTTCTAAGGAATGTTGGAAAAGTAGGGATGCAGTGATGAGAAAATATCTCCAAACGCAGGTGATACTGACTGCATCATCTAACTTTTACCTGTTGAGAAACACAGTCACAAAGATTTATCAAATTTCCAGATTCTAGTATTCTTACATTAAGATTTAGAATCTGATATATTTTGTCAATTCCTCTGGAGGTGTTTCCCACAATAAAATATGAAATAGAATGTCATGATATATTTTTATAGCAGAAGTACCATTTAAATGAAAAGTATAGATAGGGCTGGGGAGATGGCTCAGTGGTTAAGAGCACAGACTGCTCTTTCAGAGGTCCTGAGTTCAAATCCCAGCAACCACATGGTGGCTCACAACCATCTGTAATGGGATCTGATGCTCTCTTGTGCTGAGTCTGAAGACAGCAACAGTGTATTCATATAAATATAATAAATAAATATTTTTTTAAAAAAAAGTATAGATATATACAGAAGAGATGGAAGCAGGAGGTGGAGAAAAGGGGAGAAGCATTTGCTCATGATGGTCAGAGGGACAGTCCTTCTAGAAATGACTAGAAAAAACAAAATGGGTAAGAGCACGTGTCAATAAATTTCATTGTGGTGCCAAAAATACTCCAAGTACATAATCATTTTAAGACTATTCAGTCAACTATATTTTAAGGACACTGTTTGAAAATTAAAGAATGAAATGAGTCACTTTGCTTTGAAAAAATTAATATAATGACTGTTAAGTTGAACAAAATTTCATTGAAGGAAAAAATAAGATAATGAATGTCTTGTATGGTCAGCTCTCTTAATATAAATGCCTTTATAACAATAAATAAGCATATGATTTCCCCGACTTTATACTTAATAAACTAAAGCCAATGGCACCTTATAAAAAAAGTCCACATTTTCCCAGAATTAAATGTTTTGTGATTAGCTCTTTAGAAATTATTCAGGTAGTCAATGCTATAGAAGAAAAATACCACATATAGGAAAAATCAGTTTAAAATGTCTATTAATGTTGGACACTTGTGTGTATCCTGACCTTCTGTGATCTGATGTAAGACTATTTTCATTCACTAAATTGAGGTTAAATACGCTCAATCCTATAGCATAATTTAGTTTCATATTGATAAGATCATCCAGGAGAAGGTTTAAATGCCTTTGTATGAGAAGAGAGAGTTGAGAAGTTGTTTTCCCTGCTATGGTTACTGCTGAGCAAAGATCAAAAGAAATGGCTTCAAGGTGTAAAATGAGGACCATATGCCCTGCCTAGGACAGGTCTGTAATCCAGCCAGTTGTTAAACTGTCAGGTGGATTTCCACCGAGTCTGTGTTATCTCTCTCTCTCTGTGAAGTTTGGAACAGAGATGAATCTTTATAGAATAAGTTATGGTAAATTCTGTCTAAAGATAGTCAATAAATTCTATTGTAGTGACTCCTAAATGTTTTATGAAACTAATAAACCATCATTCTTATGTGATGACATTAAAAGCTTAATTTAGATTTACCTTTTTTTTAAAAAAAAGTAAATTATACAGATATTGATCCTGTATGCTCGCTATATTTAAGTCAAAAGGATTAAGGATGGTATTATAGGACCTAAGCTCTAAAACACATACAAGAAAATATAAATTAATATCATCACTGTTGGTCTTGGAAATAGCTTTTGGATATGGACACTGAAGCAAAAGGAAAGCAAGTATTACTCTAGCAAACTGAAAAGTTCTATACAGCAAGGAAATCCTTAATAGACATAAAAAAGGAAGCCACAAAATGGAAAAATTGTTACAGACAATACACCTATAAAGATCATGCATACAATAGTAAATTACTATCTACAGCTTATAAGAAAGTCAAACAACTCACAAGAAGAAAACAATCACCTCACAAATAATAAGCACAGACAAAAGATTTGTAACATCCAGAGAGACATGAAAAGGTTATGATTGACATGTAAAAACAATCACCTATTATTGAGATATGCAAGTCAAAACTAATATAAGATTGCCTTTCATCTGGGAGCTGTTGGTGAGGTAGACTAAAAAATATTGTTGGTGGGTATGTAAATTCATATAAGATAAAATTTCTTTAAAATTTAAAAGTGTAGTTAATATTTTGTCAAGTACTCCAAATTTTGGGTGAATAGCCAAATTACATAAAATAACAAAAATGGCAATAATAAGTGATTAAAAGTATGTTTCATGCATGTACTTATATATCTATTATATCTAAATCTATATCATCTATATCTATGTCTACATCTGTAGACTTATATATGGCAATGTGGGTGAATCTAGATGGCATTATTTTAAATAAAATGATTCAAAGATAAATAAAGATCTGTATATGAACTCATAAGTGAAATCCAAAACATGTCCAACACAGAAAGAAAGAATAGAATTTATCCTGAGTCAGATTTCAGGAAAATTGGAAGAGTGTCTTCAAAAGAAACACACTTGCATTATAAAATAAAAAAAGCAGTGTAAACATAATGTGCATCATAATGATTACAGAAAATAGATCATTTAATAAGGATGTCAGTAAGATACGTCATTGCAAAGTTAGTTACTGATCTGAAAGTTAAATATCTAACACAGTGAAGCCTTATTTATTTCAATCATGCTATTCATTTTACAATACATGTGTTTATAGAACTTGAATGTGCTAATTAAATTATATATACATATAACTATATATAATTATATATATTCATTTCCCCTTTGGCTTTAATATTTAAAATGCTGTAATTTGTACTCATATCTTAATATTTTCTTCATTTTAGGTTTAAGAATATTATTTTATACTTCTTAAAGCATTGCATCAAATATTCACATAAAATTTGGTCACAACTTATAATTAATCAAACCTCTTATGATCTATAGACACACACAAACACACACATACATACACATCCCATATATGTACACTAGGCACACCCTCACCAGCTGCCTGATCTTTTCTGTAGGTTTTTGTGTGTTCATGTGTGCTTGTGTGAGTGTATGTGTATGTGCACATACACATTCATGAGTGCACACGTGTGTGTATGTGTGTGTGTGTATGTGTGTGTGTGTGTGTGTGTGTGTCTTAAGGGTCTTCTGTAACTCAGGGTGTCTTGATCTAACTATTTGTCTGAGAATGTCTTTGGATTCCTCCACCTCAGGAATGCTGAATTTACAGGCATGCACCATGAGACTGGGCTCAGCTAATGGAAGATAGCTTTAAGCCAATAAATCACCCACTCCCTTTCCTTAAACAATGGGGAGTAAAATAAGCTATGTGTCCAGCTTTCCTATTTTCCAGACATAAGCTTAGAAGATAAGGAAACTTTTAGCCAAGATTCATATTAATATATTCATTATTATTCTGCTGTGACGTGAGAATTCTTTCCCAAGTTGAGGAAAAACAAGCAAACATAGATTCTCTAGTTCTGAGAACTACAATTTCTGAGAACACAGATCAAGAGGGAGCAGGAACATGCATTGTGAAGGAAGTAAAGCATACAAATACAATGTGTCACCTCGCAGCCGCGCTGGTGATGATCTTCAGACTGCCTGGGTTCCGGATGAGCTTATCCAGAATGCTGACGATCTGCTCGAACTTGGGTCTGTTGTTCCTGTCTTTCTGCCAGCAGTCCAACATCAGCTGATACAAGGCAGCTGGGCAGTCCATGGGAGGTGGCAGGCGATAGCCCTCATCCACGGCCTTAATTACCTTTGAGAGAGGCAGCGTTTCCGGGGTTAGGAAGACATGGTCTTTTCCATTCACAATGAGAGTATTGTAAATATTGTTTTAAGTTTCCCAAGAAGATAATAGCTACACTTATATACATAACAAATTATAAATGCCTGAAAATATTTTATAAAGGTTAAGGGGGAGAATGTAGTGTGTGTTTATCTTTTGCAAATTAAAGTAAAAATAAAGGTTCTACAAGAGAGGGCAATTTGTTACTATTAAGAAATGATTATTTTGAGCAGGGCAGTGGTGGCATAGGCCTTTAATTCTAGCATATTGGAGGCAGAGGCAGATGTTGTGAGTTTGAGGCTAGCCTGGTCTCCTAGGCTACACAGGGAATCCCTGTAGCAAAAGACTAAAAAATAAACAAAAAAAAATTTAAAAAGATTATTTTGTTATAGGGATAGTTATAAAAATCTTGTATTGATTCATGTAAAAGAAAACTGGATGCAAATTTCAGCCTTACCACAGTTGAGAACTTTCCAACCAACAGAAATTCTCTTTAGTAAACTTCTATGGGCAGTGAGTGCACCATTGTTTTAAAACACAGAGAGCGGTAATTTTAAAAGTTTAATGCAAATCAGAAACATCTGGAAGAGTTCTTAATGTATAAAGTACTTTCCTCTCATTGACTGAGTTTCAGAATCAACCACCTGGGAAAAAAATCCTGAGAATTTTTATCCCTAACGAGTTCCTCGGCCAAGCTAAAGCTGGTAGTCCAGGTACCGGCTTGTGTGTGCTTTGATATGAGTTTGGTGAAAGTGTGTCGAAAACTAAGTGTCATTTTCCTACCTTTATTATATCTAGAGACATTAAGTTTATTTGAAGAAGTCCAAAAATATCTATATATCAAAATATAGTAGAAGCAATCTTATAAACTACGACGTGGAATTAACCAGTATCATCTCAGATTGCCTTCTTTTATGTAGGATTCTTGATTAAAATCTCTGATAAGCATAAAGAAATATGCTAATCCCATGTGCTAATAATACCTTTTTTTTTCACTAATAGTAGCAACATGTAATAAACGCAAACACAATTATTTAAAAACTCATATTATAGTTACAACAGAATGTTAAAGATTGTTTCCCCAAGCCAGACTCTTCATTTATTTTTGTGATTAAGGTCATGTGGAACTTGTACATTATTAGGAACAGCATGGTAGAGATTATTAAATTTTATCTTTGGGAAATACTAAAATTAATTAAGAAAAATACTGGAAGAGTTCTAAAATTATAGTCAAGAAAGGATGCCAGGCATCCTCTTACTAATGTTGAGTAGAAACCAATTTTGGGGAGAAATTCTTATGATACACATGCCCAAACACACACACACACACACACACACACACACAAACCACATACACACACATGATTTTATTGCATTCTTTTTTGAAAATCTTCCTTTTGTTACATTTTAAAATCCCTGCTTGGGGAAATAAGTAAAGCTGTAAAAACAACCCAATTAATACCCTTGCAAGATGTGGGAATAGCTTTATTCATTTAAGTATCCAGATCCGATGTCACCAAGTAGGCGCCACCTGGCTTCATAATGCTCTATTTCCTTGCACAGCTTGAAGTTTTAATCTCAACTCATAACTCATAAACTAAAAACACATACTTACATCTTGATTAGACATCTCCCAATATGGCCTTTCTCCGTAAGACATCACTTCCCAGAGAACAATCCCATAACTCCATACATCGCTGGCGGATGTAAACTTGCGGTAGGCAATTGCTTCTGGTGATGTCCACCTTATTGGTATCTTTCCTCCCTTTGGATATAAAAATCATGTGCAATGAGTAAATACATAATATACTTTGAAATCAAACATAATTTTTTCAGGGTGTCTGCCCTGAAGGAGAATATCCGCTTCTACTAAAAAAAAAAAAAAAAAAAAAAAAAAAAAGAAAGAAAGAACTCATTGTTCAACTTTTCACATTTAATTTGTATTTAATCAATTATTCACTTAATTAAATCTTTTTCTATGACAATTTCATACATGGATAAAGTGATCTGGGGTTACTTGAACCTGCTACTGTCTCACATTTTCTTCCCAATTCTATTGATCTTCCTTCTCCCTAAAATACCTTTTCAGACATCCATATTCCCTTCCTCTGGAGATCCTTTGAGTTTAGCTAAGATGATGTTCGTGACCATGAGCTTGGAACCTTGCATGGAAACCCAGTCGGCAACTTATTTTACACACAGCTAAAGACCACTCTTCTCCTAGAAGCCATCAGCAGCCCACGCCTCAGCAGAGAGTGGTAGGAGGGTCAGTGGGTATTTTCTAAGCCATTGTTAGAAAACGTATCTTTAGAACAAAATTTATCCCTAAAATATTAGAACACTGAAAACATAAAACAGCAAAATTATGAATTGCTCAAATGTTAACAATTTTTAAAAAAAAACAATGATGGCATATTAAGTAGTCATAGTGTCACAGTACCTATAACTTGAGGCAACCTTTTGGAATTAAAACATTTCAAAACTCAGCCTTTATTGATTTACCAAGAAATCTTAGTTCAGAAAAGAAATGTGATGGAGGCTTGTTATCAATCAAAATTTCTACCAACGGGCAGTTGGTTTGTATCCTAAAAGATGACGGATCTGATCCTAACAGCGTGGTGCATAAGCCTTCAGTACTTGATTCATTCCAGTTAGGAAACTAGTGAATAGACCCTTAAAGTTCCATGAATGCATTAGATGAGGACATAATGTGAAGCTCACTACTGCCTACAAAGCACTACTCAGGTTTAGCAATTTTGCTGCTATTGCCAACTCAGTCAGACTTACAAGGCTTTTCATTTCCCCCTTGTCCATGTGAGACAGTATCAAGCCACTGTGGCTTTAAATGAACACAGAAGAAACTGGCATTAGACATATCTAATTGAAAACATAAACTGCAGAAGAGGATTAAACCCAATAAAACAACTGTGGAATTAAAAGGAAAAAGTATTGAGTATATCATCACAAATTGTTCAATCCCAGCCTTGTAGATTCAAACTCTTTTTTGTTCACTACCATACAAAAGATGCAGCACTAGCATAATGAGCTAGTAAAATGTCCATTGTCATAAATAAAATAAAATATAGTGTTCCCAAACTACAATTTGAAATCACAAGCCCATGAAAGCTGGATATGTAATAAAAGTGAAGGTTATGAGCATAGCACACGTGGGTCTGGGCCGACCACACAGAATTGTTGCTTATATTTAGATTGTGTCTTGGCAAGAGATCAGGCATCCAAGAAAACCTTGTTTATCTTAGTAGAATCCCATTTTCCTAAGTTAATGCTGCCTTAACTTCACACTGTTGTCTTTTCCATGGAAGACATTCTTACCACTTTCTGAAACTGTACCGTCTTTCCAGCTTTTGAAGCAAATACTCTTATTACTATTGCTTGCACTAACCCAAGAAGTACATCTTTCCTTTTCATCTATCTGTATCCCGTCACCTGTTGGTCAGTTCCCCTTCATTCTTCCATCCGACAACCTCAATCCCTTCTTGGTAACCATCACTCCATATTAACTTCTATGAGATCAGCTTTGGCAGAACACACACAAACCACTTAGCATTGTATTCCCTGGGCCCATAATGATGGATACAAAGAATGGGATTCTATTCCTAGAATATTTTATCATATACCCAGGCTGCGTTCTTTCCTCCTGCACTCCTGGACATACTTACATTTGGTGGAGAACATGGCTGTCTTCTCATTCTTATTCTTTTTTTAATGTGGTTTTATTTTTTTCTTTTATTTTAATCGACATATTTTTATTTACATTTCAAATGATTTCCCCTTTTCTGGTCCCCCACTCTTATTCTTTATGCATGTGGGAGAACATGAGAGCCAGGCTCTCGAAAGGGTTCCTTTCAACATTTCCCACCAGATAATTCCAGGGACTTGAGTTTGAGATGATTCTATTTCCTCTGTGTGTAAATCCTATCAATAATCCCCAATTATGGCACCCCAAAGTAGCTATAGACAGTATCAAAGGTCCAGTGGGAAAGTGCTTGTCCCTTTAGAAGAGCTACTACTTCAAATGACACATGACAGTTTTCAAGACAGACTCACAGGACTAGGGATTTTATCAGAACTGATTGCACTCCCACATTCCTCATGCTCATTGCTTCCAGAGATAACTTTTGCTCTTGTCAAAGGATTTATCTTCATTATGAAAGTCAAATGTTCAATTCACAAGAGCTAATTTGTTTACTTTTTGCACTTGTTGTTCTTTTTTTTTTTAATAACCTTTATTTTTATTTCATTTACATTGGTGTTCTGCCTCCATGTATGCCTGTATGAGGGTGTCAGAAGCCCTGTACCTGGAATTACAGAGAGTTGTGAATGGCCAAGTGGTTTCTGGGAATTGAATCCAGGCCCTATGGAAAAGCAGCCAGTGCTCTTATCCTCTGAGCCTCACAGGAGTAATTTAATATGTAGGTTTTGATAACATAGTCTTTCTGCAAGTTTCCATTTCAATTGTTCTCTCCTTTCTTTAAAAAAATAATTTGAGTATCATTTTTCTTCTCAGGTGGAGCTTACTGGTGGGCTAGTTTTCATCAAAAGGTCCCGAGATTGGTAAGCAGTGTGGTCATCTGTAGTCCACATGACAAGGGCATAGAGATATGCTGAAGATATGTGGGTAAAGAAGGGGGGTTTAGAAGCTTTCACTGTACCACAATGTACAAGAGAGTGTTATGTCTTTCAGCTGAGTAATTGATGTGTTTAATTGAGCATACAGAAGACAGACTCATTACATGTTTTTTGTTTCTTTGATTATATTTTAAGATAATGAATTCCAAAGCTTATATATCATCCTGCACATGATGGAAACATAGAACCTCTTGCTTCCTCATCACCCACCTCAATAGTTCATCTAAGATTTCAAGGTTTCTATTTTTTTATTTAATGTTGAGTTTATATATGTGAGAAATATGTTTAACTGGTTGTTTTGTAATAACTGTCAAACAGCTATTGAATGTACAAGTTTCAATGAAGTATGCGGATTTGATGAGACCATGTGCTGTTTTTATTTGGCCCATGTGATTCCTGACAACAAAATAATTTTATTGCATCTTTTGATGAACCTAAACTTGGAATTCATTTTATAATTTGCATTCTCTGAGCGAAATACCACTGATTATGCAAAATGTTTTAGAAGAACAATTAGTTATAAAAATAATTTATGATGATGAATTTTCCATATTAAAATAGGTTTTTAAATTAATCATTTATTTAAGTGTTTTCTGTATTTGTATTTAAACTCCTGGACAATTTATGCATTTGAGGTAAGTACCCAGTAATGTGGAGCAATCCTTGAATCATAGCATATAGGCTGTATCTAAAATCTCAACCTCAGATGGAACTCCAGTTCAAAGTCAGCAAAATGTATAGTTAATGTTTGCTCCCTATATTTGAAGCATCAAACCTACAGTCATATCTAACTGCATCTGTCTATGTGCCAGTTTACGAATTGGGAGTTCCAGGGACTGCTCAGTTATTTGTCCCACTTGAATACTTTATTTTAGTTGAAATAATAAGTGTTGCTTTCTGGGAGCAGTTTTGATCCTCCTGTTTAATTTTTTGCCAAGTTTCTTGACATTTCTGCAGCAATTTTGCAATATAAAAACATAAGGCCATGGGAAACATAAAACTTAACTATATTCTTCTGTTTATCTTCTCTAACAACCTAACAGCTTGAATAGCACATAAAACTTAGCACTTTAGCTTTCAAATTTCTCTACTAAATCTAAGTGAGCAGCAAGGATACTGACATTCCTAGGGATAATTATGTTGAAGTGCTTGAGAGTAACTTCTTACTAAACTAGTTCTATATGAGTACATATTTTTGTCTTTCTTCTATACAACCTATAGAAGAATTTAAGGAGACAGATAAAGAGTTTTAAACACATTTTCTAGGGGTTATATAGCACAGAGCTTACTGGCCATTTTTGAATATTGATCAGAACTTTGGGAATTCAAAATTTATATTTGATAGTTCACATACCAGTGGTCTTTATCTTCCTAATGCTGCAACCCTTAAAAGAGTTCCTCATGTAGTGACACCCCCCACCATAATATTATTTCATTGCTATTTCATCACTCAAATTTTGCTATTTTCATGAATCTTAAAGTAAATACTATTTTGCAGGATATTTTATATGTGACCCCTTGTGAAAGGGTCAGTCGATTCCTGAAGGTGTCACAACCCACAGGTTGATAACCTCTGCATAAGACACTTAGCCAAATGATGATGGTATTTTTTCTTCTAGGAGTTCACTTGACGCCATTTCTTTGCTGAATGTGGGTGACCTCAGCTTTCACTTCTAAAGAGAAGAACAATGGCTGAAATGCCTGCGTGTTCAAACATACTACTCTATACCGATTTTTTTTAGCTTCTGTGAAAATCATTTCCTGTTGATTTAAGCACTGTTCCAAGGATTCTCATTTCCTCCCTCTTGCCTGTGAGCTCTGTCAGATTGTACTTCAAGTAGTAAAGGATTTAGGAGGGTTAATCTGAGTAAACCCAGAGTTATTGAGCATTGACTGTGGAGACAAATATTAGCCTCTCAGGTTGAAAGCAGAATTACTCTGATAAATCACATTGTCGAATGTCTTAGCAACTATTTGCTTCCTGCACTGTAGTAGACAACAAGGTACTCTCCAAGAGGAAGCACCTCCCAGAAGATATATCTGTTCTGATCTTAAGTAGCTCCTTCCTAAGGGTTACTGAGGGATAATTTCACCAGATGTTGTTTGCCATGAAAGACGAGAGACAGATGGCTATTTAAGAAGCAGAAGCCTACCCTTGAATTCTTGAGATTTTTTTAAACTTTATGCAAAACAATTAAGAATTTATTAATAGGCAGGAGAACACTCACATTCAAATAACTCTAAGAATGCAAAAAACACAACTCAATTAAGTAATGTTTATGCCCCTTCCAGATGGTCACACATATAACATATTAATATAATATAATAATATATAATATAATATAATATAATATAATATAATATATAATATAATATAATATAATATAATAATAAAGTTAGGCCATACGATGGGAAGTGCATACCTTTATTACAGCATACAAACTGAAGAATAGGATAAATGTGAAATACTATGGATCCATTCCTTTCCGAATTCAGTAAATTATTAAATTCCAGATTATGTATTATATATAAACCAAATCCCCAAGTTGTTTTCAAAATGTCTTTTAAAAAATATTTTACATTATGTGAACTTGGGGGTAGGGACTATTCATGTAAAAATATTAACTGCTGAGCCTTCTCTCTAGCCCCCAAATTTGTATTCTTTACCTTTCAATATGATACTGTCATAAAAGCACACACAAGGACTAATGAAGCAAATCAGAAAGCCCAGAGGTAGATTTTTACATCTACAGCCAACTAACTTCTGACAACTATGGTAAGTCTAGGCATTACAGGAAGAACTATTTTCTCAATGAATTGTGGTGGGGAAAATTGGATCTCTACAGAAGGAAGAATGACTCTCATCCTCATTCATCACCATTTACCAATTTAATGTACTGTGCAGATATAGCTCAAATCTGATCTAACTAGAAGAAAATATCTGAAGGTTCTTCAAAACATTAGAACCAGCATGAAAATTTTGGACAAACCCTAAAAACAAGGCAAGATAAGTGGGGTTATAATAGTTATCAGCATAAAAATAAATAAATAAAAGAACTGGCAATGGAGAACAGAAAAACCCCACAAGATGGTAGAAAGTATTTTTTAGGTATGTATCTAAAAAGATATTTCAATACCATAATATAGAACAATAAGATTTAAGTTAAAAGGGCAATATACTTAAATAGTAAGTAATTTCTGAATAGCAAACTTATATATAAAATGTTCAACATCATTAATCATCTGACAAATAAAGAAAATTCACAATTAACTATCACCCCACTATAAACACATATACTTTATAGAGGCTAAAGGAGAGCAAGAAGGGGCACGTGAGAGGGCATGGGTCGAAGAAAAGAAAAGGGGGAATATTATAGTTACAATCTCAACAATCTTTATGTATAATATGTTAAAAATGACAATAGTTGGTAGGGATCCTGGAAAAAGAGAATCTATGCACACTCTGTAGGACTGTTATATAATGGAGTCTTTGTAGAAAATAGAATAGAGGATCTTTAAAAAATTAAAAGTCAATAAGCGTAAGACCCACTTGTCTTCCTATTGAAGTTTTTGTACAAAGGAAACACACTAATACGTCAAAGAGACATTGCATTCCTGTGTTAATAGCAACACCATTCACAACGGCCATGAGATGGAAGAAATCTATGTATCCAGCAACAGAGCAAAGGTTGAAAAGGGAGCCCATGGCACTGCAGTGCTGTGCACTGATAAAAACAAAGGAGATCTTGGTCTCTGTGTCCAGAATGGATGGAACTAGAATTAAGCAAATTCACTGAACTAAGCAAGACACAAGAAGACAGACATGTATAATCCCACTCACACGTGGCACTGAAAAATATTGTTCTTATAAAAGTGAGCATATTAGGGACGGTCAAAGACATTGGGACAAAAGAAGAAGGGGGGGGAAGGTCAGGAGAGATTAATCACCACGTGCCAAATTCTTGATAGATTAGAGTAAGAAGTCCTGGCACTCTGTTGCACAGCATGGATTCTTTCAATAAAAAAATTTGTAGTATACATTTTTTAAAAAACTAGATAATTTTAAGCATTTTTACCTTAAGGAAATAAATCTTTGAGGAGGCAGGTATTATTAAATATTTGGTTCAAATATTAGATATGTATGCATGTGTTAAAGCTTCACATCATATCCCATTGAAATGTATATTTTTAATGTTTTTATGTATCTGTAATTTATTTAAAAAGTTAAAAAAATGAATTTAAAATTTTTAGACTTTTTGCAGTTTTGATATAGTAGTATGCCAAAGAAGCAACATTATAATTTAAGGAAGCATATCGACTATTTCAGGAATAGAACATGTTTATAGTAAGATAATACTAGTAATACTAAATCCTTCTAATAATTAAAAACAGAATATAGCTTGAAGACTCACACAGGTAACATTAGCAACTGTAAAACAACAATGATGAAACAGTAACTTTAGGCTCCAAATCTTCACTAAGACACTTCTAATGATTTTGTGATAAAATAGAGAGAGACACAGATACACACACACACACACACATACACACACAGACATACACACACACACACACACACACACACAGAGAGAGAGAGAGAGAGAGAGAGAGAGAGAGAGAGAGAGAGAGAGAGAGAGAGACCATGGTGACAGTTCCCTTGTATGCATACACTGCACCAAATGTAAAGTAATTCCAGAGATAATGTTGGGCAAACAATGGTTCTGACACCATAGTGAGTAGAATGCAATACTGACTTACACCTTACTATGGGGAGTGATTTAGAGCTGGGCATAGCATCTCATGCCTACAATAACAGAACTCAGTTGGCTCAAGCAAGAAGGTACAAATTTTTGTCTTACCTGACACGTTATATCACATTTTATATATTTAGTCATTATATTTTATATTATTTAGAACAATTTTTAAATTTAAATATATTTTGGCTGTATTTTCTCCTCCCTAATTCTCCTCCTCCCTACCTATGCAATTTTTAAGACTTTTCTTAAAAACAAAGCATCAATATAACAGGAAGTCTTTCCAAAACTAAGAAAACAAAATAAAGCCACATCCCAAAAGAAAAACAACACACCAAACTGTTGTCAAATAAAACCACATAGAATAACTCTATGTTGGTGCACTGCTCCTGACCATGAAGCTAGTCCAGCATTGCTTTATATCCTTAATATCGCTCACTTGGGTAAAACTGGTTTTTTCCTCTCCCAGGAAGTATAAGTGGCAGTTCAGTTGTTAACCTAATAACGCCTCTGCTAGAGGGCAAATACCATAAATACATGAAGAACTCAAGAAAGTAGACATCAAAAAAACCCCTAATAACCAAATTAAAAAAAACTGGAGTATAGATACAAACAGGTTTATTAAGTTGGAAGACTTCATGTAGAAAAATTGAAATAGATCTATACTTACTAACTGCAGAAGCCTAAACTCCAAATAGATCAAAGTCCCCAACATAACACCAGATACATTGAACCTGATAGAAAATAAGTAGGTTTGGATATAATCTTTTTTTTTTCCAAGACAGGGTTTCTCTGTGTAGCCACGTCTGTCCTGGAACACACTCTGTAGACCATGCTAGCCTGGAACTCAAAAATCCACCTGCTTCTGCCTCCCAAGTGCTGGAATTAAAGGTGTGTGCCACCACTGCCCAGCTGGGCTATAATCTTTAATTACTTGGCACTGGAAAAGACTTTCTGAACAGAACACTGTTAGTACAGATACTAAGGTTAGAATTCAATAAATAGTACATCATAAAACTTAAAAGCTTCTGCAAGGCAAAGGACACCATAATTCAGACAAAGTGGTAGCCTACAGAATGGGGAAGGATTTTTACTAACTATATATTCCATAGAGGATTACTATCCAAACTATACAATGGACTTAAAACATGAAATACCAAGAGAACAAATAACCCAATTTAAAAAATGGGGTACAGATCTAAACAGAGTTTGTAAAGGGGGAAGCTCACATAATTGAGATACACTTAAAGAAATGTTTAACAGCCTTAGCCCGCAGGAAATGCAAATTAAAACATTTTAGGACAGATTGGACTACAGAGTAACATTTGGTTCCTGTGTTAGAAAAGGGGGAAAAGAAAAAAAAAAAACGAGCTATCTCATTCATGGAACTGCTTTTCCTGAAATTGATTTTTCCTATGATCTAAGTTACAGTGAGTGCAAACTCATGAGATCTTGGATCTGCTCACTTCTAGAGTCCCAGTCTCAAGAACTGTGTCTAGAACATAGTAGCTATTAATTTACTGCACAAATCTGGGATTTAGTGAATCATATGTTTCATAGAATAACAGTCTCTTCAGGTGACTGAAATTTCATCTTACATCTGTCAGAATGTCAAAGATCAACATAACAAGTGATATCTCAAGCTCCCAAGGATATAGACTAGAAGGAACACTACACATTGCTGCTAGGAGCACAAATTCATACAGTCACTAGAGAAATCAATGCAGTGGTTCTTCAGTAAGAGGGACATTGATCACACTAAAGATCCACCTATATTATTCTTAGGAATATATCCAAAGGATGCTCCATCCTTCCTCAAAGACATTTGGTCAACAGTGTTCATCACTGCTCTCTTCACAACAGCCACAAACCAGAAACAAGTTAGATGTTCCTCAACAGATTAAAGGATAACAGAAATGTGATAATTTACACAATGAATTATTACTCAGCTGTTAATAATTGACATCATGAAAGGTGCAGTAAAATGAATAACACTAAAAAAAATTACTTTGAAAATGGTAATAGATCCAGAAAGACATAAATAGTATGTCTTTTCTTATATGATAATTAGCTGTTTAATCAATAGTATCCAAGCATCAATCCACAGAAAAACAAATGGAAGATATAGAGTAAGGGTCTAGAGGTAACAGAGCTCATTAGGAAAGTGAAATATAGATAAGATACACTTAGGACATTTTAGAACAGATGTGGCTACAAAGTAACATTTGGTTCCAGTGCTAGAAAAGGTAAAAAAGAAATTAAAAAATGAGCTATCTCATTCACGGAACTGCTCTTCCTGAAATTGATTTTTCCCCTGATCTAAGTTACAGTGAGTGCAAACTCAGGAGATAAGATCTTGGCTCTGCTCACCTCTAGACTCTCAGTCTCCAGAACCGTGTCTGGAACACAGTTGCTACTAATTTACTGCACAAATCTGGGACTTAATGAATCATACATTTCATAAAGTAAGTTTCTTCAGGGGACATAGGTAAAATACTTAAACACATTACCATAAAACTTCCATATTCAATGTTCCACTTCAAAATTATAGCTTTGCTTTTTCCATCATATAAATACAGATAGATTTATTTTTCCCAGGCTGAAGAGATCATGCTAGTTATCTGTCTAAAATGTATGTGGAGAACATCCAAGGTGACTTATCAACTTTTGATTCCACAATGATAACTGAAGTCAATATATAATTTAGACTTTGTAGAAGTAGCTGGCTTTATTTTGTGACATTGCATGCAAGACTTGGCATGCCTAATTAGAGAATGGAGAGTAGTTTGGCATTGGTTTTATCTATTTAGTTATGTTTGTTGTTAGTATACAAAGAACATTGTTTAGATACTTTGCTTTTATATTTTTCATTCATGTGTTAATGGAATATGGCTAATAATATTCATCTATGTAACATCATGCCACTTTTGATGTTAATGGTTTTCAGTTGAGAACACTTCAAGAACAAAGACTTAGGTTTTCATAATTTTCATTAGAGGTATTATGAACAAAACAAGACTGTTAAGTTCTTTAGTATTAGCCATCGTTTTTACTCATTTAAGATATGAAGTTAGATAATATTAGTGGAAACAACTCAGTAGAATCACAGATATAAAATCTACACCACATAAAACTTTCTTTATCACCAAAGATCTGATCCTCTCACTCAAGCTTGGATTTTATTGGTTATGCTCAGTAAAATATATCATAATGAAATAAAGAGAAAATGATGTAACAATGGAAGATAGATGCAAGAGAAAGTCAATTGGTTTTAGTAAGTTTCCTAACATAGACCATGAAACAATTGTATGCCTAATTATTGTTGCCTGACTTCCTAACGTCAAATTGGGACAATGTATTTAACAGCAGATCCACAACTAGTATATTGTAGTTGTGAGTTCTGTTTCAACATGATAGTATGAATGTTAATTGGAACAGATGCATGCAAACATGCATATATACACAAAATGCTAAACTCAAAAAGTCATATAAAATGAAATGCTGGCACAAAATTCTAGCCAACGTGGCTCTTTTATTATTATTTTTAATTTTGTGATTAATGTATGTGTAACTCTCTGTGTATATATATATTTGTGTATAGTAGGCATGTGTGTAAGTACGTGTTCATGTATGTGTGTGTGTATATATGTGTGAGTGGAGAGAGACAGAGAGAGAGACACAGACAGAGAAATGGAAGGAAGAGAGAGAGAGAGAGAGAGAGAGAGAGAGAGAGAGAGAGACAGAGACATAGACAGAGACAGAGAGACAGAGAGAGACAGAGAGGGCAACAGAAGCCACTGAACCTGGGCCATTGACTTTGCATGCATGTGGATGTCAGAGCATAACTTACACAATTGGTTCTTGCCTACCAACACAGTTAATTTAAAATAAATTATGTGGTAGTACAGTTCAATACAAAAGAGACTGGAAACATGTCATAATTATACTTTAAAAGCAACATGTTGAAAAATGAAAGGAATAAATTATGTTGTTGTTTGTTGTTCAACAACAGAATTTCTTTGGGATTTAAATTTGTGGGGCTACAGGCTTCAGTCATACCAGTCGAGGGAAATCCATGGGTTTCAAGATGATTTGTGAGGGTAGAGTGCAGCTGCAGTTATGCTTCACAAATAGCTCTTTGGAACATATCATATCGCATAAAATGACATCATAATTTAGATTTATATCATTGAATGACTACTGAAATATTTATTTAGCTTTCAAGGTACTTTTCCTGGTAAAGCACCTGTAGCAATTGTCTTCAAAGTGTCATTCAGGCATCTGTAGGAATCCCAAGAGCATTTCAGAGTCTGTGAGCTTGAAACTATTTTTATAATAATACTAAAACTTTATAGCCTTTTCACTTGTGACATCCCAAGAGTTTGAAGTGGGGTTTTACAGAGGGTGCAGGATGCATAATAATATTGTACAATGTACAATGTCAACATTTGGAATTTTGACATTACTCAGGAGTGAAAAACTGAAGAGCGGTAACTGGATGTGGGTATTAAAAATAGCTGATTCTTTCTTAAAATCCTTATTAAAATAGGACCACACACACATTCAAACAATGGCTTATTTGGCCCCTTTGCTTCTACAAACCATTGAGGACATAAGGGTAGATCATTATATGATAGCTAATATTATTATACATATATAAAATATATAAAACATACATACATGTGTGTATGTATATAAATATGAACACAGAAGAGAGTAGTATGGAACAATAGGCAATATAGAGATCAAGCATATTCTCAATGACATAAATACTCCAGTTGAAGATTTTTATATTTTATTTATCTATTATTTTAATTATGTGTATGAGGGCCCATGTTTGGTATGAGTGCAGGGATATGTATTTGGGTCCTTATATACACACAGCAAGTGCTTCTGCTTACTGAGTCACATGTCTAGTTTCTAACAATTTTTTTTAGTTTGTACATAATTAGTTGATACAATATCTTCACCACTCCTTTTATTTTGCCTGACTCCCACAGAGATGTTTGAAATAATGGAAGTGGCAGACACCCTCCATCAACAACACTGAATCAAATGTGGTGCGTGGGTTTTTGTTTGTTTGTTTGATTGATTGATTGATATTGATTGATTGATTGATTGATTGATTTCTCCCCATATAAAGGCAACAGCATACAGATTGGTAGTTTCAAAGAGTTAATGGATTGAGATATAGAGTAACATTTCTTGAATTGTAGAAAATGCAGACACTATGCAAAATATCTTAAGTGTTACTTAAGTAACATGTTTAATATGAGTTTATCATGCTTATACAAGACATATGTCTCTTGAATAATTTTAGTTATTTTTGAAAAGAAAAAAGTCATTTAATATTAAGCCAAGTACATAGTATAACATCCTAGATTGATAGAACAGTTTTGGTTACAAACACAAACAAAAAACTTGTTTTTATATATAGTCATTTTGCAATAAGAACCTTTTATCTCATTCAAGTATATTCCCTCAATTAATTTGCTTGAATATTTTTTTGTTAATGCGGCTTGACACATTCTCTCTTGAAATTTCAAAAAGAGGAGCTCTCGTATTTTTACTTAAACTAAATCTCCAGTCAGTACACATTTTCCACAGAGCTTCCTAGAACGGCAACTCAGCTGTTTTGGTGTGTTTACAAAAAAACTAGCAGTCTAATAACTTTATAATCATACTCATCTTAAGAATAAACCATAAAATTACTGTACTAAACAAAACTTGTTATTGGAGATTAAGTCGATGACTTCAAAATTACTGTAGACATGCAGATGCTTCTCTAAAGGAAGCAGGGACCCCCATGGGTATTTGAGAGAGCTCCAAAGGAACACAAGGATGAATGCTGAACTGCTTTGAGCAACTGTGTGCAGGATGGGAATGGATCCATTTGGCTGGTGTAGTTAGCAAGAGTCTTCTGACACTGAAATTTCAAAACAAATCCCCTTGCATTGCTATTCAGAAATGACCCATAAGAATGCTGACAGGAGCAGGATATAGCTGTCACCTGGGAGGCTCCGCAAGAACATGACAAATACAGAGGGGGACACTCTCAGCCAACCATTGAACTGAGCACAGGGAGGGGCTAGAGAAAGAACCCAAGGAGCTGAAGGGCTTTGCAGTGCCATAGGAGGAACAACAATATAAACCTCCTAGTACCCCCAGAGCTCCCAGGGACTAAATCACCAACCAAAGAGCACACATGGAGGGACCCATGGCTCCAACTGCATATGCAGCAGAGGAGGACCTTGTTGGACATCAAAGGGAGGAGAGGCCCTTGGTCCTGAGAAGGCTAGATGCCCCAGAATAGGGGAATGCCAGGACAGGGAAGTGGGAGTGGGCAGATTGGTGAGCAAGGGTAGGGGGATGGATTAGGGGATTTTCAGGGGAAAACAAGGAAAGCAGACATTTGAAATGTAAATAAAGAATATATCTAATTAAAAATATATATTGACACAGCGATTCCTTCCTTCTTCACCCTTTCTTTCTTTAAAAAGACAAGTGTTAAGACTTTGTTAGTCTTAACACTTGTCTTTTTAAAGAAAGTGTTAGTCTTAACCCTCAGGTGTCTCTAGTCCTAACAAAGTCACAACCAGTATAATGAAGGAATGCAGATTATCATGTTTGCCTGATCCTCTCAGCTTCCCACTATATCAGCCTTTCTGTAGAGTATTCTAGGATTAAGAAAAGAACTTGGATCAAAGACGCTCAAATTTACTATGTGTCATTATATATGGCAGAAAAATTAGAGCCCGACTCAAGACCTAGCTTAAATTGTAAATAAGTTCAAATGCACATCTCCTATTATTAAACCTTGAAGTATTCTTCTGAATATGACAGTTGTTAAAGGAACAATACAAGCAGTGAGTCTTTCTAGACTGTTAGAAGTTTATAGAGTTGTGGGACCTTATAAAAGTCACCTTCAGAGGCCTACGTGGTAGTGAGGATAATAAAGTCATTCCTTGGGATGATAAGTAAATATTATCCTTCACTACTTATGTTTTCTCCTGGGGTGAGAATGTGGTCAGAAGTTTGATGCCGTGTTTGTACAACCTGTATTGGGTGATGTTTGTAGAGAGCACAGAAGTATCTAGAGAGATTGGGGGATAGTAACCTTAAATATTTAAAAATAACACAGTATTAAAAAAAAACTTGAGAATTTATCAAACCTGCCTGTTAAAGACAGCTCAATCAAAAACAGTGAGTAAAATGTCAACAGTTTAAACATGTGGAAACCTTGCTGTGCTGAGTAGAGGTTTATTAGACCAGATATGTTATTTCTCGACTATAATAGTTATTTGGCTTTTAAATGTAACCTATCCATTTCTCAGAAAGTAAGTGATAGTTATTGAGAGATGTCTCCATGTATGGAAATGTAATTGACACGTGATTTTATGCTATCATTTCACCTTGATTATACACTCACACATTTATAGTATGGAAATTGTAGTAATAACGTAAATCCCTTTACTCACTCTGGTGGTGTAAGCAGCTTCTGGGTCATCTTCAAGCACCCGAGAGAGTCCAAAGTCAGAAACTTTACACACCAAGTTACTGTTGATCAAGATGTTCCGGGCAGCAAGGTCGCGGTGGACATAGCCCATGTCTGAGAGGTACTTCATACCTGATGCTATCCCGCGGAGCATCCCCACAAGCTGGATGACTGTGAACTGGGCATCGTGTTTCTGAAATGCATTAGAAATATACACTAAGCTACGTTTCTTCTGCTTTACAATTTCAATGGCCAAGATTTTTCAGTATTGACTCTACACATTTTAACTAAAAGCATCTAAGACTGCCATTAGCTACAAACAAATGAATGCAGGGTGTACTGGCTGGTTTTCTGTGTCAACTTGACCCAGGCTGGAGTTATCACAGAGAAATGAGCTTCAGTTGGGGAAGTGCCTCATGAGCTCCAGCTGTAAGGCATTTTCTCAATTAGTGATCAAGCGGGGAGGGCCCCTTGTGGGTGGTGCCATCCCTGGGTTGGTAGTCTTGGGTTGTATAAGAAGCAAGCTGAGCAAAACAGGGGAAACAAGCCAGTAAGAAACATCCCTCCATGGCCTCTGCATCAGCTCCTGCTTCCTGACCTGCTTGAGTTCCAGTCCTGATCTCTTTTGGTGATAAACAGCAATTTGGAACTGTAATTCCTCCCCAATTTGCTTCTTGGTTACGATGTTTGTGCAGAAATATAAATCCTGACTAAGACACATAGGTAATGCAAACTTGATAGTGGTTGCATTACCCAGTACTCTACCATAAAATCAGAATTCAGTTCAAAAGTAGGACTGTCTTGATCTTTATATGATACTCAAGCTCCCTCTCAAAAACTAATATTAGGAAAAATATTAAATAGTATGGCTTTACCAAGATGATAGTTATTCAATTTAAATTTTACACTTTTCTCTTGGTTAAAATTTTAACAATCATCCTAAACAATTAATTATGAAAAAATGCGTTTGCCTAATTTTTATGTTATGGCCTGTCTCTGAATTATAGCTAATCAAAGAAAATATGATGAAAGACAAATTCGTAGATTCCTGGACTGAAAACCTCCTAAATATTTCTATTTAAATAGTAATATATAGTTTATAAGGTATAGATAATGCATAATTATATCATATTTAAACCATTAAATTCAGAACACACTTTGAAATAAATAAATAAAATTGTCTCTAACAATATATATGGCTTATTAATATGAAAATAATTATTTCTCCTTAGAAAACTTAGAAATGTCAGTCATTCTATGCATTTTATCTGTCTGTCCATTGGTCCATCTTTCATTTACATCAATTTGTAAAATACTAAAAAGACCTGGGGGAGAAGGTAAAAATACCATATGTTATGTCCTGAAATCACAAATGGTTATTTGAATGTTTTGAAGATTTTGAATTTCTTTAACATATTTTTTAAGTAAATTCAACTATAACATTTTAAATAAACCTAAAATATAAACATTAAAATTGTAAATATTATTACCAAAATTAGATCTCTCAGTTGAGAGTAGGTATACTTTACCATTTGATCAAGCTCCTGATATCTGAGTAGATCTCAGATTATCTGAGATCCAACTGGGTTAATTAACAAGAAGGGCAAAGGACTACTTCTGCCTTATATCAATTTCATTTTTATGTGGCTTTATTTTAGGGTGAATTTTCAATATTTAAATTCATTTTAAAGTTGTGATTTGGGGCAATACAAAAGACTTACCGCTTTTTATAAAAAGTGTTTGAACACAAACCACTCACATTTGGAGGTAAATGATAAAGATAAATTTTTACAATTTTCCCTTCACTAAGTGATCCTAGTCTATTTCACTTTTACTTGAAAATTGTCACCAAATACTTAGTACAATATTAGAACACATATAATATTTTCCATGACTCACTTGTCAATATGTATGTTTATAAGAAATAGATAATACATAATTATATCATATAGACACATAAATATTATAAATCTGATAATTTACTCACACGTAAGAAACTGTCCAAGGAACCGTTCTCCATGTATTCTGTAACAATCATCACGGGCTTACCTGGACATATAATAAATGATAGCTATATATTTATCAGTACTCTTAACTGGTATCAACTAAAGAATATACCTATGTTATAAACATTGACATATCTAATACACATAGGAAACTTTTATGTTCTCTAAATTCTACAATATTGTGATAAAAAATTATTTTCAAAATAAAATGCAAAAAATACTGAAGGCTAGGCTCCAAAACAAAAGTTCCATAACCTATTTCATCTAAATTAAATTATTTAACACGGTGTTTCCCAGCCGTAAGATATCCAAGTGTGCCACTTTATTCCTTCGCTTCTACGGTATTACTGAGAATAAAACATTTTGCCTTCACCCTTATTGTTTTAGTTTCATTTCTGTTACTGTGATAAAATACTATAACAAAATCAGGTCAAAAATATGATGTTTGCTCGCAATTTCACACCATAGTCTATTACTTTGGGGGATTTAAAGGCAGCAAGAATTGAAGCAGTGAGTTATTTTCACAGTTAAGAGCTGAGAGTTTGCATCAGTGGGAGTGTCAGGCCTTGGAGCCTCCCTTTGAGCTAGGACCCTAGCATGGGTGCCATCTGAGAGGCAGGTCCACAAGCAGCTGAAAGAATCAGATGCAGATGCTTACACCCAACCAATAGACAGAAGCCTGGGACCCCTGTCGTTGAACTAGGGAAAGGCTGGAAGAAGCTGAGGAGGAGGGCAACTCCATGGGTAGACCAGCAGTCTCAACTTATCTGGCCCCTTGAAATCTCTCAGACACTGAGTTACCAACCAGGAAGCACACACCAGTTGATATTAGGCCCCCAACACATATACAGCAGAGGACTGCTGGGTCTAGCCTCAGTGAAAGAAGAAGCACCTAACTCTTAAGAGACTTGAGGCTCTTAGGAGTGGGGAGGTTTGGTGGGGTAGGGAGACAGGACGGGATGAGGAACAGACAGAGGATGGACCAGGAAAGGGAGAATAACTGGCCTGTAAAAAAATATTAAAGAATAAAAAAACATTAAAAAAAAAAAAGAGAGAGCTGCGAGATAGTGGATCCATGTGTATCAGGACTCAGCTCACTGTCTTGGGACATGGACATGGACCTAGGGAATGATCCCATGTACTTCAGTCTGAGTCTGCCACATCTGGAAGCACAATCTCGAACAGACAGGATCTTAGTTCAGGCCATCAAGACAATTATTCTTTAAGACCCTCTTCATAGGTGATTTTTGACTATGGCAAATTGACAACTAAAACCGATCAATCACCGCACTGAGAATGCTCGGGATCTAACCTCAGTTATCTTCTCTGCAGTACTCATGGAGCTGGGCTGGGGGATGTGGGCCAGACCCTTAAGATTCTCCCTAGTTTCCTTGCCTTCAGTTTTTAGTGACAATCTGCCTATAGTTACATTTTCATATGGCAAAATATTTCATCTACTAGTTTATGATTCTTTTGTAAATCTAGAGGACTCTCAGTTCTGACCCAGGTTAAGTCAGAACTGAGAGTTCTTGAGAGTCCTTGAGCAGAGGACAGGCTCTGGTCAAAGAATCACATCCAACTAATTGCATGACACAGTAATAAGTTCACATCTAAGTATGTTCTCTGAATGGAGATGAGTTCATTGAGTTGTTTTGTTTTTGTGTTCTTAATTCTTCTTTCTCCCTAGTCTTTATATATATTATTTTCCTTCATATATATTAATTTGAATTATTTTAATAGTTATGAGACAGGTTTTATTTTTTCCTTCCTTATGGTATTAGCTATCTTTTGTTTTTCAAGCAAGCTATCATGTAGCCTAGATGCATCTTGAACTCACTATGCAGAACAGCCTGGCAGTGAACTTCTGAGCCTAGCCTTTCTTCCGTCTGGTGAATGTTCCTCATATACACATCTGCCCTACCCTTTCTGTCCAGGGCTAGGGATCAGACACTGGGACTTAAGCGTGCTGGCAAGCACTCTTCTAATTAAAGCTATACTCTCAGTTTGCCTTTTATGTTACTACTAATTATCCTCTTTTCTTTACTTAATTTCCTTACACTTTCCTTTTATAGGTGTAAATCAACACCATATACAGTACAATGCAAATTATTCTTTCATCAATTATAATTTTGATATATCTTAATAATTAAATTAAATACCCCCATATTTAAATTACATGAAATTTAAATAATTTTGAATCAAATTGAAAATTAATTTTAAATCAAATAACCTTACAGATGTTACTATCAACTGATACATTGGCCAATTTTCATTAAGGCATGGATTTATTTATATTCTTTTTGTGACAGGTCAGTGTATCCTTTAATTTAACTATCTATCTTGATTTTTTCCAAATCTTGGCTAAACCTTAATTTGACAAGTTTCAAGATGAAATGCAAGCTTAATTGTGGCTTAGAAACATTGTATTCTAAGAAACTTTACCTCCAGCCCTGTCTTTTACTAAAGAACAGGAATGATTTTAGGAATGAATGAATGAAAAATAAGCCTGCTTATTCTAAGTCTGTATAGATCATAATCAGGGTCTGTGCTCCTTCCTAATATAATTCTGGGGAGAATAATATGCTACTAAACTTGAGTGCATGCTTCAAAAGTAGTTGAAGAAACGCTGGTTTGCTTAGCTGGTTGTTGCTTTTATATACCACACAGCTCTCTGCTTATCATGGGATTCCTCTGACTCCAGTCTTATGGCCATTTCATTTCTCATTAGCATGTCTTGTAAAATGTTTGGCAAAGGAAATAAAAGTAGCTAAGAAGTCAAACCAGTCAATTAAGCCATAGTCCATGACCATCCAGAAATGAGATCAGGCTGCCTTTAGCTCTTCTAATTTAGGTATTTGTAAACACTTCAGTTAAGATAGGCAAGTCTGCAAATGTGCTTTGCATTAAGTTCAAAGATCCAGCAACCTAAATGTATCGACAAAAAGCAAACAGAATCACTTGGAAAGCAATATCCTAACTTACAGGCCCTTTATGATCTTGATAAATATGGTTAAAAAACAAAGATTCTGGAGTAGAGGAGGGACTTTGCTGCAGCACACATTAAAGGTAGTGGGGAGTGGTTGACAAAACACCAGCTCATCTGCATATTATGCAATGTGCTGGTACTAAAGTGTGCACGACCTATCTTGTGTACTTTGATTAGCACATGACATAATATGCTTTCTTAAAATGGAGCCTGTAGTGACTTATTGTCACTAGAGATTCCCAACATACATCTCATGATATGTAATAAACCACAGTGAAAATTCTAGCCTATGACTGGCTGAAAAATATTCACAGAAAATCATTGAGGCAAATTTCACAGTACAGTTTCACTTCAACTCCTGAATATATTGATTTTAAAAAGAAAACAGAAAGGCCTCTTGCAGTAATGTAGTAAAGAAACAAGCCAGTCTGTTATAAGATGTTCATTTCCACAATTACCTGCAGTAGCTCAGAGATATTAGAAGTCACTTAATCACTGCCCAATGACAACATCTAAGATGTCTTTAAATTTCTCTAATCTTAGTTTTGGGATTAAAATAGTTACATCCAAATTTAAAAATATTCATCACATTGGAGGAAAACCTATCTGCTCCCAAACAATACTAATTATTTCTAACATAGTAAATTGCTATTCTAGTCTTGGATTCCCTGTTAACTTGTCTGTTTGTTTTGAGACAAAGCCTGGCTAAGTGTCCCCAGCTAGCCTGGCACTTGCTGTATTGCCCAGGCTGGCCTTAAAATCATGGTCTTCTTCTTGTGTCAGCTTTTTGTACAATTGGTTAATGCTGTGTGATATGTATCTCCTTAAGCACACTTTTATATATGGGTGTGATATAAAGTATAAACCATTGCCAATAGTAGAAGAAAAGAAGAACAGACAAGAGAATATTATAAGAAAAGAAAGATTTGTATTTTCTCACTAGACTATTATAAAGAATGAAGGTATATTTCCTGATTCTATTTTGACAGAAGCACTTTTGGGGGGTTGAAATAACCTCAGAAATATCCACAAATGTATGTGCTAATGAAAGGAGAGGTTAAGTCCATTTGAGTGAAATTATAACTCCACAGACAAGCAGCAAGCCTGTGGCAGTTATGGAGGTCACATATATGATTGGAGTTTGACTAAGTTGGACCCTGAATTTTGTATATTTGGTCTTAAAGTCTAGTTCCAAGCATTCTTCAATGACAATTGCCACCTTGATGTTAAATCTTTCCATCCTGCTGCTATGAAAGTATACAGGTTTTCCTGAAAAATAGTATGTGTAGTAAATGTGTACACTTTTACATGTGTGCACATATGCTCAAATTCTCAAAGAGGCAAGGCCAGTCAACAATTTTCAGTCTGTTCTTTTATTGCTCTCTGCCTAGGCTGTTTGAGATGATCTTTTCACTGACCCCAAAACTCACTAATTACACTAGAATAAAGTATCGGCCAACCTTGGGGATCCACCTGTCTCTACTATACCTCCCCTTTACCACAAGGACTGAGGGAACAGTTGTGCACACTGCGCTTGCCCGTGTTTACACGGGTGCTCAGGATCCAAATCTAGGTTGTCATTTTTGTGCACAAACCCTTTACCTACTAAGCCATGTCTCCAGCCCATTAAATGTATATGCTTTCTATGTGTGATATGTTAAATAATCTTAAAATTTAAAGTTGTTTATTTCTGAAGATATTAATACCCTTTTAAACAATGTTGTAAATATTTCAAATGATTAATATATATACATACACATGTACATGCACATACCCATACACATACATTTCTTTTGAATATAAAGTTGCTTTCATGATCCACACCTTTAATTCCAGCATTTGGGAGACAGAGGCCCGTGAATCTCTGTGACTTTGGTATACAAAGTGAGTTCCAAGACACCCAGGACCACACAAAAGAGCCCTGTCTCAAAAAATCAACCAACCACTCTAACACACAAATTAATTTTCTATTGGAATTAAATGTTCTTGGAAATGCAGATCACAGGTACTAGACATTCCTGCTCTAACAAATTGTATATGTTCAAATATTCTCAGTTTATTAATAATTGAAAATTTCGTACAATGTATTTTTGTCACATTAACCCATTCCCCCTCCACACTATGCTAACTTTGTGTCTTCCTTCTATTTTTAAATCATCAACATGTGATTTTTAAATTACATGTTGTTGGTTGTGTAGTCCTCCATTGGTACATGGCTGACCATGCCATCAACAAGAATAATTCTCCCTTTCCCAGAAGCTATCCTTTCTGAATAGCTCCTTAGGTATGGTGAGACTTGACGTCATGTCCCTTCTCCATGATGGGATTTTTTCCTTGTCTGACCTTTTGCAGATTGTGTACATGCTGCCATACTGCTGCGAGCTCACTTGTGCTGTTACCCTGTGTGTCATGACAGCATGGTCTCCACATAACCACCAACCCCTCTGGCTCTTCTAGTCTTGAGGCCACTCTTCCACAAAGGTCTAGAGAAAAGGTGTGACACAGTTGACCCGCTTGTGGCCAAGCTTTCCACAGTCTCAGTCTTTATAAATGACAAGTTCTGCATCACTGGGTTCATCATCATCTACATAAATTAAATTTAGTCTTTCTATATTTAATCTTTCAAAATGCCCGGAAACCATGCTATATACATAAACTAGAAAAATGTGCAGCACCAATTCCGTGGTAATTCCAACTGAGCCATGCAAGAGACATTAGTGAACAGTTAGAAATGAAATAACCCCAAATCCTTTAAACATGTAAAACATCATTCCCTTCTTGGTTACCTTTAAATATACTGACAAAGACCTTCTTGGTTGTGTTACATGGCATACTGGTTTATGAGTCTTGACTCAATTGACCGTTTACAATTGTGACCATGTCACATTTTTGCTTACATCATCAATATCTCCCCCTTCCCATACATAACTGGTGAAATAAACTCCATGGACATACTCCCTACTGAGAAAGTCCTAGGAAATATAGTACTAGAGGAAGCACAGATGAGACTTTTAGAGACAAGAAGCGAGTGAAGCAATGAAGATTCGTATTGTCACTTAAGTATGACATCGTCTAACCATGATTTTTCATCTCCTCATATGTGAGTGAATAAAAAATATCTAAGCTTTATGTGCAACATAAACATTCAAAGGGACACATAAGAAATTCCTTAACGCATCATCCACAGTATCACTAATTATGCAAGTTTTCATATTAAATATGCAGTAAATCTTTTTGATGCTGCAATTTTCTTTCCATTTCTAGAAAACAATTCAAGTGTAAAATATACCAGAACACTTAAAAAAAAAAAAAAACTGCTACTAGGTAAAGTTTTTGCCGATGGTAATTACTGTTGGAGCCTGTACATCAGCTAACTAATGGTGTGATGGCAGAAATATCAAACATTCGCTGAGGCTGAGTTGCATCCTTTTGAACTTCAGTAAAATTGATAACACATGTTGGTACCTAGCTCTGCTCAGAGAGCGCCGCAGCTTTCTGCTACTTTGAAGATCAGAGGCTCTCTCACCTTCTCCTGTTCAAGGCCGGCGTGCTCAGCGAGCGCCCTGCCATTAACATTGTTTATGGCTCAACTCAAATAAATGAAAAAGTAATGATTATATAATGATCCTACCGAAAGAGAGATCCGAAAATAGCCTATGACACAGGTTGTGCAATTCCTGCACACAATTAATAGCAATAATCAAAAGAATGGCTTTTAAGCAAAAGAAATAATAACTAGAAATTATTTTCCAGATTTTTCATTTGGTGACTCGCTGTCTTGTGCTTAGTTAGAAGCATGACATACCAGACTTTTATATACACTAGTCTTGTATATGGTATAGGATATTTAAAATGTCTGAAAATATCAAAATTCTGATAATTCTTTGTTTCCCATGAAGAAGCACCTGTAACAGGTTAATGCACAAGAGGTCTCTAGCTGAGTAAAGTTGGTTCAGAACTTCAGTTTCGATCCACTGAATTCCTAATTAAAACAAGAAGGGGATCATATTTCTTTTGTAAATAGCATTTCAGGCATAAAAATCAAGTTTGACTTCATGTTGCTTGTGTGAGCACATGCGTCTCTGGACTTTGTAGATAGATTGATTTATAAGCCAAGGAGGTTTTAGAAAACACATCCTCAGGGAAACAGCCACGTTTTAGAGGAAGATTAACTTTAGTTTGTATTACATGAAGCATATTAAGATGATACTAAAAAGCATTTGCATTTCCCTCTGCCACTGTTGCGTGCCAGACTTAGAGCCTTTAAACATGACACTGAGGCACTCAAAATCAAATTCAATGCAGAGTACTCTACATACTTACAGTGTATGTGGCTGTATTAGTAGAATGGGCTTGGAAGCAACTAATGCTCTTATTGGACCAGGGAGATATAGTGCATTTAAAATTTCTACTCCAAGAGGGTAGTTGTGATTGACATTAGGATGTCCTGGATTCAGACTCAACCAAGACGCTCCACACATCCTATCTACCATTTATTATCTGCAGTTTATTAACAGCCTTAGGTCTTAATATTTTTCTGCATTTTTTTGTCTTGGGGATTATTTTGGATCTTTTGTTATTCTTCTTTTTTCATTGCTTATTGTAATTCATTTTGTTTTTAGATGCAAAGAACATTTACTGCAGTATTTGCTGTTTTACATGGATTTAAATGCAATAAATACGTTCTACAGCAGAGCAAACAGGATGCTTTTACTAACTCGTTGACATTGGAGTAAAAGGAAACAACAAAACATCTGGAGGGTGAAGTCCTAGAACCCATTGCAGAGCATTAGTTCAAACCCAGCATTTTTTTTTTGGTGGTTAATTTTACCCACTCTTTCTTAAATGTTTATGCTGCAAAAATGAGTGAATATTTGATCCTGCCTAACATGTAATTATTTTCTCCATCCCTCTCTGATTGAAACAACTGGTTATGTAAGTGAACCTCTGTGAAAAACACACTCAATTAAGTGTCACTGAAAGGCCTTTACCAGCAATTAATGTCCCTCTTCTCTATGTGACTTCCTTTGTTTTATTTTCCACCCCTTCGTTCTTCTCTTTGTTTTGTGCACTTACACTGCTATGTATGTTTATGTATGTATGTATGTATGTATGTATGCATATCTATGTATGTATGTATGCATGCATATCTATGTATGTATTGTGCATATGTATGTATGCATGCATATCTATGTATGTATGCATATCTATGTATGTATGCGTGTATGTATGTATATCTATGTATGAATGTATGCATATCTATGTATCTATGTATGTATGTATGCATATGTATACATACATGTATGTATATCTATGTATGTATGTATGCATATGTATGTATGCATATGTATGTATGCATGCATTATATCTATGTATGTATATATGTATGCATATGTATGTATGTATGTATGTATGTATGTATGTTTATTCACTTTACATCCTGCTCACTGTCCTTAACTCCTAGATCACATCACTTTCCTGCCTGGAATCATTCCTGTATACCTCTTCTCACTCTCAAATTTGTTGCCTCATTTTTCATTGAAGTTTTTATATGCATATATATGCATACATAATATATAATCCAAAAATGTATATGCATATATATATACATGTAAATCACTTTGCTCAGTTCATGTTTGATTCCTAACACAGTGGAAAATTAAATATTTATTTGGGCCAGGGGCTAGCCCTAGCTATATCCCTGCAATCGCTAAGGAATATTATCTTGTTTTGGGTATTCCATTTTATTTTTCATTTATGTGTTTAGTTTTGAGTGTAGTGAATGGAACATGCATGCTGGAGTCAGTGGGGGACACGGTGCGTCCTCTGTTGCTCTCTGTCTCATTCCCAGGAGACAGGGTTACTCATTAAGCCTTGTCCTAGGACTCCATGCCCAACAAGCACAGTTACCCTGCTGCCTGCTTCCTTTTCAGCCCTTCTTTCAGCAAGTGCCTCTAAGCACTGAATAGGCAGCCCAGCCCCTTGTTTTAGGGTTTAACGTTAACACATTAATGGAAAAAGGATTAGAAACTTGAAAGGCTGTTTGCTATGATCAAGTTTTTAGGAAAGATTTTCAAAAATCAAAAAAATAGCTTATTAAGTTGAGTATGCAAGTATAACATGGAAAGCTGGGATGGTGAGCTGGCTCAGCAGGCAAAGGTACTTACTACCAAGTTGGGTGATATGAGTTAGGTGTGCAGGATCTATCTACATGGTAGATTTAACTTCTTTGGTGTGTCTGACCTTTACACATGCAAAGTGAAATGATATACAAATGTCCTAATACACACACACACACACACAATCCATGCCACAAGAAGGAAATTGAAATGTGGAAATCTGTTTTTGTCCATATTAGGGAATAGAATTTAAATAGACAACGGTTAAGTTATATTTCTCAATATCTGCAGTGGCTTCTAGACAAGAACCTTATGTTGTGTGACTGCTCATGAAAATGAAAAAGAGAAGTGTACCGGGAGTTCAAATGTACCGGGAGGTAATGATAATGTAAAAAATACCACAGTAAAAGTCAAAAGCAGCAGGCCCATCATGAGGTAGAATGCGACATGGTAAATGTAAAATCTGAGAATAAGATAAAGAACTGCCTAAGTGCAAACGGATTGACCTCCCCAGTTGGATTCCAGATCCACACAGCAACCTCTTGATCAAGATGTCATGATGGAAATTAAATATCTAAATAACACCGAGAATCCAGTGAAACGTGATCCGTCTAAAACAGTATGTTCTTCCCCTAAAGGGACAGTAGAATCACTTACTTTTATAATCTCCACCTTACTATCAATGTTTTCAGTAATTATTAAAACAAAAATATGTTTCATCAGCAATTATTTCAGTATGATTACGAATATCACCTGAAAGTTACAAACACAGAGGCAAGAAATAAACACGTTTATGTTGTCGATATTGCAATTTTGAAGTTATTGTTCTTATTGTTGACTTGTTAAGTTTTTAATTCTATTTATTTCACATCAAAACTCAAAAGGAAAATCAACGTATTTCTTAAGTAGGCCATGCTCTTGTGTAGAAGGAAATACCTTTCTGTAATGTTACAGAAAATATCATTGCAAAATCTAACCAGTAAAGCTTGATGGTAACCATAGAGTATGGAAATGTGGAGCCAATGAATTATCCCCGGAAAGATGCCAAATTTTCTGCCATATGTTGCCCTTCACTGGATAGAGTCTGTTGGCAATTTCACTTATTCTTCAGTCTGTGATCCAAAATCTTGAGAAAAAAAAATCCACAATCCATTCTCAAGAGGTTTACATGGGGACTGGAGCCAAGAATCACTGAACTACCTCACAGGTTCTTTTTATGCTGGCTGAAGAAACCATCATGGATATAAATCCAGAGTGCTGCCAAGTCCTTGAGCCATAGGCTGCCCTGTGCAGCTAGGAAGGCGCTGGGAGCCTAGGTCAGCACTACCTGAAATTCACTGAGGAGCATGAGAAGCCATGGGTCTCCTGCGAGTCCCAATCTTACATCTTAGAAGCATCCTCAAGATTCCTATAATTTTCCTAAAGGCAGGAGGAGAGCATGGGGTCAAAGATCTGAGAGTTTGAATAGAGCTGATGAGTAATACAAAAAAAAAAAGGCAGATAGCTGGGAGTTCCTGTCAAAAATCCAGCCATTACTTCTCCTGCTACTCTGAGAACAAGATTATTCTTCACAATTCTCTTCAAGGCAATCTTATAATCCATGGACTAGTGTCAGAAGTCAGAGTTCTGTATGTAATAGAACAGCACTGGCATTTAACTGATTGCCCAAAAAAATATGGTCATCCTTAACAGAATTTTAGTTAGAACCAAGCAACTTGCGACATCAAAAGGCTTCAACAACTCTAAATTTATGAAATATCCACTCAGCATAAGCCAAAGCTGGCCTTGTGATTTTACTTACTTTTAGTGACAACTCCTTCCAGTCGGATGATGTTGGGGTGGTCAAACTGTCCCATGATGCTCGCTTCTCCGAGAAAGTCTCTCCTCTGTTTCTCTGTGTATCCCACTTTCAGGGTCTTGATGGCCACTGAGATCTCTTTTTTTGAAGGAAGTTTTAAGCGGCCACTGCAAACTTCTCCAAATTCACCTGTTACAATATAATAAAAAAACAATAAAATATTAAAAATTAATGAGAGTGATTGGACAGCTCAGTGGGTAAAGCATGCAGTCCTGAGTTAGCAAGCCAGGCACTCAGTCCAGGTATGGTGGTACATTTTTGCAACCTCAGAGTTGGGTAGGAGCAGAGAGAGGCAGATGCCCCGGGCCTGTAGGTCACCCAGTCTAGCCACAGTTACAAGATCAGGTTCAGGGAGCAAACATAACTCAGCAATCACAAAAAAAAAAAAAAATCAAATCTAGATCAATAGAGGAAAACATTGAGGGTCAACCTCTGCTTTCAATGCGTACAGGCATATGCAATTGAAGCATATCACACACACACACACACACACACACACACACACACAAGCACACACACCAAAATAATTCAAAACAGAGTAACTGCTTCTTTTAAATAATTCCATTAAAATCTATATGTTTGGACTTCTAAGGTATATTCTGTAAGCTTAAAAATTTAGGGAAGATGGCCATAGAAATTGCCTAAGAAATGTCAGGATATTTGTGGACCTTGCCAGAAGCTCCGCGTGGCTTAAATCAGCACACCATGAAACTGCAAGTGGATAATTGCGAGAAGCATCTTGTAGAGGTTGCAGTCCTTATTCTAATAGCTAACGTTGTTTCAGGGTTATCAACGGGCCACCACAGATATCAAGATTGAACCCTGGATTAATGTCAGATGTTTAAAACTATTCTGTTTTTACTGTGAGAGCCAAATTGGCTATAGACTTAGGCTCACTGAAAATGAGAGGATAGGCATCTGCTATCAATTCATTTTATTGGAGTATTGGTTTGTTGTTTTATTGACACACCAGCTATAAAGTTCTCTATGCTTCTGGGAGGAGAACAATGATATGTATATAACAATATCAAGTGAAGCATAACCAGTTTTACCTAAAACTCACCGTAGAAGTATTTTCCTTAGACTCAATGCCCTCAACAGAGCTGCTTTAATGTGAAAATGATCTGAAAATTGTTGAACATGAAATATTGCTGAATCTTGAAGATTCCAATTTAGTTGATATAAAATTTCCTTGTACCATTAGGACCCTACCAGGTTACTGATAAGATTTACCTATTGCTATTCCAGAATATGCTGGGTTCCCTCCCACATAGCATATAAGCCCTTGACATATAGTTCTCTGATTCTGTTTTAGTTATAATTGCTACACAATGGGCCACCCACAGAATGTCTTATCCCATTATTGTAAAGACAATTGGTTCTGAGTTGTACCACATTTAAACATTAATCTTGTAACTAGAGAGAGGCTATTTTTGAAGTGTTTTTCAATTAAATATTTTTGATTAACAAAGCATTGCTGGGTGTCTTCTAAATATGGTTCCCAATGTTTCAGCTAGAGAGGCATGAGACGATCTGCTTATTTATTTATTTATTTATTTATTTATTTAACCCCTCCTTTGTAAAGTAAACGTTTTGACCTCTAAAACCAGAAGAGTATCGTATTTATTCCCTACTGCATCACGACAAATATTTTGCCTTCTCTTTAGGAAGTTTTAACCTCCACTGACTTTACCTTATTATGTGTATCCAGTCTCCATCGCTTGCAAAGCAAATTATGCTATACCTTGACAAAGCCACTTGCATTCCAAAATAACAGCTACAACTCTCTTTTGCCTGTTTCTCAAGTAATGAGAGGGATGCCGAGTTCATGAAATACCAAAAGACCTCAGAGTGAACAAGGAGGAATAATCCTTGTTCCTGAGCACTCGTTATACCTATAGGTTCTCTTGGGCTGGAGGAACAAGGGAACAATATTGGAGAAATCAACTGATTTCCTAAACTCAAGTTAGAAGATGTCACTACAGACACAGGGATAATAAGGAAAAAGAAATGACACCATAACTTACAATGTAAAACATGAAAAAGGTTTAATTTGCTTTCATGGGGTTATCAGAACATTTCCAGGTAGTTTTAGTGCCATTTGTGTCAAAACCTATGAGGAGAGTATTAAATTGATGCATTCTACATTATTTAAAACACACACTTAAATGGTCACATGACATCTCTGTCAAATGTGTCCGCCTTTTATTTCTGATTGTTGGTTCTCTGAAAGGCATTTTTCAACTAAAAAATCAAGATTTACAACAACCAGTTTTGTTTATAGTGAGACTCACTTTTATCCTGCTTTCCTCATTCATTTAGTCAATAGCTTTGTGACACATGATCAGCTTTTAGCCACTGCTATTGCTGTCCCTGGAATTCAATAAATAAAAGGCAGCCATGGTCTGAGAGTCTGTAAGTCTGGCACCTTTGAAATAATTACATTCCATTAAATGCTATATTTATTTATTGCCTGTCTTTGATCATGAAATCAGAAAAATGCCTGTCTCCATAGTAGTACACTTACTAACAAGCTCATGTTCCTAGTGTAGCATTCTTGCTGCTAGTTTGAAACTCAGGATTAGCAACATGCTGTTGGTAGGAGAACTATTGTCATGTTAGTTACCTGCTCCAACAACTTTGTCGATTGATATATTGGTGGCATCCAACTCCTTCGCAAACTCATGAACTGCTTGTGTAGGGTCTTCATATGTATGTGGATCCACATATGTCCTGAGACCTGGAAGTTTTACTGTTAACAACAAGAAAAGCATGATTTTACTGAGCAAATTTCAAAATTTTATTGTCTTTATCACACTAATCTGTATAGATGTTTAGGCTATGCAGTAATATTTTAAAAAAAAAAACCTGATAGGTTGTACTAATCGTAAGAAAAAAGTTGTTTGCAATAGAGCACAAAGAGGAAACACAATAAAGTATTTTCTCTGATAAGCCACTAGAAGGGGACATCGAAATACTGATCTCAGGAGGAAGATGTCAAGAGCTTGAGCTGGCATGGTAATTACTACTACAAACCAACATACCACTGTGCCACTAAATACTTCTGATTCAGAGGATACTTGGCACTGGAATAGCGAAGCATCTTTGAGTGCACCACTGGACAGCAAATCAAAACATATGGTCAGGAATCAAAAAAGAAGTATAAAGTAAATAAAATATTTTTTAAAAAAGAGAACATTTCTGACACTACTATGTATATTGTTTTAATTATTCACAAATGAGTTCACTATTTGAACTTAAAAATGGAGTGTAAGCTTAGTATTTTATGTGAATACAAGCATACTATCAGTGGACTGAAATCATGTGTGACTCTGAACATAACTAACTAAAGACAACATAAATAGGGTTTAAAAGCTTAATAGTTATGTTGAAAAGCCATTTTAAGCATAAGTCATACATGTAGCTTCATGTGATATTTATTTATTCAGTTATTCTGAATTTGAAATTCTCATGGCTTTGTGTCAACAAAATATCAAGGAGCTGAAGGGTAAATCATTTTTGTATCATGTAATGTCATGAAATACCTTTCATTTGGAAAAAAAACATCACATTGAAGAGAATTTGAAAGGTTCCAACAAGTTATCAACAAAAAATGCTTTAAATATCAACCTACATTAAGTCTGTGAACACACTCTAACATTAAGGATTGAAAATTGCTTCCCACAGAACTTTTGTGGAGATTATAGATGATTTCAATTTTCATGGATTACATTGTTTTGATATGAACCAACTATGCTTAAAAGATATATTTTCTTATTTAGTTAAACTTAAATGTTGAACATTTTCTTTTATGAAAAAAAGCAATGTAATTTCCTAAAATTATTTTACAATTGCAGCATCTCATTTAGAAAAAGATAACTAAACAAAGAATTGATCCAATTGGAGCTGGCTTGGAAGGGATATAAATAATTGGCAGTAGTTGTCCTTAGGGTAAACCTTCAGGACAGTGGAATATCAGTCAATGAGTCCAGTATTTCAGTGTGTGTATATATTTTTAAAATCTGATTTATTTCATGAAACATTTATTCTTTTCTATAAAAGAAGTTGTGGACTCATCCTTTAAAACAAGGATTTATTATTTTATATTAAACTCCTAATTATCAATAGCATCAATACTAATACTGTGCCTACAGAAAGTTGTTATACATTTCTTGATTTGGGAACTACTGAGTTACTAAAATATTTTAGGAAGTAAACATGTGTTAGCATCTTTTAGTGTCAGTCAGTTTAGTTAAATACTCACTTCAGTTGCTCATTTTCTAATGTGTTTTAATCTGCCACCAATTTTGAATAGTAAATGGAACTTAGTGTTTCTTTTTAAGAAAGAAAATAAAAATTTGAATACATAAAGTTGAATATTTTCATTAAATAATTGCAAGTCTTTGACTTTGTTAAATTTGAAGAGTAAAGCTCATGTTAAGGATAGATGCTGACATTAGAATTTATAAAAATGTGAGATAACTGTTACATAAAATGTCTGAAATTTAGCAAAAAAAAAAAATGCTACTAATTTTAAAAGTCCTAAATTGAGGTTTTGAAGTCAGACCTAAAGAAAAAATGTGTCAAACTAAATAATACAAAGCTTGGATAATCATTCTCCCCTCAAAAATCAATCACATTTGCTTCTATTAGTAAGCAGAAAGTAAATTGATTTTCCTGTCCACATGACATTTGTGAAAAATTATAAACATAAACACATTGCCATGAGTAAAATGGTCTCCACCCTAGGGACTATAGCTGTTGATTTTTAACTGCTCACTCCTGATGTTCTGGGAACCAGGAGGCTTGGGCTGCAAGGCAAGTAATCCCTTCACACCAATAATTAAGGGCACCACACCGAGTGACTGGGCTCTGCCACAAACCCCAGATAATAAACACATGCACACGTGTTAAGCTGTGCTGCTTTACAGCTCATTCTGTGCAAACACAATAATTTACATTTCCATTTTACCAGCATGAGTTGCCCTTAGGACAGCAAAAAAAAAAAAAAAAAATGTCCAGGCAGAGAGGGCAAGGAGACAGGATCTTAAGAGGCAAAATGCATTTCTTTTCTTTTGAAGCAATGTTATAGGATTTGTAACAAGGCTTGAGGGAATAGTTCATAGCTAGAGCTTTTTAAAGTAATACCAGATAAATGATCTGAAATAAACCAGCTGTAGTCATCAGAGGCAGAAAGTCTATGACAAGCATGCTTTATGGTTTTAAAAGTGAGATAATATACATTTTTTAAAAAAAAAATTTGTTAACTTTAACGATATGGTGCATTGAAAAAAAAACTAAGAAAGTAGACCATAAAAAAGAGAAAATTACTAGAACCTGCATAGATTTGGTGACAGATGTTTATCAACATCCATATTCATAAGGGTTATGATTCTCATAAAATAGCTGAGTCAGCATAGGGCCGTATAGAAAGTATTCACACCAACTACCAATAAGATGGATTCAGAAGAATAGAATTGGCCACTTTAGTCAGAATATGAAAGAATGGAAGGCTGTCCTTGTATAATTTGATAATTCACTAAGTTTATTTGATATATTAACTTAACCTAGGCGGGAATAACCTGCATAGGTATGGGATTGAATTAAGGTAAAGCCTTGGTGTTTTATTATTATATGAATTATTTTATCACAGCTCTAAGATGAAAGGAATCACACCCACTGCCTCTGCAAGCTCTTGCACTGCTTCCATACAACAATTTACATTTTCGTAAGCAATCTTTTCACTTTCTAAAACTATTGCTTCTTTTTCTACTTGTAAACAAGAAAATGAAATTTTATGGGAATTTTAGCCATAATGACTTTTTTTAAATGCACAAATAGTATTTGATAGGAAGCAATCTATCAATCTGAAGAAAGTTTTAACAGGCAACAGTAAATGCTGAGGCAGTGAATTGCTGGCATGATTTCATTATTAGTCCTATGGAGGTATTTCAGAGAAGGTAAGCATCAGTCTGGGCTTTTTGGTAACTTCCATGACACCTTTCTCTTTATCTGAAGATCATTAGTTTGTCCTTGCAACCCTGAATGAAGGTAGAGTTTGGAAAAGCACACACACTGGATGAATCATTCTACCAGAGAAGATAAAAGTATATATCTCTGTTCAATGCAGAAATGTTACCAAAATTTTTATTTCATTGAAAAACTATTAATAGAGATTTAGTTTGTTGATTTGCATGTGAGGAGGAAAAATATTGTCTTTCCAACCAACTAGACGACATGCAACTTTAATAAACATTTTATTCTAAAAGCCCTCTCCAGGTTTGTGAACCAAATGAAGTAATGGATTTCATATAAACAGTGGTCATTTATATTTACTTGGCAGTCAAGAGAGACAAATGCTCTTATTTGGATTTCAGCAGACATGTAGTCATGAGGAAGCTGAGGCTATGCTTTGTATTTCAGTCGCTTAGAGATGACAACAGTTTCCAGAACTTATCACAGGCATCACCTGAACACAAAACTACAGGTTGCCTGTCACTCTAAGTATTCTGCAACAGAGCCATGGAGAAAATGCTTCACATAGAACCTTAAATTCACTTCTCCTTCTAAAATCAATTTAATTTGCTTATTTTCCCCCTCACAAGGCTACTTTCGAATTCCTTTTGTTGGAGAGAGGTTACCCAATCACATATCCACAACTACTAAAGCTGCAATGTTAAAACATAGTTGCAAAACTCACAGTGTCCATTCCCAAAGTGAAGGCGCTTCTCATCTGAACTGTTCTTTGACTTGTGATAGCCACAAAACCTAGAGGCAAAGCAACAAAATATAAATGCACTACCTATGCTCAGAATATATAAAACCCCCGCAAATAAAGCTTTCTCCTAAAACAATCAAATGCTTTAGTGAGAGTTTACTGACACTATATTACATTTTTTCCTGGGTACCCTGGAAGGTTGCCTAATGAGGAGATATGTAGAGTTGCCTCCCTGCTGAGCAGACACCTCCAGTTCAGTTTTTATAATGGCCTTAGAATGTGTTTATAGTATTTTTTAACAACTACTGTTGGAATGAATAAAGAGGAAAGTCTCCATTGGTAATGAGTGCTGTGCCCTGTTACCAGTGTTTGGGGTGAGAAAGTGTCAAAGAATGTGGGGTCATTTGAAGAATGAGGGGATAATTGGAAAAAGAAAGTGGGAACTAGCAATGGGGTCAAAAGAGAAGTAGTTTGAGGTTGAGGGTGCGGGTAAGAATTGAGATCAGGGAGCTTATTGGGAGAGTGTGTTTCCTTGTAAGGTCAGAAGCTACACCCATAAAGTCCCACCAACATTACTGCCTAAACATGGGCTGGACAAGGACAACAACAATAGGTATGTTAAAGCAGACCATGGAAAAGCCCATGAGGCCTCAATCTCACAGGAAAATCTAGAGTCGGCCAAGGAATACTTAGAGGTGGGAAAATAATTTTTCTTGGCAAGAGCTCACCAATTAGTTATCTAATACCAATCTGTTAGCCTGGAAGGCATATGTGAGTAACATTGTATATACTAGACAGGTTATACTTGTGTGTGTGTGTGTTTGTGTGTATTACATATTATATACTATATATTGCATACAACATATTACATATTATGCATTATGAATTATATATATTGTACATGGTAGATCTTATATATTCTATATATTATATCCTATACACCCATAAGTGCAACAATAAGTGAAAAAAAAGAGGTCATCAATTTGTCAAGGAACAAAGTGGGGTCTAAATGAGAGGCTTTGTAGGGAGAAAAGAGAAGGAAGAAATGTAGTAAACATTATAATCACAAAAAGTAAAAAATACAATTAATGGAGAAATAAAACAAAAGGAAGGATGAAAGAATATAAATCAGAAGGGTCTCAAACATAAACATCCTAATCTGTTAAGGGACTTCTTTGAGTACACAGCCTTAAGATTCTGAAGCAGCTCAAGGCACTGAGAAAAGTCACAATAAGAATCAATCATTTATCCAATGAAACTCACCTCCCGACCAAAATGTAGGTGACCACAGTGAGGACAATGATGGCCACAGCTGTGGAAATAGCAATCATCACCACATGACTGTTTTCACCAGAGATGGAGAAAGCTGTGAGGTCAAAGGAAAGAAATAAGAGAACAAACATTACCGGCGGGACTGACAGCTACATGGCAGTGCTTATAAATGCACTCCACACTCTTATTTTTTCATAGTTTAATCCAAAACTGAAGGAATTCACAGAGTTTAAAACAAAGCAAAATTAAACAAAACAAAACAAAAGACACACCTCTCATAATTTTTATGACATTACCCATTAATGAAATTAAAGTAATTTAATAATAAATTACTTGAGTATCAGATTGTGAAAACTGGTGGCCTGTTTTTAATCTGTCCACATTTGCATGAAAGTCATGGATAAATCAGAATTCCTAGCAGGAAATCAGGTGAACTTTGGGAAGAATCTTCTTTTGAACCTGATGTGTCTATTTTTTGCCTAAGAAGCTTTTTGTTGATAACAGTATAGAAAAAGCTCGAGGGTACTGTACTAAGTGAAATGAGCCAGGCAAGGAATACATATTTCATGTCCTCACACACATGAAGCAGCTAATAAAAGACAGACTCATGCAGTCAGACAATTAATATAAATATAAACATTATAAAGTACTTGCTAAGTATATACAATTATTATTTTGTCAGTTTCAAGATAATTTGAAGAACAGAAAAGTCATGAAATGATACTTTTTATACATCACATCACCAACAAATTCTCCTTGCATTTCCTGTCTTCATAAAGAGATCCATCCTTAATTAATTAATTCAGAAAGAAATTTCCCTAATGTCAAGTCTATTCAACTTACAGATTTTTAAATAATTCACATCTAAAACAGGTTTTGTTTATATAGTAGGTATAAAATACCTCAAAACAAAAATCTTGTAACATTTGCTAATTCTATGAAATTAAAATTTCTCTGCCTATTAATAAGTATTCATTGGAAGAAAGACACAATTGGAAATGACTTTTTTTGAATTAAATTGAGTAGCATCAATTGAGACGATATGCACACAGATGCAAATATTTATCTGCCCAATTACAGAGTAAGTTTGTGGAATCTTGAGTATGGCCAATGTTTTTCTGACTGTAATGTAAATAACAAGCCAGTGAATGGGGAGATATGTTCTGGTTGTTTGTTTTGAAGCCAGGGTTAAGACAGGCATTGACTATAAGCTACAGGGTGTTTGTGGTGGTCCTGGTCCCAGACCAGAGCATCCAACTAGGAAAGATCAAACCCACAAACTATGAGAACTTCTCCTCATTTCAGACCTGATCAATCCAATCCAATTTGTCATGAAATGCTCTTTATATACTGTTTTTTGACTCCATTTGAATTCTGAATATAATTAGCATTCAGAATTATTCTCTATTTACCTTTCTTCACTTTTATTTCACCACTCGAATGTTGTTATCTAAAGCTGGTCTGCTGTACGATTCTTACATACACTCTGCTCTTGTTTTTCTGACACTTACAGGGTTCAATGTTAATTTTGAACCAGGTGCTAAGACTTAGGGCCTAAACTTAATGCATTACGAAGTCCATGAGCATCCTGATCTGGATGTTTACTACAATGCTCACCGTCACCACTCAGATTGACATATATCATTGTGCTGGTAAGTCCTGATTGGACACATGATGACATTTTGACTTGAAAAAGAAAAGGGGAAGGGAGGACAGAGAAAGGGAGAGAGGGAGAGAGGGATAGAAAGAAGGTGGGAGAGAGAGATAGAGAGAAGGGAGGGGAAAGAGAGAGAGAGGGGAAGAGGGAAAGGAAGGGGAGGGGGAGGGAGAGAGGAAGGAGAGGGAGGAGGGGAAGGAAAGGGGGGAGGCAGAGGGGAAGTGGGAGTGGGAGGGAGAGGAGGAGGGGGGAGAATGTATAATGTCATCTTCAGAAACCAACACTAACTCTTTAACTTGGCCCAATCTAGTGGTGGAAGATTTTCTGTAAAAACTTCCTTCTCCTAATTAAGAGCAGGTACTTTGCCCAGCTGTAGATTGTAGATTGTTGCACATAACCCTGTGACCATCAGTCACGTAGGGCCGAGTCCCTAGCATTCTGGGTACAGGCAGGTAGCCCAGCCCACTATAAAAAGGGATGCCAGTCCTCTCCTAGATCTCTTGTCCCTTTCTCTTGTCCAGCTCTCCCTTGTCTCTTGCCCCCTCCCCCTCTCTCCCCGTTCTTTCCCCTCTTTCCACATGATCACGGCCATTCTCACCCCTCTGTCTTTTCTTCATCTCTTTACTTCTCTCTTTTCCCTTTCCTACTTCTCTATAATAAAGCTGTAAAACCATGGACTGTCTCTTCTCTAAACCCGCAGTGTTGGAGAAATGGAACAGGCTTCAGCATCTCCAACAGCCAGAGAGGACCCAGGACTTCTCTGCCCTGCCGGGCTTCCTCTGCAGGTATTCGGGCCTCTGCCCCACAGGATCAAGTCCGGGTCTCTCCCCACAAACCCCCAAGCATGGTAATTTCCATCTACAGGTACAGGGCCCTGCTCGCCATGCCCTACAGTAGATGACCAAAAGGAAACAGACCCATAGATTTTTTTCCTGTTGTCTCATATTGCTTTGTTTGGCTTTTTTAAATCCTTGCTGATCCTTTGCTTATAAAATGCCGATTTCAATTTTGTGTTTTTACAGGTATTAGTGTGTGTGTGTGTGTGTGTGTGTGTTTCCCATGCTCTGTCTTTGTTACTTTTTTCTTTTTGTTTGTTCATTTTATCATTGTGTGTTTGCTTATTTTTTTGTCTGTTTCCTTGCGGGAGAAAGAAGACAGAGTTGGAAGGATTGGGAGATGGCAGGACTTTGGGTGGAGATGAGGAATGAAAAACTGTGTTCATAATACAGTGCACAGAAAACTTTATTTTCATTTAAAGACATATTAAAAGAAAACGAACACACAAACAAAACTCAGATGTTTCTTAGGAGCAATTAAATGATGAAATATTAGTCCCATGTCAGAGCAGTAGTGTTCCGTTCCCTATGCATCTGACAAGCGAGCCTAGACATGATTGGAAGTCATCCCATACTGTAAACTGTTTTAAGCATCTTATTTAGTGCAACTATCCTCCTGTTGCCACTGTGCTAGTCATAGAGTGGTGTCTAGGCTCAGGTTCAGGTGTTTTAATGGCCCAGAGGACAGTGAATAGGCAGCCACCAGATGCTGCACCTTTTGTATCCACTGTAGTCTCAGGCATAGGCCATCTCCTTCCTTGTGACTAAATAAAACAGAAACAGGATGAAGTTTCTGTGATGGAGTCTGGGCATTCTGACCCAGAAAGGTCTCGTAGAATGGGTCATCTCAATTCCTTGCCTCTTTATTGTCCTGGTTAAGACTGCCAAATCTGTTTGCAGTTAGAGGTTCCCCATTCCCTGCCGCCTGGTCCGTTCTACTCATTCTCTTTTTAACATGCCAGATACATACCTTAGCCTGAGGATATCCACAGTCATCTAGAACATCCCATGTAAGGTATCAGATACCTCCCCATAAAGCTCTTACTCCTGAAACTCCATCTTCATAACCAATTGCCACATACATTCCTATCTACTAACCGCAGTTGTGTAATCAGCTAGGAAAATAGCTTAGCCTGGGTTTCATGATACTGCTACACACATGGTAACACTCTGCTTTTCATTCTCTCTGATGTAATTTAAAGAGCAATAACCTTAATATTCTATGGATGTTTTGTAATTAGAAAGTTTATTTCATAAGGCTCAATGAGAGCAGGAGAGGGAATGCATAAGTAGGCAGAATGGTCCTTCTCTCTGCTGTCAGTCATGGGATGGATATGAGTTCTCTGTAATAGAATCCTGCCCATTGAAGCCATCTAAAATGTGTAATCAGATCATACCATGCTTGCTTTTGAAATTAAAAAAAAAACAACCCAAATGACTAATATCTATGTAGCATATAAATGCCCAACTATTTAAAATTGTACATGGTTGTCACTGATAACTATTATACTTCTCGTAATTCAATTTGAATATCCTTTCCCACAAACTAGTTTCTCTACTTTTTCTTATCACAACTCACTTTCCTTTATCTTTGAGATGATATTTTTACATTTTCCTTTTTTCTTGTTTGTTCTAAGTACTAAGTAATCCCACATATATACCTTGTTCTCTCTCAAATTCATAGCCTCTTTGTAATTATTTTTTATTATATGCACTTATATATATATTATTATGTGCACTTATATATACATACATATATATGTATGTATATGTATATGTGTATGTATATATTCCTCAATATAACCTGCTCAGTCGACACAAAGTTACCTGTATGTATTCATTAAGCACTGGCCATTTGGCATTGGATGACTAATTGGTGTTTTCCTTACATTTAAATCCCAGTTGTTCACATTATTACCATTTTCTACATAGGAGAAAATTAGGTTCTTGCTCATTTTTATAAGCCTGCATGTCTAGCATCATTCTTGCTTGCTACAATATATAATTTAGCTATATGTTTAATAATTTCATAAAAATAAAACATATACAGTGCCAGTCAGGTTGCAAGTTCTTAATTCATTATATCAGTTCTCTTTTGATGATGTTACAAAAGAACCCCCAGAGTCTCTGAAATAATCTTAGCATACAATGGTTTCCATATAGTGATCCCACTCTGCAATTGTCATTCTGGCATAATAGTCTCTATTAATAACTTTCACATTTTTAATGTGAAATGCCAATTTAAAATGCCAATTCTTTTTACAATAAATGACAACAACAAAAACATGGTCTGAGTCATTCAGGTGCCCTCTGGGGCTCCCATTCTAAGTTAATAATATCCATCTTCCTCCAAGGATTCTAAAGTGTTCAGGTAAATATGTCTGGAGCATATATGTATGCTCTGACTCTTACTATGTTAGAAACAACAGTCATCCTATATAACCTGTTTTATTTCCCACCATATGAGAATCCTGGAGATCCTTACAGGCCAGCAGATTCCAGTTCTTTCTTCTAGGAGAGTTTTAGGAATTGTAATTGTGAGAAATAATTTCTCTTTCCTACATTCCAATAACATACATGCAAATATACACACATGCACACACATGCAAGCCCACACACATTAATGGCCTAATCTACTGACAATCAATCTACTATAATCAATCATAGATTGATGGTATTATTGAGTCTGTCTGTTTTTGGAGGTACGGATTTGTGGATCAAATTGGTTTACTGATATTTTGCTATGAAAGGATATTTGGCCTCTAGGCTTCTCCTTTCTGTGTCTCTGTTTCCTCTCAGTCATGAGGTGAGTAACATTCCATTCCTATCCCCTAAAACCATGTTCTGCTTCCCCCCAAGCTTACATTAATGGACCTGCAGGGGACCTTAGGAAACTGTGAAGATCAACTCTTCCTTCTTTAAACTCTTTCTCAGGTATGAGTCACAGTGACTCAAAGCTTCCTAATATCATGTAATTGGTATTCACTTGTAGAACTGACTTTCCTATAACACAGTAACAAGATGAGGCTCTGCAATGCTGAGCCGACCTTACTACTCCTGAGTGAATACCATGAGATAATGCACTTGCTATTTTCTTCTTGTATACATTTATAAGCTTGAATGGATAATTTGTCATTATTCCCCAAAAAAAGAAATTTTGATACTAAAATATGGTTCATACACAAAATGCACAAAAGATGAGAAACTGTTAATGCAATTGCACAATTACATTCATGATAAACATTTAAGATTTTCAATTTTAAACTTTGTTCATGTGGACTCAGTGACACTGTACATTACATTACCATGTTTTCGGAGAGGGGTTTCTTCATGCCTATTTCCTCACAAGGGCTTTAGGGTAGTTCCCTAAAGATAGAGTTAGGTGTTTGTGAATGATGGCTCAAGTATCATTATGGATACCGTGGGAACCAGTGACATTAAAAAGTAGCAAGTAAAAGTCCAGCACCTCAAAAAAGCTAGTGTTCCTCATGATAAGTCACACTGCCACTTGGCAAAAAGAGTTTCATAAAGTATTTATCATTTTGACTTCAACAATTTTTATTAGTCCTGTGCCTTCTTACTAGGCATAAATATATCATCATACCCATAATAATGTGATTTCACAGTTGGACAAAAATATTTGGAAAATAGAAAATGCAAGTGCCAGAGAAAATGGCAAATTAGAATGGTCAGAACAGATTACAAGGTTTCTCTTCAGTGGAGTACTGGATGTTGGAGCTCTTTCTAGGATAATCTTGGTCTCACTGGTGTGGACCTTAGATCATCTTGAAGTCCTATTTTCATAATTGTAGCTTTGGCTGGATAAAACTGTTTGTGGCTATGTGTTTTTTCTATTATAATTAAAATGACACATATTCACCAGAAATATAATTATCTTCTCTTATAAAAATAGTTCATATAATTAAGTTTCATCATTCCATAGGATATTATCCACAAAATGCACTACTTTTGTCCTGTGAATAATTTTAAGTATTCCTCAGTATATTAACACACAAATGCACACATATACATGTATAAACATGTTCAAATTTCCCTTGCAATTAATTGTAGTCTCATTTGTTACTCTGTTAAAACAATTAACTTATATTTATTTTACATTAGCACCAAAGTAATTATTACTACCCTTTGAAAAATTCTATTTTAGCAGTGGACTTTTAAAATAAGAAACATACATTTCAAGATTGGTAAATTTATTAAAGAAAATGTTTGCCAATTATAGACAAATTTTATCAGACTTTGAGTGAGATGGACAGATTATTCAAATTGCTTATGAATATAAATGAAGCTATATACACATTTTAAACATTTTACATTTTACATATTCTCTAGGTATTGAATGTATTAAGGATGAAAGCAAAACTAATGTTAAATTTGTTATTTGCTATTAATTAAACAAAATTATGCACTGGTTGCATTAAGAATTAAAACAAAATTAAGAACTTCATGGATCAGTAAGTTTCTTTTTTGGAGTTTATTAAATCATGCAATGAACTTAGAATATCTGGGCTGGCAGGTGTTAGCAGCATGCTATCACATTAAATAATGTTCTTCAATTATAGTTTCTGGCTAATAGAAAATAAGGATCATTTCATAAAGTAGAATAAAATTAACTTGTAAGCTGGAAAAGGCCACAGATATATGTTCACACCAATAGGAAATGACATATACAAGAATGTGGAAACTTATTAAATATCCTCTCAACACACCTTCAGTGCATGACCTTTGAATAATGCTGTGAATAACTGATCAGGCACTTTTTAATTTTTCCAATGCCCCACATTTTATAGTAAACTGAAGCAATACATACAATCTGGACTGGTTTCAAATTCAAATTTGCGGCTGTTGGTTCCATATCCTGCTGCTGTCCGAGCTCGGATTTGGAAGACATAAGTAGTATCTGGCTTGAGGCTACTAATAGTAACGTTTGTGCCTCTTGCCCTCAAAATGGTATAACTCGTCTCTTGCTCCTGCTTTGAAGTAAAGAAAAAATTCATGTTAAAATCAAGCCCATGATCACGGAAAATCAAAATTCATGTTAAAGTCAATTCTTTAGCATTTTGTCTTAAAGTATACTATGTTTACTGAAGTCATATTATTGACTTCATTCTTTGGTTACAAGTTATCAAATTGTCTAATTCATATGAGATGAATTGTCTCCTGCACAGAAAGCAGAAAAAAATAGATTTTATTATTTCAAATTACCTAATATCCTTAGGGAAATACCTTCTATTCAAAATTAATGCTGAAGAAAATTTCAGTGTAATTCCAAGATTAAATTTCCAAAAATACCTCTTTTGAATTAAAGTGAAGAGAGATATTCTATGAAAATTCAATAGGAAATATTTTACTGGTTTACAAAATTTTAGTAATAATGTATTTTAAGAGTTAAAATTATTTATCTCAATATACCAATATTTATATTACATTGAATGAGCATTACAAATATCTTGAATATCTTCACATCAAAGTCTAGAAGTATTTACCAAAGACAGCTTCTCTAGGAGGCTTACAGGGCACATTAAAATTCTTTGCATCAAGTATTGTTTTAAAAAATGAAGATATATAGAAGTTTATTTTCCTTCTAGTCTACGTCCATGTGGTAATACTTCTTTTACCTCCCTTTTCCTTGAGTGCGCGCAGAGGCCAAAGGTTGACATTGTGTTCCTCCATTGTTTGCCATCTAGTCTTTGCAGCAGTATCTCTCACTGAACATTGAGCTAACTGATTGGCTACATGAGATGGACAAGTAGGCTTAGGTTTCCTGGCATAACCACTTCCCTGTTCTGCATGAATGACTGGCACACTCCTATACTCAGATGTTTATGTTCTATTAGGGATCAGAACTAAAGTTCTTCTGCTTATAGAGCAAACTAAGACCTCTCCCTAGCCCCTAATTACAGATACTCATTTACTAAAGATACAGATTAGATTTTATGTGAGCTACTACATTAATGAGTAGAGTTGGACTTATTTTTACGACATTCATTTACTCATTAAAGAATCAGAATCATTGTTCTCATACTTAAAAAACAGGTCCTGTTTATACCCCTTAGCAAAATGAGGATAAAAAAAATATATCTTTTAGAAAAAGTTTTAGTAAGACATTCAAAATATTTATTTGGAAATCATTTTAAGTTCATATCTGCATGTTAAAATAAGCACATTATATACATATATATTTCTGTACATATACATATATAAATATTAAATTTATATATGAACAGAATTTTAAATGCCAAGAATTTTTATCCTGTATGACCTAATATTTTAAAATGACTCAGCATTAGCTGAATGAGGAGCCACCGTAAAAGTGCTAACATAGCAGGAGTTTTGATGACAGCAGACTTAACTGCCATGTTTATTGTCATTACTAACTGGCTTACATTTGGAAGTGACATCTTTGAGGATATTATTTGCTGTTAAATAGATAGGAATTGACAATATGATTGCTAAATTTCTTCTACTGAGACATCAGAGAGGTCACATGACCGGTTTATAAACAGATCTCTACCACTCATAAGCAAGTTATTTGCAAGAGCATAGCTCATGAAATGATAAGGCTTTCCGCTACCCAACACAACCCTGTTACATCTTTCCCCCACCTTTTCATAGTATTTGACCTCATAGTCCAGGATAATTCCATTTGGATGTTCCGGTTCTTGCCAAGATAAAGAGATACTGTTTCTGGAAGTCCGATCTTTCTTAATTGTCATGACTGGTGATGGAGCTGTAGATAGAAGAAGGGAGGAAAGAGTGAGTGGGTAGGAAGTAAGAACATAGCGTGAAGGCCACCAGCTTGGGGAGTCTACCTTTGTTCCAATCCCTGGCAAAAAGACTTTCTATTTCCACTTGCAGGGCTCTGGAGTATTAACCTGGCCTCTTGTGCTGCTCCAGCAGCTGGATTGCAGCCCTGATGCACAAAAGCCTATGGAAAATGAGCTGAAATTTTCTGCTGCGGCTGGACTAGTGGCAAGTGAGCAGATGTTTTCAATCCGCTACCATAATGTAAGCAGTGAAATATGTTTGATGTATTAAAACATGGAACTAAACATCAGAACTACCTATTTGTTATAATGTTGCAAAGTTATTAATGCCAGATTCTTCAGCTCATTGATAACATTTTCATGTGCAACTCTGGAAATGGACTGGAATCCATTATGTGCAAGGAGTCCCATGACATCCATAGGTAATGGTAATATTTAGTATATTATACATTAGGTAGGATATATAACACATTATAGTATATCTTGACTAACAAAAATTTCATGAGCAAAAATACATATTGAAACAATGATCTTCTACTTTTAAATTTTAATTTTTTTGTTTTGTTTTTTGTTGGCTTTTTTGTTGTTGTTGTTTGAGACAGGGTTTCTCTGTGTAGCCCTGGCTGTCCTGGAACTCACTCTGTAGAATCAGGCTGGCCTAGAACTCAGAAATCCACCTACCTCTGCCTCCCACGTGCTGGGATTAAAGGCATATGCCACCTCTGCCTGGCTAAATTTTAATTTTCTAAAACTTATTTAATAATAAATACAATGATTGCTATGTAATGCACATGGAGGATGTTTTGAGATATCTTATTTAATGTTGATTCTACATATGTTATTCAAATCACAAAATGGAAATAGAAACCCATCTATGCAGGCATCTTCATTTCTAAAATAAGATGAAATATATTTCAAGTAATTTCCTACTTAGAATCCTTTCTTGAAAAGAAAAATACATTCTATCCATCCATGTTTGTATTTCAAGTCTTAGTTCAATAGACACTCAAAATGCTTTCCTGGGGGCAATGGAAATCCGTCATACTGGAATATAAAGACTCTGTGTTATAAACACCAAACAAAAAGCATAGAATGTTTTAAACACTGGAATCTTCTAATTAGCAAAGAAGCGATTTTTAATTCTTTTTAGCAATGTTTAATTTTTTATGATATCAACCTTTCCCAGGCCTACGAAAATGGTAGTATTTTCTTTTCTTTCTTATTTATTAGTTCACTTAACTTCAAAAAGGAAACTTGCCCTCACCCATTTTTGATTATGTCTGTGCATCATTTGAATCAAACATAAATAAATTCTTGATTGATTTTATTTGCTCCTGACTTCTCGAAATAATATTTCCTAACCTCATCTAAGAGTGAGCAGTGTAAGGCCTTTGTTGTCATTATAACCTGGTTGTTCTAGTTGTATCAGATGTTTGAACCATTGCAATTATACTAACAAATGATAAAAAGAAGTAATAAATTCTTAACAAGTCTTACAGAATCAAAAACTATTTGAAGAGAATGGTTTTGTCTTTCCACAAAAGTGAAACCACTGGGTTCCTTATTGTTTCTTTATTAAATGTTTTTGTGGACATTGTATGACAATCCTCACAGCTAATTTTCCATTCAAGCTTTTCCTATCTATAAGTACCTCCCATGTTTATCTCTTTCCTAAAATTAAAGCTTTCATTCAGTGGTTATCATTTTCCCACTTCAGTTAGCAGCCATTGGAATCTGTTTCCACCGTTTATGTGTGATGATTACAATATTAACTATTGCTATAATAAATCCCAATGTTAACATTTGCTCTAATGAATGTATTGTTAACCCACGTGACGTGGAAATGAAGATAATATAGTTTTCTCATATAGTATTATTATTATTATTATTATTATTATTATTTTAATGCCTAGGAAAAATATAGATTTTATTTTCAAGATGAAAGCATAAATCTATTTTCTTGTTTTTTATTTTCTCAGCAGGAAATGGTGATCTTTTTATTTTTACACCAATTAAAGTCATTTCTCTTTCAGGCCTACTCTTTATCTATTCAAGATTCTGCTTTAGTTGTCAAATTGGCCCCTTCTCCTACTTTTGCTACTCTAAAGTTGATTTCAAGCAAAACATATTATATTCATTATAATTGACAAACAATTCAATATTTATGGCAGAAGTTAGTAACAGCTATATTGAATATCTGAAGATTATTTTTCTCTTTACTTACTCTTATACAAAAATGAATTCATAATCCATCCACTAATAAAAATTATACCCTTCAGTGTCCTTGGAACCACAGTTAATTCTTATACAAATAATAGGGGAAGTTCTCTAGTTTCCTTGCTGAAGCAAATTTTTTTAATACGATGACTTTTTAAATATCTGCTTGCAGAGCATTCCAAAGAGGCTGATGTTGAAACCCTTTTCATTTAAGCAAAAGAAGCTTTACATCTAATTCCATATCATCATGAAACTACATTATAGTTCATAACGATCAAAATATGTGTCAAGACCGTTTTGGAACATAACCAGGCTTAGAACTGCTCCTTGTAAATAGTAGAGAGAGAAAATAATCCAGGCCCAGGAAAATTTGTGAGAGGTATTGTATTAACTTTGTGTAATGAAAGCATTTGTAGGCAGTTTTGGGGGTCTGTCCAAGTTTTACTGCTTCTGAAGTGAGCAAGGCTTTGTAACTGTTGGATTTCTTCAAAGGTTTTTGAACAAGCTGCAGGGCCTCTTTGGACTGGAATAAATAGCCTTTTGTAATCCCACACTTACTTAAGTCGAGGCAATTGCTTGAAGCTTGTGCCATCCCTATGTTAAATGAAGCTTTTCTGATTGCTGCTTTTAGACCCCTGTTAAGTCATTTCTTCAGCTTTCTAAATACTCGGCCCTTCTGCTGGCTGCCTTGCAGCCCAGGTCAGCCCAGTTCCCCAGCTGAAAGCTCTTTACTCTTAGGCGATGCTCATCAATAATTTAGTATTAATAAATAATTAACATAAATTGTTTTTTCTCTTCTTGTAAATAATGGTTAGATATTATAAAATTATGCAGAAAGGGAAATGCTATGAACCATATATTTTATAACAAAGGTTTTAAAAATTTCCTTAGAGCATTTTTAGTTCACACATTAGTCCAAACTTCATGTGCTGTATAACAATTTATAATATTAATGGCAAAGTGATTTAAATTATATTGCACTTGTTTTCAGGTAAGAATGGTGAGTGGTTTTAATTGCTAATTTTCAAGTTCTGAAAGTCATTCATTCTTTGGTATAAGTAATATACTGATGCAATCTATATTACATAATTAGTTTAACTAATCTTATTCCTGTTTTCAAATTGGCATTTAAAAGAATGAAGGTGAGTGTCAAATTTCATATTAAAACAAACTGAAATAAAACTGACAAAATATTGGAAAGTGAGGATAAAGCCAGTGGTAGAGTACTTGCTTCACAAGTATTAACCCAAAATTCTATCTCTAGTATGTGTTCTCCTTACAAAAATGTTGAGTAGGCAAAGTAGTCGTTACTAAGGAATGCATTCAGAATTTTGCATATGATTTCAAGTGTGTTTTAAAACATATTGTAAAAAAGATAATGAAACTATTTGTTTATTAAAAGAAGAGATTGGATACTAAGAAGCTTTTATGGAGACAACTATTAGTATACAGTATTTTGAAGAAAAGAAATACCAAGAAGTACAGAAAAATTTTGAAAAAAGTGAAGCTAAGTTTTCATTACTGTACAAGACATATTGATATATGAAACTGTTTCACTGTTATTTGCAAAGAAGGTAATGTGAGATTCTAGCTTTGTTATTATTTGAAACAACTCTACTCGGTTAGGCCTACTGCTGCTTGTAATCTTATGTTAATTTGGGTCCCCAAAATTGATTGATTGAGAGTCCACACATCTTCACATAAGACACTGAGGGAGCCTGTCCCAAGTTGGTTCTGATTGGTAGATAAATTTGGCAGCAGCCAATGGCTGGGCAGGGCAAACAGAGGAGGGACTTTTAGGATTCCCAGGCTGGGGACCAAAGGGAAAGGAGAAATAGCTCCACCACACCATGCGGGGACAAAAAGAAGGAGAGGAGAAATTCCAGTCCTGAGAAGGGGCAGGACAGGGTGGCATGAGTGCCATCTAGGAGCGTGGAGACTGTGGCCCAAGATGGCCGCCATGGTGGAATGCAGACTGTAGTAAGTGATAACTTGGAATTATCAGAGGGAGGTGGATTAGCCACGTGGAGGTTAGGAAGTAGCCCAGCCATTGAGCTGATTCAAACATATTCAAATATAAAGGCCATTGCGAGTCTTTTATTCAGAATGCAGACTATTAGGGTGGATAGCATGATACATAGAACATGCTGCCGCTGGGATTTATTTATTTTACTAATACTAGAATGTGAGGCCTTTAGAAAACAAAACAGTAGGAAGACAGTACACCAATAATAAATTTAACTAATTGATATTGGTTGTATTCACCTCTTTTCTTTTTTTATATATAAAAAAGCACAAGCAAAATGTAGTAAGGTTGGTACAGATGGCCAGCTCCATCCATCACATAACTGTCTTCCATGAAGAAGTACTAGATTTACATGTTAGTGAGTAGTAATAAATTCTTAAGTTGTGCTACAGTGGATATGAGCATGGTTCTTTTAGTTCATTAGCCATGAAAATAATAGGTGTTGCGGTTATGACAGGTACCTGGAGAGATATTTTCTCCCTTTATTTTCTGATAGCATGTGGCTTACGAAATCTTATATCAAAGTGTTTTTCAATCTGTGCTCTGAGGAGACACAACTTTATGGGAATTTGAGGTTGACTGATTCTCTGGATGGTTTTCCTTCAGGTCTAGTCTAAACAAAAAGGTGCTTTTGAGTCAACAACATGCAATGTTGAATTTAGGCAGATAAAACTCACAATAGTTGATAACTGAACCCTAGCCTAAAAGTGGAAAAGAACTCTTTCTAAAAGATGCTTTTATCATTTGCAGGAGATTAGACAGTGAATTTATGGTTAATGTAACATATGTCATCAGCTCCCTGTACAGAAATAACAGAAAAATGAGTTATAATTTGGTTGTTCCAAAGAGTCTGCCTGAGGGGAAAATCTTCCTGTGTGAAACAATTGTATAAGAGATCAAGCATGCTTTGCATGTGACTTGTAGGAGACTGAAGGTGAACACTGGTGCACGCCAAGTGTGAAGACAAACAGGGAGAAGGCCCGTTATTTGAACCATGATGCTTTTCATGCCACATGTACTGTTATTCTGTAACCAAAACAGCCCTTGCTTAAAATCAGGAAGTCAAAACTTCAAAATTCAACTCCCAAAGGATCTGGTTTGTTGTGTTTGTTTTTATTGGGACCTTCCCCTTTCTGAGTTCGGGAATTTTTAATGAACCTCCAAGGTATCTCTGTGGTCAGGAGTTTGTGTAAGTTAAAGTAATGACAAAAAGGACTCAGTATTTCTTGTCCATGTGAGCCAAGACTTTAAAAAATTATCTCTATGGGAAAATATTGTACAATATTGAAAGATATTTTTTCTTGTGAGCCAGACATGCCTTTTAAATCTTTAGTCCATTATTTTTCTTTACCATTCATTACAATGCCCACTTAAGAACTTTTTCTTATCAGATATGAACATTTCTATTAAGCCCAGAAACACCCCTGGGGTTTACTTGGCATAATATGTCTTTTCTATGTGTTCTCTATCCCCCCACGCCACCTCGACTTCCCAGAAACATGTCATTCTATGGAATTATCCCTTTTGGTCACACACATTACTATTTTTTGGTGTACCCCATTTATAGTGCTAGAGTTATAATTTATTTTCTCTTTTCCTGGCATGCCATCATCACCATATTCTGAAGGTTGACATATTTTCTTTTAATTTAGTTCTAGCTTTAGGTCTAAGTTTATCATTGTCCCCATATTAGTTTGTTCTCAATGTTTTCCAGAACTTCCACTTCTGAGCATTCTAAGGAGCTGTCTGTGTACAAATCAAGTGGAATATTCACAATCTGATTCTTCAAAATCTCAGAATTTTAACTGCAAAGTAATTCCTAATTGATATGGAATAATAAATTCCAAGCAAAAAAGCTTAGACATCTGTAGTTTTAAACAGATGACATTGAAACACTCTTGTGTTTAAAACCATTTCACAAATGTAGTCCACAGTGAGACAAGTTATTCCATTATAATTTAACTCTTTCTTTAAGGCAACAACTACTGCTCTCCTGATCATTTCTCCTTATTCACATAAAGTTTTAATGACAAATCTGCGTTCCTCATTTAGCATTCATGCTCACTGTCATAACTGCCCTCCTCAGTTGACATCTAAACTACACCCGGCACTTTTTGCTTTACATGTAAGCATATGAAGCGCTTTAATTTATAAAGCAGGCAAAATAATGCATTAGATATTATGAACACTGAGTCCACTTGACTATATAACTAACAAACTGGGGGTATAAAAGGGTGAAAAGATGATGTACAAAGAAATGATTTGAATCCCAGGTGGGCCAGAGAGGGATATCAAGGCATTCCGTCACACTACTCCGAACCATGAATGATTTAACACTTATGAATTGTTTATTCCTGGAATTTCCATTAATATTTCAAAGCACAGTTAATGTCAGGCTACTGAAACCATGAGAAGTGAAATCATGAGCAAAGTTAATTTACAGAATTTATTCCCTGCTATCCTCAAACTTACTATCTTCATTCCCACGTTCGTAGTGCTTGAGGGCAGCTAAGGAGCCAATACATCTGATTGATGTATCGTTTCTTTTTCTTATCACTATGACTTTTGACTAGATTGTAAGTATTCCATCTTCAAGGCAGTCATATTACAGTCTTGCTCAAATCTAGTCATGCTGATTACATACCTTTTGATAGGATAGAGACATATTTTTTGTGCAGTTCTTTCAAAGGATAAATATTTTTCAGCACTCTATGTTAAAAATAACAAAACTCAAACCAAATGTATAATTAAAATATATTTAGAAGAGAAAAAAATATATCATTTGACATTCCTAGTTAAAAAATAGCCATTTTCTCAACTAAATCAGTAAAGTTAAGAATAAACATTGTAAAATATAATAAACCTGAACATAAATGGTACCCATCAGAGTGGAATCAAAACTTGGGTGTCTGAATTCTAAATTTCTTGAACATTCAGATGTGTCAACTATTGAATTTTAAAGATTTCAGAAGAGTTATATAGTCTGGAAACCACAGTCATAGTTTATAGTCACATTTTAAAGTCTGCATAGAGCAAGAGAAAAGAGAAAAGCAGGAGAATTAGGTATGGTTCTTAACCTTCAAGTCACGATCCCTTTGTGGAGATCACATATCAGATATCCTGCATTTCAGATATTTACATGATTCATAACAGTAGCATAATAATAATTATGATGTAGCAAAAAAATACTTGTATGGTTTGGGATTATCAAAATATGAAGAACTATATAAAGGGCTCCAGGATTAGGAGGGGTGAGACCTATTGATTTAGAAATGTATATTATTTAGTTTCATGAAGTGGAAATGTTATTTGCCATTTCCCAATTAGTGTTCAAATTCATATATAAATATGAATTTTTCATTACTGAAAACTTTCTGATGTCTGAATGGAATCTTAAGCATTTTACTATGAACGATGAGCTTGGGAAATCTATGGGGTAAATGTAAGGTTTCTACGTAAAACTCTTCATATGAAAATTTGATGTTTGCAAAAGGCTGCATCTAAAACACAAAGAGCCCTTGAAGTTAATTAAGCAAAGAACTTCAGATGGCTGAGAAGCATCTTAAAAAATGTTCAATGTCATTAGTCATTAGGGAAATGCAAATCAAAATAACCCTGAGATTTCACCTCACACCAGTCAGAATGGCTAAGATTAAAAACTCAGGAGACAGCAGGTGTTGGCAAGGATGTGGAGAAAGAGGAACACTCCTCCACTGTTGGTAGGGCTGCAAATTTATACAACCACTTTGGAAATCAGTCTGGCGGTTCCTCAGAAAGCTGGGCACATCACTTCCGGAGGACCCTGTTATACCACTCCTGGGCATATACCCAGTGGATTCCTCAGCATGTACTAAGGATATATGCTCCACTATGTTCATAGCAACCCTATTTATAATAGCCAGAAGCTGGAAAGAACCCAGATATCCCTCAATGGAGGAATGGATACAAAAAATGTGGTATTTATACACAATGGAGTACTATTCAGCCATTAGAAACAATGAATTCATGAAATTCTTAGACAAGTGGTTGGAGCTGGAGAACATCATACTAAGTGAGGTAACCAAGTCTCAAAATATCAATCATGGTATGCACTCACTGATAAGCAGATATTAGCTTAGAAACTTGGAATACCCAAAACATAATCCACATATCAAATGATGTCCAAGAAGAACGGAGAAATGGCCCCTGGTTCTGGAAAGGCTCAGTGCATCAGTGTAGGGCAACACCAGAACAGGGAGGTGGGAAGGGATGGATGGGGGAAAGGGGGAGGGAAGAGGGTTTTTTGGGAGTTTCTGGGAGTGGGGAGCCAGGAAAGGGGAAATAATTTGAAATGTAAATAAAAATTATATCGATTAAAAAAATAATAAAAAAAAGAAACTGTCAATATAAGATATGATGCAAGACAGCACAGATAAAGCTGTGGGCAGTAGAACTTCTCGCTTGTAAAGTGTTGGATCCAGTGTTTTATCATACTTAGACATGTATATAATATTAGCATAGTTTAGGACAATAACTTCTGTTATTTTATTTTTTCTTTAGGTCTACTGCAGGGCCATGAGAACTCGCTGTGACTGCCACTTCAGGTCCAGCAAGTCTCTTCTAAGAGATCATGGTTTGTGACTCAAGGCTGTGAGAATGATTGGAGTGTAGGCCTGATGAGTTTTCGGTCTCTGCTTCACTTTGCATAGGAGGCACACCGTTGTTTGAACATTTGGCTACATTTTCTTTTAAACATAAAATAAATTTGTAGGACATCCATATGTATATTTGTCTGGATATATAAATATATTCATTTTAAAAAATCTATTGCACTTGAAACATAACATACTCAACTTCCTAAATAGATAATTAGCTCTTTAAGTTTGAAATGCAATATTTACTAGTTTATATCTGAAAATATGTGCTTTATGTTCTAAGTATTTGTCTGATCCTAAAATTAGCAAATGCATGCAGAGAGTCTAAAAATAATCCACATGCAGAAAATAGAACTTTTCCTCATATACTGCCAAAAATAGTTTGAGAAACTCCTTATTCCTTTAAGTTTCTAAATACTTTTGAATGTCCAGAACATACAATTTAGCTTTGAAGATAACCAAATGTTTAATTCTAAAATAGGCAACATTATAATTTACTAGTGATAATATTTTTAAAAAAATGTCTTTGTTGGAACTGGAAGAGACCAATTCCATAACTGATACTGGGCTGCTCTAGACAATTCCCTGGTTTATTTATTTTAATGAAGAAATTTGTTTAATGAACTGGTGTCTACCAGTATGAAGTCATGATAAAAAATTAAGGAGGCAACATGAAATCTTAGGAACAATTAGACCATATCTGACAGAACTTTTGAGTGCACACAAACTTATTTTTAAACTAGTGGTTTCCCAGAGACTGAGGTGGAAAGTTGTTAGTTGCTAATGACATAGGGAAATGATGGGGAGAGAAAGAACAAAATCACTGGAAATTGAGGTCAGATAAACTGAGAACACAATTCTGATCTGAATCAGGCTAATGACATTGAGTTTTCTTTCTCTGCCTGTATTGTTTTAACGCCTGTGAAGATCATTCTTCTGTTTTGAATCACGATGTGATTCAATGTGATTCAATGTGATGGGTGGAGCTATGACATTCTAGCATAGAACAGATGGTTCAACTCTGGATGCAGCTGGGACACTGCATGAAGCTTCTAAAAAAAGGACCTGATGTCTCAATTAGCTGAGGAATTGAGAGGTATAATTAAAGCACACTTTGAGTAGAAGAAAGAGTTTCAGATAATTTCCACTTTAAAGATTATGGATAGAAAACATTATTGAGGGGAGATTTATCTTCTTGTGTTGTTGGTTCCTAGCCTCAAGCGTCAAACAAATAGAAAAATTTACATTTATTAGGCTATATTACAGTTAGAAATTAGGGAACATATATACTGGTCTTAGATAAATTAAGCTTTGATTAAAACTGTGACTATAGATTAGAAGGTAGAACCAGAAAGCATTTTATAATGAAAAAAGTAATCTGTCTACATTTAGAGTTGTGTTAGTTTGTCATAGAAAATTTCTATGATCAGTCATTTCTTTTGTGTGCAAATAGTTCCTCAATCTAGAAATAAGAGGAATTTACTTTTATAAATTCCTCTTTTTTCTAGACTGAGGAAGTATATATTTCTGTAAAACATTTTATGAATTCTAAACATTACTGCATATATTCTTCATGCTTTGGCTTCCTGAACTTTTCTATGGAGAACATAAAACAAAAATACTGTCTTTTCTGGAACTAGTGAATTACAGGAAGCAAAGAACTAGCTAAGAAAAGAGAAATACATTCTGTCTACTCTTGTACTCAAGCAAGTAATCCCTTTTTGTCATAGTCTCTGAGTCAGCTAAGCGAAAGCCAATCCTGTTCCCTCAAAGTATATAGAAACTAAGGCAGCCAATGAAATACCTGTCTACTCTGTTTTGACTTCACCATGGAAACCTCACAATAACTCGCATCTGTGTTCCTCTCACCATTATCAAGTGATCCATCTTGGTGCATTTTTTGTGACCCTATGTCTCAAGTCATGCCACATCTTTTCAGAAATGAGTAACAAACTGATTTTCGATTTACAACTTTTTAATATTATCATATTTGTTCTCTTATACATACAAGCAAAAATATATATGCTTATTGGATAATGTGATATTGTACTATGTGAATGCATTGTATAATGAGGAAAAATAAGCTGAGAGGTCTATTGGAACAAATAAGTGACTCACAGTACTAACAAACTATGTTAAGCATATGAGAACATTCAAATATTTATCACTTCTTAAGATGAAAGCATTCAAAGTCTTTCCTTCTAGCTTTTTAGAATATACTGTACATTACCAGTCTGTACTGAGCCTTCTATACAACAGCAAACTAGAACTTTTTTATTTTTATTTTTTTATTATTTATTTATTTATTTATTTATTTATTTATTTATTTTTGGTTTTTCAAGACAGGGTTTTTCTGTATTGTCCTGGCTGTCCTGGAACTCACTCTGTAGACCAGGCTGGTCTCAAACTCAGAAATCCACCTGCCTCTGCCTCCTAAGTGCTGGGATTAAAGGCATGAGCCACCACTATCCAGCTAACTTCTTAAATCTATTTATGACTTAGTATCAATTCATCAATTCTTCTAAACAACTGAATATCTCTGTGAGAGAGCTCAAAAGATATTTGAGAGTGTAACTAATAGACTTTTTCTTTCACAATTTCTTCCTTTCTCTTCATGATTAGAGAGTTTGATATCATCTGGACCAATGCTTTATAACATAAACTTTTAATTTACTTAATTAATAGAAATTTACTTCATATAGTTCTGTAGACTGGAAAGCCTGGCTGATCAAGGCGCAGGTTGATTTAGATTCTAGCACATTTTCTGGAGCACATTTTCTGGCTTCTTGATGACCTCTTAGTCAGTGTCCACACATGGCATGAGGTCAGGAAAGCTGTGTAAGCTGGTTTGGCAAGGCACTAATCCCATTCATGTAAGCACCATGCTCAGAACCTAGTCACCTTCCAAGGCCCCAACTCCTAACACCATCACACTGGTGATTAGGTTTCAACCTAAGAATTTAAGGGACTACAAACAATCAGACCAGAAGAAACTTTGTGGTACAATGTCTTTGATGTTTAATTTATAGCCAACTTCTTAAAAAGCCTGTAAAAGCTAAGTAATATATGGTTTCAACCACACACACTATTTAAAGTGTAGGTACATCTACACTTACAACCTTTGAGGATCCTATGTCTCTGATGGTTAGGCTCCTGGATTTTAGTTGGATTATATTGCTGATGATGGGGAGACACTAAATCACAACCTAACACATGTATCTGGAGCAATCCAACCCTGTTTAGCACACTAGAGGCCCCAGATCAGCAATTTGGTTCCAATCTTAGATGATTTTTTTTCTTCATTTTCAAAGTGAGGACATTTTTAAAAAGGATAAAATGATTCCATGGTATTGTAGACAATCTGTTTCGGGAGTGTTTTATCACACCTAACAAACTGTCCACTGTAATTGTCACTGACTGGAACACACACATAAACACATGCACACATTCATTTACAAAAGTTCAGGACCGGGCCTGCCATAACTTCATTCACACTTAAATATATTCTTGAAAGTGAGAGATTCGGTGTGGAAGGTCTGATAATGGTCATGATAAACCTTGTACATATGAGTGAGCTGTTGTTTAATTCTTCATTGTTCTAGGAATCATGAATTTTTATTGTGCATTCTCCTTTTTTTTCATTTTAAATATGGTAGAAAACATAAAGGTATGTATTTCATATGTATTTTATTATTTATCATATATATGGAAGAAGGCACAAATTAAAAATAATTAGAGATAGTCTTAGCACGCGGCTTGTGGATGTCTGGCCCATATGGCTTCTATGTAAGCCAAACAGTCATACTCCAAGCACATCAGACTCTAACTGCAGCAGAGAGTAAAGGCCTCTTGAGAATGGCATAGTTGAGTCTTCCTTTAGGGAGGTAAAAACCCAAACCTTCCATAACAGGAAATCTATGAAGGCTGCCTGAACATTTGGAAATCAGATTTTGGAAATCAGCTCAGATGTATCCAGCCTACTCACAAATAGAAGTCCTAACTACTCTTAAACACACAGAAGGGAAAAGTTAGTAGGCTTCTAACTATAGAGGATGTTAAAACTTTTGATAATTGTAAAATTGTCTTCTTGAACAACCTTAACTCCATGCCACTGTGGTGCCAGAATCTTATTTAAAAGATAGTCATATCCTTAAGCAACAGGGCTTTTATTTGTTAACTCACAATAGATGATCGAAAGATGAACACTTTAAATAAAATAGAACAATGTTAAATGCATTTGGCAACTACAACCTGATATAGCCTGTCCACACAATTTCCAAGTATTCTTTCCAAACCTATTATCAAATTCCAATCCAAATAAAACAAATTAAGTGCTAAAAGGAGATTTTGTTTATTAAGTTTTCTAGTCTATTTGTCTGAAAGGAACAAGTGGGAACTAAGCTGATTTGGACACATTTGCAAGTTTATACAACTGAGATGAACTCCAGCAGAGACTTGCTGTTTGCAAAGTTATTGTGCCTGCAAAATGTCTATTCTGGCTTGCTAAGGTTGTTTGTGTCCACATGAAGTAATGTTTTCAAACTTCATTTTGACCCAAATAAATTTCCCCCTTCTCTGACTCTGATGCTCAATCAAGGAATACAAACATTTAGTTTGAATGAATAATTCCTTACTTGTAGAGAGATTTGAGACCCCAAATAGAAAACAGTACTTCAGAAACTGCACAGGCAAACTACCTGCTTTTTAATACCCAGGATGCTTGTGACTTGACCTCTTGAGTCCCCAGCAGAGGACTGAAGAATAAAATTGTCAAATATCTTTCAGTCAGCCATGAATTCTCAAAAATGCTTGTTCACACGTGCATCCAAATCATCAAAATGCATTGCTGCATATTTTTACAATTATGCATTATACAATACAAACTGGCCTAAGGATTTTGAGAACTGGAGCAGATTAACTTTTCTATGCACCATAAAAATTTTAACGCATTAGAGAAAATGGCTAGAAGTTGATCCATTTTTGGATTGCCTAAACAAAACTAAAAGAAAAATTATGTGGATACAAATACCGGTATTTTTGTTTCTTTTCAGTTTTGGCTTTTATTTCAGTGTAGATATTTGGGATGCCTTCCCCAATAATTAACACAAAAATTGTCACTATTTGACACACACACAAAATATTCTAAGATGGTCCTGTGTGGTCTTCAGATTTACAAGGAACACTCCATTTTAGTTAATGTTTGGAAAAACTCCAGACCTTTATTTTTAAGCTTGAGAAATGAATTGTTTCACTGATGAAACTGTACATTCCATATAGATTCTTTAGTGGAAAATTATAATTAAGCATGTAACTATATGGACTAGTAACAGACTCATTGTCTTTGCTCAATAGATATGAATGTACTGTAATACAGTTTATGAAGTTGATGGCATTCATCAGTAAAGTTATTGAAGTCAGTATGTTGTAACCATGAAATAGACAGATTTTAAGATGTACATGTGGCCACAAAACAGTTATTTTAAAGAATAAGTTCCTCCAAAACATAGTATAAATAGTTTTTCAGAGTTTAAAGCAGGTAAAGTAATTATACATATGACATTTAGTGCTTTTAAGTGTAACGTGTTGTGTATTATGACTCTATTTTGAGAGTCCTTGCAGAGGGGCACCAGCAGGACTTTTTCATCCGGCAATTATGAGCTTTTGCTGAACTGATCTGTTGTATTTCTTACAGAATTAAAAAATAAGAATAAAATAAGAATAATTATTTTTTTTATTTGATATAATTTATTTACATTTCAAATGATTTCCCCTTTTCTAGCCCCCCCCCCACTCCCCGAAAGTCCCGTAAGCCCCCTTCTCTTCCCCTGTCCTCCCTCCCACCCCTTCCCAGTTCCCCGTTCTGGTTTTGCCAAATACTGTTTCATTGAGTCTTTCCAGAACCAGGGACCACTCCTGCTTTCTTCTTGTATCTCATTTGATGTGTGGATTATGTTTTGGGTATTCCAGTTTTCTAGGTTAATAACCACTTATTAGTGAGTGCATACCATGATTCACCTTTTGAGTCTGGGTTACCTCACTTAGTATGATGTTCTCTAGCTCCATCCATTTGCCTAAGAATTTCATGAATTCATTGTTTCTAATGGCTGAATAGTACTCCATTGTGTAGATATACCACATTTTTTGTATCCACTCTTCTGTTGAGGGATACCTGGGTTCTTTCCAGCATCTGGCAATTATAAATAGGGCTGCTATGAACATAGTAGAGCATGTATCCTTATTACATGGTGGGGAATCCTCTGGGTATATGCCCAGGAGTGGTATAGCAGGATCTTCTGGAAGTGAGGTGCCCAGTTTTCGGAGGAACCGCCAGACTGCTTTCCAGAGTGGTTGTACCAATTTGCAACCCCACCAGCAGTGGAGGAGTGTTCCTCTTTCTCCGCATCCTCTCCAACACCTGCTGTCTCCTGAATTTTTAATCTTAGCCATTCTGACTGGTGTAAGATGAAATCTTAGGGTTGTTTTGATTTGCATTTCCCTAATGACTAATGAAGTGGAGCATTTTTTAAGATGCTTCTCCGCCATCCGAAGTTCTTCAGGTGAGAATTCTTTGTTTAACTCTGTACCCCATTTTTTAATAGGGTTGTTCGGTTTTCTGGAGTCTAACTTCTTGAGTTCTTTATATATATTGGATATTAGCCCTCTATCTGATGTAGGATTGGTGAAGATCTTTTCCCAATTTGTTGGTTGCCGATCTGTCCTCTTGATGGTGTCCTTTGCCTTACAGAAACTCTGTAACCTTATGAGGTCCCATTTGTCAATTCTTGCTCTTAGAGCATACGCTATTGGTGTTCTGTTCAGAAACTTTCTCCCTGTACCGATGTCCTCAAGGGTCTTCCCCAGTTTCTTTTCTATTAGCTTCAGAGTGTCTGGCTTTATGTGGAGGTCCTTGATCCATTTGGATTTGAGCTTAGTACAAGGAGACAAGGATGGATCAATTCGCATTCTTCTGCATGCTGACCTCCAGTTGAACCAGCACCATTTGTTGAAAAGGCTATCTTTTTTCCATTGGATGTTTTCAGCCTCTTTGTCGAGGATCAAGTGGCCATAGGTGTGTGGGTTCATTTCTGGATCTTCAATCCTGTTCCATTGATCCTCCTGCCTGTCACTGTACCAATACCATGCAGTTTTTAACACTATTGCTCTGTAGTATTGCTTGAGGTCAGGGATACTGATTCCCCCAGATTTTCTTTTGTTGCTGAGAATAGTTTTAGCTATCCTGGGTTTTTTGTTGTTCCAGATGAATTTGATAATTGCTCTTTCTAACTCTGTGAAGAATTGAGTTGGGATTTTGATGGGTATTGCATTGAATCTGTATAGTGCTTTAGGCAAAATGGCCATTTTAACTATATTGATTCTACTGATCCATGAGCATGGGAGGTTTTCCCATTTTTTGAGGTCTTCTTCCATTTCATTCTTCAGAGTCTTGAAGTTCTTGCCATACAGATCTTTCGCATGTTTGGTAAGAGTCACCCCAAGATACTTTATACTGTTTGTGGCTATTGTGAAGGGGGTCATTTCCCTAATTTTTTTCTCAGCCTGCTTATCCTTTGAGTATAGGAAGGCCACTGATTTGCTTGAGTTGATTTTGTAACCTGCCACTTTGCTGAAGTTGTTTATCAGCTGTAGGAGCTCTCTAGTGGAGTTCTTTGGGTCACTTAGGTAGACGATCATGTCGTCTGCAAATAATGATAGTTTGACTTCCTCCTTTCCAATTTGTATCCATTTGACCTCCTTATGTTGTCGAATTGCCCGAGCTAGTACCTCAAGTACAATATTGAAAAGATAAGGAGAAAGGGGGCAGCCTTGTCTGGTCCCTGATTTCAGTGGGATTTTGCTGCTTACAGGAAACACACCTCAGGGTCAAAGACAAACACTACCTTAGAGTAAAAGGCTGGAAGACAATTTTACAAGCAAATGGTCTCAGGAAACAAGCTGGAGTAGCCATTTTAATATCAGATAAAATTGACTTTCAACCCAAAGTCATCAAAAGAGACTCTGAGGGACACTTCTTGCTGGTCAAAGGAAAAATACAACAAGAAGAACTCTCAATCCTGAACATCTATGCTCCAAATGCAAGGGCACCCTCTTTCATAAAAGAAACTTTATTAAAACTCAAAGCACACATTGCACCTAACACAATAATTGTGGGTGACTTCAACACTGCACTTTCCTCAATGGACCGATCAGGAAAACAGAAACTAAACAAGGACACAATGAAACTAATTGAAGCTTTGGACCAATTAGATTTAACTGATATATATAGAACATTCTATCCTAAAACAAAAGAATATACCTTTTTTTCAGCACCTCATGGTACCTTCTCCAAAATCGACCATATAATTGGTCACAAGACAGACCTCAACAAATATAAAAAGATAGAACTAATCCCATGCCTCCTATCTGATCACTATGGAATAAAAGTGGTCTTCAATAGCAACAGAAACAACAGAAAACCCACAAACACGTGGAGATTGAACAATACTCTACTCAATGACACCTTGGTCAAGGAAGAAATAAAGAAAGAAATTAAAGACTTTTTAGAACACAATGAAAATGAAAACACAACATACCCAAATCTATGGGACACAATGAAAGCAGTGCTAAGAGGAAAACTCATAGCCCTGAGTGCCTCCAAAAAGAAAATGGAGAGAGCATACATTACCAACTTAATGACACACCTGAAAGCCCTAGAACAAAAAGAAGCTATTTCACCCAGGAGGAGTAGAAGGCAGGAAATCATCAAACTCAGGGCCGAAATCAATCAAGTAGAAACAAAGAGAACCATACAAAAAATCAACAAAACTAGGAGCTGGTTCTTTGAGAAAATCAACAAGATAGATAAACCCTTAGCCAGACTGACCAAAGGGCACAGAGAAAGTATCCAAATTAACAAACTTAGAAATGAAAAGGGAGACATAACAACGGAAACTGAGGAAATCCAAAAAATCATCAGATCCTACTACAAGAGCCTGTACTCAACACAACTGGAGAATCTGGAGGAAATGGACAATTTCCTTGACAGATACCAAATACCAAAATTAAATCAGGACCAACTAGACCATCTAAACAGTCCCATAAAGCCTAAAGAAATAGAAGGAGTCATAGAAAGTCTTCCAACCAAAAAAAGCACAGGACCAGATGGTTTCAGTGCAGAATTCTACCAGACCTTCAAAGAAGAGTTAACACCAATACTCTTCAAACTATTCCACAAAATAGAAACAGAAGGAACACTACCCAATTCCTTCTACGAAGCCACAATTACGCTGATACCAAAGCCACACAAAGATCCAACAAAGAAAGAGAACTTCAGACCAATTTCCCTTATGAACATCGATGCAAAAATACTCAACAAAATTCTTGCCAACCGAATCCAAGAACACATCAAAACGATCATCCACCATGATCAAGTAGGCTTTATCCCGGGAATGCAGGGTTGGTTCAATATACGGAAATCCATCAATACAATCCACTACATAAACAAACTCAAAGAACAAAACCACATGGTCATTTCATTGGATGCTGAAAAAGCATTTGACAAAATTCAGCATCCTTTCATGCTTAAAGTCTTGGAGAGAACAGGAATTCAAGGCCCATACCTAAACATAGTAAAAGCAATATACAGCAAACCGGTAGCCAGCATCAAACTAAACGGAGAGAAACTTGAAGCAATCCCACTGAAATCAAGAATAATTATTATACACATAGAACTGTCTGTGATGTAGCTTTTAAACAGGGAAGGATGGTAAAGCAAAACCCACAAAGACAGAGAAGCAATCATATGCTTGTGACTGATACTCAAAGGAAGAAAGTCAATGAAAGGAAAAACCTGGTTTTGTCTCATAATATTTAGTTTGGACTTGTTTTTTGTTTAAGCTCATAGATATTTGCTTATGTATCGTGGTTTCTGATTTTGTTTTTATAGGTTTTCTGTGTGTGAATGTGTGTGTGTTTACAAAAGCTTCATTTGATATTTGTTTGTATGTTTTTTGGTTGGTTGGCTTTCTCATTTTTTGGCTTGTTTTTTTGTTAAATCTTATTTCATTCTTTATTATTATTATTATTATTATTAAATATCTGTTTGTATTCTAGTGAGAGAAGAAAAGGTGTTCACAGATAAGGTATTTCAAATGCCTCACACTCATACCAGGGTTACAATCTTTATGTATATGTATATGTGCATGTGTATGTGTATGTATATTTTCATATATTTTGTGTTTCAATATACAAAATATTATATATAATATTAAATATTATTTGATTAATGGAAATACTACAGTATTAAGCATAGTTTGTAACTGTTTATAAAATCTAATGGTGCCACTTTTGATCTCTGGGGTCTCTGTTTTTCTATTTGCTCTAAAGTAAGAAAACAGTTCTGAACCTATTTATTCATTTCCCGCAAGTCTTGTGTGCTCAAAATGCAGTGTGGTTGGTGAGAGATATAAGGCCGCTTCAGTACTCAGGCATTCCTGGGATTCCCTAAGAAAGGCTGAGACACAACAGAAGGAGGCCTAACTCTCAAACAAGAAGCAGACACTGCTAGCACACCAGACAGATGGAAGCAGTTGTGATTGTGGACTGCAGAGAAGAGAGCTGCTCTGAGCTCTTCAACGTGACTCCTCTCTGCTTTGATGGCATGGCTGGGCTAATTCAGAGCATTCTGCTCACTTTCTGTTGAAGATGCTCAACATATATCTAGCTATATGCAAAAGAACTTGCTGTGTATCTAAGAAAACAGTTTATTAACTTTGCTTATGACTGAGTGGCACTTCATATAGATGATGGGGAAAATTATACTCATTTGTGTGACAGTCATACCACGTGGTTAAAACCCACTTAGTGATTAACACACCCACTTCGGTTTGTGCTGTCTCATTATGAGGACACTGTTTCAGAGAACTCTATAGATCACTCACTGCATGGACCAGGTTCCCCCAATTAAAAATCTCTCAAAAAGTGTTTGTCTCAAAATTTTTGAAATTTTCTATTGTGGGTGGCAAATGTAGGATACTGGTGTGTGTGTGTGTGTGTGTGTGTGTGTGTATGTGTGTGTGTGTGTGTGTATGTGTGTTTGTGTGTGTGTGTCTCTGTGTGTGTGTGTCTGTGTGTGTCTGTGTGTGTGTGTGTTTGAGAGAGAGAGAGATGCAAGCAAAATAAAGTAGCTAGCTTAACTTTATATAGATAACTATTAATCTAAGTTCACGATGTACTTATCTTTTATTTTTAAAAGCCATTTAAACTGTTGTCTTAGCTGATATGTATGATGTTATAATATATAGTTTCATATTATTTTATATATAAGTAGAGTGTATCATAAGAACTAGATGAAATAGATCTCGTTTGAGTCAGAATGAAATATCAACATTAAAAATGATTAAGGACCATTTAGTGACATATCCTCCACTGTGCAGTTCCCAAAGCCTTAAAGAAATCGAGTGGGGGGGTCATGGGAGTGGGTTGGGTGGAGGAGCATATTCTCTGTGGCAGAGTGTGGGAGGACGGGTTGGGGGATTATGGGGGAGGGGGAAACCGGGAAGGGATATAATCTTTGAAATGTAAATGAAGAATAAATTCAATAAAATAAAAAATGAAAGAACATTACTTGGATGCTAGTGTAATATGCAGAAGAAATTGACCTATACAAACCTAGACTAGCACTGACTATGAGGTTAGCAATAAATCTTTTCTGTCAGTTCACACAGTGAGTGAAAATTACTGTCTAGAAGGAATCAGGCAAAAAGACAGAGGAGCGGGTTCTCCTGGGAAAGACTCATTCACAGGTAAGGTGATGATATCCTGGTATTCACCTGTCTAACACCTTTCACCAACAGAGACACCTGCCACTTAGGAGTCAGGGCAATTGGAAGTGCTGCAATCTTCTGTTTCTAACTTCCTCTGTCCTCACTTGACTGTAGTAAGACTGACCGCTCTGGAAGAACAGGTCCAATTCACAATTACAGCTTCCAGGGTTTTGCTTCACCAAGTAAAACATGTGAGAAATGTGTGGAGACCTATGCAAGCTTATATTTGGTAAGGAACAATGAGGAGAATAATGTTTTGTGCCTTCACGAAATAATTATCTTTACTAAGGGCACTGTTTTATAAAAAAAAATAAGTTATTTAAAAGGGGAACAAAATAGTGTTTATTAAAAATTAAGTATAGTTTTAATGACTTACATTCCCAGATATTTATGATTAGACACAACCAAGAGAAGCCCAATTTGGCTGGGCAGTGATGTGTATGCCTTTAATCCCAGAACTTAAGAGGCATAGGTAGGTAGATTTCTGAGTTCAAGGCCAGCCTGGTCTACAAACTGAGTTCCAGGACAGCCAGGGCTATACAGAGAAACCCTGTCTCAACCCTCCCCCACCCAAAAAAAGGAAACGCTCAATTTGAAAGTGTGAGAGGGATCTCTATTGCCAAATCTCACACAACAGAAAATAGTTTCATATTTCATAAATAACTATGTATCTAAGTCCATGTGTAGGCATGAGTCTAAAATCATATGTATTTATCTTTTACATTAAAAAGTCAACTAAAATTGTTGTCTTAGAAACTGGAATTTGTTTTCATATGATGTTATAATATGTAATTTATAGTATCGTGCATACAAATATTGCACACATTTATATGAATAATTTGTATGAAAAATAATTTTTTGTATGTGGAACGAAGAATAAAGGCTCATTATCTGTTCCCCTCACTTACATATATTCATTATCTTTCTTTAAAGACCTCTGTTCATTTATTTACTGCAAAGAGCAATGCAGAGAGTTGAAAAATAAAAATATCACTCTAGATAAATACAACACTTCACGGGAGGATGATTATACTCTTTCAATGATTTTAAAGGAGAAAGTTAAATAAATGAGAATAAAAGGCATTTTTGAAGGAAAATGTCAACTAAGTAAAGTGGGGAAATACCACATATCTCTCTATAACCCCAATCAGGAATCATGTGCTTGCCTTCGCGAGCAGCCGTCCTTGCACATGCTTGCCTGATGGTTTTGTGTCTGAAACTATTTTCTGAATACTTTCCTTTCAAATATATTGCTTGCATGACATGAGGTAACATACCTTCTTTTGAGAGTCAAATGTTAAGTTATTCTATTTGTTTTATTTATGACTTGCAGAGACTGTCTCATTCATCACGAATAATGCTAGCCACAGCCTTCGGGAGACAGAGACAAAGCCTTTGAAATAAATGACGATAGAGTGAGTAGCTCATGCCAAAAGATGATTCATTTGATTCAAAACACATTTGTTGAATAAACTTTGAAGCTATCCACACTTACCAATTTTCTTTGTGATTTCCCTTGTCCTTATAAGCTCGATATCAAAACCATCAGTACCTGGCTAAGAGAAGTCTAGAAATGACCAAGGAATCAGCTCTGTACAATTAGAAACACTAGAAAAATGTTTTCTCTCAGAAGATTTACTTTTATGTCAATTTGGCTTGGCTAAGTGATACCCAGGTAGCAGTTAAATATTAATTCCTACTCAGACTTTTAATTTATTTTATATTACGCTTAACATACACTTCATCTAAACTACAATACTCTAAGTACCTAGATGCTATAGGCATGGCTCACAGTTTTTCTTTCACAGTGGCTAATTGGAAACTTATTTAGTGTGGCAGTTTTAGATATTTCTTCAATTGAGAGACGAATAAAAGTGATTATGAGACAGAGTTCTGTATTTGAGATTTTAATAGAATCTCTAATTCTATTTGCTTTAAAAACAGATAACAAACAAACAAAACCAAAAACAAAACAAATATAAAATAAATTAAAATTCAGGCGCATATATGAAAGACACAGATTCTGATGATATGATGTTGTAGAAGTTCGAAGAAAAGGCACAATATGGAAAAATTATCTTAAAAATATAGAGATTCTGGCATTCAGTCTGGGGATATTTAGTGTATAGATGCAGAATAAATACACCTTGGATTAATGTAATAACATTTGCCAAATGTCCCTGATGAATGGCAAAGAATTATGTTCATTGCTGTAATCAGAATTAGAGGAGATTTTCTACAGAGGTAAGGTAGAAACCGTGGTGGAAGGCTCCAATGTCTAGGTTAAGAAGTTCGGTGGTTTTACTGCTTACTATACAGAGCCAATGCTTTGAAAGGTAAGCAGCAGGATTAGAACCATGTGCCAGTCCATCTCACCTCGTATTGATTTCCACAGAGCTCAGTAGACAGAGTTAAGAACCAGACTCTACCCATCCTGTGGGCAAGCCCCAATCCCCGACACTATGAATGATACTCTGTTATGCTTGCAGATAGGAGCTTAGAATGACTCTCTTCTGAGAGGTGTCACCCAGCAGCGGACTGAACAGATGCAGAGACCCGCAGCCAAACCTTGGATTGAGCTCACGCACTTATGTAAGAGTCGAGGGAAGAACGAGGGCCCTGGAGAGGATAGGAACTCGTAGGAAGACCAACAAAGTTAACTAACATAAACCCTTGGTGATCTCATCACCCCTGAGTTCCCCTCCGGTTTAAGTATCTTTTATATTGGAACCGACCGGCTAATCTCCCTGGCTAATTTACACCACACTGCCTTCTTTTAATGTCTGATGGTTCAGTTATCTCCTCTCCCCTATTTGGTTCAGACTACTGTCTCTCACCTGGGTTACTATCAGGTTGTCAACAAGTCTACCTTTCTTGCAGATTCCTTTATTTTTCTAAATCACAGGCCAGATCATATCTCTCTCTCTCTCTCTCTCTCTCTCTCTCTCTCTCTCTCTCTCTCTCTCTCTCTCTCTCTCTCTCTCTCTCTCTCCTGCATCAAGCATCAACATTTCCTCTTATCTGCCCCACCCTAACCATTAATTCTTAACAAACCCAACTTTATAGCTACAATTTCCAGAAAAATCTATATGCTCTCTGGATGAATAAACTGCATGACTGACTGACTGCAGGTAACAGACCCCTGTAAAGGGGAAAGCAGCAGACAGCGACACTGGCTCTAGCTCATTTCTCATTCCTTTGTGCTTATTAGTATTGATGATACAGAGCTGGGTCAGTAGTGAAAGCAACTCTATATACGTATAAATAGTGACACAAAACTCAATAAACTCTATTTTTCAAGTGCCTTTGACAGATACTATGGCTGAGGACTAAACAATAAAGAGCAACGCAACTGCACAATCAGTCTGTGGTTTTGGTCAGGTAATGTCATCATACAAATGTGTGTGTATATATATATATATATATATATATATATATATATATATATATATGCCTATGATATAGATATTAGACAAAGAGAATACATATGAATATATATATAATAGAATATATATATGTATACATATATACACACACACATTTGAGACAGACACAGACAGAGACAGAGACAGAGACAGAGAGAGGGACAGAAATAGAGACAGAGACAGAGAACCAGGCTGTTGCACTGCAGAAAGCCAAAACCTAGGATAAAAAGCTACCTTAAAGAGTATTTTGCATATTCTTAACTCAATTTGTTAGGAAATAGAAATGAAAGTGAGTTCACTACAAACAAAATTTGTTAAGAAATGGAAGTAATTAGGCAAAGGGAGGGGAAATTGTGGTCAGGATGTAATAAGTAAGAGACTATATAAATAAATAAAATTTAAAATCAATGTATTTATATATACAAATAGAAGTGAATGTGTTTTCTTTGCAAGCATAATCCTTCATATTCCTGAAATCCTGAAGACCTCTATTCATTTTCTAGCAGACATGGCCAACTCTGTATGCTTTATGGTATTTCTGAACTGAATGGCTGGGAGCTAAGTTGCTGGAAGAGAAATAACCTTTTCAATATTTTGCCCATATTTCTTGTGTCTAATATTTGTGTTCTGCTTTGTGACAATTAAATCCATAAGCCAATGTTCATTGCCCACCTCAAGGCCTCCAAAATGTTGTGATAGAGTGGAAATCACCACCTCCATCCTCCCTTCTCGCCCTCCTCCTCCTCTTCCCTCTCCTCCTCCTTCTCCTCCTCCTGCTCATTATCATCAACAAGTTTCTTATATCCCTTCTTAGTATCGAACTCACTGTATAGATTAGAGTTTAGGATGACTGAACTCCTAATCTTTTAAGAGATAAATGCACAAACCAATGTGCTCATCTCTTTTGTTCTTTTTTAAAACATGGAATGGAGTACCAGGAATTCCTACATGCTCACCCAGTATTCTCCCAAGCCAACACCATATCCAGTCTCTCAGTTATTTTCTTCATTGTGATTCAATTTCTTTGCATAAACTAAATTTAGGTAATATATTTTTCTTCATATATTTCTCTAGGGTAACAGCTGTGTACTAATTATTACCGTATTCACCCAACCTACATTACACAGCGTGTGTTTTATAGGAGCACTCAGTGTTTACAGGGACTAAGATAGACAGTGATAATAAGATGATAGGGATGTCATGTAGAAGGAAGGAGAATGAAAAGACACCTAGAAAGCCATCTCCCAAGGCACCTTCTGGAGTTCTGTGTCAGTCTATCAACTGCCTCTGGAACAAATGGAGCGGCCAGTGGTGGGTAATAACCTGGTGGGCTGGGAGGTGGAAGGTTTCTAAAGGCAACAGCTTTCAAACAGTATAATGGAAAATCCCCTGGCTGATTATAACTCATTTTCAAGCGCTGTCCTCCATGGCTGGCTTAGCACTAAGCCAGAGCTGGCGATTCAGTAAGTGAGAATGACATGCCAGCTGCTTTTAAGGAATTGTAAAGTTAAAGAAGAATCAATGATGAGGGCTTCATCAGCTCAAGACTAAGGAGACTGGCAGCTAAGCTGACAGCAATAGATACTGTTAATTATCCCTTCCTGGCTCAAAGGCAACACAACTTGGTAAAATAGCAATAAGAAATGCAGTAAGTTATTGTTCTTTACTGTCTCAGATATCTTGAGTCCCAAGCCCTCTTAACTGACTCATGAAATACTGTAATTGTAGGCGCGAACCATATCACCTAGTTTCTGAGTATGCTCATCAATTCTTTTATCAATTGCAAGAACCTGTATAGGCAAGTATGTGCCCTCTCCAACCCACAATACAGACCAGACATGAGCAGAATTTTGCAGAAATATTTAAAGAGCTACAAAAGATAATCAAAATATAGAAGCGAACATATTTGATTATGAGTTAATGTATTGTATAAACTCTATAGTATAATGGTTTACAAGCTTCTTTTTACTCTATGACAAGTTTGGAAAGAATCCAAACATAAATAAATGCTAAAATCCATATATAATTAAATAGATTCAGGAAATATTAGTAATAAAAGACAATATTTTAATTTGTATAAAACATAGAAAAATAATTGTTCTATTCTTGATGCCAAGATAGTATTGGTTTATATAAATCTGTATTTTAACGGTTTTTCTATTCCAGAAACCTCAATCTGCATGAACTCTAGCCAAGCAGTGCCCTGAATTTCAACTTGAAATGAGTGTGGCATGTACACATAATCACTGTGTGCATCTTATAATTGGAAAAGAAATCTTTTTCCTGAGAACATCCCCAAAGCTTCCTGGTCAAATTGATCTGCAGTGTTTTAGGGATCTCCCAATTATTTTCAGAAAGTTTCTCTTACTCTGTAGTATTTGTTGAAAATCAGCACATACTGGAATGCTGAAAGACTCTTAAGAATTATTTTAGGCACTTTGAATCTAAAATTCACTAAGCTGAGGGCCTTCATCATTACTGCTTCCCAAAGATGAAGGGAAAGCACTTGCTTACGAGTGGTTTACTTATTTACTGGACATAAGCATGTCTCTTGAACACAAGAAAATGTTGTGTTCAGAAGGTTATCCTAGCATCTCTGACATTGCTCCTGTGACAGTATCCACAGGCCATATGGAAAGAAGGTGACCTGGTATTTGACATTGTTCATGTGGTGATGATTCCCAGAACTTAAGCTCTACTGTAGTGTTCTCACCATTTGATATAGTTTCTATTATAGATATGGATTTAATTTCAAAGAAACTGGCATTTAAAAGAGATCAACCAGATGAACTGTGGAAATTCTGCATAGTTTTGGATAGAATTAAGAGAAAGTTTTTAATGGGCCAGATAATATTTGCCAAGAAAAATTCAAAGAACATGTCCTAAAGAAACATCAAGAGCCAAAGGAAGAGAAGTTCAGCACGGCTATATGGCTGGTGCCTACAATTCAGAGACTAGTGTCTGTTTTCACCTTTTCTAATATTTTTCTTAAACATGTGAATTTCATGTAACAATGAGATAATATATGAGACCACTGACATGGGTAACAGTGATAATTTCATATGGCAAGTTTGCTAACCAGGGAGCCTTGATAATTGGTCATATTCTAGTATTGCTGTCAAGGTAAAGGTGTTTTCCAAATGAAGTAAGCATCTGAAATAAGAGATTTTTTTTTTGGGGGGGGGGGCTAAGCATAGCACACATGACAGTATTGACGGACCTTGTCTAGTTGGCTGGAATCCACAGGAAGAAAAAAATTAGGTAAGTCAGAAATCAGAATTCTGAATTTAACCTGCCAACTTTGATGTGGCAGGGTTCAGTCAACCATGTTTCCAGCTTGCCAGTCCACACAATGGACTTTGAACTGTTCAGAACTAAAACAACATGTACCAATTTATTAAAATTTCTCTCTATCCCTTCTTTCCTCTGACAAAGATTCTGTATGTCTGCCTTCATAGACATACACTAAAAAACACACTGTCCTTCTACAGGATTTAATAAATACTAATGTTATTCAAAAAATGCCTTGCAAAACAACTCACAAAACTAAAAACTGTATGTGAAATAAAGATATTTCCAACAGTTGAGCTGTGTTTAAAATGGGTGTTTTCTTGACTGCCATTGCTATCCACCTTTCAAATATTATCAGTTTGTGTTGTTGTGAACGCTATTAGTAAAATATTAGGACACAACTGATGAATAAAATATAGACCAGACTATTCTCTTAGTTTGAGTTAAATATTCCCTGATCTATGAGATCATTCCATCAAACTGTGTAGGAATGTGAAGCTTTGACCTTTGGATCTATATTTGGTTCTGTTGATGGGGCTGGTTTCTCTTCTTTGCAGGACAAGGACTCAGGGCTCTGGCATTCCTTGCCTCTCTTCTCAGGTGAGGTATGATCTGGGACTTTTCACAAACACTCCATTACATGTGGTAAGTACCTTCTTCCTTGTTTCACCTCCCAGTACTTCACCTCACACACATTCACAGGTATGCATTCAAGGGAATATGTCTTTGTGTCTTATCTCCTCTCTGTACTGCTCATTGTGGAAGTCATATGAAAGGTTCTGGCTGTAGCGTTTGTGAAGGGAAAAGAATCAAATCAAATCAGCCTGTGCAGGTGACTACAGTGAGTGTAAGACAGTCCATAAAGAAATACAGACAAGAAACACAGCTGCCTGGCACCAACTGGAGGAGTTGGCCAGGACAGCTGCTGCCCTAGCACAGAGGTGGGGCAGAGCTCATTCCCAGAGAAGCAGTTGTTAATGCAGAAATAACTCCCAAGCTAATCTTCTATCTAAGTCAACAAATATTTGGAGAACAAAAGGAGTGTTGCAGGGTTTCTTTCAGAATCAAAGACACATAAAGTGAATGTTTTTTCCTTCAATGGTTCATTCGGTAAGATAGGAAATAGTTTCATCTTGGTAAATATATAAACCTACACTAGATAGTTAGGAGGCACTTATAATTGCAAAACAAAAAAGGATCACACTCTTGCTTTTCATTTAAAACACTGCGATCACTAATAAATAGTAGAAACACTTCACTCATCTTCCTTAAAGTTTTATTAGTTAAATGGTGAAATGCTAGGTTCTTTTAATTATAACTAGAAATTTGGAAGGGGCATTGCAATGCTCTCACTTTAAATAGTTTTTAAAAACAATTATATTTTTAAGTTTTGAAAGAAAAATGCATATTACAAATTCATTTTTCCCACAGCAGTACTGTCATCATTTATGTTAGATTTAGGTCACTCCTATTAGAAAGTTGTCAGAAAGAGGAAATTATTAAGCTATGTTCAAAGACCAGTTCTCATTTGGTCCCCACACTGGTGGTTTTGTGAAATTCAAGTTATTATCACCTCTCCAGGCTAAGGGAATAGCAGGAAATGGACAGAGGAAAGAGGAGCACAGGTCTGTTGAGGTGAGCGCTCAGAAAGTGTACAACTTAGCTCCAGGAGTCCTTCAAGGGAGAGTGTCACTAAGTCAAAGTGACCTTTCAATATTCCCTAGACTAAACTGTGAAACATTTTTGAAAAGCATAAAATCTTTATTTATGGTAGGAATGTTTGAAATTCAGAAGATAAATGCCACTCGGAATGCAAGCATGTTCTAAGCATCTAATATGTAATGAGACACAGCTGTAATAACAGCCACTGAACCAGGGGCATCTCTATATCATGTCATTAGCTGACTTGTTATAAGCTGATCTTCAAGCCCTTTTTATAAAGGCCACTAGGGTAAAAAGGAAATATATCACATACTGAACATCTGTGGTTCTTTTACGAAGGACTACTCGTATCAGTTTTCAAGCTGTAACCAAGGACACATATAACACTCAGAAACATAGTTCTTAATGAGAAGAATAAGAGCTCAAAGATTTTTATTTCCAATGATTAGAGAAGACAAGGTCTGGGCTCTGCCTTGAGCTTCACAAGTAGTATGATTTTTGTTTTTGTTTCAGTGTTTTCTCAGACGTTTATAGCCTATGCGCTCTCTACATTAGATTCTGAAAGCAGCTATTTTTTTCATGTGAAATGTTTTTCAGGAACAAAAAATGCCAAATACTGAAGCTATTGCTCTTATGAATATCCATATTGAGAGATTGCTCTTAATGCCAATATTTATCAGTGGTTCTCACGCTGCCTTTTTTTTAAAAACATATATTACCTGGTCGTATAAATGTGTGTTTTCTCTTATTTTTCAGTAACCAGATGACAAATAATGCCAATCCCATTCAATGAGATTACTGACAGGGGAATTAAGTAATAGAAAGAAGTAGTATGTGTTTTACTATGAAGAATATTACATTCCATACCAATAAAAAGCTGGATCCATAAGCAGGTATAAAAACAGGCAAATTAATTAATAACACTGAAGATTGACTGATAACAGGGTATGTGAAAAGCTATAAACATAATCTGGAAAAAATTATAAAGCCTCAAGGGAAAGGGAGCTCATCTTTTCTGAGAGTTACAAGTCTCCTCTCCAATCCAGAATATTTTATGATGGCAAAAGAAACAAATACACCAATTGAAAGTATATCATTTTTTATCTCTATGAATGTCCTTGAAATCTGCCCACCACCTGTATACCTATGTAGCTTACCAATTTATTACCCATCTCTCATCTATCTATCCATCTTTCTTCTATCTACATATCTATTTAACGATAATCTATGTTTAACTATCATCTATCTATCTATCTTTTTAATTATTTATCTATATTCATCTATATCTATAGATATCATCTATATCTATCCGTCTATCATCTACATATGCATGTATATATATATGTTTGTATTTATCTATACATCTCACTCTACATATACACACACATATATATATACATACACACACACACATATATACATAATATATATATATATCATATATTATCTTCCACTTTGAGAGCACATCATCTTATCATAAACCTCAGATGGGCCTTGAAATCTGGAACCTTTGGTGATAGGAGGTAGTTTTAATGCTATGGATTTGGGTTTGGGATAATGTTTATAATTCAAAAAATAATCTCTCTCTCTCTCTCTCTCTCTCTCTCCCTCTCTTTCCCTCCTTGTGGGGGGTTTGTTGGTGTTTGTGTTAGAATCATGTAGAATGAGGCAGCTTTAACTACCATGCTTAAGGAGCAGAGAAAAAGGTTGATGCTGTTGGATAGAGTTAGCTACTATTTGTGAACATAAGATAAATTACTAGTTGTCTTCATTCAGCTGCAGGTGATTCTTGGAGGCTCTTGGCAGCTGGCCTGCCTGCATTTTCATGGCCAGAGCAATCAATTTCATGCAGGGTTTTTAGAACTTTTCAAAATCCCTTGATGGAGAGTTCCTTGAAGATAGTCATCACATCTTAATCATGATTTTGTCCACAGTGCATGAGGTATAGTTGTTGGTTCATATTAAGTCAATGCTTAGGAAACATATACAATAGAAACTGATCAAGTTGCCAAATAAAACCAGGAATTATCTAAAAATTGCTGTGATTTTTTGAAAGTCAATCTATTGCTAAATATTCCACATGGTAATTAAAATAAAACAGCTGAGCATTGGTCACTCAACATGTAACCAGCACAGTATGAAATATAATTTTATGTAATTGTCCTTCCCAGTTCAAAATCCTACCATACACATAACCTGAACAGAACATGTAAGATAGTTAAGAGCAAAACTAGATTTCTTGGTCACTGGCTAGAGTATCTCATGTATACACATCAAAATATAAGTTCAGGACTTCAGCAACCATTTAAAATCCATATGAGTTGCCTTGTACCTGTAACCACAACACTAGGGGAATCAGAAATACATAGATCCTGGGGACAGGATGGTCACTGGACAGTCTCTAGACAAAGAGATAAACTTCAGATTGAGGTGGCAAACTATAGAAAAAGATATACAAATGCCAGAACTTATATACATGTGGGCATACATATACATGCATACACACACACACACACACACAGACATATACACAAAACTAACCTCGTATACATTTTTTCAAGAGAGAAGCTTTTTTTTCTGAGATCTCTTAGACTTCATTAACTTCTGTGAGAATTTTAGAATTCTATATTCTCAATTCTTCATGCATTTTAACAAATAATCATATAAGCATGTATACATATAAACATACAAATTCAAGTAGCTATTAACCCTGGTTATTACCTAGCTGTTTTATATTAAGATTTTAATTTAAATATCATGTATATAAAATAATCAAATTTGATGAAATCGATGAGCGTCATCCACAAAAGTTTTATTCTACCACATAAATCCACAGCAAGACGTGTACTCTGTTCTAGCACATATTCCTTAACATTAGCAAATTTTATTTATGGTCAACTGTGAACATTTTTCTAAATTCATTTTAATAGAAGGGAAATAAAACAAGGTTAATTAAGTAAAGCTAAAATATAGTCATCATCCGAAAATAGCCATAGAATGCTATGTCTCTAGAGCATCCACACAGTATTACTTTACAAAGATAAAAGATGAAAAATACCTGACCCAATGAACATACAAACAACAGGAGTCAACCAGACAAAACTGATGATATATTTCCCTTCACATTCTCTAATGTAGTCTCACTTATGTTTGAGAAAAATTTGAATTGTCTCTTTTTTAGCTACACACTAAGTTTCTTAAAAGGACCTTCAAAAATAATAACAACTAACAATGGTTTTAAATAAAAGATGGACCTTCTCTAAGTAAGTGCAGGAACAGTCTCTCTTGGATTAGTGGTTTCTGTGGCAAAAGATTACTCAAAATCATGAGCCATTGTGAACAGTTAGATATTCTTTTGTCTTCTCAATTTTTCCCAGTATCATTTTCCCCTTCATTCTTCAATTTCTAAAGATGCGTGTGGCTTTATGGTCCATTGTTTGTAGTTATACTACCATTTTTAGCTCTCTGATGTTGTGTTGGTTTTGGAGGAAATCTCAGAAATGGAGACCCAGTCTGTTCATTTTTCTATACATTTTTTTCTATTATATAAAATCAAAGACACCTTGGTGGACAAGAACGTTGATGTATAAATATGCGCATGTTTGAGGAATACAAGGAAGTAGCCAGATGAGCTAATGTGTTGGATGTTGTCTCATATTACACATGTGATCTATATTTTTGAAAATGTTGACATCTGAACCCTAAATTGAGTATTTAAATTCCTGTATTTTAATATGTATTTGTTCAATATCTATACTTTTCTGATTTTAAAAATAAAGGCTCATTTGCCCTATCAGCAATAATATTTTCATTATGTTGGGGTTGTGCACAATATCAAACATAATATTTTCAGGAATATTTGTTCTCTTTCATAAGAGTCTATGCAACAGTCTATATGCAACAATTGTCACTGACATCTATTTGGGAATGAAAACATTCTAAATTAATCCAAAAGTATAAGGGATTACACTTACTTTAAAACAAAAATCGGAATGTATTAAACAGATCTAATTTGAATATGCACAATATATTTACCTCCCTAGTACATGAAATGCCAGGATTTATAGCTGGACTTTAGACTTAACTTTCTTCCTTTTATTTTGTTTCCTTCTAATAATATTTGTCTAAGTGAGACTGGGCTGTTTCCCCACCAATAAGACAAAGGTTACATTAACATTGTTTTCTAAAATACACATTTCTCAATTATTAATATAGAGTGACATTATCATCTACAGTGTGGTGCACAATGATATTGCTGAGGCACAGCATATTTAAGCATGCCATCTTTGGTATGTTTTGAGACCAAAAATGTAGAAAATATTTTTTAAAATAAAAATGTTGCAGTCTTGGCAGAATTCAGTTATGAAGAAGTTAGCACCCAAAGGCCATAATTTCCTCTTCTAGGATGATCATTGGTATTTTCTCCCCTAGAAATATACTTGAGTAGAAGCTTTAGTTAAGGGTGACCACATATCACCAAGCACATGTAGGGTCCATAATTATAATACTAAGCATTAGAGATGAATGAAAAAATACAATTTAATTTTGCAAGTTCCCATATGGTGCCCACTTGTTCATATTCTACATTGTCATGTCTTTAAGCTTAAATAAATGTTTTAATAATTGTCACAACTAACTGTATGTGAATTTGTTTTTGTTAACTGAAACCTTTCCTGTATCTATGTAAGATTTCTGTATTCCAGAGGATGTTAACTGAAAGATATCATTCATGTAACAAATGATATGAATGGTTCTGGTACATTGGGACATATCACTGCAGGAAACAAATCTCAACTAGCTTAGTTATCTAACTCAATTAAAACAGAAGAATACAAGCTGATGTGCTCCACAAGCCAACTGCACTATGAAATTTGTAGCACACATTGACATACAATCTCTGAGAAAAATAAAGATCTTTTATGCTGAGAGAATTAAACATAAGATTTTAATTGTTAAGGTTTCTTTTCTCTTTCTTTCTTCTTTCTTTCTTTCTTTCTTCCTTTCTTTCGTTTTACCTTTCTTCACTTCAGTCTTAGAAAGAAAAACAGGGTAGCTTGCCATGTGATACGTAGAACATGAATATGTTGGTAAGAAAATTTTATTACATGCCAACTTTCTGGTTTGCTTTATCAATATTATGAAATGATCTTTTCCATAGAGTATTCTATTGTCTAACAGAACTCCCACAAGTGTAACTGAACAGTAAAACACAATTCTACAGGTACTGGAATAACATAGACCTTTCAGTTCACAGAAGATCAATCTGAGAACTTTTACCATATTCATTTTGAAATTTTTCTTCTTTTGAAATAAGAAAGCCTGCCTAGTTGCTTTTGACAGGAAGTGTTTTTCTGTCATGAATATGTCTGAGGCCGCATCCCGAGAGAAAAAAAATTGATGGATAGATAGAATGCAAACAAATGAATACGGCCATCGAGCATTACGTTTAGTCACTATTTTTCTAGTAGGTGTATTTTAAAATTATAATCTGTTTATTAAGATTTAGTAACATTGAGTCTTTGTATACTAATGGATGATGTAACTTCATGCAGTGGAATGGCAGGTTAAAAAAACTCTGGAGAGAAAGATCCCAAAGTCGCTTACAAGAAGTGAAACATCACATGATGTCCCATAATTGAAAAAAACTTTTAAGTATCAGTTACCATAAATTCAAGTAAAATAATTTTCAACACATTTGCCACAAAAAACTTGCTCAGACATTAAAATTCATTAGTAACAAAGTTCTGATTGCCTTGGGATGACAAAATTAAACAAATAATTTGGGGGTTTTAGTTTTAGTTTTTTATCTAGTAGTGAGTTCTGACAAGCAGGGAAAAGAATATTTTGCGTTATTCCAAAGAAGCCTTTTGCTTTCATTATTAAATTAAATGTATGGAAGAAGACACTTTATGAAAGCTGATAGTGGAAACACTTAGAATTCATTGAGCAGTCTTTAAGGTGTCATCCGTTTGTAGATAACTGTGTATCAGCAGGAAACATAAACAAACCTAAGTCATTTTCTCTCTGCTTCATAAGTACATTACGTACAAAGTGAAAGCTATGACATGTGTGCGGTTACGCCAATCATTTAGAAATGATACATAAAAATAACCCCTTTACATTCATATTTTATTTGAATTCATAGTTAAATCTACGTATTCATCAGTATTTTTTCTTGTTTTGCTGTTGCTTGCTTTTGGTACATGAAGTTGAACTCACTATAAACAGGAACTCACTGAGCCATACCTAGGCTATATAGTGGATATAACTCTATTATACATAAAATATGAAAATATAGACTCAACTATTTTAATGCTTGAGGGATATTAATAATACATATGACTAAATTTGACTACCATGAATGAGAATATAGTTAATGCCGTGATTTTTATTAAGTCCCAAGTGTACCATTCTTCAAAAACTTGTCTTGAAAAGTTAGGAGTAAAATAGCATATTATGTACAATTTACTCCCCTAAGTAATGAAACATAGGAAAAGACAGATAAATTCTGTGTTGAAAACTGATTTACAAAACTCTAATCAAATGTGTGTGGTCATAATATATTCTATTGTCTTATTTTTTAACATTTGATATATATGGGAAAAGATCATGTTTACACAAATTCTATATATACATTCATAATTGCAATGTTCAATTAAACAAAAATTAGAAGATCAATTTACTCCAGGAAAATGATAAGCTTGGATCTGTATCTATAGGTGAAGAAGAGTTAAAGTAAAACCAGAAAAAATAGTCTAATGTGCTTCCAAGGAACATCAAAACAGATAAATCTACAAAATAACACTCAAATATTATTGCAGAAGAGGTGATCGAAAAATGGTAGGAAGCAGGGGTTAGGGGAGTTTGCTAATACAAGGCTACACTACAAGGGTAATATCGGGGTTGCAGCTATCAAGATTCACTATGCCTGCTCAAACATGAACCGGATAAGTATAATAACAATAGGAATGCCGAAGTAAACAGGGGAAAACCCAGGACCCTCAACTCTACACAAAGGCCAAAGAGATGCTGAGAGGTTCCAACTGGCTATCCAATACCAAATAGTCATTCCTAAAAAATAAATACACAAGTAGCAATATGCAGCCTTAGCAGATTGAATTTATATATTTAGAAATATGTCTATATATGTACATATGTATATGAATATACATATATGTATGTATGGAAAGACATTGAAAAAATAACAGACAATGAGGCAGAAAGGCTAGGGAAAGGGTGCTGGATTACACTCGGGAAATAGTATGTTCCAGACGCAACAGGACTGCACACTCATGAACCCACAATGTGGCACCATTCACAGGGCCCACACATGTGGAAGTCAGATGGGCTCTCAGTGATGAGAAGAGGAATTGGACAGGAGCTGCCATTAACTAACAATTTAAAAGTTAAACCAAATGTAGAATGAGACCATAAAGAACAATTCATAAAAGCTACAGCACACATGCTAATTCAACATGCAGATTTTCATGACTCATGTTGTCCTTGAGTTATTTATCTTAAGAAAATGAAAACATGAGACACACAGACCAAAACAATAATAAAACCATTAAAGAAAACACAGAAGAACACAGGTTACAAGGATTTCTAAAAAGAAGATTCAATATTTAACACTATATTAACTTAGAATAAATAGGATTGAGTGAGTCCAGATGCTACTAAGTATGGATTAGATTGGCCTCATGCTCTCTCTCATCTGTGGTTCCTAGCTCCACATCTTCAGATATGAGTAGAAAATAGAAAGAACAGAAAAGAAAATGTTCCCACAGGAGAGAGCGAGCTAGAAAGAGAAAGAGGCGACATAAAAGGGGGCAGGGGGAAGAGGAGCTGGGGAGGGAGGACAACTACAGAAGAGGAAGAGAAGTGAGAGACATAACATTGAATTTCTTTCAAAAAGTTAAAAGGAATATTTTATTGATCTAAATTAGATAGCATGTATGTGTACATGTGTACATGCACACACGCAGGATGAACCTCCTAATTGGTGATCCAATAACAATTAGTCATCCCTGAAATCATATCCATATAAGTAACAGTGAGTACACTAGGAAAATTGTATTAACATTTTATGCATTTATAGGTTTATATAACATAACAAAGAAAAGGAGACCATGAGTGTAAAGGGAGGGGGGGAGGGGTGCCGCTGGAGGGAGGAGGGGAGAAAAAAATAGCAGGGAAAGGGCTTGGTTACATTTAAGAGCAAATAATGAAGAAAGAGGCATCTAATTTAAAAAGAGCAAGAAGGAGTGTGTGGAAGAGTTTTTAATGAGAAAAAAGAGAGAAAAGTAATTATATTAAAGTCTCATAAAAGGAATAAGTTTTTAATGCCGTAATTTCAAATATTAATTTAAATAATAAATAAACAAAGAAAGAAAAGGAAGTGGGGTGAAAGTCATCTGAGAATGATGGAGTGAAGGATGAGATCCAGTCTGGGAATGTTGGAGAGGGTGAGGGCGTCCCTTGGATATACACAACGCTGACCAGGGTTTCTTCAGCTGCTCATGACAGATATATCCATCAAGATCACTGTTCTGCTTCACGGCAAAGGACACGGAATGGAGGATGAGTAGGATGTGGGAGTAGAGGTGGGTGGGGAGAAAAAGAGTTTGAAGTCACGATGACATGTTGGGAATGTGTCTGAATCTTTTCCAGCAGTGTGCCTGTGAACAGACACAGAACTCAAAATTCTATTCATTCTCTGACTGAGCCCCTTCTTTTTGTCTAAATTTGTTATCTGCTATAAGATAGTTAGAGCCATGGATCCGGTGGTGGAGGCCAAGACTAAAGAGTTGGACACTCCAGCAGTTGAATGTGCATTTCTAGAACTGATAAGTAAATATCCTACTTGAAGGAGTAAGGCAAAAGGTAGAAACTTAATTTCAGGCTGCGAATTTAAGATGTCTGTTTTGCAATCTTTATTTCTTCCTCTACGTATCTGACTTGGCGTTTAATGGATACAAGGTTTACGTAGGAGCCATGTTTGTTTGCTTGTTTATTTATTTTTATCTTACTGACTTTGTTAAAGTATCGAGAGCTTAGAAGTAATATCAAATTTACCACATCATCCTCTATGATTTAGAAGGATCCTTATCAAGTGGTTATTATGAAGTCTTTACAATGTAATCAAGAGAAGGATCAGTAAACTCAATCTAAAACTAAATTAAAAGGGACACGTTCACTTTTGCCCTTTGTAGCCAAGCTAGAAAGAACAGAAGGAGCTGAAGCACAATCACATCCTTCCAAAGGCAGGCAGGGGGATTATTTTTATAAGGCTACAGGCCCATTAACCTTCATGGGATTAAGAATAAAGTGAAACAAAGTTCTCAATAGAAATGACAGGAATGCTTACGTATAACCACGCTTATATACTTTACCCTGGGGATTGAAGGTAGAGCGAAGACCTCTGGCCCCATAGCATACAAAATGGCATAAACATCATGAAAGGAATCTATCGGTTCTGTTAAACACTGCAAACCCATGACTGCTCCTTAAAGAAATGAGAGTGGACTTAGGAAGTGTCACTCAAAGCCTCTTGGATCTGTACCTCATGCTATGATTTGTAACTGCCAGTGCGGGTAGCAAGCACAAACTCATCTGTTTTGTAAGGTCTTGACCTTCCCTTGGACGCCCTGTTACCTCTCCTCACTCACTGTGTGTATTCAGAACTATTAATTTCTGATTAATGTATAACCAGAAGGCCAGAGGGGAATGATAAGATAGGATATAAGGAGCTTTTGCTTGTTTTCAAATATTTTTGTTTGACTTAGAAGATTATTAGAGAACAGATTGATGTCCCTGCTTAAGGGAAGTTAATCATCTTGAAATAGGCGATTTAAGTAAATCATTTACCACATAGTTAAAACCGTAGACTTGCCATGTTCACTGGATAGGAGAAACCAGAGCCATGTAATATGTAATGTGAATATTTCTCATCTTTTCCTATTCAGTTAAATAAACCCAAGTTATACCTTTTTTAAAAATATGAATTGTGGTAAATATTAGATAGCACTAATTTTAGTGAAGTAAAAGCAGCGTTAGTGGGACTAGGCTCTAGCAAGATGAGGGACAAAGCCAAATTTGCTACGATTAAGTGATGGCTGATAAAGCCATTGAAAAGTCACACATTTCCCACCTAAGATGTTCATGCATAGCTATGAAAAAACTTTAAGGATAACTACAATTTCATCACGATGAGAGATTAAAAGCCGTTAGGGAAAAACAATAACTGGGACTGAGAATTTAAAAAGTCCATGCTTAATATATACTCAGAAAGGAGTAATATTCAATTGTCCTGTCCTCAAGGGAGTAGGTTACTAGACATAGAAAGTGCTGAGGTCTATCTTTTCAATGAATGAATTCTGGGAAAAGGTGTCCCTGAGCTATGGAGTTTAGGGATAATTTAGCATACTTGAGGACTAATCTTTTCCGCTGTATTCCTAGTCTAACTTACCAAATTAGGACTGTTAGAATTTGAGCTAGTTGGCATGAATATTACCATTCAACAGAGTCATAATGGGGACACATTGTATAATTTCAGCTAGGGATGATATTCATTATAGTTAAAGGAACCTTGTTCAGACAGCCAGGAAAGATGTTAAAGTTTTGTTTTTATTGCTTTGGTAAATTACTCCAAAAATAAAGTTAAGAGAAAACGGTTTTCTCTTACCTCACAACTCCACGTAATAGTACATTATTCGGAGAATGTCACATGTTACAGAAAATTTTAAAAGCTAGTCATGTGGCACTCATGGTCAAAAGCAGGAAGAAACATATACATGCTTGCCCACTTGCTAGCTTGCTTGTGTTCAGTTAAATTTCCCTACTCGTAAAGATAAAAGAAGACCTATGACACATGGGGGGGGGTCCTTTATAATATTAAATAAGAATATATGATTCCAATTTAACTAATATAAAAATACACATAATTTTACACCGTCTCTGTAACTTTTGCAAACATCAAAGGTTACATTCTTCAAATTTAAACAGGTTCCAAGGAACCCTTTACTGCCGTAGAATCCCAACTAAATAGCAGTAGAATTAAAGTATTTTTGAAATCACCTTGCAACTCTGGTTTATTTTGATCCAGAAAATTAAACCGAATCAGTAAAGTACCACAATTATCTAAACGAGATCAGAGAAGAATTTGGGGTCTCTTTTGCTTCTCCCCATGCAACCTTGTTTTCTTTTTTTCTTTTTATTCTTTCCTTTTCTTTCTTTTTTTTTTTTCTGTCCACACAAGACTTGGTTGGTCATGACAGCTGAAGTCTGAAGCCGCCAACGTGTACTCACCAGCCTGATTAGTTGTGATGCTGACTGCAGCAAACTGTCTTGGTGGCGAGCTCAGCTCTGACACCCCATTAATGGCATCGATCTCAAAGGTGTAGTTGGTGTGTGCCAGGAGGTCTGTCACTGTCACCGTGGTATTGGTGAGTCCAAGCTGCCGAGGGAGGAAGCGGACGTTGGGGCTGCATGGCTCACACTGCCTGACCGTCCACCCACATTTTTTACATATGATGTTGAAGGTAATATCCTTCCGGCCTCCGGTGTCCAGGGGCCAGCTCCAGTCCAGGATAACCGAGGTCTCGTTTATGTTAGAGATAACATTCCTTGGTGCGGATGGAGGTCCTGCAAAGTAGTTCCAAGATTAATGAGCATCACTTCTGGTTTCTACTGGGAAGGGAAATGGAAAATTTATAAAGGAACCAGAGAGGTAAATAATCATTCTGTCTTTGTTATCCATTCTAATTCATCCTCTGAGGATCTGTAAGATTATAGGCGCATGGATTCAAGAGGAGCAAACTCTCCACGCTATGTACTGGGAGTTTCTACTCATGATTAAAGATCTAGTCACAAAGTCAAACAAAGAAATTTACTGTAAATCCAAAACCCATGTGAATAGTTATGAAAACTTCCATATTATGTTTATAAATCTTAGTCCTCTCACCCTTTTATTTACCATGACCTATGACCAAGAGATAGTAAAAGATAATAAAAATCTCCAAACGTAAATCCACTGTCTGTAATCTCTCCTGCTCTGGCAAATATATTGTGAGATTCTGAAGTCAGATACAGATTTTTTTTCTTTTCCTAGGGGTTGCATTGCAGGAAGTGCTTTAAAAAAACGAATTCATTTAGGGGGGTAAATGTTGCATTCGTGATGAGGCACAAGCATGGGGAAGGAAGCAGAGCGTTTTCAGATTGCGTATGGAAAACAGAAGGATGTGGGCGAATGCTTCACACACACAGGCACGCTTGCACACTGCGCTCATGCATACACATGTACATATGGGTGCGCGCATGCGTACACACATACATCCCACACACGCATAGCAATGCACGCGCGCATGCGCATACACGCGCGCGTGCACACACACACACACACACACACACACACTTTAAAAACAAACATCATAGCCACAGGAAGACCAAACCAAAGCAATCATGGAGGCATGGGTTGCAGCAAAACTACTCACGGGTACAAGCCATGGATGGAGGGTCTTTTTCTGCCCGGTAATAATTATTCTCACACCTGCAGTTCACTGAACCATCTTCTTGTGTTGAGCTGTGTGGTGGGCACTTGGCACACTTAGCAACACCATCCGAAGCCTTGTAGAAGCCTGGTCGACACGCTGGGGAAAAAAAAGAGGCTCTTTTTAAAATTTTAGTAATTGTCTTGTATCTTGAAATGTGTAAAACAGATTGCTCCCATGTTTTACAGAAGTCATGCAGCCATGTGATTTCCCTTTTTTTATTCATTTGAATTTGATTTAAACCAAATGTCATGGGAAAAAAGCAGGGGCGGGGGGGGGGGGAGGAGGAGCCGCCAGATTTAGATTATTTTGGCATTAAAGTATGGTAAATTTTCCGACTTGTATATCCACAGCTTTACTTGGCATTGGAGAATTTGTGGTTGAGCATAAGGCAAAAACCTATGTCATGATGTAGTCATTCTAAACCATGACACAGCATGTGTCTGGTCTGCCCTGTAGCTGCCACTGAATTGCACTGTTAACTTGTACTCAACTTTCCAGCTGGATACAACTTGTCCTGAATAATACTGTTAGCAACTGAAGAGGAAATATTGACAATATGCTGTATAGTTTCAGAGAATATTGCATGAGCTATCATCATCATCATCATCATCATCATCATCATCATCATTACTGTCTTGATAATATCTCTTAATTTCTAGGACAATGGCTTACCAACAAGATTTAAGCGCATTTCATTTTGTCTGGAACAGGGAGCAATTTTCTCATTAGTACTGTGATAAATACCATTTGCTATTAAGTAACAATTCCTTGAAAACTCAGTTTTTCTTTCTTTCTTTCTTTCTTTCTTTCTTTCTTTCTTTCTTTCTTTCTTTCTTTTTTCTTTCTTTCTTTCTTTGCAAATCTGTGCATAATGTGTTTCATAAGTCCAATAAGCTGTTTTCCACACTGATCTCAGCTTACCATGAAGACACTTTACTTCCATTTATTATGATAAAATGTCTAACTTTTTGTTTATTTGATTCATTAAAAAAAAACCTTGGGAAGTAAAATCACTGTAAAATTCTTAACAGGCTTTCTCTTGACATCATTTCAGGGAAAGAATTTATTATCTAAATTCTATGCTTTATCTCTTACATCTCAAATTCAATTCTACCTTGATATTGGATGGTGTGTGGTGTTTTTACTTACATTCAGTAAGATGCACAGAGTATAACCAATTTTCAAATTTTCAAGAAGTCTTTTAAGAAGTAATTAAAGACTAATTATAATATTTAAAAATTAAGTTTCAGTGCACTGCTATAGTTTATTATTTTGTTTGCTTATAAGTTTGTCTTCATGTTTTTGTTTAAGGCTTTTACAGTTTTAACATTTGACAGAACGGTATTCACTGAGTATTCAATAACCTTTTGTTCACGCTGTGAATGCCTATGGAATATTTTTAAATGAAGAAGCCATGTCTTAGCCAAATCACACCCTACCTATGTTACTGATAACACTTAGAGATATCTATATTCAATAAGCCTATCAACCTAAATATAGTTATATTCAATAAGTCTACAAGCTACAACTATCATTCAAAATAGTAAGTAGAATTTGTCCAATCATGGTAAAATAATAATAGATGAAGATAAAAAACTACAAAAATGATCATTTTAACAAATATTCAGCAATGAACTATTCTTAGGGTTTTTGCAATGAACTATTCGTAGGGTTTCTGGTAGGTCTTAAGGTAAATATATTCCCAATTCTAATCACAACAAAGGGTCTCCTAAAAGGGCTTGGTGGTACACATGTTTAATCTCAGCACTTGGGAAGCACAGACAGAACTATAAGTTGTTTGTTAGTTCTACGCAGACTAGAGCTACAAAGTGAGACCCTGTCTCAATAAACAAACAAACAAACAAAAAAGAAACAATGGTCTCTTAAATGTTAAGTGAGCTGTGGGCTTCAACAGATAGAATGCCGTTAGGAAGCCATGTGTAGGAAGTGGCCAGCTTGTCTTAGCTAAGCCCACTAACAGATCAATATGCAAGGACAAATGTTCCTTAGTGACATAAGGCAGATTGTAAACTACTCACTCCATACCCAAACCCTTCATCTTGATGGCTAATTGAGTTGTGATTTTTCTAGAGAATTGTAACCCGCAAGGTATGCTTCTAAATTCAGATTTCCTGTCAACTAAGAACCAGTGAAAAAATAAGAACAAAAATTGTGACCAAACCAGTAGCATTCGCAAGATGGATGAAGACAACTGTCTGTTCTCACTGACAAGGGTGGAATGATTGCACCCTTGACCAGTGAGTGCATTCTGCCTGTCATTGCCATAGCCCACATAGGTCAGAGAACTGAAGTCTAAGAAAGTCAGAGGAATGTGTATGGGGTAATCAATGATCCAATCAGCACCTGTCTCAGAATTTGTTCAACTTAGAAACACCCTGCCTCTCTCTAATGCAAAAGAACCTGAACTTTGGTGGAAGTATAATAACGTGAGACATCACATTCTCCAGAGTAGGAGACAGGGTGTGCAGGTGGGTGGGATGTGGAACAGTCGGAGGGTGGACTGGGATGGGGCTAAACTCTGGACTGTAAAGAAAAATAAAGAATAATTTTTTAAAAAGAGATCTTTCAGACACCAAGGCACCAACCGGGCAGCACACACTAGCTGGGTCAACCTCCCCTCTCCTCTCCTCCCTGCCCCCCCCCCAGTGACACATATATAGCAGCAGACTGCGTGGTCTGGCCTCAGCAAGAGAAGAGGTACACCTAATCTTAGAGAGACTTGAGGCCATAGGGAGTGGGAAGGGGGGCAGGAACGGGAGGGAACAGAGAGACAGACAGACAGACAGACAGAGAGAAGAAATTGAATGTGTAAATGTGTATCTTCATGACTATTCTGACAAACACTCCTGATTGATAGTATTATTAGTTTGAATCACTGTCTCTGTTTTTAAAGTTGACAAGCTTCCTCTGACCTTCATGTATTCCTATAAGGCAATATGAGATAGACAAATACAAAATATGAAAAATACAGAAAACAAAAACAAAAACAAAAATATCCCACCACCACCAACGAAAGCTTTTCAAAAGATATTCATTATAACAATCTTTCTTTCTGAAATGGTTTTAAAGTTTTCATATGTGCTTCTGTGTGTTTATGCCAAGTAGGTGTGGCTGTGGGTGACAGACCCCCAGGAGGTGGAGGTAATTGTGAGCCTAGCAATATGGATACTAGCACAGATCGCATGACTCTTGGAAGAATTGCAAGTCTTCTTACATCGCTATCTCTTCAGCTCCGTGTACAATTTTAAAATAAAAATCTCAGCTCTAAACTCAGCACTTAGTGTGAAACAGCCTAGCTATGCAATTAGCATGCAAGGAAGATACAAACATATTTAAAACCTGTTGCCCAATTGTAGACCACTCATTTATAACTTCCCTTAGGTAATCTGGTAGTAAAATGTTCTTGGTCAAATGGTGATAAAACTAGTCATTGATTTCAACTGCATGTTAATAAAGCCAAAGGGAAACTAGACGACTCAGACGTCTTAAGTGGTAGGAAATGTCTTAAAATGCTGCCTTCTTATCCTTCCTTTTTTCTCCCCATTGATTTTATTTGAAATGTGGCCCCAGGCCTATTATCTCTACTTGTTAAACAAGATATTTTAAAACTAGTCATGAGCAGGAACTCTCGTCTTTGATTTTTAAACAGATAAATGAATAGGATGAAGTACTGGTTAATATTAACAATCATTGATTAAAATTGAGAGAGGCACCCTCTGAAGCATACTGCATATCATTGTGGATTTTCCAAGAATCCGACTTGTTTATATCTTCTTGATTGCTGATTAATGTGGAACACCCCAGCCCACAGTGGATGGTGACATCTCCGGCAGATAGGCATAAGCTATATTAAAAATCAGGCTAAAAGCAAGGCATGAAAGCCAGCTAGTAAGCAGATTTTCTCTATGTTTTCTGCCTCTCTTCTGATTCTGTTTGTTTCTGCCCTAACTTCCATAAACAACAGACAATGCTCAGGGCAGGTGTGACAAATGTAATCTTTTCTTCCCAGGGTTGTTTTTGGCCATTTTTTTTTATCACAACAACAGAAAGCAAACAAGGGCAAGACTCCAGCCTAATATTAATCAGGCGTCACAACAAATATGAATAAAAATAACAGAAGGATGTCAAAATCATTTTAATCTGTAGGTGATAAATTAAAAGTATATTCAGAATGTCTAATCCTAGAGGTGAAGAAAAAACTACTAAATAGGAGTTAAGTATTATGGGCACATGGGGTCTTAAAATCACACCATCCCAGCTCCAGCAAATAATAAAGAAAAGGAAACACTGCAGGCACAATGGTTAGAAGACTTAAAGTGAAGCTGTATTCCCAGAACGGGGAAGTGGGAAGGGGTGGGTGGGAGGACAGGGGGAGAGAAGGAGACTTATGGGACTTTCGGAGAGTGGGGGGCTAGAAAAGGGGAAATCATTTGAAATGTAAATAAAAAATAATAATAAAAAATAAAAAAAAGACTTAATGTGAGCAATCAGTACGGAAGTGATTTGAGATACAACTTTGGCCTCCTTCCCAAAGCACACAGCACACTTTCCCTCCAGGTTATAATTGATGGCTCTGAGCTCCACTGATACACAGAGAAGGTCAGGTTACCATAGTGAAAGAAAAACAAATGCACTTAGAAAACCATGGTGGCTACTGTTGAAAGAAAGGAGACAGTCCCAGCTACAAAGTGAATTCTGTCTCCAGTTGACAAATGCAGCTGACTTATAGAAGAAGCATGGTCCTAATTAAGGGTTAAAAGGCTCATTTCAATTTGAATTAACCTTAAATTATGAAACAAAGCTGTTGGTAAATAGTGCTTTTTCTGTATTCAGACCTGAGCTGCTACACACCAGGCTATACCACCAATTCCCAGTTGTAAACACAATCTAATGGCCTGAACCAACGAATAAACAGATGATTTCCTACCCTTACAAATCCAAGGCTGACAGGGGCTATTTGCCAGTACAAGGTCAAAGCAACTGTTTATTCTCCTATGATCTGGACTCCCCAATCTTACAGAAACTCTATTCTTTGTCACTTGAATAGAGGTAAGATGCTTGGTGGCAAGGCTGGGACATTTCCATCCATCGGAAATGGTTCTGTTCAGTTGTTAACCTGCCCTCAGCCCATAGCACTGACAAAATGATCAAGTGTTTCCTTCTCAAACTACTTCCTCTCTTCAAAAAAAAATGCCTAAAGCAAATGCTACCACACAGAATCTGTAACAATATGGTATGGCTCAAAGATGGCTTAGAATTTTTGTGACTTTATTGTGTTTGCTGTTGTCATGTCAGATTAAGCATGAGAGGTGCCAGTAACATTAAAATATGTTCAGTGTGCTTTCACTGTGGAGAATGCTATAAATGAGCCTGGCTCCGTGCATGTTGTGCTATCTTAAAATCCATTAATGGGAATGGATATGGAGAGAGAGAGAGACAGACAGAGAGAGAGAGAGAGAGAGAGAGAGAGAGAGAGAGAGAGAGAGAGAACATGATTTTTATGACCTCACAGCACATTGAATGTAAAAATATATAAGACCCAGATACACAAGGACTAAGCTGTGTCCTTCTGAAACTTTAGGCAAAGTATTGGATTTTTGTTCTGAAAATATAATAGGATTAAAGTGTCTAGAAACTGTCCCTAAGAGGGACAATTGTGCTTACACCCAAATGCCCCCTTCTCTGGATTCAAACACCCCATCCAGCATGAACAGACTATGAGAACCTGTCATCAATCCCACAAGTATCCTTAAAGTTTTTGAAAATAGACTTAAAGTAATTAATAAATATTTGAAATATCACATGTTAAGAGTCTTAAATTAGTAGTTCAATATATCGGGCTCAATTTCTAGATGAGAAATTTCCAAAAGAGCTAATGTATTTGAATGGAGAAAAAAACCATTTGGCCTAAAATATGTTTGTCTACAGGAAGACATGATACCACTGATAACCTAGAAATTAACATTATTCTTTAAACTTGAAACATCATTAAATAAATATTATATTAATACATTTTCATGAGCACATAATGTCAATTTCCTGCATTTTTCTATCATTTATGTTATATGTAAAATTACATTTGTATAATTGTTACATTAAAATAGGTCAAAATAATGCCTGTGTCATGTTTTCTTATGGTTTTTTATCAGTTTTTAATAATTCATGAAAAATGATGAATGCTGCCTCTTATATAATAAAATTAGATATCATAAGAGTAAGATAAATGGACACATAAGATGAAGGCACATAACCACTGAATGAGTGTGTGCGTGTGTGTGTGTGTGTGTGTGTGTGTGTGTGTGTGCATGTGAGTGTGTGTGAATGTGTGTGTGAGTGTGTGTGTATGTGAGTGTGTGTGTGTATGAATGTGTATGTGTATGTTTGTACTGTTTTGTGTATGTATGTGTGTGTAAGTGTATAGGTGTATATGTGGATACATATGTGTGTGTATGCTATGTGTGCACATATGTGCTATATATGTGTATGATTGTATGTGTGTGTATGTATGTGTGACGTGATCATTAAGTACAAGTTATATAACTGCACATAGTGTAAGGATACACAATGCATTTGGTCTGATGCCTCCGTGTCCATCTCTCTTTTCTAGTTTGTTCACCTAAACAGTCTGATGCACAAACATTCACTCATTACAATGTTATTATCACTTGCTTCTTCGGTTATATTAAACTCTTAGTCTACTTATTTACACATGTATCTTTTTTAAAAGGACAACATGACTGAGCATGAGGGTTGGCTGCAAATTTTGGGAAGCTGTTAATGCGAATTTCACAATTTTAATCTCAGTTAACTCTCCTCTTGAGAAAATAATTCAAAAATAGCTTATTATTTTTAAAATAGGAAATTTGAATGAAATCTAAGAAATATATCAAACTTGGAGGAAAAACGCCCAAAATGCTGACTACTGCAAGGCACTCAAAGCTGGAATATTTGTGCTTTGATTTACAATCCTAATCATCCACTCTCCAAGATGGGTGAAGCCCTGAAGTCTGAGGAAGAGCATCATCATGGTATTTTTATCAGAAACTGCTGCATGTGCCTTTATTCTTCAACATGAATAAACGTTAAATTGTTTATTTATATTTAGAGGAAATTCCATCAGGTTTCAAATTTACATTGTAACCATTCATATGACACTCTAAGGTTTCTATTGAAATTTATATTTTTGGCTTTAGTAAAATGACTAAAATGATATTATAATTTGAAAATAGATTTAAAATAAGCCTATCATATTTAATTTATACATTATTTACCTTATTGTCATATAATATTGCTCACTAGAGGAGGATTGTCATTAAAACACATTAAATATTTGCTTTAAAAAGTTTTATGGCATATCCAGAGGATTCCCCACCATGTAATAAGGATACATGCTCTACTATGTTCATAGCAGCCCTATTTATAATTGCCAAATGCTGGAAAGAACCCAGGTATCCCTCAACAGAAGAGTGGATGCAAAAAATGTGGTATATCTACACAATGGAGTACTATTCAGCCATTAGAAACAATGAATTCATGAAATTCTTAGGCAAATGGATGGAGCTAGAGAACATCATACTAAGTGAGGTAACCCAGACTCAAAAGGTGAATCATGGCATGCACTCACTAATAAGTGGTTATTAACCTAGAAAACTGGAATACCCAAAACATAATCCACACATCAAATGAGATACAAGAAGAAAGGAGGAGTGTCCCCTGGTTCTGGAAAGACTCAGTGAAACAGTATTCGGCAAAACCAGAACGGGGAAGTGGGAAGGGGTGGGAGGGAGGACAGGGGAAGAGAAGGGGGCTTACGGGACGTTCGGGGAGTGGGGGGGGCTAGAAAAGGGGAAATCATTTGAAATGTAAATAAATTATATCGAATTAAAAAAAGTTAAAAAAAAAATCTCTGAGTTGGAAGCCAGTCTAGATTATATAGCAATTTCCAATCCAGCAAAGACTACATGGTGAAACTCTGTCTCAATAAAGAAGCATAAAAAACAAACAAAAAAAAATTTTATGGCTATGCCATTTCAATGTAAAATTAATTGTTTTGCTGTTACAATTAAATGTCATTGGTGAGTGTTTCTCAATAAACTTTTATGTTTAAGATAAGTACCTGGTCCAGGAGAGAAAGTGGATTTTTATTTCAGATATTCTCAAATTCTTTCTCTAAACAGATAAGAACTGATTTTATTAGGACAACAATTTAAAATATAAAAATAATGCCCAAGATATCATCCTAATAGCTAGCTCAGTGTGCCTCCTTTCCAAACCCCTTTTGGCTGGATGCAGGAGTGTTCACATGGGCAAGTCTGTGGAAAAAGAGAGGAACTGGAATAAAATGGGAGATTATTGAGGGAAAGCAAGATCTGGGATCTTAAAGGTGCCCTGAAATATTTGTTGTCAAAAATCTAAGAGTTACTATTGAGGAAAAGATCTCCATTGTCTCAAATAATTATATGTTGAAGAAAACAACCTGAATCCTACCATGTTGAAACAGTTAAGAGAAAAATGATTGTTCAAAAAAGTAATGAATAGTGTGTTTATATACAACAATTCAATTTCATGTAAAAGACTTTGATCATTTTAAAGGCCAAAAATTTAATTTTCATAAAATGCTATTTTGTCAGTGAGAAACTCTCCATGCAAAACTTTAAATGTATATGTCCAAATGAAAAAATGGCTCCTTTCTTCTAATATCAGTGATGAAAATGTACCTCACAAGCAGGTTCTATAACAAATAGTACAATGTAGTATTTCACAGTGATGATATGAAATAAGTATAACCAAGATATTTCTAACTATAAATGTAAACATACTTTCCTCCTGGTATGACTGGGACCTCCTTTAACTTGTACGAACCACGGTGATTAAAAGGATGGAGAGGGTCTGTATGTTGAAGATGGAGAGAAATGAAAGGGGTGAATGAATGGAAGAAGCAAGAGAAATTGCTAGACCCTGACAAAGCAAGTAAAGGTTCTATATGACATGAATTTTAAGCCTCTGAAGAAAGAAATCAAAAAAGTCTCAGAAGATGGAAAGATCTCCCATGTTCATGGATTGGCAGGATCAATTTAGTAAAAATGGCCATCTTGCCAAAAGCAATCTACAGCTTCAATGCAATCCCCATCAAAATCCCAAATCAATTTTTCATAGATCTAGAAAGAGCAATTCTCCAATACATCTGGAATAAAAAAAAAATAACCCAGGATAGCAAAAACTATTCTTCACAACAAAAGATATTCTGGGGAAATCACCATCCCTGACCTAAAGCTCTACTACAGTGTGATAGTGATAAAAACTGTTTGGTATTGGTATGCAGACAGACAGGAAGATCAATGGAATAGAATTGAAGACCCGGAAAAAAACCCACACATATACAGTCAGTTGATATTTGACAAAGGAGCTAAAAAGATCCAGTGGAAAAAAGAGCATTTTTAACAAATGGTGCTGGATCAACTGGAGGTATGCATGCAGAAAAATGCAAATCAATCCATTCTTATCTTTTTGTACAAAGCTCAAGTCCAAGTGGATCAAATATTTGCACATAAAATCAGACACTCAGAAACTTATAGAGGAGAAAGTGGGGGCAAACCTAGAACACATGGGCATAGGGAAAAAGTTTCTGAACAGAACACCAGTGGCTTATGCTCTAAGAACAAGAATCGACAAATGGGACCTCATAAATCTGCAAAGCTTCTGTAAGGCAAAGAACACTGTCAATAGGACAAAATGACAACCAACAATTTGGGAAAAGATCTTTACTAACCCTACATCTGATAGAGGGCTAATATCCAACGTATATAAAGAACTCAAGAAGTTGATCTCCAGAGAATTAAATAACCCTATTAAAAAATGGGGTACAGAGCTAAACAGGGAATTCTCAACTGAGGAAACTCAAATGGCTCTAAAGCACCTAAAGAAATGTTCAGCATCCTTAGTTATCAGGGAAATGCAAATCAAAACAACACTGAGTTTCCACCTTACACTAGTCAGAATGGCTAACATGAAAAACTCAGGGGACAGCAGATGCTGGAGAGGATGTGGGGAAAGAGGAACACTTCTCCATTGTTGGTGGGATTGCAAGCTTGTAAAACCACTCTGGAAATCAGTTTGGCGATTCCTCAGAAAATTAGAGATAGTACTACCTACGGACCCAGCTATATGCCTCCTGGGCATATACCCAGAAAGTGCTCCGACATGTAATAAGGACACATGTTCCACTATGTTCATAGCTGCCTTATTTATAATAGTCAGAAGCTGGAAAGATCCCGGAGGTCCCTCAACAGAGGAATGGATACAGAAACTGTGGTATATATACACAATGGAGTACTATTCAGCTATTAAAAACAATGAATTCATGACATTCTTAGGCAAATGGATGGAACTAGAAAGTGTCTTCCTGAGCGAGGTATCCCAAGCACAAAAGAAAGCACATGGTACGCACTCACTAATAAGTGGATGCTAGTTCAAAAGCTCAAAATAAACAAGTTGCAATTCACCCAGCACAGGAAGCTCCAGAAGAATGACTTAAGTGAGGGAGCTATGGTTCCTCTGAGAAATGGATCAAAATGATCACAGGAGCAACAAGGGAGGCAATGTGTGGAGCAGAGTCTGAAGTAAAGGCCACTCAGAGAGTGACCTACCTGGGGATTCATCCTATAAATAGTCAGCAAACCCCGACACTACGATGAGAAGCATGTACCAAAAGGAGCATGCCATGGCTGTCTCCAGAGGGTCCCTGCAGTCTTATGAATTCAGAAGCAGAAACTAGCAACCAAGCTTGGACTGAGCTTGGGGTCCCCGAGCTCAGGAGGATCTGGAGGGTTGTCCGGAAGAGCTGAAGGGGTATATAGCCCCATGGGAAAAAACAATGACTTCGGACACCCAGACACCACAAGACTCCCAGAGACTGAATCATCAACCAAGGGGTATACATGGTTCCAGCCAAAAATGTGGCAGAGGAATGCGGATTAAGTGTTGCCATACTCAATGTGATGGCGGACATGGAGAGGGACATGATCGGTTTGTCTCTTTTTTTGTGCTGAAAAGATCTCTTCTATAATTATGTATAGATGTGTACAACATTTTTACATTTTCCTGATTTAAACACCACCTTCAGGGTGAAATAGTAACCTAATAAACTTAATGCTTCAGGTCTCTGCTTTGTTTGTTTGCTACATTTAGAGTTTTTGCTATTGAATTTTATTCAGCTTCTTTGTTTAAAATGTTTTATATATTTTGTTGAAGATCCTGCTCTCCTTTTTTAAAGATGATTGAGAATATTCAGTGTCAACCTCTAGTGCCATGTGGAGACTCACATATGTGCATGTACACACAGACAACACAGTGTAACAACTTTGCATGAGAGATGAGCATAACAATATTAGAACTTACAAGACACCTGAAAAGTGCACTATCTGATTTTTCCCAGAATGCCTGCATTTATAACAGGCTTTATTCTTCATCAATATCTTAAGAATTTAGGCAGGTAAATGGCTCCAATAGGAAAAATCAGTCATGTTTATACTTGCTTTATTCCTAATTAAAGGAACTTAGAAGATGGATTATATTACAAGACCATCTATTTGTTTATCATGGATTGAATTATCTACAAGGAGCTTTTATTATACAATAGGAAAAATAATAAATTATTTCCAAATGAAAACTTTAAAAAAGTAATAAAATGGGTTGGAGTGATGATCAAAAAGCATTTGTTGGGCTTGCATAAGAAGCTTAGTTCCTAGAATACACAACAGTTCATAAATTCATCTCCATTGGAGAGGATGACAATTTTCGTATCAAAAATTTTCACTTTTCACTTACTTGATGTCACAAAGTGGGTAACTTTATTTCAAATATAAAATAATCATCTTATTTTGAAAGATATGATAATCATCAGTATATCTATATGTTTTCAAATAAAACAATGCAGTTATGTGTCAACCAAAAAGAACGCATATAGCTGGGTGAGAAGCTGGGCATGGGTTGTGATCCTGGGCAGAGTGGCACATTCGTGTGGCCAGAGCTTTGTGTGGAGCAAATATAGGAAGATGCAAAGTCCAAGCCAGAGTGGAGTGACAACTCAAAAACATATCATCAGAAAGACAAAACTTAACGTGATGTCTGAGCACGTATAGACACATTTATGATATAACTCCTGCCCCTTGACTCAGAAAATATCATGAAAGAAGGGCAGAAAAGTTATACCAGCCCGAGGAAGCAGAAAATCTGAGGTGAAATGACCTCAGATTTCTGTTTTCTAGAAATGACCATGAAGATTCACAAGTGATACTTACTCAAAACTGTGGTTCCTTTAACAAGATGTGAGTGAGGCTAGGTAGACATACTATGGGGTTCAAACCCCTAGACATATATTATAACAATTAGCTTCTGCAAGCAAACTAATAAACTTTAATGGAGGAAAATTTTAATTTCTCAATATCCATATTTTGTATGCCCGATTACTATATTTATCTAGCCACAGCCATCTAAAGAGAAAGAATACCCTGTTGAAGTATTTTATGGTAGGATAAATATTAAGGTTTAAAAATGAAATACTGGGAAGAAGCTGAAGAAATATTTTAAAATATTTATGTGTCTAATTCACTGACAACTATAAAAATATGAAATATAATTATATATGCAAAGTTCAATAACATATAATTGACTAATCATAAGTTGTATTATAAATTTTAAAGTAAGATTGTATTTCTCAATTTATTATTTTAAGACAATCTTGATGTCAAAGTAATGTCTCTAGGGTAAGAAAATATGAATTATATTTATTAATATATTTAATAAAATATTTAATTTTACCAAAAAGAATATTTTAAGGAAGATTAAAATGAAAAAAGACATTTTTAACCAAACAAAATAGCTATGATTATGTTTATTATCTAATATTAAATTAAAGGATGTAGTTTTCATTAGTTTATATAACTTAATTTAAAGACTTATATGCTTTGCGGAAACAGCAAATGGAAAGCCCAATATTTGCCTGAAATGTGAGGGAAAGGAAAGAATTGCCAAGAATAGGAGAAAGAAAAAAAATGAACCCAGAATATCACTGGAGCAGAATGTATGGGTGTCAAAGTAATCTTGGGTGTCATGCAGATCAATGAAGCCATGAAATACCCGGGAAGTTGCATGCTAAGGGAGTGCTTTTAATGCATATTGAGTGTTGTCAGAAGTCATTGAAACTTCACGCATGAGGCACACAGTAATCAGATTTATGTTTCAAAGTTCATTCTTGCAATGTGAGGAACATGTATCGACCGGAGTCAGGAGGCAACAAAGAGAAGTCTGTCGAAGGAATCATAGCAAGGTGCTGAGAGGACATAAGTAGACAAATTGTTATAGACACAGAACCATAATCTGCTGAGTTATTTTGTAGTAATATTGATGAGTATATGAGATACATAGAGTGATGCAGGATAATCAAAGAAACCTTGCACCTTTGATGGATATGTTAATTCACCTGGTTGCAAAGATTGTTACATATAACACGCACATGAACACACACAGAAACACACACAGCAAAACACACAAACATACACATGTGCAAAACATGTAGTATTCATGTGAAGAAGCAATTAGGATCACATACCATATAGTCTTATTTTTAAAAGCTGTTTCAATTACTAATATGTTAGAAAATGTATGTATTTTGATGCATTGTCTGATTGACCACAGAACATTTGAATTGTTTTCCATGTGCAGAGACATTTGACTTCAAAAAATGCCACATGGATTCTATTAAGGTTTTATTGTTGTTTGCTAATGCTAATCTATATGGTAAAGCAAAGAGAAATTATGATCAGACCCACATTACGCACCACACTATTACAATTTATAGCGATTTTTGCTGCCGAAAACCTGTGAGGATATTTGATTTTGGTGGGTACATATTAATATTAATAATGCAGATTTGAACTACTACATTTTTAATCCTAACTCTGCCAGTTCTTAATTTATAACTGGATAAGTTACAAGGCACCTTCATGTTTTAGATTCTTTGTCCATAAAATGGTAGTAGTTGAAAGATATTAATAGGATTTTGTAAGTCTTAAATGAATGTCTTATAATTTATGCATATTAGAATTTAGTGTCAGAATATTTTACATGAATAATTAGATAGTTTAATAATATGAACAAATGCTTGCAAGTGTATGAAACAAGTGAGTTTCATAATATATTTGAACAATATTAAACCGCATTTACCTTTTCCTATTTTCCTCCTTTTGAAGAGTTTGTTCCTTAGAATATCATGCTAATATCCTTCTCTATTAAACTTCTACCTCAAACAATTTACCAAAATGCAAAACAAAATGTCTTTCCCATTCCAAAGCTGGTTACTGATAAATAGGTGACAAGCCTTTTGTTATACCCAATACTTTTAACTATTGATATTTTGATAGATAATACTATTTCTGTATAATTTATCTCTTATCTATATACATGGCAGTGTAAATTTTGCTCTTTGACCAAATGTCAGCTTATCTGGCCACACTAACTTGCTAATGCCTTTTCTGTCTTCTGAAATCCTTGTGTTTTCTTATGGAAGGAGAAAAGCAAACTGGGCCCACTCAGAACCAACTGGAACGAGTACCTCTGACTTTGTAGCTCAAAGCCTCTGAATCTTTGTGGAGATTCACCCTGTCGACCCTTAGTGTGGCAAGTTTTTCCTTTTATTTCAAAGGCTGCCATATCCAGCACCAAACACTCCCAAACTTGGCTGCCTTCCCTCCACATCTTACCCTCACTTTGGGAAAGGAGTTTTCCTTTATCAAATTTCAAAACACATATGCCTTCGCGAACTTTTTAGTTTTCTAAGTCTCATTTCTTAATAAGAACAGAGCTGTGGCTTAGGTGACAGTAATCCTCTCAGTTTTCTGACACTTGTTCCAGTCTGCATCATGTTGGCACTGACCAAAGTCTCTTCTGATAGGGTATTTTTTTGACAGTTAATGAGAAGGAAAATGCTGTAGCTATTAGTCTAAATCCTAGGGGATAAGTATCCAGAGTATGGAAACCACATTCACATATGGCAATAATTGGCAGGCTCTTCTAGGTGATCATAGCATTGAGCCCAAAGTCCAATAGATGCTTGCAAAATTCCTTGGTGCAAAAAAGGAAACTCTTTTGTGTAGGGTAGGTATGTACCTTTTACTGCATAATTGCTTTTCTTCCCTGCCCCTCCCCTCCCCCCCCATATCACTCCCCACCCCCACCCCTCCCACCCCCTGCCACAAGGGACATTTCTGATGAAACAGATTCTTCTGAGTCGTATGGGTTAAAATTTATAGAATTCTAATAAAATTCTAGGCTTGTGTGTAAAGCAGTTTTAACAACTAGAAATAGAGTAATCCAACTGCAGGATGTACTTGGGATTTAAGTGAGTGGAAGACAACACATTTGCCTATCTCGGTGTCATAAACCTAGGAGCACCAGGCCAGCTTCATACCTAACTTTCCTTCAAGAAACTTAGGGACATTTATAGAAGGGCTTTAATTTAGCAGCATTCTTCCTGTTCATTTGTGAACAGCACTTCATTGCTATAGTACAGCATCCCACCTCACTCAGTCAGTCATACATTGACTATGTAAGCATTCAGGTTTCTGTTTGTGCCTGCATTTATACTTCTAAACCTGCTCTGCGGTCCATGCTAGTTTCAGGGGCTGTTATTCTCCCTTCTGCTTCCCTATGGTTTATTCCTTGTGCTCCAGCTTGCTATTTAATTTAATGTTCCTTAGACTGTGAGCAAGCAGGAAACAAGGGTAATAGTTTGCCGCTAAAAGAATAGCTCACATTACAAGAAAGCCTTGCACCCTCCTCTTCCAGGACTGAGGTCATGACGAGATGTTTCTTAATGCAGAGACTGTTCTGATTGTTTTGGACTGTAGCCAAAGGTTCTTTACTCATTTGTCTGTTTTCCAGTAGGAATGAGTCTCCTCCCATCAATCCCTTATACACATGACCAACTGAGCACTGTCTCACTGTGAAGGAATCCCTCCCATCACAAACCCAGCGGATGAGGCAGATAGACAAAACAATAGACCTTCTCCCCCTTCCCACACATGACTTATTTGCTCTCTCAAAATCGAAATTGTTCTTGGGTCTATTCATATGTTAAGAATGTGCTCCTGACAATCTTTAAATCCGTGCACTGTGTGGATGCAATGAAATCTTGGAAGAGTGTCATTTGACAAACTAGTGAAATATAAACAATCAAACATCTACTGTTTAAATCAGAGTATTTTTCAATCCCTCCTAGTGGCATTATTTTAGAGATTCCCTTGTCATATAACATGCCTATAGGCAGTTACAACAACCAATCATAGAGAAAGTTACTCATCTATAAGAAATGCTATTTTATCCATATTCTAAAAGTGATTTTTTTAGGATATTAATTTTTTCTAAGGAGTTTGTATGGTGTTAAATATTTGTATTCATTGCTGGTATTCTAAGCAAGAGGGTTTGTTGTTGTTGTTGTTGTTGCTGCTGTTGTTTCCTATTCTGGATAATAAGTAGGAACATAATGAAGGTTATGTAAGAAGGGAAGCTCATGCGATGCTGCCCTGAAGTTTTGACACTTAACAGGGTTGCTTTATTTTAAAATCCCACATCACAGAATAAACAGACATTCACCGCTACTTAGCATTCATCTCCCAGGATGGGAAGATGACAGGAGATGGCTCAGTGATTAAAAGAAAGATATGTTTCCCCTCAAGCAAAGATAATGTCTCCACAGTCACCTTACTTTCTTATTTCAAGTTCCTCTCTTATTAGTGCAAATTCTATTCCTTTGTGTCAACTCTAACTCGAAAATTAAACACCTTTGGGGACACCAGGGAATAGCATGAGATGAACACCATTCTGACCACAGCTGGAGTCCAGCAGGATGCTGCTATAACAGCTCAAGTGAATGGCATGGGTGTCATGAAAAGATAATGGCAGGGAGTTGGTATTTTCATCTGCTCTACCCACTGTCTGACCATTTTTTACTTACATGTAGAAATACACTCCTTTCCTTTAGCTATTACTAATGAGCTTGGCAATCTAACAGTTAATGTAAAAGAATGATTAGGATTAGACATTTATTATAATATTTGAAATTCTCCCATTTTCAGAATTCTCACTATTTTGAATATATCAGTTGCTTACATATGTTTGCTATAATCCTAGAAAAATTAACTTGCAAATGCAGATACATATATTGTAAAGTATCTCTATAATATGTAATAATATTTTGTTAAGACAACAATATTTTTGGAGTATTTTAAATTTATCTAAGTACTTATGGATGACAGATTGAAATTAAGACATTAACATTTAGACTTAAAGGGGAAGTTTTGCAAGTCTTCAGTTCTAAAAAGTATGGCTGGTAATTTGGACTTCTGAAGGCCAAAGGCCACTTTATCACTTTATTACAGTGCTTGAACCAATCTGAGACCATGGTTATTACATAAAATGTAAGTCTCTTACCCAAGGATGCTTTGTCCTTTGGAAGACCAATCCTCATCTGAATGGGGTTGGATGGATGTTGTCTAAGTTTTCACGCTTCCTTTTCTCTTCATCCTTTCCTTGCTAGGGTACCCATAATGGTGCTTCCATAATGAAATCTAACCCTCTTGTCATGAATTTTAAATTGTCACCTCCTCCCACTGTGGCTCATGTTGTGACACTGTTAATGTATTGAGAAAATGAATGAGGTTCTATAAATGATTCTGTATTAAAGATACTAACACAAAAGTAATAGTGAGTGAAAGAGACTAATTCCTTTTCATCAATTCATACAGATATGTGTGTGTTTATTTGCCTAGTGCACATCCCATGATACTGGCCTCCTCCTCAACCTCTGCCTTCCTCTGTACTCAATCTTCCCAGAAGTTATTACCTTAATATACAAAGAAAAAGAAAAAAGAGAAAGGATATTTACTAACAGATATTCTGAAAATCTTCTATATTTTAGAAACTAGAGTAAGAACCAATAATCTTGAGAAAGAAAAACAAGATGTCATAAATGATATCTATAGATATTAGGGGTCAATAGTATTATTTATATTCAGTGAAATATCACTTGCCATTCATGGAAAATAGACAACATTGATTTTGCTGAACTGACACATAAAAGTTACACAATACAATTATTTGTATATAGCATGAAGGTCAATAAAATAGGGAAACAATAAAATAACTCGTAATTAACATTATCTTGTGATTTATCTCTCTAGGCACAGTGTACATGTGGCACATTGTTTGTTTTGTTTGGGGTTATTATTACTTTGATACAGTGCACCTTGGCCTGTGCAAAATCGTAATTCTATCACTATGTAGTTATTTTGGGACCATAAGGCTAACCTCTCTGATGAGAAATGGCTCAATGTCTGATTATTTTTGTTGAGATTCTAGTTCCATAAGCTCATTGAATGAAACAAATGGAGACTTGGTACATGAAAGATTTCCATTAAAGACCAAATGTACCAGTGGTAAAAGTGGTTTGACGCAGTGTCTGAAAGGCAGTAAGACAATTAAACTATTCAAAGCATTATACTATATACTTTCTCAACAACAGCAAAAAAAAAATAATTCATATCAAAGGGTGGAAAGTTGTTTAGAAATTAACTTCCTTCATAGCTGTTAATAATGATCAAAATAATACCTCAAATTTCCATTTCAGGAAGAGAGTAGTAAATTTTCTTTTCACTATGGAAACCAGGATCTCCCATCACCAACAGGAAGGCTTTGCAGAGTACCTCTTCAAGTTACTATAGTCTTTTATGGCCAAGTCTGATTGTAAAATACGTTACAAAAAATCAATAATAAAAATATTCATATGATCCAAGGTTCTCCCAAATTAAACCTGACTGGGTCATGGCAGTAGGCTGATGTCTGGAATGCGAGTAATATACTATATTATTGATGCATGTCAAATAACGGAAATTGTTACAAATTAATTCATCCTAACCTAATTAACCCCGTGTGCAATATTATATGCATTCCAGACAAGCCCTGTTTTGCTCTGGCCATAAAACTAGAAAAGACAATATTTCAACCCATAAAAATTGCCATTTAAGCCACTTAGAAACCTCAAAGAGTATTGCTTATGAAGGAGAGAGGTAGAAGTCATTACCTCATCTGCTTGAGTGACTTTTGGTGTAACATAAAAATGTTACCTAACATTTTTAATTGTACAAACAATCTTAGAAAATACCTAGTTTCATACAAACACACTAAACTTCTTAAAACACAGAAAGAAAGAGAGAGACAGAGAGAGAGAGAGAGAGAGAGAGAGAGAGAGAGAGAGAGAGAGAGAGAGAGAGAGAGAGAGCTACAGCCAGGAATGGAGAAGCTTTACAATCTTTGATCTGCTAGTGCAAAAATGATTGTTTTTTGTTTAAGACACCTTGGAGTTCTGACTTTTCAGGCTCATATATATCCAGCCATGTTTATCACTATCCTATCATTAGGTTTGGCCTTCATGCAATCAGTAGGAAGGTTGTAAATTGCTTTTATTGAATTTCACTGCCTCCCTCCATCCATCCATCCCTCTCTCTCTCTCCCTCTCTCCCCCCTTCTCTCTCTCCATCCCTTTCCCCATGCTCATTTTTCAATAATGTACTTGTCCCTTAGCATGATAGGGCACATTTAAACACAGACAAATCTAAAATCCTCATGTGCTTTAAATCTGCCTAGGATATGTTCCACCTTGATATTCACCAGTCATGTCCTTCCAATTAGATGATGATAGCTGCTAATCTTCTTATCACTAACAAAAAGCAGGACAGACCTGTCCTTCAGAGGAAAGGTCTATTTATGGAATTCTTTTGATTTTTCAGCCTGATTTTCTATGATCACCTTTCTTTTCTCACTAAGGTATTTTGTTAGTAATCACAACAAAAAAAATCTGTATTTTCTAGTTTTTTTATAAACTTAATTGTTGGTCAGTTAACATTAATTAAAAATGGGAGAAAAGGGATCTGGCAAAGTAGACTATGTGTAGATAGTATGTAAATGTGTGTATTTTCCTCTTTCTTTGTGATCTTCTAACACTCACTCAACTTTCTGAGCTTAATTTCATGGGTATAATGCCTGTCTCAATGAGAAACAGTAGCACACATCTATAATCTCAGTTACAAAGAGACTGAGGCAGGAAGATTAATTGTGGGCTGAGCTTGGCAATACGTAAAATTTGTGTCAGAAATAAGGAAAGAAGGATGGGACATAAGAAACAAGGTAACGAGAGAAGAAGGAAGGCCAGGAAACTTGAATGGTGCTTTTGAATGCTCGAATGTGCGTGCACACTGTCTAGCACAGTGAAGGTGATTATTTATAATTATTCTGTAATATTATTATGTTAAATAGCCAATATTCTGGAAATCTTTACATTTTCAATGTCATTACTTTACCATGGAGTAGCTCTTAAGTATCTTAGAAATCTAAGTATTCCCCGTCCCCTTTAAGGAATTGAAGCATCATTACAGAGAAAACTGAAAAAGATTTTTAAAATATGTTTCTCTCTTTAAACTTTACATAAGCAGAATGGAAATTATTTTGTGGTTGATCTCTATTTTAGGAAATGATGAAAAGATACCTAAAAAAGATTAGAGAGGAGGGGTATCGTATGAAGATGTTGTCAGAGTATGTTAGTGAAATATCGCATCTGACAAAAACTAATGTGAACTGATGCCTTACTGAGGAGATGTCATGGGTTTGGTGGCCTGTTGCTCCTGACACCACAGTACAGGATCAAAGCATCTTTCACAGCGATAAAGTTGGCAACACGGATGCAAAACAGTGCCAGAGAGACTGATTAAGTGTGAAAATCCCCACCTGGTGCCGTGAACATGGCCCACGCAATTCACAATTCAGAGCCATTGTTCCCTCCGTGTATTTACTTCTGGAACAGTTCTGACCATCACCTATATCGCCCAAGGCAAATTTAAGCATTGCTATGATGCCATTCTAGAAATATCTCCTATCCTCATATTACATTATTTTTTGAAATGGCATTTCAAATGGGCACAGAGTATGACTCAAGCATGCTCAGAATCCAGATGCCATGCTCAGATAGTTGCCTGGCAGATGCCTCAGTGGACACTTCTATTTTTAGAGCGATTCTTGGGAACCATGGCTGGGATTGTGTCAGCTAGAAAATGAAGTTCTGGAATGAGAATGAACATTTTACTTCCAACTAGGCTCCCTGTATCACAATTAAAATTTTGGCACCTCGTATCAGTGTTGGCTTTTCTTCATAGAGCTACATGTAAGGTCAATTCAATATAGATCTGAAGAAAGCTAATTTTGCTGGCCAGAGCCGTGCTTATGCTTATATATAAGAGGACAGCATTTCATTTCTCTTCACAGGTTTCTAGAGACAGTGACATCATATGACCTCAGGAAAATTCTCCTAAATCAAGATTAAATGGCCACACTAAAGCAGATTAATTATAGCTTTCTATTAGTCAATATTATTCAAATGACAAAAAGAACTTAATTAATTGATGAAGGGGCCATGTAGTCTTCAGTGGGAACTGAGATCTGAACTTTAGTTCTCATTACAAATATCTCAGCAGCAGTAAATAATACAGTTGATTTACAGACAAAGCATGCTCCTTAAGTACCATCATATACAAATCAATCATTAAAAACGGTTAGTAAAATAAGAATGGGGAATTTAATAAACACATCCATACACAAGCTCGCAGAGAAAGACACTCAGATGGATGGACAGACATACAAACAAATACACACACACACACACACACAGAGAGAGAGAGAGAGAGAGAGAGAGAGAGAGAGAGAGAGAGAGAGTGTCATATAATAGCCATCTAGGAATAATTGGCTGGGTGTTCCCAGATGATGTAATGAAGCAACAGGTATTTTTCTTACTAATTTATAAGATTTCAGTCAGGCTTTATGGTCCATTTAAAAGCACTCTGTTTATATTTTGTAAGCTGCCTTCAAGGTGCCAGATAGCTGAATGCTTCTTATGTTACTGATGAGGTCATCACTGAGTAGCATGCTGGGAACAGCAGGACTGACCCAGGCTTGGGGGTGGAGTCAGGCCTCCAGTGTGGGGCGCTTCATTTCTGTTCTTTCATATTAACCTCCAGAAGCTTTTAGCCTGCAATCAGTGTGCTCTGGATTTTAGATGAAAACATTCCATACCACTGATGTCTTTTACATTAACTTGTTTGATTAAATTATTTTATTTATGTCTGCATGACTATAAAATATATAAAACTTATTTATGCACATAAGTGTCATCAAAAAAAAAAAGCATAATGGAATGGTTATAAGTTAACTACCTTAACTTATGTCCTCATTTTTCCATGTGTTGTGCATCTTGGGGGCACTGTCTATGCCAAACTATGCATGTGAACGTGAAAGGGTAACTTAAAGTGTCCATTTTCTTCTATTGTGTGGACTCTAAAGACAAAAATATGTTTTCAGGTTTGTAGCAGGACATTTAATTTACCTCATAAGACATCTAAAGAACAAATACAGGAGTTTAAAACTAGATAAGTAACCTTGTATACAGTTTAAAAAATTAATTTGATTATGTGCTGGAAATTTAATCATTAAGACAATGAAAATAAAAAAACAATTTTACTGAAGATTTTATGGAGAGTCATCCGTTAGTGTATGTTTAAGTCACACAAAAATCTGTTAAAACAGATTTCTCCAAAAGTGCATGAAGAAAGATGCACTGAGTATGTTTTCTGCAATGAAGAGTAATGGTGTATGTATCTGTGAATAGATAACATCAAATTAATGTTACAATAGGCTCAGTTACAAATTGTTAACAAGAGACTACATTAAACTTTTTACAAGTATAACTTACTTTGCAAAAATATACATAACTCCCTTGATAAATATGATAGTTTCTTTTATTTTACATGTAAATACTTTTAACAGCAGCAAATGGTATGTGGAAACCAAATTGGCGGCATTGAAGAACTGAAAGTCTTGTAAAAATTTATTCTTTTTTCTATAAACTTATTAATAGTCCTTTTCCTCCTAACTTTTTCAGTCATGAGTGATTAAAATAAATTAAATAATGTGCTTGGTTTTATCACAACGCATAATGTTATAGCATATGAGTGTGAGACTAAAAGGAAACTATACATTTGAAAATTTATAGCATATGAGTGTGAGACTAAAAGGAAACTATACATTTGAAAATTTCACACATTTTGTCAGAGAGAGTTAAAGACCAACTTGAAAGAATAAAACTTGAGCAGTTTAATATAGACTGTAGTGCATTACTGAAGTTCATTGTGGTCCCTGCAGAATCCACTATAATATACACAAAACATAATTTGCAAGTAAGAAGGATCAGCATGTTATACCAAATTATATCTAAGTTAAGCTGTCAGTAAAAGAAGAAGGGGGGAGAGGCTGGAGAGAAGACCCAGCAGTTAAAAGCACTGACTACTTCTCTAGAAGGCTAGGCTGGACTCTGAACACTGGGGACTCAAACCCTTTGCAACTCCAGTTTCAAGGAGATCAATAACCCTTAACTGGCTCAACAGGCATTGAACTCATGGCATGAACAAAGGAATGCATGCCAAGAAAACATCCTAAACACACACACACACACACACACACACACACACACACAAGCACACATACACAGTAGAGGATATTGAAGTAAAACATATCCAGAGAAGCATTCAATGGAGTGAAAAATAAGACCTCAAACCAAAGCCTAACTCAATTAGCGTATATCAAACGTGAATAAACTAAGTAACCCAAACACTTAGTGAATTGGTTCTACTAGATTAAGACAAAAACAGGTCTAACTATAAAACTATAGGCTATCTATAAAAATGTTGAGTTAAATTAAATCTCAAAGATTTATGTTTTATCAAAAGTAGTTAAAATAAGAAGATAGAAGGACATATTTTCAAATTGTAGAGACACAAACCCACCCACAAACATTGGACACAAAACTTACTCTGTCTTCAAGAAATTCAGGGATTGGGATGGATCAGAGAATGAGGGAACAGCCAGCCAATAACCAGCACAACTTGATACCCATGCCATGAGCAAGCACCAGTTCCTGACACTATTTATGATACTGTGTTTTTCTTGTAGACAGGAGTCTTGCATGTGTGTCTGCTAAGAGACCTGACCCAGCAACTGTCTCAGGCATAGACCCATAGTAAAACCATAGATTGAACATGGGAACACTAAAAGAAAAATATGAGAAAGGATTGCAACCCTTAACGGAATAGGAACTATACAGGAATATCAACAAACCCAAATAACATGTACCCTTGGAACTTTCAGAGATTGAACCACCAACCAAAGAGAAAACACAGGCTGGACATAGGCCTCTGGACACATATGTAACATATGTACAGCTTGATCTTCATGTGGGTTCCAGACAACTGGAAGAGGGGCTATCCCAAGAGCTGTTGCCTGTGTGTGCCATATATTCTTCTAGCTGGGCTGCCTCAGTGTAAGAGGAAACAACTAGCTTCACAGAGCCATGAAGTTCTAGGGTGGGGAAATCCCCAGGGTTTGGGCCCTCTCAGAGGAGAAGGGGAGGGGAAGGGTGGAAGATTGGTGGGAGGGGTGACTGGGATGGGGGCAGTGCATGGTATGTAAAGTGAATATGTAAAAAGTAAATTTAAAAATAAGTAAAAATATAATATAAAACAAGCCACAGAAATTATTAGAGATGAGAGGTATAATAAAAGATAAATATGATAGGAAAAGAAAACACTTAGAAATACGTCTGGACCCACATGTGTAGAGAAAGAGTCAAACTGATCATATTTAAAGGAAAATAAAATTAGAAAAATATATTTAAAATTGATTTTATTCAGACCTTTTAGTTGTCTAAAGAATTAAAACAGACTCCAAAACAGAGCATAGATCAATGTTGTGTGACTTTGCATGAACTCTGGTGGTTTACATTATCTCTCACAAACATCTTCCTTGCTACATAAGTTTAATTTCATTCATAATTTGTGAAGTCTAATAATGAATGGATATTAGTAAAAGACAGGAGTCATTTAACCCATAGGTTCATTAATTCCTCTCAGTAATATGTGTTCTACATATTGATTTTATTGTAAATAGTTAGCATTACATGACACTAAGAAGTCTTAAAGAATCCGAACTGTATGTGTCTATGAGTGATCTAATCCCAGGATGCTGATGAGCTTGGCAGTGACAGATTATTTTGTTTCCAGACCTCTTAATGTTGATTTCAAATGGTTTTTAATTGTGTCTAAGAGTTTCTCTTGTTTTCTCTATTCCCACAAAACCATGTCTACTTATCCCACGCCCAGTTTTCAATAGTCTTGGCTAAGGTGCACCAGAACATTTCACAGACATTGGATGGAAAATATTCCAGCTTTCCTCATCAGTTATGGAGTGTTACAAATATAGATCCCCGTGCCAAGGAAGCACACATGGAGGTCAAAGAGCCCTTTGGAAGTATTAATGATAAAGGCACGTAATAAACAACCCCGGAGTTGGCATTTGCTGAAGAAAGACAGCCTACAGTCACTAAAGCAGAATAAGAAATGCTAATTTTAAGAGACAGCTGATGGCTTGGACTCTGAACCCCTGAAATCCATAGGGTCCCCTGGAAAAGAATGCTGAACGTAGGCACAACTGAAGATTCTAAAAATGTATTGGCTCAGTTATGACTATAATTTGTTTTTTTCCACTCTAAGGAAATTAGAAACGTGGAAACAAAACACAGACTCCTTAAATCTGCCTCTGTTAAGCCAACTGAAGCATCAACTTCTGCTAATACTTTAGTTACCAAACTTACCATTCTTTCAGTTAGATAACTAATGGAAAACACTTTTCAAATATAAGAAGAAAGGGAGAAGTACATTTCTCTGAAATGTCAACAACAGTGTGTCAGTTAGGAGAAAAATATATATGTTGAAGCTAGTGATTTGGCTGTCTATTTGTTTTGTTTTGTTTGCATATTTGTAATCTGAAATACAATTTGCTGATTTTTAACTTAAGGAAGGCTCATTACTGCTAGATTGCGATCTTTAACATAAATTGCTAAGTTACAGCAACCCTTTATAGGAGGCTTCGCATAGACACATCACCCTTTTACTGTTTAATATAATATTCTCTATATCTTTAGTGACAGTACCACTGTGAACATAATTATGTAAGAAAGCATGACTGCAGAAGTGACAAAATAGGACATAGAGTCAGGTTAAAATCTAGTCATTCTGGATGCAATTGTTCAACAACTTCTAAGGATCAAACATATTGTATATCATTAATCTCTAAAGACTAAAATTGGCTTTTTAGTGAAGTATGTACTTCATATGTGTACTGTAAAACACATCAGTGTTATAAAGAATTTATCCATGTGTTAGGTTCACAGTTATGAACTGTGTAGCTGTCTAGACTTAAAGGACCATTAATTATTGAGAGGTTCTCACTTTTATTGACCTGCAAGAGTTCACATCTAGTTTGTATTTGCTAATATGACAGTCATTTCACATATACACTTAGATGTATATACGTGGCTGCACTTCCTCCTTTTTAAGGATGGAACATGTCAGGAGAATGAAAACAGGAGGCTATGGAGAAAAAAAACAAAACCGTAGCCTTTTATTAAGAAAGGGAGGTATTACAGTACTTTAGGCTTTTTGCCCATAACGAAAATGCCTTTAGAATGTCTGCCTGCCAGTGGGAGGGGAAGATCCAGGTTTGAACTATTATAATACTATAGTTAGTAATATTTTAAGGAATCTATGTCATGATATTTCTAAAATAGCCATTTTGAGTACTTTTGGGATAGTGGTGATATTGCTTTCAACCCCCCTCCTTTCTTACAACACAACCATAACCCTCTCCTCTTCATGGGATTCCACGTTCACAAGGTCCCGCTGAACACAGTCTCACTTGTCTTATACTTTTCCATGCTTGGGTATAAACTCATGAGAAGCTCTCTGAGGGAAACTTTTTAAAGGTATGTGACTATTACAGAGCAAGGCTTCCATTAGAGATTTCGTGTAGAGTAAGTTATCAGCTTGTGAGCTGATACATTCAATTTTCTGCTGAGCTTTAAGCTTTAAGTCATTTGTAAGTTGTGCTACAAGAGAGGACTAATGTATTCTGCAAGTTGTGTGCTAAATCTCTCTGTGTGTCTCTCTCTTCTCTCTCTCTCTTCCTCTCTCTCTCTCTCTCTCTCTCTCTCTCTCTCTCTCTCTCTCTCTCTCTCTCCCTCTCAGTATTTTATTGTGTGCAGAAAAGAAAGGAGAAACAGGCCCAATTAACTCATTTAAATTTCTAAGCAATGTTTACTAAAAACATGTTTTTCTCAAAACCTTAAAATTTTGACTTATATTATTATTGACATAGGGAACATAGGTTTGGCAGTGAAACTCAAAACTTTTTTATTTGGGGGACTATGAAAAATTGACTGTGACAAAACAACGTTAAAGCAGATGAATCAAAATGGAGTCGTCTGTAGTATCTATGTGAAGGAGAGAGCCTAAGAAATATTGATAAGTGTGTGTTTGTGTATGTGTGTGCATATTTGTATGTGTGCATTTTGTGTGTATGTGCATTTTTATATGGTTGTCATTTGTATGAGTGCCTGTGTGTGCATTTGTATGTGTATCTCTCTCTCTCTCTCTCTCTCTCTCTCTCTCTCTCTCTCTCTCTCTCTCTCTCTCTCTCTGTGTGTGTGTGTGTGTGTGTGTGTGTCTGTGTGTCTGTGTCTGTGTCTGTGTCTGTGTCTGTGTGTCTGTGTCTGTGTATGGGCAGGGAAGAAGGTTGCTACTAACCAAGAGGTGGGACAGAAAATCCCATGCTTGCAGGGATTAAGATTAAATATTTTCTTGGCACTCCAATCCTCCTTCACTCACACTCTTGGTCAGTGCCACCTGTGATTTTAGATACTATCATGATGATGTCTCTTGTATTTGTGAGTCACATTTCAATAATTCATTGAAAACTTTTCTTCCTGATCTTTCCATACCAAAACACATTAATATTTTTGATTCTCAACTTTCCAAAATCAATATGAAAAATCTTCCTTTATTCCTGCCTAATATACCTATTCATTCTCAAGGTGTTGCTATTTCAAATGAATCCCTCTGAACAAATGCAAGAATAGTCTTTGAGTCGTTAAATGTAGTGCCCTCTGTCTTTCATCAATTTACCTGACGCTAACATCTGATCTTGTCTATTCATCTTCATAGCCCTCAGAATTTTGCCCATTGACTTAATCCTTGGGATCTCTCCTTTTATTTTACAGCTTCTGGGATGTTTTTCAGTATCTCCCTCTGGGATATGTCACCCTGAGATTCTATCATTAGGATGTAATGATTGAATACATTTATAGATATTCTGAGAAAGTACTGATTGTCTTTCAGAATTTACTGTGTTTTAAATCTAATCCACTTTACATATGTATTTAGTATTATCAGGATTAATCAGCCACAATTATTACATACAAAGTTGCAGAGCTTCACTTGAACTATTATTTTCAGCTGCCTTTAAAAGACACTTTTCTATACTCTACAAATCACAAGCCCTTATAGCCAAGGACAGACAACTGTGATGGGGGTTACAGCATGTTGTATTTACATATTTGTTCCCCTTTCTTCTCAAAATTCTAAAGTGACAAGTGGGAGAATAACATTGTTCATTTTCTCCGACTCCATAAATCATTTGTCTCCCTACTTCTACCACCCTTGATGGAATTCTTTTTTTTTGTCTTTTTGTTGTTTATTTATTTATTTATTTTTATTTACATTGCAAATGATTTCCCCTTTTCTGGGTCCCCACTCCCCGCAAGTCCCATAAGCCCTCTTCCGTCCCCCTATTCTTCCATCTACCCCTTCCCAATTCCCTGTTCTGGAATTCCCCTATACTCTTGCACTGAGTCTTTCCAGAACCAGGGCCCACTCCTCCATTCTTTTTGGACATCATTTAATTTGTGGATTATGTCCTGGGTATTCAAAGTTTCTAGGCTAATATCCACTTATCAGTGAGTGCATACCATGATCTAGCTAAAGAATATGTTTCAAAATTTTATTCTACTTAAAGTATTATATTTTATTGCATTAACTACAAGAAAATATTAAACGCCACTAAGTCCTTTTAAATTATATTTAACTTATGTGACCAAGATTACCACACTAAAGAACATTATTGAAAGTATATAGGAGAAATATAATCTAACATACATGAGGGTAATTTTACATACCAGGAAAGTTGCTGATGTGGTTCTGACTGTATTCCACTCAAAACAATTTTTTGAATAGTTAAACTCATGATTTGTTTCATATTGTTGGGGTCTATTAATGCTAACAGATGATTAAAATCTTTACAAGGTTTTAGGGTAAGAGATATGGCCCAGCAATTGTGAACACTGATTACTCATACATAGATCCTTAATTTCATTCCTAGTATCCACAGGTTGGCTTACTAAACCATAACTCCAGGTTTAGGGGTATTTGGTATTGTTTCTGGCTTTGATGACATCAGGTTTGCATGTGATACACAGACATCCATGCAAACAAAACACACATATGTGTAAAGCACAAATGAGGAAATCTTTAAAAATCTTTACATGCTAGTGGTATCATCTATGCGAATTAAAACATAGTATTAAACTTAAAAATAAGTTAGAAGTAAGCCAAATCTTGCATGAGTGAATTGAGACGCTCCCAGATGCCATTCTTACCAAGCAAAACATCCATGCCCATATTGGATACCTCCTTATCAGCCATTAGTCAGCAAGGCTCCAAAACAATATAAGCTATTGCTATCCCTCTTGGCTGCCCTTCAGAGATGTATGATGAAATCTTATTGCTGAAGACACTATACATCTTGTTTATATGAAACACAGAAATCAAGCAGAATAAGCTTCAGACAAGGCTCATGTTTGTCTGCTAGATTTTATAGTGATGGATGAGGTCATGCAGTTTGCTGGGAGGAAAAGGACGGCAATCTCACCTAGCTATGGGCCCTAAGAACTACGAGACGAAAATGCCGTGTAAGATGTGCCCACTTGAGAAATAAGTGCTATGACTAATATGGGGGCAGAAAAAATATCACTCTGTTTTTGGCTCTGAAAGACACTCCAGTCTGAAAGAATCCACACGTTTTCATTTGTTTCTTTTAATTTTAATTCAAGCTTCTTCAAACCATAGTTCAAATGATAATAATTTGAACTATTATTATATACAGCTTGACTGTTCCTTATTTAGTGTTGGGTACTAGAAATGCATGGCATTCGTGTTTTGAAATCTGTGTGTACATTATGAATAAACTTAGAAATAGGACCTAAGTAAATCCACTCAAGAGCCGATAGCAAGGGAGATCTTAGGTTCTGGAACTGAGTTCTGTTTAACTGGAATTGCATAGTATCAAATCTCCTTCTAAATATATAGGTTTATACTTGTACACAAATGATTGTTTCAGCCTTAAGCAGAGAAATTTTCTTTTCGAATGAAATTCAATGAATACACAGAGTTAAAGACTCACAATATGCTTAGAATAAACAATATTTGAACTCTCATACCTAGTAAAGATGTACATCTTTTTTCAAGGCTCAGAGATAATCGAATAAGAGAGGCTGGAGAGAATGTCAGAACTAGAGACATAGAAACAGGCTACAAAACACTATCTTCTAGACAACACACATCTATCCCATTTACAAACTCTCAACAACTGCAAGAACCAGGTGTGCGTAAGAATGGGCCCCTCCACAGCCAAGCGTGGATGGAGGATACATTCAGTGCAACTTACCACCCCTCTCTGATATTTTTCATGGATAAACTTCAAAAAACAGAAATTCATTGTTTTCTGTTTTGTATTCGAAGCTAACACCAAACTCCAATGCATGGTCCCTATGATCATGAATGATCCTAATTTAGCTAAATAGGTCAACCAACAACCAATAATTATTAATTGAGCAAAGAGACAGGTATGTAGAAAAGTAGGCTAATAGTTATGGGAAGAAGTTTCTCAGAAATATATATTCATATGTTTATATATATGTGTGTGTAAATAATATAAAAACATATGAAAAACTTCTTTGTATCTTTCACAGTGATTGAAAAATGCTATCCAGTTTTCTAGGGGACAAAAGAGCATTTGGTGATTTATCCAGCTATGGACCCTAAGAACTGTAACTGTTTGGAGAAGGGATAGAATTTCATATATATATAAGCATATATATATCCATATATGTATATCCATATATATATATATATACATATATATATATATATATGGAACAGAATTTTATATAGATAAAATGTTCAAAGAGCTAAATATTGTCCTTCTTAAGATGTATCAATATTCTTTTGTTCATCTTGCTTTACTTTTCAAGTTGACAATTTTTGTAATGTATTTCATTTTAGTTTCTGTGCATTGGTATGAGAGTATCAGATCCACAGAACTAGAGTGCCAAATAGTTTGGAACTGACATGTGAGTGCTGGGAATGAACTCTGGTCTTCTGGAAGAACATTCAGTACTCTTAACCACTAAGCTATCCCTCCAGTCCTTGAGTTTACTTTCTTTAGTCCGTATTAAGTTTATGAACTCCCCATTCTTCAGTCAAGTCCTTGTTTACTCAAAAATCTTGAGTCTTCTTCAAGACTGTTATAGATACTTAGCAACTAAAAATTGTTTTCCCAATGGAAAATATCTTGCCAACTTGGACATTATTAATTCATAGTTGTGTTAGATTACTATAAATCTAATATTACTTTAGCTAATAAAACTTTCAAGTGTAATATAAAATATCAAAAGTGAATTTTGGAAAGTATGTTAACCATCTTCAATATGCTATGGAAATTTGAATTTATCAACCTTTTTCAAATCAAGGAGTTACCTGAACCATATATGTACTTTATGATTAAACTGGAACTAGGTATCTACACAATATTTGTGTCTCTCAGTGTTAGTATGCACATGTTTTGATGGAGATAAGCTGTGTGAGAGTAGGAATAGACTCTTCTGTTTTTTGTGTAATGCCAGTAGTCACAAAGTTACCTAAACAGAACAAAGCCTGTGGAAATATGAGTGGATCAATAGAGACAGGGAAGAGGAACAAAGAGAAAAAGAGGGGGAAAAAGGTAATGACAAAGAAAAATAGATATGGTTTCTATGTTTTTCAGAATCTTAATTTAGGGTGTGTGTGTGTGTGTGTGTATGTGTGTCTGTGTCAGGGGGGGTAAATCAGACTGTGAGAGGAAGGATGAGAAGAGTGAAGAAGATGTGTCAGTATGAATGGTAAACAGATTACCTACATGAATATCCAGATGAAAATAACTAAAACTTTAATAAAAACATTCTCTTCCCTCAATTTTAATGAATTTCGGTATGCCTATTATCAGGTTAAGAATTTTTACCTTGTATTAATATGTTTTCATACCAAGTCATTCTTCCTTGAAATTTTATTCAAAAACCAGTTTGAATTTTTTTTAAAATAGTTCATTGCAACAGTCTGAGCTTTCATTTTCCATTCTCACCAAGAGAATCCCTGAACATTCCTTCATCTACAGAGGATTATATCCAATTCCAAAAGCCTAACTTCCCAGTTGGCAAGCATCCATTTGACAAATAGTGGAAGACACAGTCTTCAGGCTAGCCAAAACCACAGTAGAGTTCTGATCAAATAGATCCAAACCCACAGGGCTTTTCTGAGTATTATTTACAATTTCACTGTGAATGCATGGCTAGACTGAGCTTAGGCAAGCCAGCCAGGAAAAGCCAGGGTGTCTGATGATATATCAAATCTGAATTTTATGCCATTAATTTTGCTGCCATTATATAGCTCATATCTTTGTTTCCCAAAGGTCTGACCCAAAATTCAACCATAATTTGTCATTCCAAGCTTTAATACGTTCACTAAGTACTTTGGGGGATACTTTTTTAAGGTGGGTAATATGGTAAAATTTAATTTTCTGAAAGCCATTGTTAACACGAAGCCCACTCTGACCACAAAAATATATTTATGGAATCATTGAATACCCTCTCCTTGGTTCTCATAGGAAACCTTAAAAGTTAGTGATCTTGTCTTAGTGTGATGTCCATTCTCTTTATATAATTTAGTGACTAAGATACATTCAAAACAGTATAGTCATTAAGGAAATGGATGACAAATCTAGGCACTGAAGTTGGACTTGTGGATCATTAGTTATACAGTCTGTATCTTCAGAAAAATTACATTCTCTTGCAAATTTCTCATCTATGAAATAGAATTAACATGCTAATACCCTCATAACCTGATTGTAGACAGTGATCATTATTAAATACAGGGTCTAGAATTCAGGGAGAAATCAAGCACTATCCACAACTCTGATCAAATAAACAACAGAGAAGCTTTACTGATTGCAAGATGAACTTACTCAATCCTTCAGTGTTATATACATTGAATCACAGATGACTTTTTCTTTTCTAAACAACTAATTCTGTTTTAGAAAATTAACCTTTCCCTTAAAATTCACTTTTGGTCTATATAATATATAACCTAATATATTGCTGCTAATTTTGGGGGAAATACCCATGTAGGTTCTTTTTCTCCAATATTCTTTGTGGTGGAAGTTAATACCACCTAATCTGAATAAATATACCAGTGAGGAGTCTTGAGTAACATCCAAGGAAAAAGGTTGACATGGTTTTCAGTGAAAATGGAAGCAAAATGTCTCCATCATAATAGGTATAGTGGTGTTTTACTTTTAACATGCAAGAACCCAACACATAGAGTAGAATAGCTTCATTTTAAGAAGAGAGAATATTGGGGATACCTTTCATAGATGTGAGGTAATCCATTCATGTTACATTATACAAAATGGTAACCCTGAGTATATTTATCTGTGATTTCTTAAATAGCAATCTGTCTTTCCTTTATTGTACATTGTAGATGCAGAAAAAAATAGTACAACCTTTTCTTTTATACTTCAAACTAAGATGTATTAATAGAATAAAACTAGGGTTGTAGCTTATGGAGACTCTTTTATGGGATATTTCTTGATGTAGAATAATATTTTTCTTGGCTACATGATTTTCCATGAATCCAGAGTAAATTTTAAGAGCTGTGCTAAACACTTCATAACACACAGTATAAAGTAATAAGGTAGAAAATCGTATTAAAAATAGAAAACAAATCATGATAGGAAGAGTTGATAAATTAAGAAAACTTTCTGTAAAAATGATAATTATGTTGACTTGATATAGGAGAAATCCATTATTGGTATCCGCAGTAGTGTCTGGGTTTGGTGACTGGTGAGAGGATGGAACGCCAGGTAGGGCAGTCTCTGGAAGGCCTTTCCTTCAGTCTCTGCTCTACACTTTCTCTCCATATTTGCTGCCATGAATATTTTGTTACTTCTTCTAAGAAGAACCGAAACACTCACACTTTGGTCTTCTTTCATCTTCAGCTTCCTGTGGTCTATAAATTGTATCTTTGGCATTCCTATCATCTGGGCTAATATCCACTTATCAGTGAGTGCTTACCATGAGTGTTATTTTGTCATTGGGCTACCTTGCTCAGGATTATATTTTCTAGTCCCGTCCATTTGCCTGAGAATTTCATGAATCCATTCTTTTTAATAGCTGAGTAGTACTCCATTGTGTAAATGTACCACATTCTCTGTATCCATTCCTCTGCTGAAAGACATCTGGGTTCTTTCCAGCTTCTGGCTATTATAAATATGGCTGCTATGAACATAGTGAGCATGTGTCTTTGTTAGCCTGACATATACAGAGACAGATGCTTGTAGCCAACTCTTTAATGATCATGGTGCCCCCAATAGAGGAATTAAAGAAAGGACTGAAGGTTCTCAAGGGGTTTGCAATCCCATAGGAAGAACAAGAGTATAAACCAACCAGAGCTCCCAGGAGCTCTACCAACCAAAGATTACACATTGAGGAACCAATGGCTCCAGCTGTATATGTAGCAGACAATGGCCTTACCATGCATCAATGGGAGAAGAGGCCCTTGGTCCCATGAAGACTCCATGCCCCAGTATAGGGGAATCTAGAACGGGTAGGCAGGAGTGGGTGTGTGTGGGGGGGCTTATCCTCATAGAAGTAGGAGGCAGGATGGGAGTTTCTGGAGCGGGGTGGAATTCGGAAGGAGGATAACATTTGAAATATAAGTAAATAAAATAACCAATAAAAACCAAGAAAAGACATTATCCGTGATGCAAAACCAATTGAGATGAATTGAATAGAAGTTGTTATGTGAACACAGTTTTAATCAGAAATAAAATTAGAAAAAATCCACACATGAATAATATTTTACTGCATTACTGGAGAAGATCAGTATGAAAATAACATGTCCTTTATCCTAATGATGCCTCTGGAAATTCTCAATGAATACTTAACAACACCTGTATTGTATGACCTTCTGCAGGTGCTTAGGATTCATCAGCAAAAAAGACCAAAGAATACTCGTTGTCAAAGCAGTCCGTGTTGCATAATTCAGTGGACAGGGTAAGAAAACAGGGGGCAATGAGTAAATAATACATTGTAAATATAATAAATAGATGCATCATATTACATTTGATAAAATATAAATTAAGAGAGCAAAATGAAAACTTACATCTAGAATGGAATTAATAAACATGTGAGAGGAATATTGAGGATAAAAAAAAATATTTTGTCGATTATGTGAGGCAACTTGTAAGAGGCATGAATGTGTTCTTATGCAGATACATGGGTGACCATGGAGAGGGTGCAATAAAGGCAAACATCTGGCTGGAGTGAACATCTGGATCAATGGAAGTGGTGTGCCTGGAGTGCTGGGGCTGAGGGAGAAGGTAATTGCACTGTGAAGTCAAGCAGTGCACAGCGCTCAATCACTCTTGGGATTCTGGCTACGTCCCTGAGTAAGTGGAGGTTCTGAGACAGGCTGTCTAGCACCGAAGTGAGCAAACTGGCTCACTGGAGAATCCTGCCTTGTTTTGAGACTATAAATATAAAAGGGTAAGGCTGGCTTTAATGGAGACTTGAACAAAAGCCCATTTCCTAGAAGGGAAGAGGGTGCCTGTTGCTAAATGTCTAAGTAGGGTCCAAAACTGTATGAAAATGTAACTACAAACGTACACTATTTCCAATAGAGTGACTTGACTATATCAGCACACCCAAGTGAGCACTGGTGAGAGAGACCAAAGGAAGCATGATGTTCTCTTAGTGTCAAAGACCAACAGCCTGTCACTGTAAACACAAGTGTTAGTCCTGAGGTGGGGTTGGGTGGAGGAACAAGTTCTGTAGTTTGACAGTTGAAAAGGAAAGAAGAGAAGCTCCAAGTGGAAATCCTCAACAAAGTATTCAAGCCAGTGTTTGGTGGAAAAAAACAAGGAGGTGGGAAGTTGAACTTCACTTTAGTCGCCTTAGACATCAAACTCCATAAGCTCACATTGAGTCTGTGTGTGTGTGTGTGTGTGTGTGTGTGTGCATGTGTGTGATGAATATTACTAATTTCCTTACAATTAAAACAAACAAAAATGTGCTTCGTAGTTAACGTCTTGAATGCCTCATCCTGGCTATTAAGAGCAATGTTTGTGTACTTCTTTGCAAAAACTGTTCCAGAGCAATTGAAATGTTTTCCAAAACATCCTTTAAATGTGGGCTCAGTTGCCCCTGCAATGTTTTTGAATAAGAAACTAATGGTTGTCGACTCAGATACATGACTTATGAAAACTTAATATAATTTAAGAATCTATCTTTTTTCTTTCATTACCTATGGTACCTCCTTTCTTTCTTCCCTCTCAGCCTTCTCTTTCTCTCCTCTATTTTTGTCAGGTACCATGGTATGTGTCTCACAAATCACACTTTTCAGTCACAGAAAAAATATTTCCAGAAACTGTTTCAAGAAAGAGTTCTGACAAGTGTGAACACCCGACAGAAAGAAAAGTTCCAGCAATGGTGACCGGGGGAAGGATCTGGAGAGCAAACGCCCTTCACACAGTATCTAAGCAGTGGCAACAAAATCAAGAACAAGAACATCAGTCCAGCTGACCAGTACCTAACTCTTACTAAACAGCTATTGCAGTTAGACTATGCATAAACATAGTTTTGAAATATGACGGGCACACAGAACGAAAGAGCTAAGTAAACTGGCGTAAAGATGGGTTGAGAAAAGCTCTTGCGACGAAGACACATTCTTTGGTTCTGTCTACGACTCCAGGTTCTGAAAATCAACATAACTTGGTGAATATTTTTCCCAATATTTTAAAACATGTGGAGAGAAGGCCATTAGAAAAAATAAGCAGTCACGGTCTGCACGTGGAATGAACACCAGATGCGGCTTGGCACCCACACACAGTGTCTTTCACCACTTTGCCCCGACTGCAATTCTCTAATCATTTCCACCTATTCAGTTTTTACTTCGCAGCTTTTCTTGACTTGGGATCAGGTCAAACTCCTCCAACAACATTAAATTAATTTTCGCAATGATCACGAAAAAGCTGCATGTTAAACCCCCTTTCGGTTCTCTGGATTAACTATAAAACATCAACATAAAACGAGACAGCCATCAAAAGACAAAAGGTTATCAATGCAGGTAAAGAGTCGTGTGTAAAAGCCCCTACTGGCACACAGAAGGACTTAGTTACAGTATAACTTATTTGACTACATATGTCAAGAAATGATTGCAGTTACACATGTGAGCTCCAACCGTGGTTTCATTTTGCTATGTATGCTTCTACTGTGTTGTCCAAAGGTTAAACACTCCTAATACAGAGTATGAACTATTGTGTCAAATATTATGATTTACCATTCAGTGCTAATATGTTCTTTTGTATCTAAAATATCATTCATATTCATTTTAGAAGAAAATATAATTCCAGTACTAAGGAGGGTAGGTTTTAAGTTTATTTTTCTTATTTTTAAGTATGTATGTATCTGTGCATCTGCATGATAGTACTGTGTCCTCAGAATCCAGGGTTTTCAAGTACTCCGGAGCTGGAGTTACAAACATTAGTAGTTTATTCAACATGTATGTTGAATAAAGCTGGGCAGTGGTGGTGCATGCCTTTAATTGCAGCACATGGGAGGCAGAGGCAGGCAGATTTCTGTGCTCAAGGCCAGCCTGGTCTACAGAGTTCCAGGACAGCCAGGGCTATACAGAGAGACCCTGTCTTGAAAAATAAAACAAAAAACAATCATGTATGTTGAACACAATACTTTGAAACTGCTGAACCATCTTTCCAGGATGAAGAATGTGGTGCTTTTTTACTTCACTGAATTTACATTCTTTCACTCATTGAACTCTTTTTTTTAATTTTCTATATTCTTTGTTTATATTCCAAATTATTTTCACTCTCCCGTTTATCCCCTCCCCGTAAGTCCCATAAGTCCTTTTCCCTCCACCAGTTCCCCAGGCAACCCCCTCCCATTCCTCTGTCCTGATAATCCCCTACAATTAGGACCCAGACAATTCAAATTATACTGTGACTATGTTTACTGGAAATGTTTCACATCTATCAATATGTAAACTGAGGCACCATATTGCTTGGCTTAGTTAATATGAAACAATTTTATTGTTAAATGTATATTTATCAATCATCTATGTGGGACTGTACAAGTCACTGCTCAGTGTGAGCAAAATAAATCTCCCCCCTTTTATTAGAAGATATAAAATGACTGCAACATTTCATGATCAGATTTTTATATCAAAATCCCTTTATCATATATAATTCTAAATTACTGTGGCACTTTAACATTGAGAGTTGAAACAAAAGGAGTCTCTATCTTTATCATATACATGGCAATTATAAGACTATGTTTTAAAATATTTTCCCGTACCATGAGAAACATGTTGGGATTCAGATGAAAACATTTCCCATGAGGCTTTACTTTTATGGCTCATTTAAAACAAAAACTGTACATGACGTTTCATTTGGTAATTCACTGGAATTCTTTTCAAGTTTTAAGTACAGAAAATGCTTAGTCATCATAACAATTAAAATTCCCTTTAAGGAGGAAATGTTCGTATTTTCTTTATTTACAGTTATTTATAAGTCGTGAGGCATACTGTGGTACAATCATGGACACATGAGTCCCAGGTAAACAACCAGACTCCCAGTGGAGAGACGTGACAGAGAGAAATGAGCAGTATGGCTGTGTATGTGGTGACATGGATTGTGTACCTTACTGGGTGTATTTCCTTCTTAAGAAACGGGCTCCACTGCATGGGATTTCCTTAATTAAAATAAATGGCTGGTCATATTGACTCAGTATATCTTAGTTCAGAGGAGTTAAACATTGTGGTCAAGAACTTGGACTTTGAAGTGAGACTCTGATGGGTGAAAACTGGTTGGAAACTTATTATCTGATTTATATCGGGAAGCTGTCAGACAATGGATGTAACTGTTGAAAGAATTAAGTGTATCATCTATAAATAGAAGTGCTTATGGTGGTGCCAGGAACATAGTAATTTGCCATCACATAACATATACTTCTCTTTTTGTTTCTGTTCTCTGCCTTGGCTCCCTGTTCTGTGTTGTATTTTCAATACATGGAACTTTGTAAATAATGCTCTACAGGTTCTTAAAAATAAACTATATCAATGTCAACTATAACTTATGAAACAAAACTCATTTGTGTGATATATTATTTTCTGATAAAAAATATGATAATCAGAGGGACAGACATTATAAGATTTAGACTTGAATGTAAAAGATTTAGTGTGTGACTAGGTTTTAAACAATAACAAAGCAGATCACGGCGGATGAAGACATAATTCTACCTGGATCAGGTTCTGGTAAATATTTAATATTACCAGTTTAAAATTCTTGTTTGAATTTGGGCTAGGTGTACAACCATGAGACCTAGGGCTAGATAAAACCTTTTTCTCAACCCCAACAGAGAAGGTGATATAATAGGGCCCAGAAATAGCAATTCACCTGGTAAATGACAATCCAGATGACAAATAAATGGCTAATGGGAGAAGCTATTGTTTGAGGCCATTATAATATTTTCCCTAATGTTATATAACACAACTCATTTTATTTTTTCCTTTCTTACACAACATTAGAATCCCTTCAATGATTTTTGTCTAATCATGTGCCCATCTCATAATAGTATAATGATCTGTAATGAGAAAATAGGCTCTAGTATTAGATATACCAATGTATCAATGTCCTGCTCAGCACTCCCTATGTTATTGGGTAGAAGAATCTTACCAGCATCCTTATGTGTGAACACAAAGCAATAGAAAAATCTCATAACAGTTCTGGTCTGATGAAATCAAGGGAAAGCCTTTATTTTATTCATCGCAAACTTATTATCTTTTCAATAACTGTAACTATATTGAAGTTCTCTTTTGGCTCATTTATTTTTTTTTAACTGAGATCTCTGGGTGTTTCATTTACAACTGTCAGTTTCAACAGTGTTTTCATCAAAAATTTAATACCGTTAGAGGTGTCTTTTTCTCCTTGATGCATACCATCAGCCCTAACTATTGCTAATTTACACTATGCCAGGATCCTTCCATGAGCCCTTTGTCTGCCCCTCCAGTACCAACTCTTAGCTTTACACAGATAAGCACTCTTTATATTATATACCAGTCTCATACATTTTTCTTGTCATGTCTTCCTCATGGTATTTATTTGAAAATGGCTTACATCATCACATGACAACATTCCAAAATGTTCAAGTTTATTGTTACCTTCATATGAAAATATAAACCTAAAATTTCTGAAGCAGGGGATCTAAGTGCTTTTTGAACATATTTCCTAGGTTGCTTTCTTGCCAGAATGATTTATCATTTTATAAAACACACCTTTATAAAATATAGTTTGCTGTTAAAAGACTGCACACAAATATCCCATTCCAAGTGCCAAAGTAATTTATCCATAGTACTACTTTCTATGTACAGAATCCTCAGTAAATTCCATTAAACTCTCATAGTCAGAATTTACTTGGAATTTTTTGACAATTTATTAAGTTTTTGTGATATGTATTTTTTTTTCCAAAACAGGATGGAGTTAGCTAGCTTATACTAACCTCAATCTTGTACCACTGCCTCAGTCTCCTGAATGCTTGAATTAGAGACATGTGTCACCACACATGGTTTGTGTCTAAATCAATGCTAAACCCCATATATTTTAAAGCCCTTAAAGATTATCTGTAGCATGCTATTTTAGTTTATAGGTCATTAATTTTTTTCATCACAAATTATAAATAATTTTAAGAGCTACTGCTTCATAACAAAACTAAATCTGTCAAGGTGAATCAACAGGAACTGGACTAAGCAAAGTGTTGGAAACAATCGAAACAAAATCAAGAAATAGAAAACAAGAGACACGTTAAACACAATTTGTCACTACCTGGATATCATACAACAAATAACAATGTACCTCAAAACAGGATGCACGGCAATGAAAATACCTCATACATAGCGTTTTATGGCTCGGACAATATTCTGTCTATAACACAGGGGCAAGAAGCCAAAATAGAGCTTAGAAAATTGACAGAGACCATATACTGGAAGCAAAAAGAGAAGACTATAAATAAAAAAGAAACCATAATATCTGTAAAAGATGTTTATTTGGAATTCACAGATTATTGGTCAACTCGTGCACAAGAAAACCATAGGGAAAATGACTTGATTATTAAAATCATCAGGTTTGGGAGATGTTTTTAAATTTTTTGGTATTAAAATAAAAGCCTGTTCTTTTGCAGGCTCTTTGGACTCATTTCTTCCTGTTTTGTCCTGCTTTGGTGTAGGGTTTTTACATCGTCTTACTGTATTTTGTTTTGTCCTCTTTGGTTGTTACCTCTTGGAGGCCTGATCGTTTCTGAAGGAAGACAGAGGGAGAATGGATCCAGGGAAGGGGGACCTTAGACATGGGGGCTGCGAGAAGTGGAGGAAGAGAAAACTAAGACCAGGATGTATTGAATGTGACAAGAATATACTTTAAAACAACAGAAAAAAATTGGTTTCATTAACTAAATTAGAAAACCTCAAGAGTCGTGGAGGACTGGGTGCACAGAGGTATGGCTCCTATGTGTGAGCAATAAAAAATCAGACCTTGAATAAGTGCTGTGCTTATCCAGTGAAGAAAATATAAAGAACAAAAGCTCCCAAGGGGGAAAAAACTGTTTCTTAATGAACAGATGATGTCTCACTGACAAGCTAAATAATTGGAATACAGAACTATCCAACATTTGAAAACTAAAAGTAAAAATGGCAAATGTCTAATGAAAACTAGCACAGCCTATAGCACAATAGACTTCTGACAGAAAAGGATGATCAGGTGAAGTCAGTTTAGAGTTTCGGTAGATATTAGGGGTAGTGGATTGAATGGGAAAAGTTCCCCACAGGTGCAGGTATTTGGAGCTCACATGGAGGCACTCTGGACCCTGTTTGGGAGGTACACCTTGCAGAGGGAGGCAAATCATTGGTGGCAGGTTTTGAGAGTTTAGAGCATCAACCAACTTCCAGTACTTCCTCGGCTTGTATTTGGGGCTAGACAGAACCCTCAGCTTCCTGCTTGATATCATGTGGATTCCTCGTTGGAACTGCAAGTCAAAATTAATTTTACTTTCACCTAGTTAAGTTGGACCACAGCATTTTATCATACCATCAGAAAAGTAGCAAATGCAGAGGTCTATAGATTATGTGCTCAGAACGGTTAATGTAACTATGACCTAAATGTTCTCTTTCACAATAAATGGAGAAGGTTCAAAACAGAACCTATGTTATGAAATAGATTAAAAGTTAAACAATCTGAAGATATATTAAATTTTTAGTGGGTTAATACAATGATGGAAACTATTAATGAGCTTGAACACAAAGCAATAGAAGCTTCCTGAAATTAAAAAAAGAGAGAGAAATAATTATAAAATGTAATAAAAAATCACAATTGTCAATATATTACATTATGTAACTTTAACATAGTCATTGTAGTTTTCACCAAAGTGAGGCAATATTTGAACAAATATGTTTCCACAAAAAAACAAAGATAATTTAGTGAAGAAAGGACAATCAACCCAAAAGGGTTCTGATACAACTATGTGTTTGCGAAGGTGTCCTAGTTATTAATACACACTGTGGGTCATGACCTCTTTTTGGGGTGGAAAGACGCTTTCCTGGGGAGCATCTAAGATGATCAGAAAACATGGATAGTTTCACTGTGATTCATAACTAGCAAAATTACGGTTATAAGTAGCAACAAAAAATAATGGAAAAAAATGAAGTAAACTGGTAAATTGATGGAAATATATATATATATACATATATATATATATATATGGAGTGAAGTCGCTCAGACTTGGAATGACTGATATTTCATCATATTTCTTTTATGTGTTTTCTACCACTGATTCTTTTTTAATATGCTTAAATTGGAGTACATGTAGGAGCCAGGTAATTAAAAATAGGCACTTGTTGGAAGGTCCAAGAAGAAAACTGAAAATAAAAGAAGAGAGAAGGGAACCATGAGAGATGGGGATAAGAGTTCAAATATGGCGAGGGGTGGTGAATGGGAAAGTAAGAGATGGGCAAGACATAGCCCAAATGAAGGGTGTGTAAGTAGCTATATAGAAACATATGATCTTGCAACCCAAGTTTCAAAGAAGGTAATTATAGTGCATTCCCAAGCCAAACCATATCCTAGCATGAGATGGGGTAGTTGGGCATGAAACCCTTCCCAGAGCCAACAAGATTTTGGCAGCTGTAACTGTTGGGAAGAGACAGTTTTTTTCTACGATTTTAGGTTCTGGTAAGTCTACCACTCTCCGGGGTGAGACCACACATGATATTAGAGCAACTCAAATGGGTCTTGGATTTGTTTTTCAAAAGACACAGATCTGGGTGGGTAGGAAAGAGGGGGTTGTATTTGGGAAGAGTTGAGCAATTGGTGTGATCAAAATAAATGGCTCAAACTTGAAAGAATTAACAGTTTTTAAAATGAAGTTAGACAAGATAATAAAACACAGGTGACATGATAGAACGGTGTGTACAGTGTGTATGCTCTGTAGGAGGTAATCAGGTTTAAAGTTAAAGAGGAGATGTGCGTAATGGATCTAAGGGAGAGCAAACAAAGATATACAATGCAGTGGTATGGTAATTCATTATTTTGTAAGGCAATTGAAAGAGCAGATTTAAAAGAGGTTGTGTGCAAGAGCTCTTTCCCATACATGTACACTGTAGAGGGTCTCTCAGTCCTCAAATAGCTCTGCTTCAATATAGTGCAAATGGGCTTTGGGGTCTTGGTTCTGGAAATAAAAGAACCCATCCTGTGCCACCAATAAGCTACTCACTGCATAGTTATTTATGAAGGATCCTTAAATTCCTTTTAGCAATGCCCTGAACTCTCTCCTTACCTCTGTTCTCTTTTGTTTGCAAAATAAATGTTTTACTCAAATGATGTTTATTGTATTCTTTCTTCAATGAAAGAAGACAAGAACCAATAGGACTTTTTAACAATGTTAAAACTATGTAGGAAATTATAGTATAAATCTATTATCTCTTTGAATTGGGAAAGGGTTGGCATCCATGACCCACAAGCTAGATCTGTGATTCTATAGGTTAAATTGAAGATTATTTTAAATATTTAAATGATTGAAAATAATGAAATTTATTTTTAAAAGACATGAAAATAAAATGAACATTAAAATTCAAATAAATAATTCATAGATTGCCACATGCCCATTCATTTATATATATATTACATAATTGCTTTCCTATCACAACTTCAGGGATAAGTCTTTGAGAGATTTATATAAGACTCAAAATCTAAGTTATTTATAATCTATCCCTTAAAATTTAACAATTTTGGTAGGCAAATATATGATGGTAAAAACAATATTTAAAAGAATGTTAGAAATGAGTTTCATCCAGGTCTCAAGAATGCTTTATTATTGTTATTGCTATTGTTATTATTAATTTACATTTTTCTCACTGGCCCTCCTTCGGGTCACTCCCTCCCACAATCCTTCTCCCTCCCCTTCTGAGAAGATGGTTCCCCCAGGGATCCCCACACTTTGGCACATCGAGTCTCTGTAGAGATAGCCACATATTCTCTCCCTGATGCCAGGCAAAGCAGCACAGCTAGAAGAACAGATCCTACAGACAGGCAAGAGTTTTTGGATAGTCCCTCAAACTCTGTTCTTGAAAAAAATGTCGTTGAGAGAATAGAAAGCCATTCAAAGGATGAGGGATAACTGCAAATCAGAATCCGATAAAAAATTTATATGGAAAGTTTAAAAAAAACCTTAAATAGCAATGATTGAAAAAACTATACCCAATAAATGCTGGTATTTTACCAAAAGGAAAGTTAGAAATAGACATAGGTACATAAATTTGCTTAGTTTACAGAAATTCACATTAAATATAGAATAAGATGCCATTTCAGAAAAAAACAAACTTTTGTCACTGATTGGTTATGTTTTGTAAAAAATGGGAGTTTAAAATACAAAAATCATAGATTAAGTAGAACTTGCATATATTTCTAGTAGAAGATGAAATGTACCAAATGTTGTGGAAAATAAACTTACACTATCTAAAGGTAAAAAGAAATGATGTTGCAGTAAATATTCTGCTCAACATCTATTCAAAAACGAGGAAGGTGAACATTTAGAAACTCCTATTAAAAATGGGTGCTAAATTCCGTATTTATAGAATTCAAATTGAACTTTAGCAGTCATCTTGTATGGTGTGTGTGTGTGTGTGTGTGTGTGTGTGTGTAAAAGTAAGAGGAAAACAAAATTCAGTAGAAACTATGTACTCTGGAAAGTCCTGATGGACTTACTATGAGTTATGGTTTTATTAGCCCAAATCTATGTAACACACGTATACAGAGATGTTTAACATATTCTGATAAAGAATACTGAGTTAACAGATAACCTCAGCAGAAGCACATTTCACATAATACATGAAGACATTTTCCTGATTTGTTATTAAAACTTGTGTAAATTCATCTTAAAATTACTTTACATTATTTTTCATTAGCTTGATCTTTTTGTTTTATTTGACACATTGAAGGCATTTCTGGAAAGAATTATTGCTTCTGAATTTTTTATAGTGATAGAAATAGCCATAATAATCTCATCAAACCAAGAATGCCCGTGTAGTAGAGCAAGGTAATTTATTAATTACATTCTAATTTGATTGATAAGCAGTTTAAAGATCTAGATATTAATGTTACTATACACAATGACCTTCTCCAAGCTGTAGACTAAGGATCATAGATTATCACAAGTGTACTGAGGAAGCAGATATTTTCATTTCGTCTGTGTGGCTGGCACATGTCCCACAAACCAGATCCAAAACTAGCCTCACTAAATGGAAAGTCCCAGTCTTTTAAGTGTCAGTATCATAAAGTGGAGCAAATGATCCTTACACATAATCCCATGCAACATCACACTTCAAGGTCTGCAGATGGCAATGCAGTAATAGCTCTTCATTTTTAAGTACCCTCAATTGACCATAAGTTCTCTTATATCTGCCCTCAGCTACTGATTTAAGTACTGACGACTTATAAATAACTTTTATCTGTTGTCATATTTTTATGGAAGACTGGTCAAAAATCAAGTATTAATTTATAAACACATTACAGATGTTCTGCATCTCATCTTTACTAAACTTGGAGAATACTTTTCTATCCAAAAATTCCCACAAGTTTTATGTAACGAATAGCCTAGAAGAGCTTTTTCTTTTTTTTTTTTTTTAGAATAGCCTAGAAGAGTAAAGAGTCTTTCTCTTTATTCTACACTTAAAATGAAAACATGCACAGAGGATGGTGGGGTTTCACTTAGTTGGTGAAGGGCTCCAGTGGTATGCATAAAGTCCAGAGGACAACTCCCAGCACTGAGTAGACAGGACATGGTGGTAACATAGATTTAACACTGGTACAATGGGGTAGAAAGATCAGAAAATCAAGTAATCTTGAATTATATGGTAAGCTCAAGGCCAATGTGGAATATATGAAACTTGACTGAAACCAAAATCAATAAAGGAGAAGAAAAAAACATGTAGAGCAAATTATCCTTTATAATTAGATTTATTAGAAGAAATTCTATAATCAAAGAACATGAGAAATTGAGGAAGAAGCACAGAAAACTATCTAAACCAAATCACTAAATGCTATAGGTTACAACTTTATTTAGAACAAGTATACTATCTAGCCACATATTAATTACAAGTGACACAGTCACGAAAAGGACACGTGTCAAACCATGGGAGGTGGACCCAAATGTGGCAGAGAAAGTCACCAAGCTACATATAATCTAATCAATTCCCCCTTGTTATTTAATTCTCCCCTCAAGCTAATCTTCTCTTAAAAGTACATGAACAAAATACACATTACATTTAACAGTATAAAGCCCTGAGGTTTCTTTTGACTTGTTTCAATTATAAAATCTACCCAGTGAACATAGAAAAGAAGAAAAAATTTGTCTAGTTTGTTTTTTAACCTAATACATTTGTCTCACATTAACAGAGAAAACAAACTCATCATTTAAGACCAAAGTTTTGGGCACTGGGTTTTAAAATATTGGGTGGTGTGGATTCTGGTTTGAAGTCATGTTTTTTAAATCTTGGTGGTACAGTTTTACTCTGACTCAAGCATGTGGTTCTATTTTCTTTAAATTGTGCCAAGTGAGGAATCATTAGTAGCAAGTTATAATTGGCATTTTAACACTTCTTTCCAATGACTTACTGCTGCACTATTGTATCTGGGCTCATGGGTAGCTACCATTATAAACCATGTATGCTACATGGGTAAAATCATATTTTCCAGAGTATGATGCTCTTCCAAGATCACACTTGCAACATTTTCACCAAGCCACCCATAAAAAAGAGTGAGGATTATATTCAAACACATTTATCAGAAAGAAACTTCATGACCGATGTGGTTAAAATGCTTTAACATTCTTTACTTGGAGGAGGTCTTGGATGAAGATACACTTTGCTGAGTTATATTTCTGTAATCAAACTTCAGAGGCAAAGTACCCAGTTAGAAAGAGAGAAATGGTATTTCTACCCCCAAATAAAGAGCATTCTAGAACAAAGGGTAATTGTCCCACAAGGAACTGAAGGCTGCTTCTTTCCTAGGTCACTTCTATCATTTGACATCATCACACAGACTATCAGCTGGATGGAAGTGTAACATCGAGGTGAGCTACATCAGGCAATGCTCAGGCAGAATTTCTTTTGATGTCTTCATCCTAGAAATCCACGTTTTATCCACAATAGATTCACTCAACAAAAATGCCATTCTCTCAAATGTAGCACAAAGAGTCGGCTTGCTTGTCAAACATGAGAGGAAAGAAAGGAAAAGTAGCAGAGAATGGGGGTGGGTGGGGGTGGATGCCTAGCTTTGTGTCCCCTCCCCCACATTCCTGTGTGAGGGTCTTCGCTCTCCATTTTCTGTTGCTGCTCTTTATAGTGAAAGTAAACACTCACACCTATTTAAGCTTTGGGGGGACTCTCTGTCATTAAGAGATGCTATGAAATTAGATTTTAAAAATTATCATTAAGTCCTGTGTCATTAAGAGATGCTATTTTAAAAATTATCATTAAGTCCTGTGTTTGAAAACTTATTATTTAATAAACTGGCTCCAGGGGCTTTCCCGAGCAATCCAGCAAGACTGACTAACCTGATTCTTTAGCTCTGAGTTCAATTGAGATACCACTTCTTAGTAAATAAAGTGGGAGGGGGGTTGGGAAAGACATAATGGATATCAACCTCTAACATCCATGTACTAACACAAGTACACGTATCCACACATACATGTGTACCCTCTCATGTGAAAACACAATTCACAATACTACACAAATGCAAAACATACTAACATGAAAACACAATTCCAATTGGATTAAAAGATCTTAACTCTGACAGTGCTAAAGGAAAAATAAGACTTCAAATAGGAACAAAGGAGTTGTTTTTGAAAGGATTGACTCCAGCCCCTCAGGCAATAATGATAAAAAAATGACAATTAAGATTAGATGAAATTAAAATGCTAATTCATAGGAAAGGAAACCATTTATTGAGTAAAGAGACACTTTATTCAATGGAAGAAAATCATGCTAACTATAGATCTTTCATATGATTAAAACTTTTTAAAATGAAAACATGAAAAACATAAAAAATGCAAAATATAAATAAAGTAAGCAACAAAATTAATACCCAGGATAAAAAAAATGTATATAGAGTTCACAAAGAAAAAAGTATAAATGGCCAATAAACATGAAAAAGACTGTTCAAAATCACCGGATATTGGAGAAAATATAAACTTAAAACTGCTATGAGATTTTATTTCACCACAGTCGAAATTGTCACAATTTATTAAACAATAAATCATGTTGAGAATGGAAAGAAAAAGAAAGGCTTAGACACAGCTTGAAGGAATGAAGATTAACTAAGCCACAATGAAGGTCAGTGTGAACATTCCAAGGAAACTAAAACTATATATGCAATATAACAGAATTATATCACTCTTAGTATTTATCCAAAGGACTTAATATAAAGAAGATACAATATGTGCATATAGTGCTATGCATAAAGGTTAATTTATAGAATCCACATAGATGACTGTCAACACAGAATGAGTAAAGGAAATATGGTAGATATAGCCAATAGAGTATTATTCAGACACAAAGCTGAATGAATGAATGAAATTCTAACATTTGAATGAAATGGATACAATTGAATATTATTATACTGAGAGTAAATTAAGTCAGACTCAGAATGAAAATTACAGCATATTTCCCTTCCTGACCATAGTTCATTTTAGAGGCACAAAAATCAAGTAAGTATATGACATAAGTTTAGAAATTAAACTCTAAGTAAATAAAAAGTATTAACAGGAAGCAGGTGGGGAGGGGGAAGTATAAGAAGATATGGTGGGGAAATGGGGTCAAATTCCATCACACACATACACACACACACACACACACACACACAGAGAGAGAGAGAGAGAGAGAGAGAGAGAGAGAGAGAGAGAGAGAGAGAGAGAAAATAAAAACAAAACGAAACAAAACAAAACCCCCGTCCTGTTGTAAAATGAATAGACTCCAATGGAAAAGCACATACACTGACAGAAATGCGGTGAGGTGTAGCGACTAGCTATTTGTGACACTAAAAGCAGGAAGACTGCTGGAGCCCAGTAGATCTATGCTAGGCAATAAAAATAAGCACTTGGATTCTTGTTTTTAATACAGTCATTTTTATTGTAATATGAGCTATGAATAGTGCAATTCTAAGGTAATCATTAAGGTATCTGTAAGAAATATCTATTTTTCCTTACAGGTTGAATATCTTAAAATTATTTATGGATAAGTTTATAGAGCAATGGTAGAGTGCTTATCTAGAATACATGATGGCCTTACTCTGTGTGTGTGTGTGTGTGTGTGTGTGTGTGTGTGTGTGTGTGTGCGTGCATGTGTGTGTGTGTGTGTGTGTGTGTGTATATGATCAAAGAAAATGCTAAATGGTTAAACTTTTAAAACTGCATTTCTGTGAATATCAGAATTAAAACTTGTGTTTTATTTAATGACTAAAATTTTAACTACCCTGATTATATTGTAATACTGTACTATTTTGCCATAATGAGGGAATATCTTTCTTACAACCCATGTGATAGTCATAAATTTAATATGAATCACATTGTCCAAAGGTTTTCATAAACAGTATTTATTACAAAACTAATCACAGGGATACTTATTTGTGTTTGTCATCTGAGACCCAACTATGTAGAGTGCCCATTTGTGGCTGACACAGAAGCCTTGGCCAAGTCTATATTTTCATCTTCTAAGAAAATTCTGCCATCACAGAATATTGAAGTCTATAATGCTTTTTGTTGAGTGTGCTTTTCCACATACAGGCACTTTAGAATAGATATATAGTACTCTGTGTATCCCTTCAAGGATTTGAGATAAGGTCTATGAAAGTGGCTATAAATGTTAACATTATACATCATCATAGTTTTAAATTTGTGTCAGGAAGGGATATTGCCCGTTTAAGACTGTAATCAGTCATGTCCTATGAAGTAATAGGCACGACACATCCATTTACAGAACTGCTTTTCTCACAGAGTACATTATATTATAAAAATGAGTGCATAGGGCATCTAACCTGAATATACAACACTGACTTTGTCTAGGAAAAATTATTTTGCATAGTGGCAATCATTTTACATAAATACTGGATGAGTGTGTTGTTAACTTTTATCCCTTTGTTACTATTGGCCATATGCCCTTTCTTGAAAAGGGACACATCTTTGGCCATTTAATATTATTTTCTCCCCCAAAATATCAGCTCTGGTATGTTTTCCTGTCAAGTAGACATAACTCTGTGCAGCTGTAATAGCAACTGAAGTTATATTACCATATTCAGACATTCACTGTCAGGAGAAAGGAAAGAAGTACAATCTATTGTGCTTTCATCTCTTATGGAAAACTCAAGCTCAGGAGTCTACCCTGGATAATTTTTGAGAAGAGAAGGAAATGGGTAAGACAGGATTTGAGATCCATTTGTGTCTGTACAAGAGCAACTTAATTTCCTCAGTTTCTCAGCTTATAGAAAAGGGCACGCACGCACACACACACACACACACACACACACACACACACAATTTTCTACTTCAGAAAAGGCTGTAACTTAATGTTTTAATCTTGGTTATTTTGGAAGACTGTTTAATAGATTTGCTATAGAGTTAATTAAGGTGAACTCTGGTTCCATTGTTTCCTACTTGGCCCCTCATCACGCCAGTGTATTTATAATCTCCTCTAAGCCTTGAAGACATGACACTTCTGTTGACTTCACTTTTCTCATTTCTTTTTTCTATTAAATATTAATATAAAATAGTCTCAACACAACAGCAAATGGACACCAGGTTGATGTGCTTTTCTTAAAGGCATTCTCAGCATAAAATTAGAAGATATTTATTGTTTCCCAGGCTCAGGTTCCTTGTGGATAAATGGAGGACAATAACAATGCTTACACTCTAGGTTCTTCTATATTTTCAATGGCTGTATTATATTTAAAGACAGGAAACTACATCTGACACAATAAAGATTAGATTTTATTATCTTCTTACACTCATATTTACCCATAAATGAGCTTGCTATTAAACAAGGATAAATATTTAAACTAATTTTTAAAACCCTTATTTTAACTTCTCCCCCTTTCTCTCTCTCTCTCTCTCTCTCTCTCTCTCTCTCTCTCTCTCTCTCTCTCTGTGTGTGTGTATGTATGTATGTGTGTATGCATGTGCGTGTGTGTGTGTGCATGTGTGTGTGTTGTGTCTCTGTTCATATGTCTGATATAGGTACTGAGAACTGAACTTGAGTCCTGTGTAAGAACAGTACATATTCTTTACCACTGATCATTCCTTCCAACTTTAATACACCCAGTCCAGACGCAGTCCTTGCAGTTTTGTGCTCTGTCTGTATAACTGTCTGTATAACCATTTTTCATTACCTCATCCAGACTCAGGGACTATAATTAATTCAGTGGATAACTGATTTTGTTCCTCAAACTTGCTATGCTGTTTCTGATTTTGTAATAAAAGGGGCATTTACTTGTTTGGTTTGGTTTGGTTTATTTCCATCTCTAAAAGCAAAAAACCTTGGAGTTATTCCTGACTCCTCTTTTATCTTATATCCCAGTTTCATTAAAAAAATAACTCTGCATTCAAAACATATTCCCTCCTCTACCCATACTTAACATCTCCATAATCATATACCTATACTGTAAAACTCCATCACCTCTTGAATGTTTCCTGAAGAAACTTTTCTAACTGGTCTTTCTGTTTTATTTTTTTACATATTGATTGATCTGGACCAACAGCCCATGTAAACATGGTGAACACTTCCACAGTTTTTGTTTCATCAGATTAAAAAAAGGACAGAGAAAAAGAGGAGGGAGGTGATTGGAGAATGGATGGAGAGAAGAAGGTTTATGGGACATATGGGGAGGGGGGATCCGGGAAAGGGGAAATCATTTAGAATGTAAACAAAGAATATAAAAGATAAAAGTATTAAAAAAAAAGAAGGAGATTCCTCACAGCTACTGTGAACTGCCTCATACTGTTAATATATGCTGCACTCTATTCTTTGCTATCACTTTACTTTGTGCCCAGCAGACTATCTGCCATAAAACTTACAAAGGGCGGAAGGAATGCGCCAGTCTGAGGGCCATTGTTCTTTTATCAGAATGATTTATCATTCAAATTTTATGAGTGTTTTGTTCAAATATTACTTTCTTAGTGGGACCAATGTTAATATTTTCTCTTAAATTTCATTATTCTCAATCACTAGAATTTCCTATTCTCTCTCTGCGTGTTTATGTTTCTCTCTTTCAAAGCTTTCTTGTTCTATTATATGTTCATGTATTGTTTCATGTATGCAACAGCAACTTGAGTAGTATTTGCTTGCCAGGCCATTATGTGGTTAAAATTCAGCATGGGGTGACAACAGGAAAACATATGGTAATTTGGGATGTACCATTCCAAATTTAATTGTTCAAGAAGAGAATCAATGCTCAGGTAATAATTATTTTGAAGTGTGTGTGTGCATGTGTTTATGTGTGTGTGTGTGTGTGTGTGTGTGAGAGAGAGAGAGAGAGAGAGAGAGAGAGAGAGAGAGAGAGATCAACAGAGACAGGCAATTAAGATTATTAAACATTCCATGTCTTTAACTATGTTTATTTTCTTTTTCCAATTTAAGCATATATCTCCATGAAGAGAAAAAATTTAAATGAACCATAGATGCTAAGTGAGAATATATTTACATAATTCTAATATTTTATGGGTCACCATGCCTTGAAATCTGACACCATAGCCATTCAGACATATATTGGTTCACCTCTTTGGCAAGCCTAATAACCTAATACAGTTTTCAAATGTGAACGTTATTTTATGTCTCTAACCCAGGATTTCTGTTACCCAGAAAGACTAGTGAAAACCTGTCGCTGCCTTGTTTCTTCATCTGAAATTCCTTACATTTCCTACTAGGCATAGTGATTTCTATTTATTGCACCTACCCAAATGTTTGGCCTGGCTACTTAACTCCTGTATCACAGAAAGCACAGACACTCTCAGTTGTTAAACTGATAGTTATATAAACATGGATGCAACTTACATTTTATGAAATGAAGCCATAGGTTTTCAATGGCTCCTGTCATTTCTGTATCAGTTGATGACCTGTTGACATGAAGAATCACCCTGTTTCACAAGAATGGTGTGTTGCTATACCTAGAAAGTTATAATTCTTTTCAGTTTTGATATAAATGATTTTTCTCTTCACGAAGTAAGACATTTCTGGCCATCTCTTGTGTGTGTGTGTGTGTGTGTGTGTGTGTGTGTGTGTGTCTTTTTTTCTTACTCTCTTCATTTTCCAGGTTGACTATAATCATGTTTAAGCTCACTGTTGACACATACAATTGATTGTGGAACATTTAAAATGCCAATAAAGCCAATAAAAATCATGGTAGACACTCAGTATGTAATGAAACATAATGATGACCTGCCATTAAAGGCAAATCACTACACATTCCCCTGAGAATAGACAGTGGACAGTGGCTTTGCCTTGGCGAGAAAATGGACAGAGTGTGGAAAGAGAACTCTGAGAGGAAAACAAAGTCTTTAGATCTTTAGAGCAGCGCTTGTAGCACGTATGTCACAAGAAAGAAAACAATTATATCTTCTGTATTAAAGAACAAGCATTTTATATGACTGTACTTTCCCCACACCCAAGACAGTGTCTGCTGGGAAATCATTCTCTGAAGACATTGCAGTATGCCAATTTAAATGTCACTTTCTGCCATTTCTGAGAACAGTTTGTAGTAGCAATCATCACAGCCATGGTTGAGTCATTATTAATGCATTTTTTTCTTGAATACTAAAACTACCAGAAAAGCCAAGAGAATTCCCAAGTGTATTCACCATAAAATGTGACCCATCACAAAATGTTTGATAAATTGTAGAATAAAAGGCTGAACAGCAGCCCTCACAGGTAAGACAATGAATAGTAAAAAACCTAATCACTGTTTCTGTTCTTCTAATATTCATTTTAATTTCAAGAGCTCAATTGAAACTTACAAATCAGCTCAAGCATCATCAAGGTTAGGCATTGAAGATACATTATTAGTTTGCTGCAGGAAACACTTCACAATGGGCATTTCTCCATCATAGTCACAAAAGTCAAAGTGTTGTGCAGAGTAATATTTAATGTTTTACTGGGGAATTTCAGGAGACACTCAATGTAGCATTAGGATGAACTACATAAACAACATAAATAGGTTTTAAATATTTTCTTTAATTTTCATAGTTCATACACAATAGCTGCATCTTCAGTGAAGCTACATAGGGATATTACTTTATAAATAAACATAAATATTTAAATAATTTCATTGCATGTACTAATACTTATATAATTATTTAAGAGTAAATATCTGCTGAAATAAGTAATGGAGATGTTAGTGAATAACCCAATCAATACACTTGCAAGCCAACCACGTGGGTGATTTTTTTTAAGTAAAATGTTAAAATAGATATTCATAAGCTTAATAGAAGTGGGACTGCTTCTCATGTAATTGAATATTGCATTCCTACCGTGGTTCAAATTTCTGAAGTAGAATGTGTTCGTGCATAAGGTACTCCTAATAAAGAAAATCACTATATGCCTTCTTCGTTTGCTTGTATATTATATAAATAGCATGACAGATATTTGGTTTAAAAGTCCATTTTTACTTATTATAATTATGAGCTAGTCCTGTAAAGTAAATTTACATGTCAATGGCAAGAACCTTGATTATGTTATAAAACATAGTCATTTTAATACAGTGCTATTGCTACTTTGAGAAAATCCTTCAAAACGCTACTTTGAGAAAACCCTTCAAAACGCTACTTTGAGAAAATCCTTCAAAATCCAAATAAGTTTATATAGCAACTTAAAGTTCCTATCCAAGGCAGAATTATTAATATTCTGTAATAGAAATGATTATGTCATACTTAGTGATTGGTGATACACCTTTGCTGTATTGTGAAGCTATGCATGGAGGGTAAAACACAACCACCTTACATAACAAAGCCAGGGTTGTAACCATAGGACCCATTCATTGTTCAACATCTGCTGCATCTAGCATACTCAACTCTCAACACAGGCTTTTCGCTCCAGAAATGTCCACTCAGTGCCAAGCAATAAGAATAGGAACACTGCTTGACTCCCCTCCCATATTTCAATTTTTAATGGCTGTTAGTACAGTGAAGAAGCCACCTTTGCCCTACCCAGTCTCATTCTTTCAACCTACTGAAGGTTGTACAAGGCTTACTCTCACCTGAGTTGTTCTCAGAACTTGAATGACAGGGCTACGGACAGGGCGGCCTATTTTCACTAACTTCTTAAGTCTTATTTTAAAAGCTTACCTAGCTTTCTACCTGAAATTGTGGTCGTTTTTATAAAATGGTCCTTAGAAATCAGTTTGAAACAAGTTATGAATAAATAATAATAAAATATTTTAGTCATTCATGCCATTAGATTGATCCTATATCTAGGATTAATTATTTAGAATTGAAATTTTCATGTAGTAGTGTATCATTTAGCATCACGTGTACACATACACATGACATAATAATTATTTAAACTTGGCCGTCAAGAATTACATATGTTTTTCTTGAAATAAGGAAGTAGGAGGTAAATAAAGACCACCTATTAGATCGGTGATTGTGTATTGTTAGATACTATTAATGTGTTTGATAAGGTTCATGTCATTATAGAATGAAGTGTGTTCTCATTAGGTGTTTAGAGCAGTTTTTGCAGCATTATCACTATGGAGATTTTAGCAATTGTGGGGTTTATTGTTAAGTTCCTTCATTGATCCTTAGCAAAAGCACTGGGGAGAAAGAGCAACAAGGCAAGCTGGTAGACGAATATAACACAGCTGCCCCACAGTTAGTTTACAATTATATCAAATAAGCCCTGCAGCGTGCACTCTTCAAACAGATGGCCTCCTTAAAGAACACTTACTCGTGAGGAGGAAAAAAAAAAACGATTAGTCAAAGTCCCCCATTCAAGTAGCTTCACAGTCCAGATCACTTCACTGAATGCTAAGCAGGTATATTGAGTTGAAGGAAACTGAATGTTATAGAAATTTTAATATTTAAACACTTTTAGTATTTAGATGTATGGCTCAACCAGTGATCCAATATGTAGCTAACATAATAAGACCAACAGCACATGTCAATGTCATTAATAAATAAAGGATCTTTTCTTTAAAATTAATTCTTAGGACCAGTAGACATAGTTTGTTTTACATGAAATAAGATTCTGTATTTGTAGTAGTAATAACAACAATAACAACAACAATAATAATAACAATAACAAATATTTAAACAATAGCAAAACAATAGTAATTCCTTAATTTTGAAACTGTTTTTGTACATTTAAAATAGCAACTCACTTTTAAAATAAAAGCCTTCTCTGAGCGTTTAAGTATTCCACAGTCTGCTATTTTAAATACATTTTTTAAAAAATGAAAGAGAAAAAGGCCGACTATATACACTTTTGGTTCAGATTTTCTGCAGTTTACACTACCACAAAGCAAGTTGGCTATGTACAGACGAATCCACAAGTAGTATGGCTGTAGTTCTAAAGACACTTAACTGGGATCTCCGCAGCACTCCTCCCCAGCCGGAGGAACAAAGAGCAATGGGTTCTATCCTTTCTCAAAACGTTAATTCACACTCCGTTTGGACCATTTCTCCTGGGAAATTAAGCCAGTTCTCTCAGGCAGTGGGCCTAGTCATCAGACACGCTCTAGCCCCTGAGCTAACAGCTTATAGAATGAACCTGAAATCAGATTTATCAAGATCTGAAAATAGCAGCAAAGCCTCTACTTCACTTCATTTGAATTTTTTTTTTTTTTTTTTTTTTTTTTTTTTTTTTTTTTTGTGCCCAAGGTTTTGGTTATTGAGTAATGGAGAGAGGGATTTCGAGTCCTCCCTGAATAGGACTTTGCTCTCGGAGCCCACAGATGACAAGGTAAGGAAGCCCACAGGCTTTCTGGAATGTCCTCCTGCTGGGCCTGCACAGGACATTCCCCTCAGCCTATGAAACACTGACTTGTTTAACAGCAGCAGACGGTGAGGACAGGGGGTCCCTGCACCGCAAACGTTCTCATTTAATGAAGTTAGTAAACTAATCATACTCCATGAGTCTTCCTGACAGCTTGATTTCCCCACCTGGAAGAACCAAGCTTCAACCACCTACAGGGCAGAGACCCGACTCTCTCCCTACTCTTGTGGCAAAATGCAGGCTGTGGCCATGCAACTGAGGCCCAGCGAACCCGATACTCTGTCTGAATAATGTTCCAATATGCGTGGGATTAAGAATAAATCTTTTAAAATGAAAAGGAAAGCAGGAAATATATATAACATACTAGCCTTTGGGGTAAAGTCCTTCCAAAGGGAAAGCATTTTGACTCCATTTTAAAGGACTGCTGGGGAATTATACATGTTTTTAGAACGGCATCTTGTAAAAAGTATAAACCCATCACAAAGCTTGTAAAAGCTAAGTTCGTTGTCAAAACTAAAATATATTTGAGACAAACCTCATGAACCTTTTCAGGAAAGCAGCTGTAGCCAACGTCTTGGCTGTGGTAAGAGTTAAACACCCCATTGAAACTATATTCAGCACCAGGGAGGATCCAATAGAGAATCATTGTGTACAAGATTGTTTTAAAGGAGAAGAAAAAAAAAACACGCTTTAAATCATCTTAGCTAACACGCTGGAAATTTTCATAAAAATGAAAATGAATAGTCTGCAGAATAAAGGCTTAAGAAATTTTAGAGTCAAAGCCACAGAACACTGGGCACCGTATTTTGACAACAAAGAAGACTACACACTGAAATCATTCTTCCCCTCAGAAATGGGTGGTTTCGAGTTTGTAAGACTATAAAAAAAAATGGATGCATTCTGTGGTGTGCCGTATCCACATCCCTCTAGTAACATGTTTCGGGAATGCAGAAATAAAAAACGCATGCTTTATTAAAAGTACACGTTGTACTTGGTGATCCAGGAAAGTTCTACCATGTGGTTCTTCACTAACTTTCATGGCAGAAATTTATATGTGTGTTGACTTCCCGACTACTATGCTAATCTAGATTTAAAAACATTAATATATCTAATCAATTAATCAACTATGCAGATATAATAATACTTGAGTAAATGATATGCCCATTATAGTGTTTACCACTCATGTATTCACAAGCTTGCAGATTCACTCCACTCATATTCCATTACATAGTTGGATGTGGGATATTGCTACTCTATTAAGTGTACATGTAATTATTTCCCTTAAAAACTCTGAAGTAAGCCGGGCGGTAGTGGCACATGCCTGTAATCCCAGCACTCTGGGAGGCAGAGGCAGGCGCATTTCTGAGTTCAAGGCCAGCCTGGTCTACAGAGTGAGCTCCAGGACCGCCAGGACTGTACAGAGAAACCCTGTATTGAAAAGAACCAAATCCAAAAGAAAAAAAAATTCTGATTTAAAATGCATTAAACATGGTATTACTTGAAAGAAGAGAGAGCCATCTATCACAAGAAAACATCCAGCTATTTCTACAGAAACTGCATTTTGAGATTATTCCCCGATAGGACCACTGGCTGGCTGGCAGTAGAGTAGCAAACAGGGAAACAGTTCGGCCTGTGAAGTTTGGTGGCTCTTCACGCATTTGTCGTTTTTGCTTGAGGAGGTGTCTAATCTGACAGGTGCTTGCACTTCCTATGTGTAGGAGGAATCCTAAGCTTCATCTGAAGAGACCCTTAAAAAGCATGCACTTGCTCAAAAGTGTTAAACTGACACATAAAACCTTGAAAGCATAAAGGTTGCTATGATCTCTTTAGGCTAATAGTGCAGCTGGATAGCTTCAAAATGGACTGACTTTTAGTTATCCTCTTTAATACATAATGTGTCCTTTAGAGATGTAGGAAAAATGTATCATTTCCTGTATTCTGTGGGAACCTGGGCTTCCTGAGAGGCCCAGTTCGATTAGAATCATAAATCTTTCTCCCGAGTAAGGAGAGCCTGCTAGGAATTACTTTCTCATTCAGTCAAACCCGGTACATGTTTTCCTTCAGACAGGATCTAAGAAGGAGAAGGAATACTATAATCAATGCCGGGTACTTTTGACTCCTGAGTTCTTAATTTTCCTGCACATTTTAAAAGCAAAGTATTAAAGACAGAAGGGAGTAAATAATCTTGTAGTATTAGAATTTTTTTATGGGAGCACAGTAGAAAAACTCCTCCCCTTCCAGATTCACTCATCCATTTAAGCATGCCATCCTATGTACCCAGTTCAGGTACTTGCTACAGACAGTAATTTAAGCACCCAGGCAGAGACACTGAAGGCACTACAGTGCTCTATCGAGGGAAAGACACCAAAAAAGGTTCTTGGGAGCCTTTTTCTTCTTTATACAGTCTTCAAAAAAAAAATCTGTCCCATTAATAAAACAGTAACAGCAGACTCTGGAGTAGAGATTTCCTAGCTGCAGTTTGAGAACACATATGGAAGGTTCACGAACCTTTGGACACCTGTTTTGTAAATGAAAATGCAAACACTTTAGATCTTTTGACACTGCACCATTTATGGGCATCCTGAATTTTTGTCTACGCTACCTTTATATCCTACCCTGATCTAGGGCCCACGGGCGATTTCAAGTTTAGATATCTTCTAACACGCACATGAGTGTTTCTTCAGGGCTATGAATAAGAATAACTCTCATCTTCTATTGCACTGTCGCACATTTGTTTCAATGGATCCATTTAATTTAGTGCTCAACTCATTTTCATAGAGCCAGTTTTCAGCGAAGTTCACAGCTCCTAGTATACAATTCATAACGTGTTACTCAATGATACAGATTCCAAATAGTTAAAAGTAGGAGAGTGTTAAGTGCAGAAGTGGAATATTTTATTATGTCTGCTACCAATTTGGAGATTAAAAACCTGACGACTTTAACATGTTCCTGAGAAAAATTGACAACTGAGAAAACCTTGATAAAAGTGACGGTATTTGTAACCAGGCTGAGAACTGGTATTTAGAAGTAATTTTGACTTATTTTTGTCTCATTTGAGCCTCGTGCATCTAACAATGACAAGAACCTTCAACTTATATTTTATACATGAAAGATTGACGTTCTCAGAAGTGAAAAATGGTCTTATGGTGGCTACTGGTCCTCCCCTTCCCATTGGACAAACCCTGAAGATAATCTCACAGAGGAAAAACTATTCTATCATGAGGATGTTTACTGTTAGGGAAGAGCACAGCTCAGATGAAAATATCCTTTCTTCTCTGCTGGTGTTTTTAAATTTAATTTTTTTAGAATTTTCACTTTACATCCTTCTCACTGTTCCCTCCCAGCCACCCCCTCCAACAATCCTGCCCTCACCCTCCTCCTCTTCTCCTCCAAACACATCAAGCACCCCCCCTAGGTTTCCCCCTACCCTAGCACTTCAAGTCACTTTAAGGTAGATGCTTCCTCTCTTATTGCAACCAGACAAGGAAGCCCATAAGACATATATCTCCAGGAGTCCATAGAAATGATCTTTCTCCTTGGAAACTTCTTGACAGCAGACTCAACACTAAGAACTTTATTTTAACTCACATAAAGCTGATATAAGGGGAAATGTATAAAATGGAGATAGACAGTTTTAATTGAATCACTTACTTGCTATTTGACCTAAAAAGGAATAACTTCTCTTACCTTTGGTTTACCCTTAGTAAGACTCTATGGGTGCTAATGGCCCTAGGACAAGATGTCAAGACAACTAGAAAAAGAATTTAAGTTTAAAGTTCCTGACACACGTGAAGCTAGAACATGGCACTGTGAAATCTGATTGACACTTGGGAAGGAGGATCATTATATTATGATTCATTTTATTTTCTTCCTGGGTACAGGTGTCTTGAAAAATATTGTATTCTTATCAGACTCTATTATTTTAAAATAATTTAGTCTACCTTTCCCTGATCATCATCATAAATCATTATTCAGGCTTCAAAACTGCAGAAAATATTGTTATATGAAGGTGCCAGAAAGATATTTGAATAGCTATATAAAAAGGATTGCTGTAGCTTATATAATGACTTTAATTAGTACATAAGCAATTTCAGGTTACAATATAGCATTCTCTTCTCTACTAGTTCGTAGAGAGTATGGCTTTATAACTAGCATATTCTATATTATCTTATTATATTCTTTATTCAATTAAAGCTCTTAGAGTTTACTGTAACACCTTAGAGTTTGATGATTCCATTGAAAGTAGTTGACCTTACTTTTCTTTTTTTTTTTTTTACAATTTTTTTTATTATTATTCGATATAATTTATTTACATTTCAAATGATTTCCCCTTTTCTAGCCCCCCCACTCCCCGAAAGTCCCGCAAGCCCCCTTCTCTTCCCCTGTCCTCCCACCCACCCCTTCCCACTTCCCCGTTCTGGTTTTGCTGAATACTGTTTCACTGAGTCTTTCCAGAACCAGGGGCCACTCCTCCTTTCTTCTTGTACCTCATTTGATGTGTGGATTATGTTTTGGGTATTCCAGTTTTCTAGGTTAATATCCACTTATTAGTGAGTGCATACCATGATTCACCTTTTGAGTCTGGGTTACCTCACTTAGTATGATGTTCTCTAGCTCCATCCATTTGCCTAAGAATTTCATGAATTCATTGTTTCTAATGGCTGAATAGTATTCCATTGTGTAGATATACCACATTTTTTGCATCCACTCTTCTGTTGAGGGATACCTGGGTTCTTTCCAGCATCTGGCAATTACAAATAGGGTTGCTATGAACATAGTAGAACATGTATCCTTATTACATGGTGGGGAGTCTTCTGGGTATATGCCCAGGAGTGGTATAGCAGGATCTTCTGGAAGTAAGGTGCCCAGTTTTCGGAGGAACCGCCAGACCTTACTTTTCTTTCCCCTAAATTTACCTGTGTATGGAGCAGAGCAGAAATAACTAATCAGTTAATGCCTAAGTACCTGCAGTATTCATAAGCTACTACGTAACACTCAAACAAAACAAGCAGTAGAACCTCTGCTTGATAAAGAGGGATGATTTTTCTTTTCAAGGGTTTTAAAGGAAAACATATTTCAAAGCACATCATTAGCTTTCAATGGAATACAAAATCCTATAATCTCAGCCAGTCTGTACCTAATTGTGAAACTTGTCTCACTTGAAGTACGTCTGAAAAGACTCAGAGGAAGGCACATTGTTATTGGTTGAAGCATAGATGAAAGAAAATACATTAAGACATAACAAACAAGATGCATTTGTTTTGTGGATTCTGCATTTAGAAATTCATCTTCTCCCTAATATTTGTTTGTGACCCCAAAGTCAATATGTTATACTGCTTCCACTTGCTGACATGCGCCATCCATACTGGCAGCTGACATCAAGCAGGGCTTACTCCATTTCTCTCAAGTTGCATAAGTAACTACCTATTTAATGCCACAGTAATTGCATCCCATGTTATTTTTAGTGGTTTCCTTTATAAGAGGTCTCAATGTTTACAGCATTAGTGTAAGGTCGTGATCTTGAATGCAAAAAAAAAAAAGAAAAGAAGAGAGAGAGAGAGACAAAAAAGCTTATAGAGAAAATATGTGTATCAGAAACATCCCTCCTTTGGGTGTTAACAGGAAGCTGGAACAAGGTTAAGTTACACTTAGTTGGCAGAGAGGCTCTGCTGTGCTATAACAACAGCATGGTGGCTGCAGATAACAGGAATCTACTTCACAACTCAACAGAAAGAGAAGATGCCTAGATGCCTTCAGAATGAAGAAATGGAACATGTTTTGGTAGAGATGACAACGATAATATGACTTAAGCAATATGGGAAAATATTAAAGTAGCACACAGAACACAAAATGCACCAAATATTTGTGTTTAATGTAAAGATAAAATTTTAACATAAATTTTTATATTTAAAAGTTTAAAATAGTTTCAATTTCATTTTGGGACAACTTTTCTTTGGGAGTGAATGTTTAATATATGAGTCAGGATATAGTTTAGTATTACGGAATCGATTATTTATTATAAAAGCTGTCTGAACAGAGACATACAATAATCACATTTATATAACCAATTGTCTTGAAATCTCAATAGAATGACTAATTAAATAGGATGTGAATGATGATGATAATTAATATGCCAATGAGAATGGCAGAAATTTCACAGGGCTCCCACCCTTAGATGAAGAGCTACAGGGAATCAATGGCTGGTGAGAGAAGGGGAATTTGTTTACTCCAGGGAAAATACTCCTAATTAGTGGTTTACCGCTAAGATGTGAGCCCTGGAAAACATATGCAAACAAACAACACTAAACAGCCTCACTATGATGTATTTATATATTTGTTATGTGTGTAAGTATGTATGTGTGTGTATGTATGTACATATGTTACGTATGTATATTTATAACAATCATGGCTATAGAAAAAAAGGCCATGTATTTGAGAGTGATGATCATGTCATGGTTTACAGGTAGTGGGTAATGATATTGACTACATATATAGTAAGAGAAAAACAATGAATTTAATATGAATAAAAAATGTGACCAGTGTCTTCATGAACTTCACCTTACTACTTATGTGAATTGTTTTAAATAATATTTACCAGAAATAATGGCAATAAACTCTCTTGGGAATCGAGAGGCATTTCAAACTCTGAGCATATTTGTTGATATTCTTTTCTAGCTTTGTTCATGGAGTATACATGTATATCTGTTGCACTGATGAAAGCTTTCTTCTAAATTAGAGTGAAAGTGATAATTTCTTAATGAGAAGGAACAAGAAGAGTCCTATGGCATTGGCAACCATAAGTCTCATTTAAAATGAGTAGTACTAGGTGGGTCATAGAAATATCTAGCTTAGAGAAAAGTACTATGAGCTCTGGATCAGTGGTAGGCTTCCTTCACTTGTTTTAACTCATTTGAACCTTTGTTTGGTATTTATATGATTGGTATCTTCAATTAACAAAGAAAACAGAGAGGCTTCCAAAGATAAAGTAATATCTTTAAAAGACCTTGGGTAGGGCTAGAGGATTTGGAATGAAGAGGCAAATCTTTTGGCTCCCAATATTTACAAACATTAACAAATTACTTGGAAATGTATCCAACCATGAAACCACATATTTTTGATCTATAAATGACTAGCTGGATAAATAAAACATCGACTTATTTTAATGAATGCATAACCAAGATCATAGAGACTATGGTTTTATAAGGAGTAATAAAGTCAGACTGTGTTTCAGGACAGAGATGGGGATACTTTGGAACTTAGAAATTTTATAGTGACCATCAGAGAACATTAATTCTATAAAATACCTCCCAGATTTGTATGTTTACTTATAAACCTCTTTGTGACTCCAAGTTATAAAAAGTAAGTTCTTTCATTCCCTTAAGAGTGTTCCAACTTCCAAGTATCCTATCGTTACCTTTAAGCATAAAGCCGTCTGAATAATAAAAGCTTTGACCAAGGGAAATTCAGTAAATACAAATATTGATCAGATCTGCAATTCAAGACCTATTAGACTTTAATGTGTTTGATGTGTGATTCCCATACAACTAGACACACAACAGAGATTAATTTTCTTAATATCACATCCTGTACAATTGCCAACCTGGCATGGTGTGTGGCTTCTTGTTACTTTTAAATCTTTGTGTATTTATTTTATGGTCCTAGGTATAGATTCCAGGATTTCCTGCATGTTAGGCAAAAACTCTTCTACATATTTCTCATTTATTTTAGCATCTGTTATAGATATTACTTGATGCTTCCAACCAAGAGAATTCAGAGATTTTTTTTAATTTGTAACAATGAGTCTTGGGTTAAAGGTCATGATATTTTGTATGGTCTTTCAGTATAACCACAAATGTGAGGTCTATTAGCTAAACCATATGAGTGACTGAATATTTTATTTTTGTTTTCCCTAAAACTACAGAAATTTTATTTTGAAAGATAGTACATGAAATTCTTAATACTAAGTACAACAGAACTCACTCAATGGCCTTTCTTCCTTGTGTTATTTCTGGCAGTTTATTATGTGCCTGGGTATTTATTTTGGCTGCTCCCTCATTTTTTCCCTCCTTTCTCCCTATCTCCTTCTCTTTCTGTTTTTCTTTGTCTTTTTCTTCAACCTGGTTCAGTCAACTATTGTCTATCAAGACAAATGAAGGGACATGGACGAAGATAGAACAGAATATAGTTTGTTTTGACTATGTTTCCAGCTGGCTAAAAGATTAGGTCATAAATTCAGAGATCTGAAGCACTTTTTATTTTCAAATAATCACATTACTTAACACTGAAGGCAAGGCACTGCGAAGCTTGCCCTGGATCTGGACTCAGGAGGAGTTACGCTTTGTAGCTTTTCACCATGAAGTAATTAAGAAGGAATTTTCTACAAAAATCGTTCAAGAATATGGCTCTCTTTGTTTCAAGACATGAAGAATAACTCTTTCTATAGATGTCTGTAGAACATTGCATGGGGTTAGTACTTTTAACTATGTATTCTTTTCTTTAACTAAACTTATGCCCACTTGGAGACACCTAAGGGGTCAGAATGAGTTAACAGTAAAACTTTCTCACTGTTGTGGGACTTAAATTTATCCTTAAAAAAATAAAGAAAATGTACATATTTTGTTATTGTTTGTGGTGATGGTATTGTTTTTGTTTTATTTGTTTTGTTTTGTTTTTTCTCAGTACTCAGAAAACCATGTATACAAAGAATTATGAAATAAATATAATGTACATTTTATGTGCATAACAACTAGAAAATATCCTAGGAGGACCAAACTTTTCCATTACTTATTGTACTCAACAAGGGAAAATATTATTGATACACTGAACAGTGCCAGTGCCTGAGACATTATTTCTAACTTTCATTTAACATATGATTTTGTGGAAGTGAACCCAAACAATGACATTCAAGAAATCTTTTTTCAGAAATAGTAGTTGAGAGTTGACAAAAATCTTAAAACAATGTTAAACAAATATAATTTGGTCATATTTATATTCTTAGTTATAGTCACTTATCCTAAAAGACTTCTTCTAACAGAAAGGGTAGACAGTTAAATGTTTATACCACGCTGAATTCATTTTCAAAGTAAATAGTTTAATTTTTTTTTATTTTATGTCTTCTTGAGGAACTCAGACAGACATGATTATCATGTTCACTATAGTGCATGAGAAGTTTTATCCATGGTTAATACTATTACTTAAAAGAACAGGTGGGCCAGCAGCTGTCCTGAACCACACAGACATAAGTGAGTAGGTATCAGGAGATTGGCGAGGGATTTCTAAGGATAGTAACTTACATAAATTTATAATCTAATCCCACACAAGTCAAATCATGACTGGTACTGAGAATGATGGATAACAATCTCATTAACAACAATAATTATAATATTTCAATTAATGGACACTTACTAATAGGCAGCAAGAGAATGCTTGAATCCAACCAATTAATGTAGTTGCTCCTGACAGCACCATCAAACACTTTCTGTTAATTGGTGGTCACACCCCAGAATCCAGCACACACTTTGGAAAATGTTGTTGACTTTAAATCATCCACTTGACAGAAAAGAGTCTGGTGACCCTAACCTGGTGAATGTATGTTTAGTATGGCTGTTGTATATCCACAGCCCAGAGGCAGCCGAGATTACAGGGAAAAACAAAACCACATAGTAGCTTCTGCAGCCACAGCAGAGTTTCAAGATGACATGACAGCAGTTTGAATATTCAGTGATAATTGAGATTACCCTAACTACCTAGAAGCAACATGCCCCACAAAGGTGGTGTCTAACCATGTTCTGCTTTACTGTAATGTCATTGGTATATCATTAGCAGCAAAGCATTCCGCAATCCTATAATGGTTTGATACATTGTGTATCTGAAATCTTGGCAGGACAGGAAAGGGAATAAATGTTACCCTCATTCATGTCATCTTTCATCCTCTCCTTCATTGCCATGACCATAAAGTATAGGGCCCAAAAATCTAGAAGCTGAACTCTGTTTGAGGAGAAGTGGAACTCTCACCTTCTCTGGGTAAGAAGATCTGTCTTTAAGGTCCTTATTTAGACCCTCAGAAGTCATGCTCTGGTGTTGAGAAGATGCTGAGTCAGTGAATAGAAGTCATCTCATTCCTTGTGTCTCCCAGGATCGCCTATTCCCTGTCACAGGCACTTCTCAGATTGCAGCACACAAAGATCATGTGCTAACTGGCCATATGTTTTGGATGTCTCAGTGAGTAAAAGGTGACAGCCAAGCATATGTAACTCTGATGTATTCCCATATGACACCAGAGAAATAAAGGCTCCCAATTATCACTCTCTACTATGTTCTATGGATACATCACATGCCTTCTCTGTGCCTTGAGTTTTCTTTGTGAAATACTTGAGACTTTTAGTATTGGATCTGGTAGACTCACAAAAGCCCTCCTTTAATTAGAATATGATGTTTACAACAGTAGAAAACTGGATCCTCATCTTACAAGCCTGTGTTATGTATAAAAATTTCTAGTGCTCATGGGTTTCTCCTGTAACATTGTGTAAGCAAAGCATTTGTGCTCTGACTTAACCTTGGCTTTCTTTTTTTCTTACTTGAATATATAGGAAGAATTACATCGTTCACTACAACACTGGAAGGTGAAAAAAAACTGTTGTAAAATTATTTAATAGCACTTTGTGAAAATAATGGAGTTTATAAAAGCTAATAATAAATTTCCCCTTTCTCAAGGAACATTGTAAACTTCTAATACACTGGATGATTTACTGCTAGGGCTAAAGTGGTGAAAGTATTGAGAGATTGCTTTTTATGAGAATCAGCCATTAGGTTTTCTCTTTTAATGTATCATAGAAATAACTTGTAATAATCTAATCATCTACAATGTAGAAAATACAGTTTTACAAAATAGAGATTTTAACAGTTTTAAAAATTTTAAAAACTTAAAAAAACAGCTCAGAAAATCCAGATAGACTACACACATGAAGAAATTAAGAAAAGACAAAGAAAAACTAAAGTAAAATGGGAATTTATAGAAACAAGGTTTGTTTGTTTGTTTGTTTAATTTAGGGATTCTCTGAACTCCTTAAAGTTCACTGACCTTGGGCCTCTCTTATTCTTTCATTTGATGCAATAAACCCTATCCCAAAGACAAGATCATTTTATCTTAGAAATAGTGATAGGAAGCACACATTTCCAAAAGGGAAATGACATACCAACAAGGGACCCCTTTGAACTGATCTTGTTTAGAATCACAGGAGTCATAGTTGTGATGTTTTAAATCTTTCTCTAACACCCAACCTGTGATACTTGTTTTCCTGCTGCAAGTAAGTTATATCTTCTGGCATGTAAATGAATGCATTTGGAAAAAGCAAGTATGGACACAGTAGCCAATACTGCCAATTAACTTCACAATCCACCTTGACTTGCCCCAGTAATCGCATCCCTACATTAAGAGATCACACTGATCATTCCAGCACTGTAGCTATTTGATGAACTTGACTGACACGTAATGTGAAAGAGACTATAGCAGAGAACTTCACACCAGTTAAAATAAACAGCAGAACTGTGTGCAGCCTCATGGAACCAGACATTATAAACAAAATGCCATCCTACGTCTTTTTGGTATTCTGTTTTTGAACTTCAAATCAGAATCATCTGAGAAACTGCATGCCTCCTAGTAGAGTTTGAAATCATGCTTTATCCCTCTTTATTAACACACATTTATATTTTAGGTGTTTAATTTTTATATTACAACCACATTCAGATAGAGACCATGGTCTATGTAGGGACCATACCTTTTCTCCAAATAAAGGGATAACAAAAACAGAAATTTTTCACTAAGAACAAACAAGGGTGGGTACATGAGGCATGATTTTCAATATTATTCTGAAAACACTGATCTGTCAACCAGTTGTGTTTCCTCCCTCTAGTCTCGCTTTAATACATCTCCCACAACATAATGGCTTTCCTTCTTTCCTATTCAGCTTCCCTGTGTTCTAGAGACAAGCTGGGTCTTGTTAAGTGTCAGTCAGGAGGTGTCAAACCATTTCTTCGCTAATGAGAATAGGACACCAGACTAAATAAGTCGTTTTTCCTTGTCTGCCTGAGAGAGTAACATCTAAATTAGCCACAGTGTAAAATAACCGGGGATAATTAATTATATGCTTTGAGACAACATTCATTCATTTCCAAGTCAAATATGCAAAAGTTATAAAAATGCTTACCAATTGAATTTCTTGAAGTTTCTATCATGATACTTTATTTTTAAAAAATATGGACTTTGGCAAAACAATTATTTTTGTTTTAATTTTTAAAGTATTTTGTTTAAATTACTGAATTTATTCTAACTAATGTTCCATTACTTTTTTTGTCTTATTGAATCACTTTTGCTTTACAAAGCACATTGATTCTATGTTGTACATTACCTCTAAGAGTCAAACAGGCCCACAGAGATACAAAAGACTGTAGGAAAGTTTAGATATATTCATTTTCAAAAGGAAATGCAGTTTTCATACTTTCTTATAAATCTTTTACTTCCAGCAACCTCAGCTCCATGATTGTGAAATGGGTCAATCTGTATTTCTAAAGAAATATGTCTTACAGAGCATGATGTCAATTTCAAGAAGAGTAGTTTGTACTTGAATAATCCCTTTTCATTATTCATATAGCCTTAGTTATCCCTTGTTTATGAATTAATATCTTTTCAATGATTGCTTTTTTAATAGAACAATTTCTTTGTAGCCAGATCAGCAATAAAACAAGAGTCATGCAGATTTTAAAGAAAGTTAAAATATAAAGAAAGTGTTGAAGTCATCCACAATGATCAATGTGATACTTAAGAAATATTGTACTGTCAGCATTATAATAATATTGAGATATTATTCAAAACATTTGTAAGCAACAACATGAATTCTTTCAGTTAAAACCTCATGAGTGATCAAAGTTCACTGATCCATATGTTGTACTATAGTTAACTCTTAATTCTCACTTTAACATTTATACTCTTAAAATGTGAAACAGAAAGTGTGTGTATGAGAGAGCTAATTTAAATAGAAACTTCTCTGCTTCATAATACATAAGTAATAACAGTTACACTTGCACTGAAATGAAAAGGATTTTACTAAGGCATAGTGTGAGGCAAAATTTGATGAAGAAGAACTACAGCATGGAAGAACAGGCCTCTGTGCACTGGGAGGGTTAAACTGGAATGCTTGGCAAGACTCCTGAGAGCTCATGGCCTTAAACAAGGACTCACAGAGCATTATTCTCATACTTTGAACCACTATAATATTCCTCCACTGGAGTTCGGATTGCTTGAGGAATATAAGCCCTTTATTCCTTCTTTTTTCTCTCTAGGAGAGTAGGATTGCCTTACCCTATGGCTGGGCCAGTGCAGTATTGAGAAGAAAAACAATAGATCTACTAAAGTCACAATCTAGTGTTTGAAGAGAAATTGTTCCCAAATCTCAGCAGTAGGTGATTTAGATCATAAGCTAATCAACTATTTTGGTTGATACCACATAATTCAATATTTGGGACTTGAGGCTGATGCTGGAATGGTTAAATGTTGACATCACTTGTTAGTGGTATATATGAGCATTTGGGCGTCATAAAACTGATGTGATTAGGCTAAGTAATGTTCCCTCGCTTCATATCTAAACATAACTTAAAATGTAACTTTATTTTGCAATAGTGTTTGTCAGTATTATATGTTTAGGTAATGTTAGGTTAGGCTAGTTAGGTTAGGTTAGGTTCATGTCAGGTTAGAAGGGTGTTTAATCTAATGATAGATGTTTTTATAGTATGACCATGTCCATTGCTACACTCTAGGAAGAAAAAACAACAAATAAAACTATGATTCTTATACTAGAAGTTAAAAAAAAAACTGTAACCACAGGTGGTTAGGAAGAGACAACCAAAGATTTTTGATAACTTCTGAGGATCCCTGGAGTCTAGGACTTTAATTTTAAACGTTTAGACTCTAAAACACTGGTGAATTGTCTAGTAATTCTTCAGCATACCTGGGAAACTAATACTCTGTCTCAGCTCAACTAATTGATGTAATCTGGGTGCAATTAGTGCAGACACTATTACATGTATTGTGAACAATTAGAATTCTCTTCCATAATTATATGAGCCACATGTTGTAAACTGAAAAGTGGATTTCCAGGTTAGCTACCTTGATTGAATCTTTCCAATATAAAATTTAAACTGCATATTTTGCATGATACGTATTAGAAGTACTATCACTTAGTGTATATTTAATAAAGTAAACAAATCACATAATATTAACAGAGTATTCACGATATTATGAATGCACATGGTTGTCTGTATGTGTTGGTTCCTGTGTGTTTGCTAGTTAAAAGCAATATATCTTTCTATACGAGTATATGAAAATATAATATTACAGACAACTTTAAAAAACAATAAAATACATTCTTCTAAGAGTTATAATTGAGCCATTGGCTTATATATGTCATTACTTTTTATTTGTGTGATTAGGTTTATGCAGAACATACTATTTCAACATGAGAAAATAACTGTTTTCAAATATCTATTCATGTACTAAGCACTTACTTGAATATATATCATATACACACCTAATGGCAGTTGCCAGGAGGCAATGCAGAACCAGATAAAAATTAATCAACAAAATAATCTCCACAGTTTAAGAAGAGATTAAAATAACACCCTGTATACCATGGGAAGCCATAAGGTAGTTTCAGTTCAGGACATAGAGGTCAACACTCTCTACAGATTGTTTTTAATTGAAAGATGAAGTTTCCAAAGGCAAGAACAAGGCAAGAGATTAGTATTTGAATAAAACAAAATATTCTGTGGGTACAAAGACAATTGAGCCATGAATCACATTTTTAAATATTTCAAGGACAGATGGTATAATGTTGTTAAAATAGGTCTAAAAGTGTACTGAGTGAAACCATCTTCCAAAGGGCTTCAACCTTCAAAGGGAATTACCCTGTACTCGCTTTTGGACTGTGTGTGATGGCAACGCTGTGGACAGCTTCCCTTGACATCACAATTGCAGCAGTAAACTTTGCTGATAATTAAACACCATGCTAACAGGAAGCTCACCAGCACCCCAATATCCTTTGTTGGCCTATAACCATAGAGAAGGAAGCACAGAGAGAATGAAGGCCAGCGGGACACCTTAGCAACTGCAAGTCATTGAGCAACTGCAAGAAAGCCTCAAAGACAGAGGGATGCTGGGGCTGGGGTAAGGCTCAGATGGGAAACAGTGGGAAGCATCTGCCTTTCATGAAGGGACCTGCAATGGCAAGAGCACACGTGGAGATTTCCACTGTGTGATGGAAAAAGGCAAAAGAAGAAGAAATGTTACATCCTGTCAGTGGTCCCTACAGCCATTAGCTGAAGAACAGTGTCTACATATCTATCTATTCCTTTCACATTTCTAACTCAATCAAACTCACTAAATATCTTTTGTACAGCAAAGACAAACATGATCAACAAATAAAAAAAAAATCTCACTTGTGCTCTGGAAAAAAAATCGCATATTGTGTACAATGCTGAAGATGAATGCCCCCAAATCTTTAATTATAAGTTACAATGAAAGAACTAAGCCCAATTTAAAAAGGCAAAGCATGTGAATATCATCAACTAATGAAAATATAAAAATATCCATCAGGTATGGGAAACTCTGTATAAATGTAAATCACATGAAGCTTTTCCTTCATAATGGTTATGATGGCGACTATCAAACAGACAAGAAATAACAATTATAGTGAAGGTCCAGAAATACACCATTGATAAGAATTTAGGTATAAGTATAGCTATTATTAAAGGCAACATGGAGAGTCTAAATAAAAAATCTGTTATTATATATACCTGAGTATAATAATAGAATGTTACCCAATCTTAGTTATAGAAAATCCAAACAATTATCATTTTATAGATGAATCTCTGGGTAATGAATTACAGAAAATAATCACATAAGAATACATTACCTTATTTTTCTTTTATGTGGACCAGAGATAAAGAACCAAGTCCTGACACTATGTGAGTGAAACATGCCTATATTCATTCATCCTTTGGCTTTCTTTACATTTTTGAATGTAACCAGTCATTAACAAGACAAAAGGACTTGTTATCAGCTTAGTGCAGTAGACCAGATTTCAAGAGTAGAGACATGCAAATTTCAGGAGACTTCACATATGCTTGCTTTTTATAATTACTTATCATATAAAATTGTTTGAGATTTCTGTCTAGTAACTAATAAATAAAAATGACCACCATCAGTGCAGGATTCCCCTGTTGTGCTCCAAGAAGTCTTTCCCTTTACTGTCTCATCAGCATCTCTAACCTAGGATGAGCACGTCACACAAAGGCTACACAGCCCTTATTTTTGAAGTGGAGGTCCTCAGGAGAGTTTTTCACAAATGAATGTCATGACTTTTATTTTGCAAATATATTATTGTATGTAATATACTAGGTGAAACTATATTAGTATATTAGTGTTCAATATATCTACTCATTACATGAATTTTAGAGTATATTACATAAATAACATTTAATTATATTGAATTAGGTATGTATGTAAATATTTTCAAACATTGCATGTTAACATGAGAATGTTTTTCAGCAATGGTGCATCTCTTTTCCATTCACAAGGATCTGAGTTCAACCTAAAGCATTACAAACTTAATTTCAAGTTTATAAAAAGTTGAAATAACAAATAATAATGCTTTCTGGCTTTAGAATAATGGAGTATTTAATGTTCATTTTAGACATTCCCTGCTTCAGGTATTACCATACCATTTCTCTGAGAGCTCCTAGCTGTTTTAGGTAGGGAGCTGCAGGAACGCTTGGTCACTGTTTAAGAAGGGATCTGAAAAAGTGGTGCCTAGGAGGAAGCAGTTGGCAGGAGTTGGGTTGAGAGAAATCTTATTTATAACTTCATATAGAAGATTCACAAGCCCACAGCTTAAAACAGGAGAAGTCCATATGGTGTGAATGGTGAGCAGGTCTTTATACCACAAAGGTAGGATCATCATAGATTATATGTGGAGTCTACAAGATAGAGAAAAGCAAAGATGCCTAAAGTTTTAGAGATAAGCAACTAGGATGATAGAATTTACAGGATAAAGGGTAAGAGTGGTCAATCTGTGTCGCATGTTTGTGTTGGGTTGAGTAAGAATGAACTCCATAAGCTCTTTTCTCCTTCTTAAGGCCCTGGTAAGAGACCACAGTTGTGGCAAGAATGGCAAAATATTAAAACACTTTTATATAAATTTGTTAGTTTCTTTTGTATAGCAAAATATAGAAGCAAGCATATACTGTCAGTCTCTTAAGGAAAAAATTTTTCAAAACTAATTTCTAAAATACCTATTATATATAATATTTTCAAACTGTTTTGTGCAAAAATTTACTAACCAGAGATACTGTTTCCATACAGACAATACTATAATCCAAACTTCCATTTCTCCAACATATGTATGAATATTGTGCATCTTTAGTCAGTCTGAAGAACTGAATCAAATAAATTTTGGTGGAAAAAAAAACTTATGAATAGAAAGCATGAAATGAGATAGAGAAATTGCCTCCCTCCCTTAACATCCTAATACAAGAGACCACATGTTCACCCTAAAGAAGACCGTAGTTCACTGATATTATGATTGACATTGAAGATAAGCATCCCTACAAGATGCCTTTTATCAGTATAGAAGTGAAACTTTCTGCCAGTTAGGCATCAAAACCCCAGTGTTGGGGGCCATGAGTAATTAATTAAGGGGCAGGGATAAACGGGCTGAATAGCTTTGCAGATTGTCCCACAGCATATTAAATACTACCGGTATGTAGATCAGAGAAATTATTTGTCTCACTTTTATAGAGTTGAGGCAATAAAAAAAAAGAAACTATTAATTCATAGATAAGAATCCAATGATTCACTAGAAATATAAAAAAATCATTTTATGACATCACACTTTGATAAGAGTAAAAGTGAAAATGGTGAAGTTGAAGTTATAGTATTGGCAAAGGTAAGTATCAACTCATAAAATTAAATAATAAAGATGTTCCCTGTTTGGCTAGCATGTAGAAAGTAAAATCAGGCACATAATATTACAGGCTAGGATATAGATAAAGTTCTAAAATTCACTTCCAGAGCCTTTTAATATGAGTTGATAAGGCCTTGTGTATTTTTCTCAAGTATCATGGCCTAAATAGTAATTCGTCAGAAATTTTTAAAAGGAAAAAGCATGTATAAATTCAAATAGAAAATAAAAGTGGAAATGTAATCATTTTCTAGAATACTTTTATTAAATCATAGAAATGTTCAAGAAAAGGGGAAAATATTTGTTATTATTTTTAAGAGGTCAAAATTTAAAACATTGAACATTTTTTCATTTCTCTGGTTTGGGCCGGAAAATGTATAGTATATTTAAAATACAGAAAAGAAGCAAGCATTTTGGCTTCAACGGTCATTAAAATGTGATAATATAACATCACAATGCCCATTCTTCTGATCTCATGAATATCCTCTTGGGTTTTCTATTTTAGATAAACTAACCACTAATTGTAACTGTAAAACATATTTCATTCTTAAGTTTTGCATTCTTCTTTAACTACAAATTTGTCTATTCATTGTTTAAATTCAGTTTCTAAGTAAATAGAAAGATGCTTCTTAAGAAAATTTGTGGATGTTACCAAATATCTAAATTGTTCCTGGGCCTTTAAAATGATCTTTTAAAGATTTTTTTAAATGTTAACATTTTTTTCTACATCTTAGACAAGTATTTCTTTCTAATATATATATATATATATATATATATATATATATATATATATATATATATATAAAATAAATATGTACAAGTCATAGAATATACATGTACAAGCCAAAGGAATTGTGAATGCTCTTAACCAAGCAATATTTTCAGAACTTTAAAACTTTTGTCTTTTTAAAGACTTGTCACATGGAGCTGGAGAGTACGGCATGATCTGGCTGCGCATTGTATGTACATTTCAGTATTTTAATATAATAATTCTAATTCATTCAAAGAAAATCTCAAGAGCTCACCACATCCAAATGTCTTCTTTGTATTGTAGCCATCTTGTCTGTGCACTTGAGGGACTTATCTTACCCTTGAAGTAAGGTATCAATTGATGTAGGGGAAAGAAAAAAGGATAAAATACGATGGCATGTAATTTACAGTTATTAAGAGGGGAAACTCTGCTCTCCCATTTTTTAATGTACGCCTGTAACTCCTGCTGGGATCAGAAGTACCGCTTGCTCTTTTAACCAGTCACCTCTCCACTTGTCAATGCATAAATCCTTTTCTATTCCTTGGAATAACTAACTGACATCTGGCAGTGAGGAATGAGTAAGTTTGGGGCAGAAGAAACTAGACGTAGGTTTTCGCTAGAATAGCTAAATTCAGTCAATGTTTATGTCTAACTGATTCTGAACAGCATTATATTAAATGAAAGCTCTGTCACGTATGCACATAAGTGTGTAAATAAATCCTGTGCATACAATATCTAAAATGTTTTGTTTAAGGTTTTTCTAAACTTTCATTTAAAGGTTTTAAAAGCTTTTATTATATGGTTTGATCATGATTTTTTTTCTCCTACAATTCTTCCCAGCGCTTACCCATCTCCCTACCCAAATACCTCCTGTTCCTTATTTTCTCTCTTTCCCCTCGCTTTCTTGCTCCACTCTCTCTCTCCTCCTCTTTATTTTCATTTCCCTTCTCTCTGTCTCTGTCTGTCTGTCTTTCCGTCTCTCTCTTCTCTGTTTTTGTCTCTGTCTCTGTCTCTCTCCATCTCTGTCTCTGTCTCTGTATCTGTCTCTCCCTGTCTGTCTGTCTGTATCTCTATCTCTCCTCCTCCTCCTCTCTTTCACACACACAAAGTTAATTATGAATTGAGAGTGCCCTCCCTCATCCCATTATACACATTTTAATATGTTGGTCACAGAAATGTGTTACAATTAGACAGGAGGTGAAGTTCTAGTGCTCTATTGTACAGTAGTGTGACATACCAGAACATCACACTACCTCATAAATGTGTGTATTTAAGACCATGTGAGAAAAATATAAAAAGAGATAAAAATAACAAATAAATGCTGGAGCATACAAACCTGAAGAAATATAGGCTTTACGTAATTTGAAAAGTCTGATTTTAGTAATGTTTAATGTTTTAGTGTGTCTGGCTTTATGTGGAGATCCTTGATCAGCTTGGACTTGAGCTTAATACAAGGAGATAAGGATGGATGGATTTCCATTCTTCTGCATGCTGACCTCCAGTTGGACCAGCACCATTTGTTGAAAAGGTTATCATTTTTCCACTGGATGGTTGTAGTTCCTTTGTCAAAGATCAAGTGACCATTAGTGTGTGGGTTCATTTCTGTGTCTTCAATTCTATTCCCTTGATCTACCTGCCTGTCACTGTACCAATACCATGCAGTTTTTAACACTATTGCTCTGTAGTACTGCTTGAGGTCAAGGATACTGATTCCCCCAGAAGTTCTTTTACTGTTGAGAATAGTTTTAGCTATCCTGGGTTTTTGTTATCCCAGATGAATTTGATAATTGCTTTTTCTAACTTTATGAAGAATTGAGTTGGGATTTTGATGGGGATTGCATTGAATCTGTAGATTGCTTTTGGTAAGATGGCCAATTTTACTATATTAATCCTGTGAATCCAAGAGCATGGAAGATTTTTCCATCTTCTGCGAAATGTCTAACATCCTTAGTCATCAGGAAAATGCAAATTAAAACAACCCTGAGATTTCACCTTACACTAGTCAGAATGGCTAAGATCAAAAACTCAGGAGGAAACAGGTGCTGGCGAGAATGGAGAAAGAGGAACACTCCTCCACTGCTGGTGGGGTTGCAAGCTGGTACTACAACTCTTGAAATCACTCTGGTGGTTCATCAGAAAACTGGGCATAATACCATTGGGGGACCCTGCTATACCACTCCTGGGCATACAACCAGAGGATTCCCCAGCATGTAATAAGTATACATGCTCCACTATGTACATAGCAGCCTTATTTATAATAGCCAGAAGCTGGAAAGAAACCAGATGTCCCTCAATGGAGAATGGATACAGAAAATGTGGTATATTTACACTATGGAATACTAATCAGCTATTAAAAACAACAAATTCATGAAATTCTTAGGCAAGTGGGTGGAACTGGAGAATGTCACCCGGAGTGAGGTGACCCAATCACAAAAGAACAAACATGGAATGCACTCATTGATAATCAGATATTAGCACAGAAGCTTGGAATACCCAAGACCCAATTTACATATCAAATGATGCCCAAGAAGAAGGAAGGAGAGGACCCTGGTCCTAGAAAGGCTCAGTGCAGCAGTATAGGGGAATACCAGGACAGGGAAGAGGGACAGGGGTCAATGGGGAACAGGGGGAGGAAAGAGGGCTTATGGGACTTTCGGGGAGGTGGGAACTAGGAAAGGGGAAATCATTTGAAATGCAAATAAAGAATATATCGAATAAAAAAATAATTAAAAACAAAAGCATGTGCCTGTTAAGTTTGCTCTTCATAAGTTATTTCTAGGGCTAGAGAGATAGGTTGGTTGGTAAAATGCTAGTCTTCAAAACCCCCAAATAGTCGCAACAATATGAAGGAGGAAGACTAATGCTGGGAATATTTTAAAAATTAGTCTCAGATTGTAACTACAGAGTCATAGATAGCAACAAAAGTTTCATGGCACTCGCACAAAAGCAGGCCAATGGGGGGAAAAAGAAATGTTTAATGTTCACTGTTTGCAATCATGCACTCTTTATCCCTTCAATGTTTCTACATCATACCAAAGTCATATTAGAAATATATTATGCCTACATAAATTATGTACTTTATCTTTCTATTTCTCAATTGATTATATAAATATATCATTTCAAAGAGAAAAAATAAGATGGCAAAGTTGAACAATATTAATAAAAATATGATTGAACAAACAATTCAGTGTTTTCTAGTTGTGCAGTCAACTAACAAGACTACCCAGGGCTTCCAGGGACTAAACCACCAACCAAAGAGTATTCAAGGAGGGATCCATGGCTCCAGATATATATGTAGCAGAGGACAGCCTTATCTGGCATCAATGGAAGGCAAGGCCCTTGGTCCTTGGTTCTATGCCCCAGTGTAGGGGAATGCTGGGTGGTGGGGTGGGTGGGTGCATGGGTAGAGGAGTCCCCTCTAGGAAGCAAAGGGGAGGAATGAGAGGTTAATGGGTGGGGGTTCGAGGAGGGGAAACACTGAAGGAAGATATCACTTGAAATGTAAACAAGTAAAATGATTAATAAAAGTTAAAAATAAAAACAAACTGCACATTTAAAAATAGTATCTAAATGGGCACATCTGTGTGTGTGTGTGTGTGTGTGTGTGTGTGTGTGTGCCTGAAAGAGTAACTTGTAAGTGCCATATGTTATTTTTTAACCAAATGTATTTTGCATCTGCACTCCACTTGAGTATTTTTCTAAAATAAATAGTCAAAAATATAAAATATTCTGTCTTTTTTTGGAATTTACTGTAGCATAATATATGTTTAAATATGGTCCTAACCAGTTATGGAATTCAGCATTTCTCAAAGAATCCAATGAAACATTAATTATCATTGTTCTTGGCAAGCATATGTGGAAATTTGGAAATGGTTTGCAGTATGAGAAATATATGGAAACACATTTACTCCTCAAATATTTCCTATTTCTTTTGAAAAGAAATGTCCCTATAACTATGACATGTTTTTCCTCCAGAATTTATTATTCCTGAAAAGGAGATCTATATAACCTGTGACTGCAGTATAATTCATGATTTTCTTATTCTTAGGCTTTATACACCATAATTAATTTTACTCATACATGTTCCATTAAATGTCAACCCAAACTAAATATGTCATCTCATAAGGAGGAGTTCTATACCTGGAGATATTAGAAATAATAAAATGCCTCATTATTCTGTTAAATAAAATATATGCCTGTGATGCTATTTAATTTCTACTTTTCATCTATACCCCTTTTTCTAAGTAAGACAGATTAGTGTAAATTCCATTGCTTAAACATATAAACAGCATGGTTTTATTCTAACTCTTACTTGATTACATTATATCCTTTATCTTTACAGGCATGTGATAGCTGAATGAGAATAGGTTCAGTAATCAGACTGATGGTGTTCAAATCAAAGTTGTACATCTTGCTGATTTTGCTGCTTTAGAGATATTAACAGCTCTGAATTATGCTTTTTATCCGTATTAAAGGGATTTGTGCCACCTACTTTTATTGCTGATATATTATGTGCAGCATATCTAATACATAATATGCCTTCATACATTTTCACAGCCTTCCTTATACATCATTTCAATGTTTATATATGATACATTAATTTGTTTGCTGTTGAGTGAAACATTTATCACTATCTGTGAGCTGTTAAATAAATCACCTTCTTTAGAAACTAACCATATTGTATTGGAAAACTAAATTTTTTAACTTCTTAAACAAAATTCTCATCGATTCTAATCAAGAATACTTGAATAATTTTGTCTTTTTTTCCTATATTTTTACTCTGTAAGGTTCTAAATCAAATGAAAAACAGTTTGACAGGAAGATAATCATGAGTTTGCTTCTTGACACCATTAAGATTTTTCAAGGTACAAAGTCATGGTTCTCTTTGTGTAGATGCTTAGGTTTGAGGCTGAACCCTCAGTGTCATGGTACCACACAACCAATTCTCCATCTCATGTTCCTAGCATCTGTGAGAAAGATCCCTGTGAATGTGTCCCCTGTGAGCCTCACATAAGCTGCTTTGAAGAAAATGGCATCACCAAGTAACTACTGAGAGGAAGTTTTGCTCAGCTATGTCAGTGGGGTCTTCTCATAGCAGTGGCATTAAGCTATTGAAACTGCGTGACAGGAACTTAACATGAAGCCATCCCAAAGGTGGTACAGAATGAACTGGTGAATAGTGGTGATGTGAAGTCTAACACAACTGAAATAGCCAGTTTGACAAATGCAGAAACGCCTGTTGTTCAGTTTATACTCAGCAGTACTCTCTAGCTGCAGAATCTCATCTATGGATTTTGTATCCTAGGATTGAAAATAATCAATAAAGATACTACATCTTCAATGTGCAAATACAGAAGTTCTTTTTCTCTATTCTCTAAGCCAAAGAGCAAAACAATCATTTACATAGTAAATAACGGTACTGATTTAGGTTTTATATATAATCTATAGATGATTCAAAGTATATGGGAGGATGCACATACATTTTATGTGATTCCTGGACCATGATATTTAAGGAAATTGTGTGCCAGTAGATTTTGATGTATAGAAGAATCCTAAATCCAGCACCATGAAATACATAATAAGGTGTTTTAGGATTGGAGAGGATCACTTTTGGAATAAAGGCAGAGGTATCTGAGAGTAGATCTTAAAATTCTATATAACAATTAATGTTTGCGCATGTCTGTCTGTGTTTGGGGTTTGTGTGTGTGTGTGTATGTGTGTGTGTGTGTGTGTGTGTGTGAGAGAGAGAGAGAGAGAGAGAGAGAGAGAGAGAAGAGGGAGAGAGAGAGAGAGAGAGAGAGAGAGAGAGAGAGAGAGAGAGAGAGAGAGGGACTGTTTCAGCTATGACTTGTTTTAGAAAAAATATAAAACTATCATTGTAGTTCATATAAGATCTCTGACTTTTGTAGTTTTTCCTGGATAGAGACAGTGAAATACAAGGGACAAAAACATTTTAAATAGCAATACTTTGGTATTACATGTGAGACATCTTGCGAAAAGTAAGCATAGCAAATTATTCTGGAGTATTTAATGGTACACTGGAGTGGTGATGATGTTATGATGGCAGGAAGCAACTGGCCGATGTGAGGATGTAGTAAGCATAAAGTTCCAGCAATTCTGATTAAAAAGAAATGAGCTTCCGCTAATTTGGAAAAGTGGCCTGGAAAAGGTGAGGAACAGGGAACATGCTAACTTTCATCTTAGTGAAGTTCTGCCAGTGTTTATAATTTTGAAACCAATATGCCCATTCTTTTCCCAATAATGTATTTAAGAAAGTGGAAATTCAGTTTAAATAACTGAAAACTGCCTTGGTGCAGGGCTCCAGCTTAGATTACAAAGACTTTGGTATTCCTGACAATGATGCTGATAATTAATGTAATTCATATTTCACAGATACTAAATGCATATCTAACAGGAATGTTCTCTCAGATATAATGAGTGTTGCCTATATTCCCCATTGGGATATTGGCAGTGACAATATTTTGCGTATAAAATTAGTTGATTAATTAATGAATTACTTGATTTAACAGATTAAACCCATTGCATTGAAGATGTCAGGATAGGACTCTTACCAGTGAACCATATTACCCGGCTTCATCATATTATCAAATGCTTTTGAAATGTAGATAACCTACCAGAGGTAAGATATATCATCATAATGTAAAATGAATCCTACATCAAAAGATTACCCAATTTTCATCATTTTAGAGGTACTTAAACTAATAAAAATAATCATGAGCATAGCACAAAACAGAATATCATAGCCCAAATCTCAAAGCAGGAAATGACTGTTTTAATCAATTTTCATCATTCTGCCCAAGTACTTGAGAGAACAACTTATGGAAGGGAAGAAATATTTAGCCTGTGGATTCAGAAGTTCCATTCCATCATTCTATGGGGGATGTAATGGAAAAAATGTAGACTGCATCTGTGCCTAGGAAACAGAGAAAACATTATCTGTGATTCTATTCTGCATTCTTTTGTTCTTTGCATCCAGAGCCCCAGCCTGGGCAATGGACCCATACACATTCAGTGCAGATCTTTTAGTCCAATCAGTCCTCTCTGACAATACGCTCACAGATACTGAAGGGTATGTGCTACCAATATCCCAGGATCCATCGACCTAGTAAAGTAGGTAATCCAGATGGCCAGTTCTAAGTCTACCCCTTAAAAGGTACCAACAGCATTATAAAAATCCAAGAAAAAGTCTCTTCTGAGACAGACGATATATACTTATTGGTTAGCCCCTATCAAAATTTAAAAAGCAATTTATATAATTCTAATATGTGATGGCACAGATTAACTGTTCCCATTGTATACAAGGAATGGTGGCATTGAAATGAGGCATTGTGGGGCCTGGAGAGATGATTCAGTGTTTAAGAGCTCTAACTGATCTTCCAGAAGTCCTGAGTTCAATTCTCAGCAACCACATGGTGGCTTGCAACTATCTGTAATAAAATCAGACACCCTATTCTGGTGTGTCTGAAGACAAGTGACTGTGTACTTATATGAAACAAACAAGTAAATCTCTATGTTAGAAAAAGAAAAAAGAAATAAGGGATAGAAATGAGCACAGGGAAAACATTAAATACTTTTGCACCATGTCTAGAATTCAAGACACAAGGTGACTTGATCCGTTACTCTGAAGGTCTTCTCCAGCCTTACCCCTATAACTTTAAACTTTGAAATCTATGGTGTCTCCCTTTAGGGCTGGCTATATTCACTGATTTTCTGAATAGATGGAAGAAAGTCCATATCTGTGACATCTTTAACACCCTGGGGTTTTGACTACTATATGATTTTACTCACCATCTTCTTAGAGGCTCTGGCCATAGACTGATAGGCCTGTGCAGCACACTGCGTGATCTTCCAGCTTTTCTGGGAAAATGGTTGGAAGCTTTTCTGACTCTAGAACTATTGGAATTTCTATGCCGGCAACAGCCTCTTTATAAACAAATTCCATGGAAACAATTTCCGAGATGTTCCTATGAGAAAAAGGATGCTATAGAGATGAACCTACTCCAGATAATTTTACCCTTCCAAACCCTTGCAACTGAACGGTGTTCAGACAGTTCTGGAACAGCCTTCAAAGTGTTTTTGTATTACCTAATGCAAAACACTTGGTTTCATGCTACTATTAATCATTTCATCAAAATCGAGGCCTTCTCTTATCCCTATTCACACCACCTTTACTAACTAAACATAAGATCCCTCTGATATACTTTTTTTGCTCTCAATTCTCACTGTAAACCTGGGATAATGAAGCTAGCTAAAAGTATGCCACAACTGAAAATGCTGGGATGTCTTTAAATTGTACCAGGTAACTGTCCCCAGTGAGCAACAGGTCCATCAACTCCCAAACTTATATTTTATCCACCCTGCATAGATTGGATTTTCTGTAGTTTCAGCTGGTGATGTTGATGCTGAAATTCCTTTGTTTACTTGTTTGCTACCAGTCCTTAAACTAAGCACGGAGTTCTCTGTTCTCATGCACATTTACCATAATTCTGATTAGCTGAATAAGTAATGTTCAATAATATTAAGCAGTCATAAGTAATATTGTCATAGAGTTGGAACTTGTTGTGCTTTAACTGATGTGATTCTTAATGATTTCTATTGAGAGGCTTTGTCAGTTCAGTCCAACAGAATATATACTGACACCAGTATCATTACTTATGTACACACATGATACATACACATGCACACACACAAATGCACATGCACAAATGCACACACACATGCACACACACACACACGCACACACAGTCTCTTACATCAAGTTATCAGCAGGAATCAATATGATCTTCTGGGATTAGAATTCGAATTGACATTTTGGAGCCAGAAAATAGCATTCAAGGAACATTAAACCATCAATTCTGATTGCTTCAAATGTACTATAGAGCAGAGGAAACATTCGATTTAAGTGACAGATTCTCTGAATGAATGTCTAAATAAGCCTGGACTTTTCATGCTAGCATTCATATTCACTTTCTAACTGCCATACAAAATTCTGCCAAGAGCAGTGATTGAAAGCACATCTAGTATATCAAATACATCTCAGAGCGATACCCGTCACCCGCAGCTCCATACAGAAAATAATTGAACTGCCATTGCCCACGGACTTGATGGCAACCTCATTGTATTCCTTGTGTGCTCTTTGACATAGCTTCTTCAGAAAGTCAAAGAACAAAACCAACGGGGGAGCAGATGTGTATTATATGGTCTGGACAGATATGTCCTGTGTCACATTAAAGTGGTGTTAGAGGTATCAAATGTCATGTTGACTTTCCAAAAGACACCCATATAATATTTGCTTCATTTGAAAGTAAATTTCTCACTTAGTTTTCAAAAAAATTAAAGTACACCAAATAAACATTTTCTAATATAATTCAATGATGTATAGAGAGAGCTTTGTACTTGGCTGAATTTATTATTTTACAGTTCCTTAATACTGCACATATATCCATTAAGAATAAATTTAAACCTCTATTTTTATTACAGCATCCAAGGTTGGGATGTTTTTCAGTCATGTGAGAATATTTAGATATGCAGGGTTTAAATCCAGAAGGCAGCATCAAGAGAACCTCACATCTTATGTCTCCATGGATTTCCCTTTGGAAACAATCAGCAATTCTGCGGATACTCTGAGCTTATCAATGTAGTACAATATGAGAAAAAGTAAGATACCAATACTCAGTGAAAGACTTGCCAGTGTGTAACTGTGGATACAACTGATTCTCAGACTCTCTATTGCAGTGCTGCCAGATGATCTATTTCAAGATGTTAAGCAACCTAATTACACTGCTACTTTTAAGTATTATGCACAGAATTAGAAAAGCTGTCCTTCTACAATTTGAGCAACTTCCCTAAAGGCCTTTTATAAGGCTATTTAACTAACTTAAGCTAGCTCTCTAATAAAAATAGCTCGCAGCAGGGTGGCCAGTCCTGTGATGTTCAAAGCTTCTACTTCTAGTCCAGATGATTTGAAGACATCAATTTTAATTCACACTTCAGAGAAGGTGTGAAGGACTTATCTTGCTTCTTATAGGAGGATTCCTCACAATTATGTGAGTGATGTTTTTATATTTGTTCCATTTAATCAGAGCAGTTGATACAAAGTCTACTTTCTCTTTCATAAATTCAAGGTAAAAATAAACCCTATGGGAGTGAAGACTAATTTTTTTTGTCCAGGTTTATATTAGAGCCAATTACAGGTTACACAGAGCCACCCCAAAATTATAAAGCACTGTGTTTATTCCTTCTGACTTGAATTTTTCCCCAATATTCTTCAAATAATTATATCGATTTCCTAAAACTTTTATCATCACTAAAGCATTACCTTGCATTGTTTAAGAAGGGATTCACAAGAGAGGTGTGTCCTGTTGTGCATTAATGTGGCCAAAAGTCCAAGTGCACACTTGATGGCGCACAATGTGCACACTCCTTGAGACTTGTGCACACTCACTGCTGGATACGTATTACCTGTACCCTTTAAGAAATGATCTAGGTGTGAATAACAACTGTTCTGTATGTGAATATTTTGGCTTGATTACTCATCGCGTTTAATGTATTTTTAAAGAATGCCAACCACACCCATCTTTTCTGCGGTCCCTGTTTATAGTTCATACTGGTTCTGGTTCATACAGGTCATAAGGACCTGGAGAAGAGGAGCAGAAGCATTTATCAAGAGGGTTACCTGCAGCTGAGCTGGGTCCATGGGAATCTGCTGAGCTACACAAAGTGCCATGATCTTCCAAAAGAATGCTTAAGGCGAAAGCAAGATTTTTGACAAGTTGAAGTCATGACTTCTAAGGATATTACTGTGTTCAATATTCAGACAAAGAAACATTCATACTCTACACCATTACTATTCATAATAAATATATGAAATGAAGAAAATTCAAAATGTTTTCTGCACTTTTTCTTTTCTATACATCCTTGTGGAAACATTATACATCACCATTAGTAAAGAAGCACCTTTGTTAAGAGAAAAAACTGAAATAAAACCATAGTTGTTTGAAGAATTATTGGTTTATATAAAAATGTTTTTAAAACCTTTACTTTTAATTACATGGGATTTATGAAAATATGTAATCCTGTAGGAATATTAACTCATAGTTTACTATATAATTGAAGACATGAGGATATATTCCATTCTACACGAAGAAAATGTAGATACGTGAATAAAAATATAAAATTCAATAAAGCTTGTAATTATTTCAGATTTTCTTAAAATGAACACACATGAAACTGTAGCTATGTTGAGATATATTCCTATTATATATCACTTAGAATATTTGTTAAGATCAAACCTTCTCACAGTATGGATCTTTTTCTGAATGAGTCCAAAATTACATATAAGCTTACTATTGTAAGTAAAAATATTCCGAGATAACAATATTTTCATGTTTTCAAATGCAAAACTATAGCATTCCTAAGATGCAATCTTCCCCCCAAAACTGCTCAATTACATAGTGAGAAAATTTAAAGGTGGAGCCTCTCTATTTTTATTTGCCTTGACTGGAAAAATTTTATACTTACTAAACGAAATGTGTAAAAATATGTGAATAACAGTAGATTAGAGAAAACAGGAAAGAAAATAAATGGTTCCCTTCTATCTGTCCCATAGTATACTCAAATAAAATGATTTGAAAACTATATTCAAACTAATTATGCACAAACGTAGAGGCTGTAATGGAAACATCAACATATCTCTCAGTGCTCCATTTGACACTGAAATCTCCAGCTCATGGAACAGCCCATACTTTCCTAGAAGTAGCGCTATTGCTACAGCACTACTATCGCATTTAACAGGAATCCTGTATAGATTTTGCCCTGTAGCGGGAATAGCAGTCTCAGTAGAATTACAATCCTTGGCTAGCAATTGCTTTGCTTTGAGGATCATCAGCTCAGGTTGCAGCACTGGTAGCAATTAGACACAGGCAGTCCTTTTAAGTCTTTGAGTTAGATTTCCAGCTCTGCCAATTGTGCATTTTCTTTCACATCCTCATTGATTAGAAAGCACCTTCAGAAAATGAACCCATGTTGAAAACCAGCTTTCCATCGCACTAAAGAACAGCTTCATCTTGTTTTCTGCAGTAGAGAAGTGTTATTTTATTTACTGACTCCTCATCAATAAGTGACCAAGGCTTCAGGCTCATAAATCTGCTTACTGATGTCCTTAGTTTAACTCTAGGGAAGAAACAAATTGAAATATTCAAGGATTGCAGAAAATATTTATCTATTGTTTTGGAATAAATTTGCTCTTGCACATGTCTTTGGAATCCAATCCAATAATTAAATACACTATTATATTTTTTTCTTATTGTATTCTAGTATAGGGGTGGCATACACATTAAAAATGAATAAAAAACAATGTGCATAGTCTTTTGTCTGGAATACATAAGGGGAACCTTAAAAAGAGATGAACTTTAAACTCCCAAGATTTCCTGGTTTCTCAGAGACTTGTCATGTGATTAAATGAATATGGCTTGTATATATGTATAAAAGTATGTATAGCTTTGCGGTTGTAGTAAAATAATGTCTATTATAAACAAGAAAACAAGTGAAAGCTGTTACTAATCATTGTGCATTAAATAACAATCCCAGGATTTTAATAAAATTCTAAGTGAGAGTGATCTTATATTTATTGTTGTTGTTGAACTATATAACAATACCAGGTATTTCAGGATTGTTAAATATGTGAAAAATGATCCCCACAAAATAAATGTTATTGAACGCATGAATTGGGGGGAAATTCCCATTGATTTTCAATTAACTGACTTTTAGCTACAGGATGTCAGCAGTGACTGTCTGATTTGGCGATTAGCATATGGTATAAAAAGTCCCACTAGAGATGTTGAGTCAATTGGTTTCCAGTGGGAAAGCTAATCTCCTTTTCCTTATTTCCCCAAGGGAAAGTGAGAAGAAAGCCAAGAGAGGGGAGCTATATGAGGAATGTTTTAATTTATTTTTGGTTTTGATGTTTATATTAGATTAGATTTAAGTAGCAGCCTGACTCTATTATGTATAGAAAGCTACAAGATTTATACAATGCACATCAAAAACTAAGCAACTATTTTTAAAGGAAAATTAATTTTTTGTAGAAAAATTATTTTAAAAAGATTTCTTGTGTACATGCTTAATTTTGAAGAAGCTTTTCTAAATCTCGTGTTTTATTTGTCAGAACTTTATAACACTGATGTGATTTTATCAAATCAGCATTTCACTCTCTCTAAGAGACAAGTGGTGCATTAGGTTACCTCTATATCTAGTCAGTTGTCTGTATTTATTACCTTAGTACTATTTATTATTTGCTTAGATGTCTGTGCAGACAATAATTTTGGAATACTCACTGAATGAAACATAATAATTTTTACTTATTTTTTATATTACTCTAAAATACAGAAGAAAACACCTCACAGTATACAACACTTTTGTGTGGGGGGGTGTGGATTGGGGAGAGTCTGGAGGAAGTGTAGGAGTAAAAAAGTTCAAAATACATTGCATAAAATTTTAATATATTAATAAAATATTAAATAAGCAAAATTTGATGAATCTGTATATTTAGAGAATATAGTTAGGTGTGTGTGTTTTAATAGATATAAATATATCCTATACCAGTACAATGCCAATTGGATAATTTATATATTCAGCTACCATGAGACAAGGAACATTATTTTTTGTGTCATGAACGTAATTACTTATTCAACAGTAATGCTTCTTCCTAAAAGATTCAAGCATATTTTATTTCATTGATACATGAATCACAGAATATCGCTTATTATGTATGTATATGTCAAAATAACAATTGTTATATTTTGCTTATGCACAAATATTAATTGTTTTAATCACACATTTTACAAATAAAATAGTGAGTCGAGCATTACAGTTCCCGAAAGCTTTTCAAGATTTGCTTGGGAAGTTTTTTTCTACAAAATGAAAAAAAAATTACTAACTGACTAAATTACACTGCAAGACCACATCACTATTTATGCATAGAGTGTCTCTTATACAGTCATACAAATATGTTATTTCAACCAGCTGACCCTCTTCTCATCCCCAACAAGAAGCTGTGGAAAGCAGCCCCTGCTTTGGCAGCTCTGGACGTAGAAGACAAACCCTTGACCTTGGCACTTTCTTCTGAATGTGCTCACTTGTCAGGTTTGCCTACCACACACAGCTGCTGGATATTCTGGAGGATCAGATGGCCAGAGTAGGTCTGGAACAGACTTATTAGCATCTCAATACAGCCCTTCAGTTCTCTTTATTACTAGGTCGCTCAAATTAATTAACTTTTAATTCTGCACAACCTCCAGTATTATAAATCAAGTCAGTCAGAAGACAGCAAAGCACCTGAAACCAGAGCCTGTCTGAGGTTTAAGTCACAAAGACTCCACCTTTGCAATCTGTCACACTGAAGATCAGAAAGAGGCAAACTGTTCTTACAAAGATTATTGAAAAGTACATGTTTGATGAATGATGCTCCTTTCAAAAGGCCACTGAAACGAGAAATGGTGATAAATGTCTTGGATGTGTTTAGGTCTATGAAGAAAAGTAATACATTCAGAAAGGATAAAGTTATTTAAAATGCTCCTTGAGTTTCTGCCTACCTTACATGAGACTAACGTGTTATTTTGGTGTTAATTACAGACTTTACAAATCCTAACTTCAGTTTAAAATTGCCAGGATGAGGAGTAGCTTCATCATATTCCCACACTGTAAAATCATTTCCATTACTGTTAGTATTGCTATTGATATTAGAAGCTTGCTTGCTTGGCTGCACTTTCTTTGAAGCACCATTGTTTACAAAACACTGATATGTATGTATGTATGTATGTATGTATGTATGTATGTATGTGTGTGTGTATGTATACATGTATATATAATTGCATCATAGATCCATCTGAATTTAGACAACTGAAGTTCTGAAATATGGAACACAATAAAATCATTTGAAAAGTATCATTCTTTGATGCCCTTACCTGGGATAGTATCAGGATGAAACTCACATGAAAGCAAGGTTACTAATCACAACAAAACTTCATGAGTGAGCATGAGGGCTTTTATTGTCTATACTTAAATGTGCACAGTTATAGATAGGGCAGATAGAATTCCTAATTTATTTTGCCCTACAATGTTTTGAAAGTTCAAAGATTATATTTAATCAGTCTTAATACTGTATAACTTTTTATACCATATTCTTGAAGATTATAAATATATTATAATCATGCTAGGTATGAATTTTTTGAAAATGTAAAATAAATTTAGCTTTTAAGAGAGAATGCAATAACTTTCTGTCTCTGAGAAAAAAAAAGTATAGATTGATGATTTCCAAAAACAATTTCAAGAAAGTTTTTCTTTCCCCTAAAACATAATGAGCTTCTCTGGTGGAACTTATTCTACAAATCTTTATAAATTGGTTCCTTAATTATTGCAACAACTTTAGAAATATGTACATTTAAAGATGTGAAATGAAAGTAAGACATATGTTGGTATTATTTACTAACAACTTGCATACAATATGGTAAAGAACAAAAGATCAACTTCATGTTGTCCACGGTGTCATGATATTTGCTAGAGGTTACAATTTCCACAAGGGTAGATGGCTTGTAATGGTGTTGCCTTAAGTGAGAACCATCTGTAGATTAACAAGCAGTAACATGGAATGCTTCCCTATGCAAGAAATGTTTAATTTAGAGATATTTTCAGCTACATATATTTCTTTAAAACAATGCATATTCTTGATTCTGTGATGTATTTAACTATCCCATTGACTGAGGGCAGAAGACACAAGTCTTTAGAGAAACATACTCTTGAAGTTCAAACTTAGAAATCTATGGCAGGAAATTTAAATTATTAAGATAATGAAAACTTTGTTTTCTCCTTGATTTAAACCCATCAAGTAAAATTTGTGCTGTCCATATATTATGGGATATTAGCAAATTAACTGGGATTTTCTTCTCATAGTTTTAATATAAAAATTAAATCTTTGTTGCAATATTATACAGAAAACTAGAATGTTGGTTATGATTTAGTCTAATAGAGTCAAGTCATCATATTTTATAAATATTTCCTAGGCAATTAACTTCTCATAGCCATAAATTTCTCATAGAAGTCAACTGTAATCACAGGTAATGATGCTTTCAAAAGAGATAAGAAAAAAGACAGAATGTTATTGCATCGTAGTAGCTATTTCACTGATTTTGGAACTGAGTTTCCAAATAAGGGTGAGCAAAGTTTTTTTTTTTTTTTTTTTTTTTTTTTTTTTTTGGTTAGGTGAAAATTTTAACTAGTTACCGCAGGTATTTCCAGTGTTTATAAGTCTGTAGGCTTTATTATCATTTTTCTTGAATTTTGATCATATATTTGTCCACTTATTTGAATAATAGTTTATTAAGCTTCTATACAAAAATCACCTGAAATGGAAGCAGCATTGGGAATATGGATGATGCCAGATGAGATTTGTCTCCACAGGTCAATGGTCTAGTGTCAGTCCTAAGAACCACCACAGCTCAAGGAGTCAGAACTGATATGTGTCTGTAAAGTCACTATCATAACTATACCCTTCTAACCCAACTATACTTTCTTCCCTCGTCTCTCTCTCTCTCTCTCTCTCTCTCTCTCTCTCTCTCACACACACACACACACACACACACACACAAACACAAACACACCACTACCTGGTAATAGAATAGCTTTTAATCCAGATTTTATTGACAAACTTGTTCCCAAAGAAATTAAAACATTTAAATTCCATAATTATTATATTAAAATGATGATAGAAATACTAATTCAAACTTTTCTAAATATCTATATATCTGATTTATTCTCTAGAACACATGCATCTCCAAGAAAGTAGTTCAAATTATTTCCTTCTTGTCTTCTTGGTTGTATGGACCTAAGCATTAATGATATTGAATATATTTCTGGAAATTTATTGAAAATATATTTGTTTAATATTTGAAGAAATGTCAATTTTTGTTCTTTGTTCATTTTTCATTGTGTATCATCATGCATGTATTCTCTATATGTTACTACTGTACATATTTTATTATATTTGATAAGAAATATTTGCTTTTCAACGATTATAAATGTATTATGTTAAACGAAATAAAATTTAACATAAAAATTTTACTTATAGTCAGGGCCCCCAAGAGACAAAAAGTGACTTTAAAAAGTAACATAAGTAATTTTAATAGCCATCTACTATGTCCCCAGGCAAAACATTTTGAAAATACACTCCTTTACTATGTTTATCTTCATATGGAAAACTGCCAATAAAAATCTCCAATGTTCTCAGACCTTAAAACCTGATTCTTAAATGTTTGTGAATGATGAAATTAAAAATTGTTAGCAATTTGAAGGGCAAAAATGAGTCTTGTCTCTTGAAATATTATTATAAATAATATATCAATTTTTAATGTAAAATATGGACAAAATAGCAAGTAAATGTTATATTTTTATCTTTTTTATCATTTTAGTTATAAATTATTAATTTTAAATTAATTAAATTTTAATTAATTATGTTATTTATCTAAATTCCAAATGTTGGCCTCTTTCCCATCCTCTTCACACCTGAGAGTGAATATGTTTGCAATTATACTTAGCTATGTATATACAATGAAAAAAAACACAGTTTTATCTCTTGAATATTTATATTGAGAGATGGAGAACCACATTGAACTCTCACTGTTTCCTAACTCAAAATAATTACTAATGAAGGAAGTGCAAGTTTTATTTCTTCTTGACTAAAATCATAACGCACCAAATTATTTTAACAATTCGAAGAGCTAACAGAAAACAAGTAAATAGTTATCTAGGTTGAATTATGCCATTTATCACATTGAAACACTTTTCAATTTGGCTTTATAGAACATTACACAATTTCATTGATTATAATCATGAAAACAGCTGGAGTATGGAACATGTTAACATTAAATTTAATATAAACTCCAGTATAAAGATTTTCACTTTTCTATCAGTATTAAGATTTTATATAATTATGGTACTAAAGAAATTCTTTTGTTTTTTTCTATTTGTAGAACATCGTTATTACTCTACAAAATTATACTTTATTAATCTTTATTTAAAATGTTGTTACTTTCTTTTGTTCTTTAAAGTATTACGTGTTGAATGCCTTTAGTTTATCTGAGCAGGGAAACTCAATGCTATAACTATGGAATATCTCCATTTAGACTCCTGCTCTCAATCAAAATCTTTCTATATTCTGCCTGCCACCCTTAACTGAGGCTCTGATTTTTACCTTCATAAACATAAAAAAAAAATCTTAATCACTTGACTATAGCACTTAATTTGGGTTAAAAACATGGTTTAAGTTTCTATAGGTGGCCTCCCCAGAGCTCCCAGGGACTAAACCACCAACCAAGGCAGACACATGGAGGGGCCCATGGCTCCAGCCGCATACATAGCAGAGGAGGGCCTTGCAGTGGGAGGAGAGGCCCTTGGTACAGTGAAGGCTCAAATGCCCTAGTGTAGGGGAATTCTAGGGCAGGGAGGCAGGGATGGGTGGGAGACTGAGGGAACAACCTCACAGAAGCAGGGGGAGTGAGGATAATGGTAGCATTCTGTCTCAGCTCCTCCCCACCATTACCTGGCAAGAGCCAGGTAGGCCTTACCCACTATCGAATGGACTGCTTGCCCCTGGGTCCTTACCCTGTTCCCTTCCCCTCCTCTCCACTAGCCCAGCCTCTGCTTCTCTACTAATCTCTACTTCTCTCTGCCTTTTTCTGCATCTACCTACCTTCTTAATCTTACTCCCCATGCCTTGAATAAACTCTATTCTGTACTATACTGTCCTGTGGCTGGTCCCTGGGGGAGGGGGATACCTCTGCGTGGGCCTACTGAGACACCCCCTTCCCCACACCTCACCACACCCCCATAGAACATGTTCTTATATCCCTTTGTCTCTTCATAATCATAGCAGATAGGATAGGGAGTTCCTGTGGAGGAGGAACCAGGAATGAGGATAACATTTGAAATGTAAATAAAGAAAATATCCAAAAAATTTTTTAAAAATATTGTAAATCCTTTTAAAATAAATGCAAATGCTTCGTACCACAAGGCTTCCTTTAAGAATACATGTATAAAAAACACAGAGGGCTTTATTAAAGTTCCAAAAATTAACAGGAGTTTGAGAACTGGGCATAACTATTATTTTTTTAATGTTTATGTATTTTAAAATTTATGTGTATTACCATCACACAGAATTATGGCCACTTGGGTACTGAAATCAAAAACCTGTCGTCTCTGCCCCAAGTTACTCTACAGTTAGAAATGGACTCACAGTAAAAAGACAATGCTGTAATTGTGCCAGCAATACTGTTTTCTTTTCTCTCACATTGCAGCATCTATTGGATGAAGGAATAAGTCTCTAAGAATGCATGCTTCAAAGTATTGGTGATCTAGTCACCTAAAGATACAGAAACAAACAAAATAGGAAGCATTCTTATTATTTCAATTCTCAGGAATCTCAAGTAATCCTAGTATCATCTTTGCATGAACAAGAAGGTAAATTAAAGTCTATGAAAGAAACACATTGAATTTACCTTTTAACTCCTCTACCAAATAAAATTCTAATTACATTTATGAATAGCCATGCCAAATCCTGATTTCCTCAGAGAGAAAGGGAGAGAGAGAGGAGAAGGATTACATTCTAGTCTATAAGTTAGAAACTGTTAGTCATCCTTTGCCTAACTGGGAATTTGTGGATTTTTTTTTTCTCTCTGACTGAAGTCTGCAAGCAGGCAGCAATTCAAGGCATGAGAAAAAACAATACTGGTGTGGAGTTCTTAGGGTCTGGCTCAGCAGGGAGACAGAAGCAAAGAGTCCTGTCAACCACAATAACAATGGAATGATTTTAGAATGCTTTGATCTTGTGAATAGCTTTAGTACTAAAGGCAGGGCCTGCTGTCCCTACCCAGCAAACAGAGGAGACAACCTCATTTATACATGCTAGTTCAATGCCAAAGGATGAACCTCTGGAAGGATACACATAGACAGCATGATCACTGTATTTATGTCTCAAAAATGCTGCCAGTTAGAAAGGCCTTCTGCTTTCTCAATTCTGAATTTTTGTTTTATAAATAGTTCATTTCACATATTCGGCTCAAAGAAAAATAGAGGGCAAATACTATTAGTCAGAGTCTGCTCCAAAATTCCAACATTTTTTATAATATTAGGTATGATTTTATTGATGTATAATAAATATTTGTTTTTTGCCATCTTGGGGATAGGACCATCGTGAGCTCTATCTAGAACCAAAGACCAGCATTTAGACACGGGAAGCCCATGATATTTTATATTATACAAATTGCAATATTAGAGTTGTAACTTGATCACTAGAGAAAGGGACAGGAAGGGACAAGACACACCTTTCAATGGCACATCCATGCAGAGGTAGTTCCTTCAGCCAGACTCCTTCCTCCTTGTTGTCTCTCATCCTAAAGATGGCCTCACACTCTGCACCTATCAGTGGATTCCTGCACTGACTATGTCACACTTCTCACGCTCCAACAACAGTTATGTGATTATTAATGCTACCACCCAAGGAACAAAGGCCAGCACTTGACTCTTGTGCTGGTAAGACTTCATACTTGAAAGGCAGAAATGACCAAGCAATCTCTTTTATTTAATACAAAAATTACCAAATTAAACATCCTATTCTTTCCATTAAATTTATTTGAAGCATTTGTTATCCTACTTTTGTTTGTAACATAAATTTGTGTTGTGTCTTCATACTCCTGCATGTCTTATTTAACTGATACTCAAACATCTAGATGCCCAGAGAGTGCCTGGACTCCTATTCTCCAAGTTTGCCATTCCATAACTCAGGCCAGAAATAGGTCTTCTTTATCAAGCTTTCAAATACTTTCTTTTCATGTTTTAACATATAATTCTTAGAAAACATACCTTTTTTTTAATTCAATATTTTTTTATTTACATTTCAAATGATTTCCCCTTTTCTGGTCCCCTACTCCCCGAAAGTCCCATAAGCCCTCTTCCCTCCCCCTGTTCTTTCACGCACCCGTTCCCACTTCCCTGTTCTGGTTTTGCCCTATACTGCTACACTGAGTCTTTCCAGAACAAGGAGCCACTCCTCCTTTCTTCTTGTACCTCATTTGATGTTTTTGGTATTCCAGTTTTCTAGGTTAATATCCATTTATTAGTGAGTGAATACCATCATCTTTTGAGACTGGGTTATCTCACTTAGTATGATGTTCTCCAGCTCTATCCACTTGCCTAAGAATTTCATGAATTCATTGTTTTTAATTCAATAATTTCAAAATTCTTATTCTAATTCTCACAATACTCCATTGTGTATATATACCACATTTTTTGCATTCATTCTTCTGTTGAGGGATACCTGGGGTCTTTCCAGCTTCTGGCTATTATAAATAGGGCTGCTATGAACATAGTGGAGCATGTATCCTTATTACATGCTGGGGAATCCTCTGGGTATATGCCCAGGAGTGGTATAGCAGGATCTTTAGGAAGTGACATGCCCAGTTTTCTGAGGAACCGCCAGACTGATTTCCAGAGTGGTTGCACCAATTTGCAACCCCATCAGCAGTGGAGGAGAGTTCCTCTTTCTCCACATCCTTGCCAACACCTGCTGTCTCCTGAATTTTTAATCTTAGCCATTCTGACTGGTATAAGGTGAAATCTCAGGGTTGTTTTGATTTGCATCTCCCTAATGACTAATGAAGTTGAGCATTTTTTAAGATGCTTCTCCGCCATTCGAAGTTCTTCTGGTGAAAATTCTTTGTTTAACTCTGTACCCCATTTTTTAATAGGGTTATTTGGTTTTCTGGGGTCTAAATTCTTGAGTTCTTTGTATATATTGGATATTAGCCGTCTATCTGATGTGAAGATCTTTTCCCAATTTGTTGTTTGCCAATTTGTCCTTTTGATGGTGTCCTTTGCCTTACAGAAACTTTGTAATTTTATGAGGTCCCATTTATCAATTCTTGATCTTAGAGCATACGCTATTGGTGATCTGTTCAGAAACTTTTCTCCTGTACCGATGTCCACAAGGGTCATCCCCAGTTTCTTTTCTATTAGCTTCAGAGTATCTGGCTTTATGGGTAGGTCCTTGATCCATTTGGATTGCCCGAGCTAGTACCTCAAGTACAATATTGAAAAGATAAGGAGAAAGGGGGCAGCCTGTCTAGTCCCTGATTTTAGTTGGATTGCTTCAAGTTTATCTCCATTTAGTTTGATGCTGACTACCGGTTTGCTGTATGTTGCTTTTACTATGTTTATGTATGTGCCTTGAATTCCTGTTCTTTCTTAGACTTTAAGCATGAAAAGGATGCTGAATTTTGTCAAATGCTTTTTCAGCATCTAATGAAATGACCATGTGTTGTTTTTTTTTTTTTTTTGAGTTTGTTTATATAGTGGATTGCATTGATGGATTTCTGTACATTGAACCAACACTGCATCCCTGGATAACGCCTCCTTGATCATGGTGGATGATCATTTTTATGTGTTCTTGGATTCGGTTGGCAAGAATTTTATTGAGTCATCTAAACAGTCCCATAATCCCTAATGAAATAGAAGGGGTTATAGAAAGTCTTCCAACCAAAAAAAGCACAGGACCAGATGGTTTCAGTGCAGAATTCTATCAGACCTTCAAGGAAGATTTAACACCAATACTCTTCAAACTATTCCACAAAATAGAAACAGAAGGAACCCTACCCAATTCCTTCTACAAAGCCACAATTATGCCAATACCAAAACCACACAAAGATCCAACAAAGAAAGAGAACTTCAGACCAGTTTCCCTTATGAACATCGATGCCAAAATACTCAATAGAAAACATATCTTATGAAGACCTCTTGCTTTTTTCTCTAACATCCTATTAAAGTGTGTGGTTGGTGGGGATTCAACCATAAACTGAAGTGCCACTTTTGTATGAATAGAAGGGTCACTCTAAATTATTTTCCTCTTTTTAACTGTGGCAAGAAAGTCTTCTCCTTTCCCATGAAGAGTCGAAGGTAACAGTTAGCCTGTCCTCTAGCAGCAAAAGAAAATAAAAATAAAAAAAATTTTAAAAAGGAATGACACATAGATTAAATAACTAAGAGTTCTTGGACTTGAAGGAGAGTGAGGAAGAGTATTTTGGTGGGTTCAGAGACAATAAGGAAGAGAGTAATGTAATTATGTTAATCTCAAGAAGCAGGGGAAGCAGAGATGTAGGAGACAGAAGTAGAAGAGAAGACAAGAAATAACAGAAAGAGGAACTGGAGGACATGGAGCAAAAGAAAAAGAAGAGGAGGAGGAGGAGGAGGAGGAGGAGGAGGAGGAGGAGGAGGAGGAGGAGGAGGAGGAGGAGGAGGAGGAGGAGGAGGAGAAAAAAGAAGAAGAAGAAGAAGAAGAAGAAGAAGAAGAAGAAGAAGAAGAAGAAGAAGAAGAAGAAGAAGAAGAAGAAGAAGAAGAAGAAGATTTTATGTATGCATTGAAGAAGATGAATATGCAGCCCTTCTATTCAAGAGTTATTTCATCCAGAAAAATATCACCTTAATGTTTACCCCATTCAAGAAACCTGTCATTTTTCCTGAGATCCCACTCTCTAGATGGAATATACTACCTACTAGCTTTTGTATCTTGGGATCATTTAACTAGTCTTCCTTGATGAAATAAAGTGGATGGTCCAGATCTTTAAGTGAGAAACATTTATTTCTCATATTCTGAATTAATTTTGAAACTGATATCTAAACTCACTCAACATTTTAAATGTTTCTTAAAATAAAAATTATTTCCCACCTTCCATGTTTAGCAAGCCTACAGTAACATTATAGTAACATTATAAAGACAGAACAGGTTGTAATTATGTATGTAAGAATACACACACACACACACACACAACACAGAGAGAGAGAGAGAGAGAGAGAGAGAGAGAGAGAGAGAGAGAGAGAGAGAGAGAGAGAGAGAGAGAGAGAGAGAGAGAGAGAGAGAGAGGGGGGGGGGGTTTGTAACAACAATTAATGGAAACAAGGCCATGAATTTAAAACAGAGAAGGGAGAGGTATATGGGAGTGTTTGCAGGGATACAAGGGAAGGGTAGTGATGTAATTATATTATAATCTCAAATAAAAATAATAAAATGGGTGTAATATTCTTTAAAATCACCCAGCAAAATTTAAATTTCTTATATATTAGATATCAGAAAGATTCATGCAAAAATAAGCCATCAAGTTTTTTGATGGGCAAAGGTTACATAGTTTCTTTCATAGGTCCTTTGCTTGGACCTTAAAATTTTACCTCAAAATATACTTTGGTAGTTGAAGATTTCAGGCTCAACAATCTGTGCCTAGTAGCTCAAGTAAAATAAGAAAAGAAAATTAGAAATGTATTTCTATTAATTATTACTCTATATAATTTCTTGTTGATTTTAAGTTTTTAATTAAATTTATTATATTTATTTGATACATTAAAAATGCAAAAGTTACTCAAGTTTAATAGGCTACAATATGATGTTTTGATACATGGACATGTTATGTTTTCTTTCTAGAATTTTCTTCTTTGACTGCTTATTAAATTATACATCTCACCAAGATGTTCTAGACACTCCCAAACATGAAATATAGAATACTGTTATTTCCAAGACAGTATTCATTTTTAGTTAACCTTTACTATAGATTTATATATGTAATCAGCTAGGAATAGAAACTTCTTTCTCAACTTGAATCATCAAAATATATAAGAGAATGATTTCTATTACTTTATCCAATCCAACATTATTTAGGATTTCTTAAATTTCAATGAATGCAATGAATAAAACAAAGCTTGATTTGGAGTATAATTTTGTATTTATTTATTCACAAATTTAGCACAAATTTTTAACTTCTCCCTTCTTAAGCAATTGTATCCTGAGGACAAGCTACCTTTGTAAATGTTTTAAGCAGGTCAAGGGGTTCAGTGAACTTATCTTCTTCAGGGAGAAAGGCAAGGGACAAGTGTGAAAAAGAAGTGGAGAAGAAATACAAGCCTGAGAGCCCAGCTTTAAATAAAATAAAATTTCCAAGCAGGTCAGCTGTGCCACATTGAAAGTGGAGTATATGAAAATCAGCATCCTTAAGAATATCCATATGAGAGACCTCTTGGGAAAGACTAAATCTCTAGATAATATGTTCCACGGATTTCAGTTTCAGGTGTGCTTGTCTAGATTTTTGTGGAAAAATCTTAGTTTAAATACCTGTGTTCTTAGTTATAAATATCAAAAATGACTCCATTCACACCACATCATCATATATCTTTGCATATGTATTGATTATTCAGAGTTTTACATATATATAAATATATATCATCACACAATGATCACATATAGAATACATATATATTCATCGCATATGAAATATATATATATATATATATATATACATATATACATATATATTTATAAAGTGAATTTTAGACTTCTTCCCCCATTACTTCAGGTGTCTGCCTCTCTCTTCTATCCAGACTCACCATCTCTCAAATTTGTCACTTCCCTTCTTTTGTATTTTCTTTTTGTGTGTGAGTCACTGAGTTTAATTAGAAGTACTATCATGGTCATGGATAACTTATTTTGTGTGTGTGTGTGTGTGTTTTTTCTTTTCTTTTCTTTTTATTTGATATGTTTTTTATTTACATTTGAAATGATTTCCCCTTTTCTAGCCCCCCACTCCCTGAAAGTCCCGTAAGCCCCCTTCTCTCATGGATAACTTATACTACCTACACCAGACTTTTTTCTTTTTTTTCAATATATTTTTATTTACATTTCAAATGAATTCCCCTTTTCTGGCTTTCCACTCCCCAAAAGTCCCATAAGCCCTCTTCCCTGTTCTGGTATTAACTTATACTGCTACACTGAGTCTTTCTGTCACCAGGGGCCACTCCTCCGTTCTTCTTGTACATCATTTGATGTGTGGATTATGTTTTGGATATTCCAATTTTCTAGGCTAATATCCACTTATTAGTGAGTGCATACCATGATTGATCTTTTGAGACTGGGTTACCTCACTTAGTATGATGTTCTCCAGCTCCATCCATTTGTCTAAGAATTTCATGAATTCATTGTTTCTAATGGCTGACTAGTACTCCATTGTGCATATATACCACATTTTTTGTATCCATTCCTCCCTTGAGGGATACCTGGGTTCTTTCCAGCTTCTGGCTATTATAAATAGGGCTGCTATGAACATAGTGGAGCACGTATCCTTATTACATGCCGGGGAATCCTCTGGGTATATGCCCAGGAGTAGTATCTTTTATGAACTAATCTTCCACTACATTTTAAGTATCCTGAGAACCCAAACCACTCATGAACAATACTCTATTTAGTGTATTAAGCTTGATAGATATTAAAAATATGTATAAAACCCAATTCCTAATCTTATGATCACATAAAGTATTTAGCTTGTCAACATTAGGACTCATTATTTTGCATACAAGCTTTCATTCAAATCAACATAACATTGTTTTGCTTTACATTATTTTTTCCCTAAGATGACGAATGACAGACGCATTGTACATGTTAAGATGTGTTTGTAGATGTGACACTTAGCTAATTGTATCATCAGGCTTTTAAATGCCTATATTCTAAATTTGTTTTCCAAACATTCCAAGCAAGTTTGCACCTTCAATACTCTGCTTTCTTTTCTAATACAGTATGCCACTAAATACACATGTCTACATATACGCACTATCCTTGAATGACAACCAGCCACTGAAACTATTCTCAGCAGAAATGTCTTTGTTATTATTATTTAAGTTACTCTCAGTGGTCATTTTATCTGGGGAATATATCTAAAAGAACAGTCAATTCTAACTAAGAATAGCAAAGTCAAAATCACAGCAAATCCACTTTGCGATGCTATCACACACGCCAAACATAATATTGAACTTTGTACAAAATGACTGCGCTATGTAGAATACACTATAATTAACCTTGTAAATTCACTTTGCTTACAGACTGAACATATTCGTACTTTGTGAAAGGAACCACAGTGCTGAAAGCAAATGTGAAATTTGCTAAATAAATTGTTGGAAGCTTAAGTCATTTGACCTTTTCAGCTTAAACAAGAGTTAGTCATTCTTGGACATGGGACATTAAAAATAAACTGCCCCAAATAATAGCCGTCATGTTCTGGGATATCCCCGTTATGAATTCCTATAGTAAATTTTCCTGAAGAGTTAAAATAAATAAGAATAACATTTAGGCTTCTTGAAATCATAGGGAAAGGGATGAATCAAATTTTCCTACACAAATAAGATTCACAACTTATTCATGAACAGTCTCTAGACACGAGAAAAACTTTGTTCCGAATTCCAGGGTTTAAATCAGTGTGATGACTTTATATACTGAACAGTTACTTAACAGTCATTATTTAGTGATGTATAAGTTCCTAACTACAACTTTATATTTACTTAAGAAACACATATGAAAGAAATTATGACTGATAAACGAGGAATCAGAGACCTGGAATTGATCCCTGATGTTTATCTCTTAACTCTCCAGGCAAGAGTAGCTCTAAAGCTAAGGTCATTTTCAGAATTACTGAAAGAGGCTGTGGCTGTTTTTATCAAGGACAATTTGAAACAATTTATTTAAAACAAATTTAACATTAGTAGCCACACTGTGTATCCTAATGTGGGAACTAATGTTGTTCAATGCAAATAAGAATACTTAGAAATGATATTTAAAGTACTGCAAGTAGTAAATAACTGGATATGCAAAAAAATTACATTATAGAGTAGACAAAACACTGACATAAAAATATCATAAACTCCTGAGTATAGTGGTGGGTTCTCTTAACTATGTTGATCCAAACCTATTATGTCATTGTATATATAGTCTTGTCTTTGCATATCTCTCTGCTTCATTATAATCTTCCATGTGAGCTTGCCTTACTTCCTGCTTCTTGACCTAGGCATGTGTACATTGTCAAATACACACAGACTCACATGCACATAAACACATAGATACGCTTCCCAGTATATTTACAGCCTTATACAATGAATGGGGAATATTTAAATCTGATTGATTCTCAGCTATTAAGCAAGAGTTTCAACTTTATTGCTATTTGTAGAATGTGAGGTATCTGGTACTGAATATAAACTGATATTCTTCTATGTTACTTAAAAAAAATTAGAGCTTAGAAAAGTAATTTTGGAGGTAGGAAGAACTCAGAATGATATGATTTGCAATATTTTAAAATAAACAACCCTGAACCATGGTAGACAGACCATCAAAACCAATGACCATACCATGAAAAGAGATTTGATTTTGAAAAACCTTCAACCGTGGGTCAGTTGAAGTTCTAAATATGTTTAAAATAGATCTTTCAATTTATACTTAGTGTATAATATAAGATAAATTGTGTACAGTTTAGTTAGATGTATTTTAGCTTAGTATTGGAGGGTGAAGTCCTTGTCTGTTTATTTCTGGAAAATCTAGGGAAGATGATCTTTTTGGACAGTTGACTTTTCCCTATCAGAGAATTTATTCTTGTTATAACACAAGTCAATCCTCATTAGGCACTATCTATGTGCCAGGATGTGTTATGCACCTTGTATGTGTCTTGTTTTTGACTTCTTCCTCAGGAGAGAAAGTATGAAACAGACAGAATTTTTAGTGTTCTCCAATTTATGTGTGAGGCAATTAACCCAGAAAGAGATGTAATTTGTAAACTGTTAGGAAAAGTTTAGACTCATGACAAAATGTAGGTTCTTGGATTTACCAAACTAATAATTCATCTTCATTTTCTGTGATGAAAATATTGTAGAGTATAGCATATAGTAATTTTGTTAAGCAGGCCAGATATTCTTTAAGCATGCACTAATAATTCAAGGACACCATAATGAATAATTTTACTTTGCTTTGTCCTCTTTGCAATCCTGGGGTGCTTGTGGTTCACTCAGAGATAGAAGACTGTATGAAGCAATACAACAACCACAACAACAAAACTTATTCCATAGTGGTGTTGGTGTCAATGAACAGTATCACCACTCTCATTCTGTTTTCAGAAATGAATAAAAAGGTAATCCTTCGTCTCATCATTCTGTTAATTTCTCTGTATAGACTTTCTATTTTTAAATGATGAACTCCTATAAAACAAAGTTTTCAATAATTTAGTAGGATCTGCTTAATCATTTTCTTGTTACTTCAAATTATCTGGTTTGAAGGTCTCAAATGTTTAATTTTTCTGTTAAAAAGTATATGACTCTTGTAGCATATTTCTTTTGTCTATTTTCTGAAGTTAGATTGCCAATAAATTTCGAGGGGGAAATGACTTCTACAGGAAAGAAAAATGCTGTTTCTGAAATATCTAAAGGGGAGGTTGTAACCAGTGATAGGACCTACTATACCAACAGCATATACTTCCATAAAAAATGATACTCATAATTCATGTTTTCTTTTAAATATTCATATAGTATGCAAATTAGTAATAGCATATTGATAATTAAAAGATCTATAAATAGTCACATGACATATTCTCCAATTGTGTTTAGATTTAGAGTTAACTTCTAAAAAAATGTATCATGTAATAGATATAACAAGCTCTTATCTTGAATCAGTGACATCTTTAACAGTAACAGATTGTGTTTTTATCCCTAAAAGCATTCATTTTTAGAACCATATGTTGTTATCATATTTAATAGTTTCCTTTGGACTCTTACTGTTACAATATAGACTAGGTAAAGAAATGCAAAGGCGATAACAATATCAAATACATCTGTAGTTACAAATTATTTTAATTATTTATTGTAAACAATATAAAAAGAGTCAAATTCAGGATACCTTTATTCTATGCTAAGGAATCTTTAGATTGCCTTTGTTTCATTTAAATGTATGCTTAATACCGCAAACAAGTGTAATACCATGGACCCTGCTGGGTAAGTCTTTCGTGTTTTACTGGAGAATGCACAGAAAGTGTCTTTCTCCACCAGTTCTGACAGTTCCTGTGAAATCGTGACCCTCGCAGAGAGTTTCCAGCTTGACCCTGGCCACTCGCCAGTAAGAAGGATGTATAAGTTCCGTGATGGCAGCTCAGTGAGCTTTCCAGTGTTCATCTGCTTTACCTACTGTGCTTAATAAAGAGCAGCTCAATGGATGTTTTCATTTCCCTCTCATCACTAATAACTGTCAAGCTCATGAAGAGCCGAGTCAGCTTTTATTTCCAGCCTCATTCTCTAAGCTGCTCTCCACTGAAGCACAAACACCTTGAGCCACCTGCCATTGTTACCCAGAGTCGTATGCGAAGCAGTTTGTATCTCATCAGCACTGTATAGTTATATAGAGTGAGATGCTTGATAACCTCAAGTATCCTTTCTTGCATATCAACATTTAAAAGAGTTTCACAAGTATAACCAAAAAAAAAAAAGTCATTTAATCTGCCTTCAACTTCTGGTGAGATCAAAAGTTTGGGACAGTTTTCATAGCAAGAGAGAAGATCGTGATCCATCGTATTTTCAAAGCAGCATAGTTACACATGATCCTTCTGATGAACATCCCAGTGAGTAACTTGGCAAGTATGTGTGGAACAGCAGTGCTATACCCAAAACTTGAGATAATTATTAGCACATGCTATCCCAATAAATTTTAGAAGCTACATGCATTAGTTTAACTGGAGTTTGTATGTTGCCACACACACCCCAAAATAAAAAACAATGTAAAAATGAAAGAATTAGTTTAGCCTTATCTGAAGTTCACTTTAATATTTTAGTATAGATTTTAGCAATTTGTCAAGGAATGTAAAGTACATTTATAAGAACACATTTAATGATATAATATGCATATATACTGATATATACGGAACCAGCTATATACGGAACATATTTAATATGTAAGTATAGTACATAAAACCATACATATACTTTGTTGCATATGCATATCATATGTATATATATATACATATATATATCCAATTGCACATCTGCCTATACATAGATATTCTTTAATAAAATAGCTTTTATGAGCTTTAAAAAAACAACAGTAGCAACAGAGACTGTAACAGATATGTCAGCCATCTCCAGAACCCATTCCCAATCTGCCACTTGGAGATCTGTCAAGCTCATAATGAGGCATATTGTGCATGCGTAAACACTGGGCACATAGCAAGTGTCTTACTGAAGGCTGCTTCCCCATTCACCATCATCTTCCATCAATCATGTCCTCAGCAACAGCAGGGGCAATGGAAACAGAAGCAGAGGTAATTAGAGGCGTGACTCAGTTCCACATGCCCAGAAACTAAAAGCCAGACTAGATCCTGTGAAATGATTTTTTGTGTTGTTGTCTTACTTAATTACATATTAAAGAAAGGGGTTAGTGTTAATGACTATGAAGCTCTGGCCTCCTTAACAAACCATTAGGAATGTATTTTTGTTTCTCCTATCTTAGCAATCAAATTAGCTACTAAGCTTTTATGATAGCAAGAACTTGGATATTTTCACACTATGGTGACTTGATTAAACTTCATTAAATTAAAAAAAAATATATATGAAATGACAGTGTAGGGTTTCAGAGCCATATATAAATACCCACTGTGACCCAAGATAAATTAGCACGTCCTTTAAGTCCTACTCTGACAAATTATGGTTAATGATGTTTACCTTATAAGGCTTTTTGTTGAGGATCAATAGCATTTTTAATAGTGACACGTAATCTAAATGGACATTTTTATGTTATTATACTTGTCATTTTTACGACAGGTTTCCCACAGTCAAGGGTTGGATATGTTACTATAAAATATGTTTTTAAAAGTTGAAGAGTAAGGGGAATATTTGAAGTAAAAAGATTAGGTGGTAGTCTGATGTACTGCTGAGTTCATTACTTTCTTACACTATATATATATATATACATATATATATACATATATATATGTGTGTGTGTGTATATGTATATGTGTGTACATGTATGTGTATGTATGTGTATATGTATGTGTATGTCTTACACTATATATGTGTTTGTACATGTATGTGTATGTATGTGTATATGTATGTGCATGTATGTGTATATGTGTACATGTATGTATATACATACATATATATGTATATTTATATATGAGTATATGTAGATTATATGAGTATATGTAGAATATGGAATGGTACATGTACACAAGTGTTTAGACAGGCAAATTTGGATGACAGAGGAAAACATTGGTTATTTTGGTAGTCTGAATAAGAATGGCCCTCCTAGAATCATAGACTTAGTCATCACTGGGTGACAATACTGGAAGGGATTAATATTTCTGGCCTACTTGGAATAAGTTTGCCACTGGAAGCTGACAAACTTCAAAAGCCCATTCCAGGTCATGGTCTCTCTCTTCCTGCTGGCTTCACATACTGGTATTGACCTCTTAGGAATCGTGTCTGTCTGTGTGCTGTCATGTCATGATGCCCAGCAAGTTCCCTGCCATGAGGATTAGGAATTACAATTCTCAAACTGTAAGCAAGTCAGAATTAAATGCTTTCTTTTTTATAAGAGTTGCCATGATCATGGTGACTTTTCGCTGAAAAACAACACTGATTAAGACAGTTGTTCCCCCCCCCCCATCTCCTTATCTCTTTGAGAGAGTCTCTGGAGCTCCATCTCCTGCTCTCATTCCCACAACACTAAGGTTACAGGTGCATTTGACTAGGTCAGGATTTGTGAATGGGTGCTAGGATTTGAAGCAGGTCCCCACATATTCATAACCAGCACTCTTACACACTAAACCATCTTCGTATTTCTTAACTATCCTATGATACAAAAGTTTGTATCTGATATTGTGGTGGTTCTGAGTTCCATGGTTACTCTTTATTGAGATGTTCAGATTTCCTTTCATAAATATGTATGATTAGAAACAGAGTATGCAATTGTCTTTCTGATGGGAGATCAACGGTTCCACACTGCTCTGCTGGCAATGAAAATATGATCAAATTTTATTTTTTAATGATATGTTACTGAATTATGTATTCATCATTGAATACAGTGCTACCTGCAAACAGGATGTTTTTTTCTCTTCCTGGAAGGCGAGTCATTACAGCAGAAGAGCATGCACACTGCCTTTCTTAGCATCTTGCACTTTCCAAGGGGCTCTTACTTGAAAAACACTCTTACCAAATGCTATCAAAAGTTATCCTTCTAGTGACAATTGTTCTCTATTAATGTTCAGCACCAGCTGCCACAGCTATAAGGTTAACCCTCATTAGCTCTCATATGTTCTACCCTGTAACTAATGAGGGGTTGTCAAAACTCTAAACACATGCAGAATTGTGGAGGAGAAAGCACAGGAGCCAAGATGGAAAGCATTTGGAGAACCCGGATGGGGAAAAACAGCCTTTGGGAAACACTTACCAACACATTTCATGGAACCCAAGAACCTGCAAGGGAGAAAAAGACAGTGCTTCCCACGTCACTCACACATTGATTTCCTTACTTTGGAAAAAGTTGATTTTAAACCTCAACCAATTGGAACATGTATTTATTAACCTGTGTCTATAATTGTTGCATGAGTTTCACAAGAGTATGCACTCTCTTTCTATGATTTACAATATTTGATCCTTTATAACCTTTGAATAGTTAGAAAAGGCAACAAATAAAATCCATATGTCTTTTACAGAAGCCAAGCAGGGCATTCATTTAACAAAACATACTTAGAAAAAATGATATTCAGCAAATTAGAACAAAGGAAGACTACTCATGTAAAGCAGATTCAGATACAACAAAGACATTTCAAGGCTTGCTGCCATTAGCGTGCGGTTAATGGTAAATTACTGTGGTACCTTCATGAACTATAAGATAATGCATTAGTCAATAAGATACTTATTTTTATATACTTAACATAGCCACTATTTGACATCTCAATAAGATTTGATACATACTTTTTCTTAGAGAGGTCTAACACGTAAGCAATGAGTTTATATCTGACAAATATACAGAAAGTGTTTTACAAAACAATATTTTGACCTTGTTTGGAAATAAATGGAATTTATGTAATGCAAGCAATTTATTTTAAGTATTTCTAACCTGAAGGGATTTTTCATCATTTACGTTGCCCACCGAGAATTCTGTTCCTGCATGTTTGGTTCATGACTCAAATGAAATGCTTCCCAAAGGTCACACATTCGATAGTCAAGATTTATTTCAATTAGTATTTGCACCTTTGAATCCTGGAACAGAAAGAGCATCTGAAAGCTCTGAGAATCTCACATCTTAGTAATAGTAACCAGAGTAGCAGTGATTACAATAAAAGAGAAGAAGACAATGGCAAAGGAAAAAAGAAGAAACAAGAAGCTTGGTTTCCTCAAAGAGGCACTGCCGTACATTTATTTCATAAGAGATATCTGTGTTTTATGTGAGGCCTCAGGAAAATATTTATATAGAGACCTTTAAAATCATTTCCAGGTTGGAATAAAGAAGAGTTATGTTACCACTTTTATCTCTGAGTTTATAACATTGCGTAGTTAAAGCCAATCTCTACACAGAGAAAAGTCCATATTTTCCCTAACATAACAAGAATTGAGTTTTGATTGTGAGTTAGAATGTATTTGATGGCAGGTCTCAAGAGGCAGGTCAGGGAGAAAGTGATCGCTTCCACGCCTCGTGAGCCAAGGCTGTTGCCCGAACCCACACAGTGGTCAGAGAGAAGCAGTTTCTGTAGCGTTCTCTGGCCTCCATGGGTACACCTTACACACTCCCACTCCCACACAAGCACAGAGAAGCACACACACACACACACAGCACTCACACACACACAAACACACACACAAGAACACTCACACACACACACACACAGACAGACACAGAAAGACTGAGACAGACTATAAAACTAAAGGAAAACATTCTAAAAGCACTGTTTAATGTTCCTAACACTTGTAGAACTCTCAACAAATTTTAAGATTATTCATAGTGTGTATTGCTAATTCCTGATTAGTGTGAAGTATTTGAATAGCTAGATCCTGATTCACTTTCCCAAGTAAAACTATGGTTTTTACCTCCTACATATGTTTGCAATTAAATTATCTCTGACTACTTTAAAACTATGATTTGTAGTCTATAAAGAAAAAAGAACTCACAGATCTTTCTAATATCTTAGGCATATACCTATATGAGTGAAATTTTTATTGTTTGTCCTTAGCCAGACTCAAAAAATAAATCATGTTACCATAAGAAATCATGAATCAAATAGGCTCCCTTCTGCTAATATTCTCTACTTGAAAAGTTTTTACCCTAATTACTTTCTAGGTAGCACCGAGACATAATTTGATTGAATATTTCCGGTAATATCACATAGTTATTCATGTGATGTCACCTAACACATACTTCCCATAAACTTCAGTTTCTCTACCAATTTTACTGTACTTAAGGGATTCTGACTGTACATGAAAGTATATAAAACAAGGCAAGGTTTTCTCCCACAGTCAAGTCAATCCCTTCAATATATGTGTCCCTTCCTTCTTGATTTCTGAGTTGTATGATTCCTTCAAAGCAAGGACATCATGTCCAACCAAACCTCTTAAAATCACATGTTATGACAGAAGCATGCTTTAAAAATAGATTTAGTGTTTTTGAACATTAACTATCTTGCACAATATAATATATTTTAATCACATTTTTATACTCACTGGCTTATTTTTTTAAATAATATTTTATTTTTATCATTTTAAATCAGTTTCTAAATGAACAATAAATATGCCCATCTATAAATTTATGGAATATTTGGAATAATTCTTTAAAAAGGCTCCTGCTATGCAAAAATGGCAGTGGGTCAAATAATATATGGGAAAATTCCAGTGTGACTGATATTTACACGAAGTCAGAGAAAAACTAACAAAAATTATATGGGGATGGTAAAGAGATATGTGGGGTGGGCTGGAAGAATTAGGGAAGCAAAGATGGTTTAGATACATTGTATGAAATTTTAGGAAAAAAATTCAAAAATACCTTTAAAAACTAACAGCAGAAAAATTTATCCAAGATTAAGTATACTAATTTTTATAGGACTAAAAACGAGGTTTTTTTCTTTCTCTGTCTCTCTCTGTCTTTCTGTCTCTAACTCTGTCTCTTTCTGTCTATCTCTCTGTGTCTTTCTGTCTCTGTATCTGTCTCTGTCTCTATCTATCTATCTATCTATCTATCTATCTATCTATCTATCTATCTATCTTTTCCTTCTCTCTGGGATGAACTCAGGATGCTCTGATTCCAGAAGTAGCCCATGCTACTCATAAAGTATACATTAAGCTACATCTCCAGGCAAAAATGAAATCTCTCCATAAAGGAAAATCATGCTCTTTGATAGAAAATGGATAGATATGGGGTAATAATAAATGCTTAATTAAATTGGTAATAATTATCTGGTCAGGACCATTAAGAGCTAACAATGGGGTCTATCTTAATTTGAATCATGAAATGAGGAAGGCTAATGCATTTCAGAGATAATGACAGGTGACTGTGATGTGGTGTATCTTTCACATACTGCTGGAGGTTATGTAGTGAGAAAAGCAAGATGTTCATTAGTCATATCATGCTCTTTCCATTTGTGGATAATGAATCAGATTATCAAACTGTTATGTTATAAAATTAACAGGTTACATTTCTCACACACTTGCTGATGACCAGAAGCTTCCAGTAACTACAACAATTAGATGCCAGCTGAAGCACAAAGACTGTCTCACTGAAGGCTAAGCGTTAAGTTAGTGTTCTGATAACTTCTTATATAAATCTGTAAGAAGACATATGATCCTAAATGAAATCAAGTTATAGCTATTACTGAGATATCATAACACATCTTTTTAATTTGTTCTGCACTGAAAACTTATTTATATTATTGGCTACTAACAGCAAAAATAAATTCACTGACTTGAAAAATTATGGTAATGTAAATATTAAAGACAAAGTAAAAGCAGGGAGCTATCATATTAAATAGAGGAATAATCTAATTAATTTAAGTTAAAACTGTTAGTTCTAAATAAGTTAATTCCCATGTTAAAAATTAGGGAAGAATCAATGCTGTCCGTGGAAACTGTGTAAGCAAAATGAGTAAAAGTTTCAATTATTAAGAGCTTTCTTTTTTTCTGATGTATTTTTATTTTATTCGATATATTTTTTATTTACATTTCAAATGATTTCCCCCTTTCTGGTCCTCCACTCCCCGAAAGTCACATAAGCCCCCTTCCCTCCCCCTGTTCTCCCATCCACCCCTTCCCACTTCCCTGTTCTGGTTTTGCCCTATACTGCTACAATGAGTCTTTCCAGAACAAGGGGCCACTCCTCCGTTCTTCTTGTACCTCATTTGATGTGTGGATTATGTTTTGGGTATTCCAGTTTTCCAGGCTAATATCCACTTATTAGTGAGTGCATACCATGACTGATCTTTTGAGACTGGGTTACCTCACTTAGTATGATGTTCTCCAGCTCCATCCATTTGCCTAAGAATTTCATGAATTCATTGTTTCTAATGGCTGAATAGTACTCCATTGTGTATATATACCACATTTTTTGCATCCATTCTTCTGTTGAGGGATACCTAGGTTCTTTCCAGCTTCTGGCTATTATAAATAGGGCTGCTATGAACATAGTGGAGCATATATCCTTATTACATGCTGGGGAATCCTCCAGGAATATGCCCAAGAATGGTATAACAGGATCTTTCGGGAGTGACGTGCCCAGTTTTCTGAGGAACCGCCAGATATTAAGAGTTTTCAAAAGATATTAGTTTTTCATTTTATGTAGACATAAATTGATCAGTGATTAATTTTTGTACAGAATAAAACACTCATCAAAATATACAAAAAAGAAAATTACTTAAAATACCATTATTTTTGCATGCAATCTATCTGTTATTCTTTAATAGGGTTTAGATGACTCTATATTTTACTAATTGTGCATCTATCTGGCCTAATAGATAATGTGCCCATTTCAAACTACATAAAACCCATGCTTTTATTTGTATAAGTTTAGTAATATCCTATATGGCACAAGAAAAATGATATGAACTAAGTTCTCTTGAGGACTTGCATGGTCACACTGTTCAGTTGACAGAAAACACAGTTATTTTCATCCTATCAGTTTGCAGTTGAGGATCTACCCAGTCTCTGCTAGATTCTGGTAACAAAGTGTCAAAAAAGATATTTATAGTCTTTCTCCTCAAGGATATTCCTCTCTGTAAATTATAGAAATACATTTTTTCATAACTTTATCCAAGTATCAAACATTTTGAAGTTCTAGACAGTGCCTGTGGCAGTGCACATAGACTCAAAAAACACTAAAAATATTCCAGTGAAGTCTTCACTTTGGTGTTTCCTCTAATCAACAAAATGAATCCTTAAATCACCCATTTACTTGAAACCTGACAGTTGCTCTAAAAGTTTCTGAGCTGGCATAGAAAAGAGTCAAGAGGGAAAATTTGTATCTTAAGTCATCAGTAAGGAAAATAATTTTCAACAGTCATAAAAAAGTCTAGCTGTCTTGGAATATTATATCAGGCCCACTTTTCTACTAAGCATCTAATGTAGTAGATCATGGAACAAAGCTAACATTCTACAGTCAGCTTGCAGATAAAACATAGAGCAACAGATGCCTTGGTGACATTAATAAGGTATTTGGTACACTAAGTCTAAACAAAATTTGTATGAGCAGCGATATTTATAGTAACCTCTTGGTGTCTGCCTCAAATGCAATTAATTAACCATATAAAATCAGACAGCATTCTCTTTTCTTTTTTCAAGATAAAACAGAAGCAGATAATACAATTCATTAGCAGGGATTTTTTTAAAATGGGCAAAAGAACCATAGTGTTTCCTAGGAATGAATGCAAAATTGCAAAATTGCCCAAAAGCTGGTAAAAATATTTTCTGATATATAATTGTAATGGGTAACTGAAAATTGAATGCTGCAAGAAAAAAGATGATAATGCTTTACAAATTTATTTTATAGTTTCATTAATTTTAATTTTATTTACTCATTTGCTTGAATTAATTTGTAGTGCCTGGGTTATGCCAAGCCTTGTGCATAGTAGGACAACATTCTAGCACTGAGGTAGTACTGTATCTTACATAAACTCCAGACAAGACATTTTATCCACTGCAAATGAAAAGATATACAGCAGTTTCTTCTTCTGTTAAATGTGACCCTGGCTGACTTGAACAGAGCAGATACTATACTCTTGAAGACTTTCTGGGAAGCCAGTGGATGCATGAATTATTACCTTCCTTACTGAATTATTATGCTTCCTAATCCTTACCAGTTTATGCTGAGACTGGCCCTTTGTATGGTCATCCACTCACCTCATTAAATGTAATAAATAGTTGTTATTCTCAGGAATATAAATGTTCTGTTTTCATACTGTACTTGGAAAATGACTATTGAGAAGAGATTGGAGGCCCCAGAGAGTTTAGAGGTCTGGTTGGGTAAAGGGTTGGATGGGGACATCCTCATGGAGACGGGAGGAGGGTACGGGTGGGATGGGGACGAGGTATGGGATGTGGAGCAGTAGGAGGATAGACTGGGATGGCGGATAAAATCTGGAGTAAATAAATAAATAAATAAAAAACAAAAAAGAGAAAAGTTTCTTTTTTATTTTTATTTTATTTTTTATTTTTATTAGATATTTCATTTATTTACATTTCAAAGGTTATTCCCTTTGCATGTTTCCCCCCCAAAAACCTTATCCCCTCCTGCCTCCCCCTGCTCACTAACCCACCCACTCCTGCTTCCCTGTTCCCTGGCATTCCTCTACACTGGGGCATCGAGCCTTCACAGGACCAAGAGACTCATTGATATCCGACCAGGCCAACCTCTGCTACCCATGAAGCTGAAGCCATGAGTCCCTCCATGTGTCCTCTTCGGTTGGTGGTTACGTCCCTAAAGTTTCTTTTATTGCCAATATTTTCTTCCTATCGTATGCTCTGCCTCTGAATGATCACTGAACTATAAAGGTGCGTGATTTCCCCAGCTTTCCTGAACCTCATCCTTCGGACCCTCACAGGGAAACAAGGATAAGATATGACACAAGAAAGTTCTTTTTAAATGAGAGACCGAAAGGGAATTGATTCAAAGAGGAAATGTGATGGGGAGGAACTGGGTGAAGTAGAGAGAGGGGTAACTATAGTCAGGATATATTGTATGAGACAAAAATAGTTTTTCAAATTTTCAATAAAAGGGAAAAAGAGAAGGAAGCTCGGCAACATAATATTGCATGTTATTGAAGAGAGTTTTAGTATCTTGGAACTTTTCTCCTTCACCAATACCTCTGTCTACAGTAGCACCAATAGATCACTTTCCAGAGTCTTTGTTGATTTTTTATTGTCTTCTTTAAAGTTTGAAACAAGATCTCATCCCACAGCCCAGCCTAACCTGAGACACACAATATCTCTGGCAGACCACAAATGCATACCTTTAACCTGCCTTGAGCTCCTGGGATTAGGGATGTAAGGACTGCATTGAACTAGATTTAATTTATGTTTTTAATGTGTTCAAACTGTTTTCTCGCATAGGCAGTGATGAACATTTTTTAAAGACAAGGCAAATGTATATACTTTTTAATTTTAAGAGTCTCTCTGTGTGTGTGTGTGTGTGTGTGTGTGTGTGTGTGTCCCACTTGTGCATACAGAGACAAGAAGAGGAGTTGGAATGACCTGGTACTGCACTCATACATACTACAAATCATAGATACTGGAAACCAAACTCTGCAAGAGCAACAAGCACTCTAAATTACCCAGCCGTCTCTCTAGCACCAACATACACATTTTGAACTTCAAAATTAATATTTTATCAATAACGATACTTGTCATTTGATTTTTATTGTTCAACCTGCAAGTTGGCACATCTTAATGCCTAATAAATCTTGATTTAAATCTATGTTTAAAATGAAACTGTCTAATATGTTTAATAGTACATAAAACTGGATTGTTGCAAAAATATAACCTATGTATACTAAACATCCCATATTCAGAATTTTGCCTCTGGAGATTGTTATTTTGCTTCTATTCAAAATTAATGGATGTGTTTGTGGAAACAAAACCTCTATATTGGTGTAATTGGCTGCCATACTCATGTCCTTCAGATCACTTAACACTGAGTATCCTAATTAACTGTCTAGATTAGAAAAATAATTGGCATAATACATTTATTATATTAGGAAATTGCCTAGAAATGAAATGTGAATCTTTCTGAAACCCATTCTGTCATGGGTACTAACATTAAACTATCCTTCTGTAGATTTGGGTGATTACAGTATAATGACGTGGTAAATGAAGTGGGAAGTCTCTCTTCTGTAATATGTAAGATTCACTAGTTTGTAAGCAAATATGAATGAGTCTAAAAACAACACAAAGCCACAATTAACAAATTTTATGTTTAGTTCTGAAATCTTTAATATGAATGAAGCTCCTCCTCTACAATATTGTCAAGTCTCATTGTATTCAGGACAGAAGATTTGTGTGTCTTCTAGTAATATCATTAATTTTTGTATCTCTAAATATGAGTAGACTGTTATCTCCCAGAATGTAGATCTCATGACTTATTTCTACTGTGTCTAGCATATTAATATTTTTGCACTAATAAATAAGATAAAAGATAAATAAAGTTGAGGAACACTGAATTCCATTTCATAGACAGCCTCACAAGTGTAAGATTCTTGACAATATGTAAAATGTGAATTTATTAGTTACCACCCAGACATAGCTTACTGAACTCCCCTCCCCCCAAAATGATCTTTTAAGTAACAATTCATTCGTAAAATTCTGAAAACAAAAAATGACATTAGAAATAAACAGATGCATATCTATCGGCTTTGCAGTAGATTCCTACTACTTTGTGCAAACAGTTTGGAACCTTATTTTATTTAACTACTACTACATATAAAATACATACAGCTCTATTTACTTCTCCTTCTGTCACCATTAGGCACAAAGGAAAGCAGGGTGGCTATCATTGAGAACTTAGTCTTTGGGACCAATCGCTTTGTTTATGTATCTCGATTTCAAAACTACTGCACCAAGATTTTAAGAGAAACTATGAATTTCAAAAAAAAAAGTAAAGGTTAGAAGGTTGTATTAGGTTTAAAATAAGAAGTGAGCTTCAAAAGGAAAACAGGGCTAGAAGAATAGTTGGATGGTTAAGAGCCCTGGTTAGTCTTCCTGAGACATGGGTACATCATTGCTTCACATGGGCTTCTGAACAGTGATTGCTGAATGTTCCAAGGCTGAATGACAGGCTTTTCTCTATGCATGGCCTACTAGCAAATGAAAGTGTGAAAATGAACAAATCCCACATGGCTGCACATTAATATTCTCCTATGTATTCGTAGCCATCAATAGAATTAACACTTTCAGCATAGTCTAATATTAAACACCTTACCTAATTGCATCTTGATATCTTGAAGGTAATAGGATTATAATCTTATGTCTGGTATATATGATTTTACATGAAAAAATATTTTAGTTATTTTTACATCAAATACAGATTTAAAAACAAAACAAACTCAAACTGATGACAAAATTCAGGTTTTCTAATATTATTTAAAACATAACATATCCATTATGTAAGCTCAGGGGAAATACATATAATGTCTTAGGTAATAGAAAAGTAAAATACTGGTGATAGATAATATTTTTACAATGTAGAATTTTAAAATTACTTGTACTCCATTTCTCATGCAATATTTATTGATTGCTTTCCTTCTGCAGACTACTCCACAGGTTCTTCCTGCCTCCCTACCTATATAACTTCATATTTTCTCCACATCAAGCAACAACAAACAACAACATCACAAAAAGCAAAAAAAAATATTAGCTCTGGAATCTTAAAGAAAAGAGTTTTCTTAAAGTGTTTAAGCATCCTCTTAGTAGCCTACTTTCACTGAAGAATAGACCATAAATATTAAGAAAATGTTATTGAGATAAATGAAACCAGTTAGTCACCATAATATCTAATTCTGTTATAATTAGATTAGTTGAGCTCCAAATATGTTTTCATGCTCTATGTTAAAATAAGAGAAAAGAAAAAAAAGAAAGGGCAGATGTATTTCATTTCAACAGCTGCAGTTAGACCACCATCAATCACTAACTAACAAGCAAACCTCAAAAATAACACCTCATGGAAAAAAAAGACTCAGCCTGTAAAGTTGCCTGTTGTCAAAGCCTGGTAACCTGAGTTTGAGACCCAGGATCCAATTCTTAACAGAAGATCTCACTTCCTTAAACTTTCTTAATACATTTAACACTAAAGTACCATGGTTTGTGACCATCCTCCAAACTAACTGAATAAATAAAAATATAATGAAAAAATGCGTATTACACCTCTACGGGGTGCAGCCTAGAACTCAAGAGTTATAGCCATTAATATTTCACAACAGATCATGACCCAACACAACAATGGGTTAATTTAGCATATGAATTGACTACTCTTTCAGAGCCATGTTGTTCGGTCAAGTGAGATCAGATCATGTTAATTTATTCCCATTTCTTTATAATAAATCAACTCACAGGAGACAAATTCAACTATAAAGAAAGGAGAATGCTCTTACCTTGGCATATGGACCCTCGTTCTTCATACCCAGCATTGCAAGTGCATTTGCCAATGGGCACCAGCCATTCACCTTCTGTGCTGCAGTACATCTTGGGAGGATCCTCCTCCTTGGAATTATTGACACAAGAGCCTCTAACCTCCACCAAAGACTGGGAGTCCATGGGCACTGTGTCTGGAAACATAGCCAGATTCTTCACTGTAAATGGGCACTTTTTGAAGTATACTCTCACAGACACCAAGGCAACACAAGCACCAACATCTTGAAAGGCCAAATAAAACCCTTTTTTATTGACTGGCCCCACTTCTCTAATCTCAGTGTTGAGTTTCAGAATGCGGTCCCCGAGGTCCATCTGAGTGAAACTTTCATCAGCGGCAATGGTGTCAATCTTTGTAAACTGATGTTCACGGAATTTGACGCCATGATCATCATCAGACTCCATGTAGTACAGGTTAAAGGTCTCCTTGCAAGTCCCCAAAACCAATGGAATGCTGTTACAGTCCCGCAGTGTGAACTTTAGCTCCACATAGATCTTCTGAGCTGAGTTCCTGGGTACCCAGTTTGTCCTCAGCCAATTGTTTTGGCTGTGATCCATGACATTGCACACCTGATAAGTCCTGATTGGTGTGTAGTGCTCATCCACGCCACTGATCTCTTCCCACTGGAGGGTCAAAGCAAAAGAAGAGAGGCAGAATTAGTGATGTAAGTGAATTGGTACCTAACACAGGATGAGAGCCAAGGCATCATGAGAGATACAGCATGAACAACACAATATTCCTATGCTATCCACGTAGGGATCTGTGGCTCTATTCCTAACCTTCTAGGATGTGTTTATTATTGTCAAGTTTGGAGAATTCAGTGACACAAAATAATTGAATGAATACATTTGCTTTGTACTGAAAGTTTTTAGAAATGTAGGAAAAGGCCAAGGGATAAGTAATTATTTGAAGTTGCACATTTCAACATTAAAACCTGGAATGAATGATGACCAGCCATTCAATCATAGTTTTATTACAACTTATTTATAACTTTAGTTGATCAATTTATCTAGGACAAATTTAGATTTTTACTCTAAAATAGAATTAATAATTTTTGAGCTATTCATATTTGCAATACTCCCTTCAAAAGACTACAGAGAAATGAATTATACATAAATTTTCATGTAATATATAAAGACATCATTCATGAGCATGACTCTGTAAGAATATGCTTACATGACAAGGTCTTGTCAATAATGTACATAATCCATTATTTGATTTTCATGAGGAGAAGAAAAAGTTAAAGAATCATTTGAATTTTGGAGATCAATCCTAAATCCTAATGGTATTCATTATAATGTGTTCTTAAATTTCTTACACACGCATATACACACACAAGCACACACACACACCAGAACAAAACATAAAAAAACCCTAAAAACCTGAAAAGATCAAGAGGATATAAGGAAAGCAGCAAGATATCTTTACTTTATTTTAAGATGATACCATAGTATTAATAGGTGACTTGAAAAAAAAAACAGTGGAAACTCCTACAGCTGAAAACACTCTCAACACCTTAATTGGATACAAAATTAACTCAAAACATTGAGTAGCCTTCCTATGTACAAATGACAAATAAAGCAAGAACTAAATTGAGAAAAGAGCACCTTTCACAATAGCCCCAAATACTATAAAATAACTTTGGATAACTTTATCTAAACATGTGAAAGCACAGCATTTGCCGACAGACACTTTGATCAATGGAATCAAACTGAAGACACAGACATGAATCCACTGATGGTAGCCAAAAATACCTATCAGAAAGAAGACAGGATCTTCAACAACTGGTGCTGGTCAAACAGAATGGCTACATATAGAAGAATCCATATATATATATTGCCCTGCCCAAAGGGATCAATGATTTCAACATAAAACCAGATATACTGAACCTAATAGAAGAGAAAGAATATTCATAGGCACAGGAAAAGACTATGAACAGAACAGCATCAGTATAGACATTAAGATCACTGTTTATTTAATGGGACTTTATGAATCTGTAAAACTTCTGTATGGCAAAAAACAGTGTCATTTGGATAAAGCAGCAGCCTACAGAAGGGAAAAGTTTTATCTAACTACACATTCATTAGCAGACAAATATCCAAACTGTATAAACAACTAAAATATTAGAAGTCAAGAAAACAAATAGCCCAATTTTAAAATGGGACACAGATATAAACAGAGAACACTCATAAGGAGACTCAAGTTGCTGTGAATGACTTTAAAAAATGTTCAACACCTGGAAAATCCAAATAAAAACTACTTTGCAATATCACGTTACACCTATTAGAATGGCTAAGATCAATAAAACAAGTGACACCTCATCTTGGTAAGAATATGGAGTAAGGGAAACATTCATTGCTGGTGAATTTCTATCTTCTTCAGCCACTAAGGAAGTCAATACTGTGGTTCCTTAAGAAAATGAGGACTGGTCTACCTCAAGATCCAGTTGTACTCCTCTTGGGCATATACCCAAAGGATGCTTGACTCTACCACAAGGACCTTTGCTCAACTATATTCCCTTCTGCTCTATTCATAAAAGCCCAGAATTGGGCTCTATTCATAAAAGCCCAACCTAGTTTTTCCTCAAAAGAAAAAAAATGAAGAAAATTGGGTAATTTGCACTCAGACATTAAAAAATTAAAATCTTGAAATTTGAAGCTAAATTGATAGAGCTAGAGAAAAATCATCCTGCATGAGGTAACCTAGACCCAGGAAGACAAAAATGGTATGCATTTTCTTACTTGTGGATATTAACTGTTATGTGTATGATAACCAAGCCACAGTCTGTAGAACCACAGAAGTTAGGTATAAATGTCTTGGGATAAACAGTTCTCCACAGGAAAGGAAAATTGAACACACATTTGTGGATGGACTGAGGGAAGACTGAGATGAACAGATATAATGGAGAAGGGAAGGAAAGAAGAGATCAAGAGGTGAATATGGGAGAACAGCTCCAGTTACTGGTCATTTGAGGGGTAGTATGAAAACAGTATAGTAGGTGATTCCTAAAACATATAAATGACAACAGTCAACACCAACAGCCTCAAACCCTTTCTGTAACTAAAGGTAATCTTCAAGAACATTTTTAAACACTTATTGTATGTATGGATTGTATAGGAATCTTTTCAGAGGAAACTCATACAAGAGAATTCTTGGTTTAAAGGAGTTCATGCCAAAGTATCTATAGCTATAAACTCAGAGTTAAAAGAAACTTAAAGCATCAGATTAATTTTAGAAGGGAAAATGTCTGCATTAGATGATCCAAAATTTTCTGGTGTCAGATACAAGTGTTTTGTAGTAGTGTTCTACACAGAATAGTAATGCCACTCTGAATGCATTCTATATTTAATAGACAGTTAGATCATGCCATTGTGAATTGAGAAAAAATCAATTGGCTTCACATTTTTAAATCTAATGTTCCTCATAATAATAAAGGAATGTTTACTTTGATCAATGAATCCCTTGCAAATCTCTTTTATGATAAGCCATATGTAGCTAAACTTCAAACAGCATATTCTGCAGAGATTTTCATAATTTGATGTAAAATATGACTTTAATTATGAAATTCTTATTTTAGTTTAATTTGGCAAGCTATCACAAGTTCTTGAATACAGAATTATGAATTGCCTGAAGATAATGCAAACAACACCAGTGTGCTTTTCGCTGAGAAGGTTGCAGGGAGCAATTACCACTTCATTAATTTGTAATGAAGACCTAATTGCCTGTAAGTGATGGTGGGCTGCCATCTCCAACCATTTACAAAGCCAGAGTCTCTAACTGGCAATTGGAGAGGAAAAGAAACAGCAGAAATATAATCTCTAAAGTCATATTTTTTTCCTTAACATCTGCAACGCCGGCATCATCAGATAAAACTCTTTTTAAAAGTATATGCTTTATCAATGTAACGAATGTCCAACTTTACCACATCGCCCTCACCTCAGAACTAATGGACATATCCACAAATAGGTAAAATCCTATACCATATAGTAATTGTCCTAAGGCAAGCTTGAAGAAAGTATACAGGTAACACAAAGAAGTGATATATAGAATTTGCAGTATTAGGCATATTTTCCATCCCTTCATTGTCTTAAAACAAATCTAAAGAAGGGAGTGAATCACCTTGCCTTATTCAGAAAAAACACATGAAAAATTACTATATTTTCTTAAATTCTCTAAATTATCAATTAAGGTGTTTAACCTGCTTTCCAGAACCATACTCAATATCTGTATTATTCAGTCGAAGAGCTTAGATTGAATTCCATATTTTTCATGGTCCAGATCACTGTAACTACAACATTCTTCAGATTCCCTGTACTTGAAAAATCATTCTGCAACTTCTTCCAGGAGATTTGCTTAACATTTCATAGATAATAAAGTTCCTGAAATTCCATTGGAGTCAACCGTTTACTCTTCAGAAAAACAAATACCTTTAATAATTAATTGACATTAAACCTAATAACCGCCTTTCTTATATACCTCAATTATATTAATTAAAGGGTTATTTTATGGTTTATATTAGTTCTTCTCATGGAGAACTTTTTTAGGAGTTGAGAACAAGGAATAAAAACAATAAAAGTGGGAATACATTGTATCTAAGGTAGAAAATATTCAATTATTTAGCACATACAAAACTACTATGTTGGAGGATATTAATAAGAAAAGTAACTTCATACCTTACCTCTAAAAATATAATACTGGTTTGTCAAGAAATTTCAGATGACAAAAATTTAAATGTCACTGATAGCATTATTCTGTTTAAAATTATTTGTGGATTCACAGGAAGCCATAGATACATGCTTTCCTAATATGCTAATAACTAACCAAGATATTAGGTGCTTTTGAGTTTTTCCTTTCTCCAGCCATGCCTCTTAGACATATATTTCTCCCCTCTGTACAGCAATACCCACTTCAAAAACCTCAATGCTTGTCCCAGAAATATTTGAGCACTCTCCCTAAAGCAGCATTCGAAGTGTGAATGGGCACAATGTACTTTAAAGAGGCCACTGCTAAGCTCACAACAGATCTATGGCAACAAAGTCACTGCATTTCTACTTATACATTGATTTTTTAGCTTGCTCTCATCACAAAAGCATGTGCATGTGTTTGAGCATACAGTCAGGGGTTTATTTCTAAGAGTCTAATATAAAAGTGCAAGTAATGTAAGAGTTGAAACCAATGAAGAGAATTATAAAATATATGTTTTTGAGCATGCGAGTCTATGTAGCATCGTGCTTGGGCTCAATGGATCAGGCAGAAAGAAGATAGGAAATCAGCACTGAAGACAAGACTTGGACCAAAGTCAAGGTGAGAAACGTCAAAAGGGTCATGGCTCTGGAGGTATAGTTGGGAATCCTGGTGGCAAGTTCTACATATACAACTGCTAACTTACTTTAACCCCTAGACATTTGATAATGATATTAGAACAATCTAACTGAATATAGGAAACACAGCAGCCTCGTTAAGGTAAGACATGGAGATGGAAAGGCAATAAGAAGATGAGAATACTAGGGACTGCTGATGTGCAAAGGCAGCAAACACTCCCGTGTGAGCACAGCAGTCAGGAATGAGTGACATGAGGTCCCTATTTAGGAGTCCCAGGATATTGTATAGGTTATGGTAATGTCTGCCCTTATAACAGGATGTTGTTAAAGACACCAGGTTCCCAGATGGCTTGAGTGGATGGGATCCTTGGGTCCACTGTGAGCACCTGTCTTGGGTTCTGTCTTTGCGTTTTACAGCACATCTGAGATGGATTCACAGGTCCATTTTCCTTCTCAGTTCTTTAGTTTCATAAAATCCCAAGACTCACACTAGAACCACAGATGGCTTAGTTCCACCGTACCTATGTCTGCCATTTCAGACCTCTCCTACCATCTGGGAATAGGCAGAACTATGTGGAGACCTTAGAATTGTTATCATACTCTGAGCCTTGTCTCTAACTACACTGTGTATAACTCTTGTTTCAGCAATTCTTGATTCTAGCCAGCTGTTATCCAGACAAATTCTAAAACAAATTGCATGGTGGGCCCCTCCACTCCTTGCTCTTATTTTGTTCTGATGCTCACGGACTTAGATTAATGTCACACATATTTGTTTGAGAACTGAAGCATTTTCCTAGTTCCTTGGTATTCATGAATCCAGTGTCCTAGTGTCACTTGACAGCCTGCTCCAATACCGGCTTTGATAACTTCTGTGTCACAGTGAAACTATTTAACATGTCTTGTTTAGCACTCAGCTAAACATGTACTCCAAATTCATTTTGTACTCCAAATGCACCAAGAAGCAGTCATGTTTATACAGAAGCCCACCTGGATAGCCTTTTCTCCTCCCACAAGAGTCATAAGATCTTATTACAGAAAACTAAGTAAATCTTATAACACAGTTGTATTACTACCTAGTATAAATGTGAACTGTGCATTATCAAAAAAACTTCAGCAGCACACAGGAAGAAGGTAGGCTATGTCCCCCAATATATTTGCTGTTATGAATGAAGTACAATTGATTTTAGATAGAATATTTTATAATATGCTCATAGGGTGATATTTGGTGGTGATTTCTAAAATACCTTATTAATAGAAATTTTAATCAACTTTAAACACTTAATTAAATATTTCTGTAAGTAAAGTCTGGTCCAGAAACTTTAGAGGGTCATGGAGAGAAATGATTTGTGATAGTTTTGTTATTGCTGTTAACCAGAGGTTGATTGTGGATGACCCAGAGCTGGCAGACAAAGCTGATGAAGGTACACGTGATGAAGGAATGCAAAGAAATCCTGAGAAAGAAGGATTACAAATGAGAAGAAAGCATTAAGGAAGTGATGGCTGAAACGTTCACAGTGCTGGTATGGAGTCCACACAGCAGAAAGGAGATGCAGCCAGGCGATGGTCAAGGGCAGAATCTGTTTACATAGCTGAGTTGCAGTGGTGTGGGGGCAGTGATCAGAGACAGTCGCCAACAGGAGATCCTGGGATCACTAGTGAACCTGATTTGGCCTGCACACGTAATTCGCTTCTGTAGGAAACATGTAAAGAGAGGCACATGGTGAGATCTGGAGGAGATATAGGTACTTCTGAGGCAAGGAAAGGGAAGAGATTTAGAGGGAGTACTGCAAAGGTCTAGATAACAGTTTTGGCATCGCTTCTGATGAGTTAGTGCTTGCTCATTGTGTCCTAAAATAACATGAATTGCTGCTTTAATGCCTGCTCTAAATGCCGAGTGTAAGACCTCATTTTAAAACAAATTTCAGGCAGACATTTCATCTTGAGAGTTGCAGTATCAGAAGAGAACAAGAGCTGGTGTGAAAATGTATTCTCATTAGAAACTGTCCTTTCACTAGCAGCAAATATTGACTAACCATTGCATGTCAAATACTACACTAACATTTAGCAATACAGTAGACAGCGTACCTGTCATTAAGTAACCAGTGGCTTCCAATTTTATTTCTTACTATTATATATAAATTACACACACACACACACACACACACACGTGTATATGTAACTGTGCGGTCTCTGTGGTATTTGGAAATGTGTGCATTCCCACTTGTGGAGGTCAGCGGAGGAAGTTGTTGGATGTCCTAATCTATTACCTTTGGGCCTTTTCCTTTGAGAGGGCTATTCCTCACCCATACAGAGAGAGGTTGTCACAACAATGGATTTTTTTTCTATCTCTGTCCCCACAGTGCTGATTTACGGATGGTCTCTTATTTGGATCAATTTCCATTCTGAAGCATCTGTGCCAAAAGCAAAGTTACTGCCCCATAGAGAATAACTAAATTTAAATGGCATATGATGTGCCAAGTGCCAAACATATTGCAATTAACAAAGTACAGAAATGGAAATTTGGTTCCATAAGGCATTGGATTAAAAGCAATGAGTGTTTTAGTTATATCAGATATTGTCCTTAACTGACTTAATACCAGGCCTATGACAAGTTTATTTCAGAAGAGACAGGGTGAGAAAGAAATCTTCAGCAATTGAGTGTCAACAAATTTATGGTATGTGGGATTTTTACGATTGGTGACATGAGTTTTGCAAGACAAAGAACTTGCAATGATAGATACAGTATTAGGGAAAAGAAGACTTCATTTTAAACTATGAAATAAGCAGTTTAAATACAGGCTAACATAAGGGATCTCGTAGCCAGAGGAATTAATATTCAAGAAATAGGACACCAGGGCTAGAGAGCATTTATTCTTGCAGAGGACCAAGGTTGAGTTCCCAGCATCCACACTGTGGCTCAAGGACATCCTCTACAAATCCAGAGGATCCAATGCCCTTTTTGTCCTCTGTAGACTCTGCATACACAAGATGAATAGATAAATATGAAGGAAAATCATATATGCAGGCAAAATACCCACATATGTAAAAATAAAATAGTCAATGAATTATAAGATTTAACTTAAGGTATCAGACTAAGATGGAACAACATTAAATATCTTCACTTCCATCTGCAATTTGAATTTAGTTTTCTTATAAATGTCGATATGAACGGATGGGTAAGAAAAATTTTCTTTTCAGTATAGAACCTTCATATAAACAACGAAATATTTCTATATTCAATTTAAAACTATAAATAAAAAGTTTTCTTTTATCCCCCCTTTGTGTAGCCCTGGCTTCCTGGACTTGCTTTGTAGACCAGGCTGGCTCCAAACTCAGAGATATTAGTCTGCCTCTGCCTCCCTAATGCTGGAATTGAAGTCACGTGCCACCACATTCAGAATAAAAAGTTTTTATTATTCAATAATCACACCTGGAAAGAGGTCAAGTAAGTTGAGTAATGAATCATCACATAATCTATAAGAACTGAACAAAGAAAAATAATGCAATGTAGGCATTTATCAGAGATTTTTCTCTAGCTTCCTTTTCATATATTGCAAAGTGGCTGTACTTTCGTAGAATAAATTTTCCCTTAATATTAGGGAACAGGACAATGAGCCTATCATATTTCCAACCCTTAGAAGCATGTTCAAGGTGAAATTGTCCAATAAAAAAAGGTAATTTTAGAATTGAGTGTAACTGCTTGAAATGATGGGAAGAAAATTCCATGCACATGGGCTTAACGTGTCTAGACTGAAAACTGCTAAGAAGAGCCTTTACAGAATTATTACAAATGGCCCACGACTTAGAAATTAATGCAGAGCACTGACAGCAGAACCCTGAACATCAGCTGTGGGACCCGAGTCATTTCCTGCTCTGATAATAGGTCACAGCCGCCGCAGTTCTTAGCAATTTGCAATATACCTGTACAGCACTCACAGTGACGGAAATGAAATTAACTTGTGTGACATGGAAACTGCACCAGGTTTTATGGACCTTCAGATAGGAAGTTTAGAGTTTAACCAAGTACGTGTTACTGTTGAGAACATGTCTCGGCCATTGAAGCTGCTTTATAGGGCGAGGCTGAAACTGCAGACACTTTCCTGAGTGATGCTTTCTGAAAACAGGAGCAGCCATGTTGCATGGAAATGCTGGCAGACTCCTATTCTTGACTAACCCTGTGGACTCCAGACTTACAAGCTTTAAGCTCTAAAGATAAACAGAAGGCGGCTGAGATGGAGTTCTGCTGTTTAATCATTGGGATATTTTAAAAAGCAATGATTTGATTTTTTGTAACAGAAACATGAAAAAGATTATAGTAAAACTTTTAGATGTATCCTGGGAGGAAGTAAATATGTATCTTTAACATGACTGTAGCTGTGTCAGGCAGAGGAAGAATGCTACATTGTTACTCTGCTAAAGCAGAGTTAGTCTGCATAGCATTTCTTATATATATATATATATATATATATAAAAAACACTGACCGATTTTCTTAAAAGATGAATATGCTTTTAAGTGTCCTACAGTTCCTTTTTAAAATTTATCTAGAGTTGCTTTTAATTGTACTTAGGGCCCATACAATTCATGATAAATGTAAGCTTGTCCTATTGTCTTAAGAATCAGTGAGCATAATTCATGGTAAAATGTAAGGTAATCTTTGGGTCCTTTGCATTTTATTATAAATGAGCCTGTCATCTTTTCTTTTATAAGAATTTGCACTACTTCTAAGCATAGTAAAACCAGTGCTACTGCTATCCCACACTGTGACACGCTCTAAGATATCACAGTATCATTAGACATTTATTTCACTGTAGAAATCCTCTTTTGACAAATGAGAATATATAGACAATATAGCATGATGATAAATTTCTTCTAGTGGTTAGTAAAAATGGAAGTAAATTTTTATTTTGCCAGTTGTTTTATACTGCCTAGTTTGTTGACATAGTAATCTAGTGTCTAAAATAGAGATAACAATAGTAAATATTTTTTAGGAATTCTTTATGTTAAAATAGGAAATTGAGAGTGAGACCTTACATGGAATCATCTGCTAGCTAAACAAGCACTTATTAAATATTTTTATTCTACTAAAGTAAGAGTAGATACTTAATTATTATATACTGAGTAAGCACGTGCTTATTAAGTACTTTGGTTTTACCAAACTGAAAGTATGTGCTTACACAAGGATCATTTTTACCTAAGTAAGAGAGTTACTTTTTAGGTAATTCTCCAAAATTTTATGACAGAGATGGGAAAACAATCTTAGCTTCTGAATTTTTAAAATTATAAGAAAAGAAAGTAGCTGTTAGTCATTTATCTATTCAAAAGAAAGCCACTATACTCCAGAATGTCTGCTATGTCCTGAAAATTCCTCCTCAGTACTATTTTCATGGAATTAATGTTCAATAAGTAGAATATGATTAATAAATAATCACACACACACACACACAACTGCATACCTACCTTAGAAGAGATAAGAGCAGCAGTAAGAAAGAGTAAAACAAGAATACAAATAAGAAAACAGACAACGTTGAATAGAATTTCCCATATAATATATTCATTTCTGCAGATACTTGAATGAAATTCTCAGCTAGGATAAAAGTAAGTTTGTGAATAAAGCATCCAGGATTGAAGGAACAGAGAGCCTGGGGAATATTAACAGGAGAATGTTAGGTCTGGGACTCAGTGTGGGTGAGGGGCAGGCACATGTACCAATGGAGAACTAGAGGAGAAATGGATATTAATACAAATGTGGAAATCCTTTTAACCTATATACAAGAATTTTTAAAATATTATTAACCTGGGATTGAGTAAAAGTTTGGGACAAAGGAATTATATATCCTGAGTCACGGCATAAGAAGTTAGTGGGCTGACAGCTATATGGAGGGAAGTTGAGGAAACCTCCAGAAAACAACAGTTTTATAGAACAAGGCCAGGAAGTGATAGATTTGGTAGGGATGGTAGATTGGTAGGGATAACAATATAGAAGTATCTCTCACCCTAGGACAATAATTTGATGAGAGATGAGTGTGGGACCGTAGAGAGGAGGTTGAATATGTGATTAACAGAACTAGACATGAGGCTGGGAATGTGAGTTACATCATCAAAACCTGGCTTCTTTTGGTGTGAGAACTAGAGAAAAAGAATCAAAGGCATGTGCAACACTTAGTCATGGTATTCAAACGAAATGGCAAAATAGTAAAAATAGTTGACAAAGAAGAAGAGCCAAAATAATGAACGCCAGTAAAGGAAGTCATACGGAAAAGACGTGACCAAAGAGCATCCGACCTAACACACCACTCGACAGTTTACTGGAAGTTGAGGCTACCTTTCAAATGACCAATTCTTCACATATTCGTCAAATACCTGCTCTAAACTAGTGGTCAATGCTGGACCACTAAGAGAAGGAGAAAATGAAAACCTAAGGTTAAATGTTGTCTTACACAATGGTGTGTTTCATAAAGAGTCAAAGAAGAATGTAAGAAAAAAGGTAAATGGGTGGTTCTCGAAAGGTGGAAAGGTTTTGTGTCTGTTTGGTTTTGTTTTTCAATTGGACAGGAAGATTTACTCAAAAGAAGTTATTTGAATAGAGGACCAAAAAGGACAGCTCAAGGCAATGTATGAGTGCTTGTGAACTATTTTAATAAAGGGTCATGGGTATAAGAAAAAGGACAGAAGTGAAGAAACCTGAAGTAGACGGTATCTGAGTGTCACCAGGAAGAGCGGGAAAGGCGAGAGAAGCAGATTTGTGTCCAGTGCTGAGATCTGAGCAGACAACGGACAACGGCTTGTTTTTCTGTATGGTCATTGCAGTTGTTAATTAAAAAGCTGCGAAAATCTGGGGAACTGAGAAGTGATTGTGCGCACGGTTTAAACCATGAGGATTTTCTCCTCATACAAGATATGGAGAGCAAGTGCAGAACTAGGACATGATGCTGAACCTTCTCGGGATCACGGAAAGAGCAATGAAGACAGGGTTGTTCCTTTTTCTCAATAATAATCAGAACGTTCTCATTTTAACCCTTACCGCAACCCAACAGCAAGAGCAATGCCAAGTAATCCAACTATCCTTGACAAGATAATTTACCTAACTTTTAAAAATGTATTGGTTTTGTGTTTATACTTTAATTGCAACATTTCTTCCTTCCTTTTTCTCTCTCCAAACTTGAGCAAAAATCTATCATTGTTCTTCACATCGTCAGCCTCTTTGTTCTCTAGTTGTTATCTCGTTCTCATATGTGCATAGGAGATGTGTATATTCCTAATAGACATGTATATTCCTAAATATGTCCTGCTCAGTTTGTATACTGCTACGGGTATGCATGCCTTTAGGGTTGACTTGAGTGGCACTATACAATAATTTGGTTCATTGGGAAATGTCTATTTTCAACAGATGGAGACTGCTGTGGAGAAAACCACAAACAAGGCAAATGCAGAATTGTTTATCTTTTGACTGAAAACATTTCAGAAGTGTGACTAAGACTTGGAAGCTTATATCTAATTTAAAATAACTGAAAATTTTACAATAACCCAGGGGTTATAATCTAACATGTGAGAATCCCACTGCAGTTCTAGGAAATGGGCTTTGTCAGTACTGAATATTTTATCATTGAAAAATCCTCTGGTTATCTCAATTATTAACTAATTCAATAGATTAGGGAAGTTTTATGTTTGAGGTCAGGGTAGGATCACTGAAGTCTCTCACAGCATATTTAGTAAAGTTTAGAACAAGATTTCAAGCACAGAATTATTTGATTGCAGAGTTTTCTTATTTTTCCCTAGGTTGAATTAGCAATCTAGAAATATCATTAGCAAAATCAACAGAATAAGAAGAAAAAGGAGAAAAGGCCTCATTTTGCTTAATATCAGCATAATATTATGTCAATATGAAAGACCAAATGGTGGTCATAAGTTATATAGGATAATCTTAATATAGTGCTGATAATTAACCCACAAAGTAAGAATAGTAATAATATTGTAACATGAATTGCCCAAAGATAGAGGAAAGGTTGTTGTCATACTAGAGACTGAGAAAGGTTTGTTCGCAGACTAAACTTGGCTTTCTTATATTGTTGCCTTGATGTCTCATTTTTTTCCTTTTATTTCTTATTAGCTTATTCATTTGTGGATGTTCCCAAACATATTTTTCTGTATTCCACTCATATAGCACCCAAATTTCTCTTTTCTGAGTGGGCCACTTCTTGATGCCTACTCAGGAGAATAAATTGTCTTGGTTAAGATTTTCCTTCCTCCACAGGTGATTGTCCTTTGCTCTGCAGCTGTGTGCTTTCATTGCATTCTAAACAATGCTACCATTGCATACAGGGTTTAGAACTGTAGTGATAAATGAGTTAGATTTTTGGCATTGCCTCAAAATACTTGAAATAATCAACTGATGATGATGAAGATTTCATTTGGTTTACAGTTTTGGAGCGTCTGTTACCTAATTGGGCAGCTCTATCGTTTCAGCCCACAGAGAGGCCCATATTGCAGGAGGAGTACATGACAGAATAAAATCCGAACTGTGTGATCAGTGTGTGAAAGAGCTCTAGCATTCTTTGTTACTCCTCTTCTTCAATGTTCAAATTGTTATTAACACTTTTAAAGCAAACAAGAATCTTTGTGAAAATTATGCTGTTGGTATAGGGAGATAATCTGGGTAGGAGACAAAGGAAAGGATAGCAAATATTTATTTAATCAAAAAAGAAGAACTTACTGAGCATTTACTATGAGTTAACATTAGTTAAAATGTAAAGAAAAGCAAAGAGAGAAACAAAGAATGTCCTCAGATTTATAGAACCTGCTGCTATGATAAACACTTGTTACCCAGAGTCTGGGAATAAGAAACAACAAGTCAAGACTTGTAATGTAAGAATTGTCAACATGGGTGATGTTGGCTAGAACCCAACTATAGAGAGAGGTCAAAGAAGTGGGAGGTATAATGAATGTTCATCCATCAGAAATCAAGTAAAGAAGTAGCACATGCTAAAAAAGTTTATGAAGACAAAATAAGGAAAGTAAGAAAATGATAGTGTGTTTTTACTGCAGGTACTTACCTGGGTACTGCTTACTTTAGACTGCTGTACACACATGAAATACACACATACATACTCATGGGGAAGGAAGACATATACATCACTGTACACACACACACAGACACACACTCACACACACACACGAGATATAAAGAAGTATTTTGCATTGTAGATTGCAAATAATTTTAGAATAATAATCAGTGAATTAAAATAAAGGATTACTCAGGGCAGGGAGATTTCTCAGCAGAAAAAGATACTGTGAGTTACACATAATTGCCTTAACTTGAGTGCAACCACTCACATTCAAATACAGGTTTGTGTACACACACATGTACACACACACACACATATACACACACGCACATACACACACCCACAATTATAATACAGTAAGAAAATACTTTTAGGTTTAGAGTGATATTTATCTGAGTAGATCCATTATTTAAATTAATAAGCTATCATTTATTGTATTAGCAAATGTAGAATTCACTTCATATGCATTTATCTCTTTATCTTATCAGTTAAATAAAAAACAAGTATATCAATTATAAGGAAATTAACTAAGTATAATACTTGACCTTTAGAAAACAATTTTGCACAATGACAAGTGCATGGATGTATTAACTTACAAAAGGAGGGGCATGCATATCTATAACTATATATAAGAGAAAAGGAAGTTCTACACTGTCTCCATAGTAAATTCTCATATAAAGTGAGAAAATAAACTTCATTTTATGGTAAATTCATTTTTAGGATCAATACACAGATGAGGAAAAGAATTAAAGTTTTTTTTTTATAGGACACAAACTAATCAAAGCAGAAATTTCCTTCACACAATGTAATGCAATACTCCTAGACATAAATTTACATATAATAAATGATTAAAAACAGATCTCAGGTAACAATAAGCTTAACCAAGTCGTCTCATCAGACAGGTGCACAGCCTACCATTACCTTGCATTAACAAGCCTTTGAATCATTCTATTCTTCACAATGGAATTTCCTATATAATTCCCAACTCATACCATGTTTTTCTCTTGCCATGTACCTAAACACTGACTGCACTGTGGAATCACTATGCTAGGTTGAATGAAACTGTAAAAAAGCACCAGCTGGCTGCTTTCAAAATGGCACTTGTCCAGGTCTCAAATGTCTTATTTATATACAGTGGAATTCTGCCAGCTGTTTAATACTCAGGCTAATAAATGTAATTGGCAGTACTACATACACACGACTCACAAATATCAGAAAATGCATGGCTTTATGAAGTTCCGCTTATTCTCATTTCTCATAATTGAATTTGTGACAGTGGAAAAATGATTTGAAGAGTTTAGATTTTAAAAGAAAAAATGTTTTGTTTTGGTTTTACAAGAAAGAGAGGTAAACTAAGCTATAGGTCAATTGTACTTTTACTGTTTGATCTTCTTTTTGTAAAGCCAGTAGTAGATATTGACAGGTAACCCTTACAGCATATTCAGAACAGAGGCATTTAGTAAGTTTAGACGAGGGGAAGAGATTAGAACCCTGACAAGGTCATAATTTTGTGTCAGGTGAGTTTATTCATTTGTGAAAATGTGGCAGAATTTTAGCAAGATAGGTTTATGGAAGGAGTAAGATCTAATCACTAGTGAACTGCACTGACAGCTCTGATGTAATATTGTAATCTAGTTTTCATTTCTAAATATGACCTGTAGAAACACAGTACTTCTTTACTGGCTAGGAAAGAAGGGAGGGGGAAGGGAGAAAGAAGTTGGGAAAGAATGAAGGAAGGAAAAGAAGAGTTGTTAAAATAATCTTAGTACTTTAACAATAGGCAAAATGAGGGTCTTCCTCAATGTGACTGACTGTTTTAGGAGACAAGGGACATTCTGCAACTGAGACACCATTTCTTCTAAGCTGCACTTTTTTTCAGCCCTGAAAATCATCCCATTTCTGAATGTAATCAGAAGACATCTAAACCATCATTTGCATAGGTGTTAGTGTCGGAACTAAAAATGCTCTGATAGTTGACATGGAGTAAGGGGAGGGTGGAGAAGAGATTGTGAGACCCATATGGAATGAAAACTGATGGGAAAAACTCATTCTTCACTTTCCAGATCCTCTGTATGATGAAATTACCCATGTTGATGTAGCTATTTTACACCATTAAATCTTAAAGGAGTGTTTGCTGCATTTGACAATAGTATTTTCAGTGGAAAAGCTATAATTCTGGTAAGCTTTCTTTCAACTGTATTATTGGTGCTTATATTTTATATTGTATTGGTAATATAATATAAAATATTATATGACCTGGGCATAACTTCTGCCGGTTTAATTTTTTTTTTTTAGACACGATTACTGTATCCCAGACCTGGCCTCAAACTCAATACAAAGGAGAGGATGACTTTGAACTATGCCTCTATCTCCTGGATGCTTGGATGTCTGCCACCAAGTCCAACATTAAGTTTGTTTTCCAATCACAAATCTATTTGAAATTAAAAGAAGCATGCTGTCTTTGTGAATATATGGGTAGAGAAAGCATAAAACATACCAGAGGAACAATCTAGAAATAAGAGGAGAAACCCAATACAATTAACTTTTCTATTTCAGACACAGAAAAACGAAGGACAAACTTTCCAAGCCATGAATGTTCATCTGTCTCTTGGGAATAGACAAAGGCTGGAGAGTTGGTAAGTGAGCTGGTGATAGCGGGACAGAAGTTTTGAGATTGACATTTTTGCATCTCAGCAGCAATTCCTTTCCCTTAGACCTCTATCCACATGCCAAACTCTGAATCATCACCATTTCCCTGAAGCACTAGAAGCAGAAAAAAACTGGTAAAACTATTGGTTTTTATAGCTTTGTTTCATTTTGTCTTCTCACTCACAAAGGCTACTGGGAATTCTGGCATGAAAACATTTGTACTGTACCTTATGCTGATTTTGAAAGAGCATTTCAGCATGTGTTTATATTTTGGATTAACCTCCTGAAAAACACAAGGGTTTGGTTGTTCCTGGCCTTGTTTATTTGAAAAGTCCTCCGCTGACTGCTGCTTTGCAATCTCTGCTTGCGATTATTGAAAATAGAATCACTTATGGCATATCTAAACTAAATTCAAAACAACCGGGGTGTAATTAGATTAATGCCAATGTAAACTACCAACTCCATGAATGGAGGGCTTTTAAGCACAAACACAATGCAGAGGTTTTGATGCCAAAAAAAAAATGCAGCCTGGAACTTCCTATAAGATGCCATTGCATGGGGTGTGGGGGGTACCACTTGATGAAGTCACTCACACAAATCAACCAGGCACTCATCTACTTCTCTAAGCTTGACCTTATGTTCGCTTCTCTAGTACAAGGGAAAACATTATTTTCCCATAGGAGAGTGTTTCTTTTCAGTTTCTGACAAACTCTAAGTAACACAGGAATCACTATTACCTGTTGTCAGCGATGCCAATAACTACCGGGAGTCTGAAACATGTGAAAAATAGCAACATACACAGTGTAAAACACTACTCTGAATGAAAAGCATGCATTAATAGAAAGGTATGATCTTTAACTTCTGGCAAAGAAAGCAAAGAATAAATATGAAAATAGTGAACTTGGCACATTGTAAAGCCAGAGAATCCTTAGTTGCTTACTTAAATTCTACCAAATGTATTTATCCTGCAAATAGTAGAAAAAGACTACATTGTAGTTATATAGATCCTAGAGGTTTGCAAGGAAATTTCTCATCAAACACCAGTAAAAGATGACTAAATCTATTTCCACATTTCTATTTCTCCAATTATTAAAATTCAAATTTAAGTTTATCTTCATAAACTACAAAGAACAAATATTTTTGTAAAGAAATAATAAATTTAATATAAAAGGCCTGAATTTTACACATTAAAAATGGAATTGGGCGGAAAGTACATTAACTGACCAAAGGGTAAAAAAATGATGTGTGTGTGTGTGTGTGTGTGTGTGTGTGTGTGTGTATGCATGTACATGTGTGTATGTGTCGGTGTGTGTGTGTATATATGTGTGTGTGTCTATGTGTCTGTGTGTGTTCCTGTAGAAAATATTTAAGTAGTTTACTAAGGACCTAAGATGCAAGCAGAATGGCTAACAAAATTAAAAATATTGAAGTCTTAGCATTTTCAACTTAGCATTCTTTTTCATCAGTTAACAGTAACAATCTTTGATAAATGAACATAACAAGAAATATAGTTTCAAAAAGATAAATAACCAAATCTTTCAGATTTCATCCAAAGCTAGATTCAGGAATGTTTAAAATGGATGGGGTCAAGACATTTCTAGATTTCAGTAGACTTTGGAAAGTTAGAGTACATTAGAAATTTAAAAGATGTTGATATGATCCTATTTTACATTTGTTTAGTTTCAATTGTGTGTACTATGAATTAAAATGCACAAGAACGTATTTAATAATTAAACTTCTCAGTAAATACAGAAACATAAAATAAGAATAAAATTTAATTATTCCATTATCATGGTATGTCATCAACAATTGGGAATAGTTTTAGATGGTTTTAAACCTCATTAAGATTCTGACTTTAAGAATCCTTAAATTGAAATTGCATTTGTCATAACTACTCTTTAGGACTCAAAATTTCTGATATTCTAACAAGGTTAGGTTCCTTCTTCATGTGCTCCAATATAAATAAAATGTACTACTGATATGAAATTATTATTTATCTCAAACATTAGAAATCTTAAATAAATATGTTTATACTATATGTAATATATAATAGTACATATTATATTGTGTGACCGATTTTTAATGAACACTTGCTCGTAATATTTAAACAAATTTCTATTCTTTTATCCTTTTGTAAGATTTCAGTGAATGTTCAAGCACTTATTTATATTTCATTTTTGAAGTATATTTTAAATTTACATATATATGTATTTACATATGCTATTATGTATTTTGAATATGTGTTTGTATGTGTGTGTTCTGTAAATCAGTTATATGTGACTTGTCATATTACATAGAAATGTTCTATCATTCTAGCATTCCTTAGAGTTGTAAAAGTATTAATTCTCTGTCATTTTATAGCTTTAATTTGCATTGAATTGTGTTCATGCTATCTCAACCTTAGCATACATAGATTCTTTGCCCAGGTAAAACAAAAGGCTTATACATTCATTATCATTCCACACACAATTGTAACAGCCCAGAAAGTAAAATCTTAAGCTGTACATTATGTGTATAAAGGTCATGTATGTATGGATTATTCATCTTAATTCAAGGAGCTTTATCTTCTTCCTGAAGATATAATGCAAACTAGACCTCTTTCAATACACTCACTAAAAATAAGTAGATGTGCCTGTGGAATGGTCGGAGTCAATGAAACACCTATTTAAACTCTAAAACTTCCTGTAGCAAACAGTCCATGGGTTCTTGTGTTTTCACATAAAATGATAGTCGTGCACTGCAAGCAGCAATAACCTGGCCGTTCTTCGTCAGGAATAGTCACAGCTTTTGCAACGAACAGCATGCACCACTAACAATTAGACACTCCAAGGCTGATCATTCAGATATCAAAAGAGGTGACAAAGTGTTCAGTATTGAGGTATGTTTGAGACAGCCAGTAGTCACCAGAGTATGGCATGCCCTGGTTAAACAAACAGAGGGGCAGAGATGGTATCCATGCTTGCTGTTCGGTGGAAGGGAAAACTCAGGAAAGGAAGAGGACAAGAAAATCCTGATACTTTGACCAGTAAATATGAGAAGAACCTCAGTTCCGAGGCCCGATGGACAGGTGAGGTTGGGCATAATTTCCATGTATCTGTACACATTAAAGAACCCACCACTGCCCGAACAGTCTACATGGAGGTATATGCTGATCTTCACAGCACCTCTCCGACTATGTCCTCCAATTTAGCATACAATAATTATTGAAATAACTAAGAGCACTTCTACTTTGGAGGGTTTTTCTCCACAAACAGCTCCCATATGGTCCTGGATGGTAAGGCTCTCCCACATGGGTCTCTGTCCCTCTGAAACATCTGCTTGGAAAGGGCTGCCTTTCCTTTACTATTTTGTACCTTCCATTCTGACATTTCTAAATGTTGAACAAGATAAATTTCTATTCTACCCGTGTCTCAACTTAGCTCGTACAGCTTATCTTGGCCCCTTTTAATACAATCCTAGTAGAATGGCTTGGGCATTATAATACTAAAAACTGAAAAGCACACAGGTTTGAAATATTAAAGCACAAACAATTTACCAGTCTCTCCAATACCATGTCCCCTATGTTGACATGGCTGTGTCATTTTCTGAAGTCATAACTGATTACCTACCAAATATAGCAGGTTAACTGTCTTTTCTATCAAACATTTTAATCCAGATATTAAGATTCAAAGTGTGTGTTATTACATAGCTACTTACTTGTTCTCTCTGTATTATAGTTTCTCAAGCCAATGGCAAACTCAGGCTTTTTTTTCACATTCGTTAAAACTCTACTAATTTTTTGAGAACAACATACATGTCCAATGAATGCTTGAACATTCATTGAAATCTTTAGAAAGAATACTGAGAATTTGTTTAAATAATAAGAGTTAGTGTTCATTACAAATCAGCCATACATTAATTGCCTACATGCAATGTAGGAAGTGTTATATAAAAGATCTTTCCAAGGTATTTTGGCAAATTTTAATGATTTGCACTAAGGAATATAGAAAATATTCTTTTGAAAGTATTTAATCTATTATGTGGTTTAAAACATCCTGGTCAAAGGCTATGAGAAACGCCTCTTTTATCTTATTTTACTCAATTCTCTGGAAATTATTTTAACTCTTGTAAGCTAAGTTTGTTTTATGGATTACTCCTACAACTTGCTAGTTATTTCTATGTGCAATTCAGTCACAATTTTTTACTTTCATGCAAAGTGCAGGTTTGCCACATTACAATTTTGTGGAGATAGTTTTTTCCTGACTGAGAAAGAAGTGACAGAGAAAAATAAATGACAAAGCTGGAACTGAGGAATCTTGGAAACTGTTCAGTTGTTTGATCAGCTGCAGCACAAGGCAAGCTAAGCCTCACCTCACTTGGCCCTAAAACACAACGGCGCTGGCGCCCTCACACTGCGCTGCACACATATGAAAAGCACTGCTTAGTTTAATATGCTGATTACTGTAGAACAAGCTTCAAGTCAAAACAACACTGGACCCAAAGCTTCAGAAAGCTGCGGCTTCCCAACCAACACTTCCATCACATGCCAGTCAGTAAATGTGCACACCATAAATCTAAGACTGTGGTCTCATCTTTCCTTTGCTTAGGAGAATTGAGAGTATGTACACAGACTTAGAAATCAAGAAAAAGTGACTTCTGAGTGTGTGTGTGTGTGTATATATATATATATATATATATATATATATATATATATATATATATATATATTTGGGATTATAAAATTAAAAAAAACAAGAAAGTTTAAACATTTTCATATCCAATCCTATCTAAAATACTTTAGGTACTTACATATCACAATGGATATCTTTTCTTAAATACAGTGGGTTTTCTTACAATAATTATTGGTCAAATATGTGTCTACATGTTTTTAATAAAGGAATGATATTTTTCTGTACTAGGAAAGTATGAAAACAAAGGAAACCTGTTTTGAAAATGTCCCTAGACAAAGACCACAGACATCATTTTACTCTACATTTTCTATTCCTTGATAACCTGAATTGATTGGAACATACCAGACGAACTATATTTCTTTCTGCATAAGCAGACATTTAAATTACTTAGCTTCTAAATCGCAGTGAGACACCGATTTCATGCTGTGACAAGCTCAGGAATGAAATCAGCTCCCCACGTGAGAGAGATTCATAGCAAACCAGAGTACTCTGCACAAATGAAACCCTGCTGGGAACATGTGGCTACATGTGTGTGTTTGACTCGATCCCACGCCTCTGCGCCTCTGCGATAATAGGAACAAGTGTAAACAGTGCTGGACAAAGATTTCATTGTCCACATTTTTCAAGAATTTTTAATATTTTATAGGTAGAGCTTAAAAATACCAGCAGCTCTGAGCATAACACTTGGCATAGACTCAGGGCTGTCTTCATGGACATTATCATTGTAGCTGCCTACTGTGCCTGCCATTTATCTCAGTCCTAGCAAAACAGAGAGAAGATTCGAGTTTTATGTTGGACTAGTATGAAACTTCAATTATGAGGAATCACACTGTGGGTCATATAGCATTTCTGGTTATATGGTGGAGAATATGTGTAAGGGTAGGGAATAAAGATCAGTTCTGTGATATTAGAAATAAAGTCAGATTGTGGTACTTCGTTCCTAAAGTTCGTGTGTGTGTGTGTGTGTGTGTGTGTGTGTGTGTAGACATGTGTATGTTTAATTAGACATATTTAAAACCCTTTCTATGACTGTTTCTCATCACTCCATCCATAATGTGATAACTGGGACAGTAGAATAACGGGAGGTCAGTGTTACAGTTAAAAGGACACTCAGGAAGTGTGTTAATTAACCTTCCAAGGCAATTACCTTTCCAATATTATAGTGTTTGGGTCCTTTTGAAAGTACCTAAAATGAACCTGGAACAATCCAACACTGCAGTGATTTATAAGTAACATTTCTAAAATGGCTAGGTGCTCTAAAAACAGTCATCTCAATTTTTAAAAGAAAAAAAAAACAACGTTTATAACAAAATGTATGGTGTCATCCATTGCTTGAGATAGACTTCATGATTAGAAAGATATCACGTTGTCTAGGTTTTGCGCTGTAAAAATATGCGGAATTTGATTATCTTGTGCACTATAATCTATCATGGCTTAAAACACAATTTTATGACATTAACTAAAGAGAAAAAAGTGAGGCTATATTTAAAGGCAGTTATCAATATTAAATGTTTGTTTTATTTTATTTATCCATTAAAATATAATATAAACTTTCATCTATATCAGGAGATTGAAGAAAGGTTAACAAGTCATCAGTATGCTATGAAAATACATGACTCTAAATTACAAAAATATGTACTAGCATTCATGTTATCAGAAAAGTGCTTATATTTTCCAAAGAAACTAACGGAAGCTCAGTCTTCACAGAATAATGTTTCATCACCTGACACCCCACAGATAATCTTACATTCTAGTAACAAATAGTGGCTCAGAGGAGGAACTACTCCCAGGGTTGAAAAGTTCAGAACAAGAATTTCTTTTTAAACATTTTTGGTACCTTTCGCAATGATGTATGACTCCATGGTCAGGCTTTCATTTCTAATTCCTTTATTTCTACAGTGTATGTGTTATTATAGGCTCTCTGATATCATTCATCAACATCAACCAAATGGCTGCTAAGAATGTAGAGCCATGCTAATATGAATTCAATTTCAATATGACCAAATATGAGCATATAATCTACGTGTATATATTTATTTATTTCAAATACTGTATCTTATATACATACCAATATGTTATACCAACTATATTTATCTTAATTATAAACCTTCAAAATAGAATTTATTCCTAATTTGTAGCAGTTCAAGGCTCAGAGTCGTAGATGGACTGTACCTACAGTGATTTGGGAAGACGATGATACTCAGTATTTTGAGAAAACTCACAAAGGGGACATGACATTTAAGTGAAAAGATGAAAAAACCTGAAATATATACCCTTGGGTATTTATTTTTGGTTTCTTAGAAGTATTCTTTTCAGTCTCTTTAGGCTTATGTATTTGTTTTGTAGAAAATTCTAGGTGTGGTAATACATTTGTCAGCCAATAACCATTTAAGTAGAATGCAATCTAAAGAAAAGATGCCTTTAAATAAAGGATGGAAGGTGGGAGGAGAGGAAGAGGGGAAGAACCAGCGAGTGGGAATGTCAGATGCCTGTGGTGGTGGCAGGTGATTAACAGTGCATTTAATTCGCAATCACTCAGAAATATTTGTTGTATTTTTTCTTGTACTGTCAGCCTGAGTGGGTTTTCAAAATTCATTTACAGCAAACTAAATCTTAGGTATAATTAATCATTTGAAACAAAGTTTCTGAAAACAGATTAAAAAAAAAAAACTACCAAAGAAGAGAAACCCAACACTTCACATCTCTGTTTGCGGTCAGATTGTGTCAGTCTTTGAGGTTGTTTACTGCTGCCTTACAATGGGGGTGGAAAAGCATCAAATCAAAAGAGAGAAGGTAGATGGAAGGGAGATAAATCTTTTTTTATTGCTAGAGTTCCAAATGTAGACAGGCGCGCCAGGGCATCCGGCCCGAGGTTGCTGCTGGAAGCCCCTAGAGGTTTCAACAGTCAGTTGTCAGCACACACCAAGGAATGAGCAACACCCAGACAACTGTCTTTTTCACACTTGCTGCATAGAGTTGCTGGCAGGTAGCTGACTGGAATTCTGCACATGCACATGCTTGAATATAAAAACGAATTGGAAGTATTTAGACAAAAAAAAATTAATGTTTTGAGTAGTCTCTCTCTCTCTCTCTCTCTCTCTCTCTCACACACACACACACACACACACACATACACACACACACACACACACACACACACACACATCCCTTTAGTTTATGATACTTGCCATCCAATATTCTAGTTTTTCAAATTAGTCATTCTTCCATATGAAGAACAGTATGAGTGCATATGTGTTATGCGAGTTGTACATGCTGGTTTCTGTATTTGTTGCTGCACACCTGGCTGAAACCTAAAGGAAGTGATCTGAATAGACTCAGTTTTCTAAAAGTCCACTTAAAGTATGTATTCATCTCCTGGACTCACTTTCCTAGAGCACACTCCATATGCATTCCAAGTACTTTACACAAGGGCTGAAAATGATGAGTATTGTATCAGGTATTGAGTTGCATATGTACAGTGGATATGCTTGATTTAAGGTAGCTAATATTCATAACACTAAGGTATAGTTGTTAACAATTCTGGTAAACTTAGATCACTGCACTCAATCTCCAGCTGGGCTCACAGAGTTAGAAAGGCTATGTTAAACATACACAAATAATAGTGAATAGAAAGGTGATGTGCAAGGACTGTGTTTCACCTCTGCTCTGCTACAGCACTGATGTAGCCAGTTAGGAAGGAATTGAAGTTTGTATCATTAAAACATCTGCCCACTAAGCACAATCATTCTAATTCAAAGGGGAAGTAAAATTATAGAATTAAAAGAACATTTTGCCCTTAATCTCTTCTTTTTATCTTCCTTCCTTCCTTCCTTCCTTCCTTCCTTCCTTCCTTCCTTCCTTCCTTCCTTCCTTCCTTCCTTCCTTCCTTCCTTCTTTTCTCTTTTTCTTCTTTAGATTAAGACTCTAGGGCAATATGAATACAAGGAATCCTTCAGAATTCAAGAGAAATGTTACATGAGAGATAGTCCCTGGAAAGATATTTATTTACTTATATGAATCAATGATTGAAAATGGAAGTTTTGTTAAATACTATTTAGAAGTACTTGACAAAAAAGCCTACACAATGAAAACAGAGTTTTACTAATTCAGTAAAAAAAAAAAAATTCAAATACACTAACCTATCAACAAAGTTCAAAAAATGCTTAATCAGTTCTTTAAAATGGGGGGATGCTTTTATATGCAACTATGCTCAAAGAACAAAATGGGCTAGCCCTTAAAAGATTTCGCAACCTAGATGGCTGATATAAAATACATACTTAAACACTGACATTTTTCCAACTTAAAGTGCTTCCAAATTTTCCTGGAGCAAATTATACTTGTAAACACCAATTATTTCTACACTTTAAATTATGCAGCATTGGCATGTGAAACCCAATTTGTTCGAGTATTATTTTAGATCTCGTCAAAAGAAGAAGTGTATTTTCAAAGACAACATTCTACTGCCAAACATAACCAAACACAGGTTTATTTCCTCAGGTGAAAGGTTCAGGACCAAACTGGGGGGTGGGGTAGGGTAATCACTGTTTCTTCATTATAAAACCTTATGCCATCAAATTTTTGGAGCTTTACTTAATTTAAAACTATTTGATGGGGATGTGGAAATATTTTCCTAAGGAAAAACACCTGCTGGCCAAGCATGGGACCTGACTGGCAATCCTCTGCACTGTGGCGCCGTATGCGTCCAGTGCTGTCTTAAATGTCAAGCTTCAGGTTCAATGAAACCCTGGCTTGGGGAATAAGTTGGGGGATCAACAGGTGATAACTCTTATCTTCCTTTGAATTTTTACTTGTGTAACGTTATACACATATATACACCACACACCTTTTAAGCGGAAAACATTTCGACAAATGCATGAGCAGGCAATGATATTTTTGCACACCTCTAATCAAATTGTTATTAGTGCTGGTTTCAACATTGGAATCTACTGAATTGGAAGCATCCCTAAAGAATTGTCCTGATAGTTGTGGGAGGTCCCTAACATATCAAAATGTGGGTGGGCGGCAAATAAGAATGCTGAGAGCAAGTGTCTAAGCAGCATTCCTCCATGGCTTGGGTATCATCAGTTCCTGTCTCCAGATCCCTGCCTTGATCTCCTTCCCATATAGACAGTGACATGGAAGTGGAAGAAGCCCTTACATCTGCAAGGCTCTTTTGGTTATGGTGTCTCCTCTACAACAGTAGAAGCCCTAAATAAGACCCATATTGAAACTGTACATGATAGCGAAATTCATCATGTTAGGAGGCCAAGACTAATAACATAAGTCTGCCTGATACATCCACACGATTGGAGAAGAGGGCGGAATCCTACCTTTGTCCTCTGACCTCTTCTTGTGCATTGAGGCACAGTTGCACAAATATGTCACACACACACACACGTACAGGCACACACACATACATACACACATACACACACACACATGCACACACACACACATACATACATACACACACACACACACACACACAGAGAGAGAGAGAGAGAGGCAGAGAGAAAGACAGAAAGACAGAAAGACAGAGAGACAGAGAAATGTCAAAACAAAGCAAATATATCAAAATCCATAAATTTCTATAATTACAGGTACTTAATCAAATTAACTAGTCTATGTTTTTGCAAATACCTTGCTTTTGTAATGATTTACCTTTGTTGACAATGGCATTCCATCTTTATAATTTAACTTGATACTTAGTAAAAGTAGAAGGAAATGTATTCCATGAACACGTGAGAGGCCATCCTCTGCTACATATGTATCTGGAGCCATGGATCCCTCCATGTGTACTCTTTGGTTGTGGTTTTAGTCCCTGGGAGCTCTGGGAGATCCTGTTAAGTGATACTGTTCTTCTATGGGACTGCGGTCCCCTTCAACTCCTTCAGTCTTTCCCCTACCTCTCCCATTGGGGTTCCTGAAAACTGTTTTTTGTTTTTTGTGTTTTTTAAGAATGATGGACTGGAATCACTAAACCTTAATGGAATTTACAATCTAAAATGATATTCAAATTATTTGCATGCATATGCTCTTTAAAATTTGATTTTAAAAATTGGGCTTAAACACAGTCTGACAACAGATAGTAAGGTCCTACCAGGGAGCTGTGAAAGCTCTCACTTTGTTATTAAATATAATAATGTGATACTTACAATACAGTTGCCCACATATTTTTCTCGATCAGCATTGCTCTAGCTGCTTGTTAATCAGGAAGGAGACCCATGTACCTCTGGACAAATATTGCTATATTTATTAAAATGGTGTTTTCATTTTATAACAGTTATGACTGAGAAAAATCTATTTTACTAGAGATTAAGATCCACTGATATTTAATGCAGAATATTCACATAGTTCTTGAATACTTCAGTAAATAAGACATAATTTAAAATAAAAATGATTGCAGTGTCAATAATAACTGCCCAGTGATTAAATTTTCTATAAAGAGAAAACAAGGTGATGGGGGAGGGAGGAGACAGGGCAATCTAGCATAACACACTGTTCAAAACTGGAGAAATGATATGTACTATCTTGTATGCTAAATTAAAAAAAAGAGAAATAGGAACAGAGCTCAGTCTCAACATCTGTAAGGAATTTTTTCTCTCTTGCAATGAATTCTTAAAAGATTAAAAACAATTTTAAAACTAATTATTTTAGTGTAATTCATGTTTTTCAACTACATAACTAAAATATTGCTCTTATAAAGTTTATCTTTTATGACATTGAGTCAAAAATCACTAGAACATAAAATTGTTTCGGCAAATGTATTACTAGATATAAGATAATGAAATAAAACTGAAACTGCTGTCATGATGAACAAGACATTTGAGTGGTCTGGAGAAAGGTGGGAAGTATGGTCTCAGGATCTTTTTAATCACTGACAGTGCACACATAGAATGTGCTGCTTTCGTCCTTTAGGGTTTCCTAAACTCCTTTCTTCTCTGGACAACTTCTACCAAGATATATTCTATTAACAAAATATCTAAACTGGTTTTATCCGTCATTAAATTCAGAACGTGCTACATCTATAGTTATCATTTACACGATGCAACTCTTGATTGTTAAATATGAAATAATAAAGAATTTTTAAAAATCTTACCATAACTTTAGTTGCACACACATAAAAATCCTAAGTAGAAATTTAAAACTTGCATACAAGTTGTGCTTTTATGAAATGTACATTGTTAATATTTTGTACTTCCTTCACTTTTAAAAGTATATACTATATCTCACCTTTAACATTTTTGAATTTCTAAAATTTACTTGAAATGCTGGATCAATTTCTAATCCCAATATTAGGTTGTTTTGTTCCATGGGGAGAATCTTAAAAGTTTAAAAATCTTTCCCGGAGTATGTCACTGTATTGTCAGCATTTCATAAGGAGAGAGGGTCACTCCTCCTGGCCATGCATCCACTTGAACTGCCCTATTTTTATTAGCAATATAGGAAAAAATTATCATTTGTGTCACGTATGAAAGCCACTTATTTCCTTTTTATCATTAGAGTTTCATATGAAATCATTTCAGTGAGGGCTCATCTTCTTCCTCTTCCAATCATATATTTTCCAGCAATTTTGCATATATATTATTCTAATAGTTCTCAGTGGATCCACTTGAATTGAGTGACCAACGGAAAGGTAAAGTTGGAGCAAGAGAAAGCATTGCAACTAATTAATATGTCAGAGGAGTGTAGCTCCAGCCAAAAGACTTAATGAAGCTTGCTAAGGACACATGTGGGTCTTTTGTAACGCAGGCCTGACTGTACAGGCTAGTTAGGTTAAATCGTCTGTCAGTTACTGGCCAGTTGGCCACCACCTGGCTGCCTGATCCAGTCCTTCCCTCTTCCCCAGCTCTCTCCCCAGCACTCAAAGGCAAGCTGCTGCCACCAAACAGCTCCCAGCCCCTGACAAGGTTTGTGCACACAATGGGCTCCTGACACTTGAATGAAGGCCTGGGGCTGTGAGCTGAATGGGGAAGATTTTCCTCATTTAAACTCCTAATGTTCACGACAACACCCATAAAAGAAAAGGCCCATCCTTGGTGTCAGGCCATTAACATTTATAACAGTATGCTAATAACCTTCCAGATTACTTTCGGTTTCCACGGATATTTAAATACATGGATTGATAGCTTCAAACTTGAAGGGGGTTGTGAAGGAAAAGGAGAGGGCGTTTGATGAGAAGGAGGAAGAGACCAATAGTGAACAGAAGAAACTGAAGTTTATCAAACATTCACTCAGAAGCAGCAAGATTTCACTGTCAGATATACATGATAGCCAGGGAAGCTTTATCAATATCAAGCCTCTTCCTAAGAGGTGTGCATTTAAACACGAGTCTACTATCCTAAGGCAGATTCCAAAGTCAGACAAACCTTTGTTTTTTGGTTTTGTGGGGGTTTTCATTCATTTTCCCACAAAAGGATTCCTACTGAAGCCAAGATAGGCCCTAGGAACCTAGCTCTAATAACAGACTTTCTAAAGAACCATAGTGGGGGAAAAATCACATCGTAACAAATAAATAAATAAATAAATAAATAAATAAATAAATAAATAAATAAATAAATAAAGCATTTAGAAAATACAATACAGAGATATATTCTGAAGTAGATAAATAAATAAATAAATAAATAAATAAATAAATAAATAAATAAATAAATAAATAAAGCATTTAGAAAACACAATACAGGGATATATTCTGAAGTAATTTGGCCAGGAGTAAACAAGACCCGCTGAGCTGTAGGATGTGCTTACCTCTTCATTCATATCTTATTCACCAATTCCTTAAAAATTATGCCAATCGAAAACCGAGAGTGCCACATTATCTCCCACCGTATTCATTAACATGAAGATCAAAATTAAGCATTGGTTTCTGTCATCATAGGAAGAAACCTGTCTCACTCTCTGCCTGTCACATTGTTCATCAGAACACATAGCTGCTGACAACAGTTCAAATTTCAGTGCTGTCGAGTGATGCTTACACCATTTGAGGACTAATTTGTACTGGGGCTATCAATCTTGGACTCTTGGTCCAGAACTGCACAAGTTGGCCTCCAATGGAAAGAGGAATTTCCAAAACATGGTGTACAAATTTTATGTGTTACTAAAAGAAACAGAAACAGAAGGTGTACCACTGCAGTAGGTAAACCTCCCAGAATTCAGTTTGTTTCACTCTCCAGCTGTGAAAAGATTTTGAAAGAACTTTCACAGCATTAGGGCTTCAACGTTTTCAAGTATTATCAAAGCTAATATGGACCAATATGCAGATGCATGCTCTTGGTGTGATCCGTTCATTTCATGTCAAATTTCTTCAAAATATCATTCCTATATCTAGGCTGAGCAAAAGTATCAGAACATACTGGTTGAAAAATTGTTATGAAGAGTAAAAAACTTGCTTTTCAAGATGTCAACATCCTGAAAGCCCAGAAATTGTGCTTAAGTTGAATGACCCTGAAGACAAGCAGCCAAGTACATAACTTAACCTTTGGCTAAGGTTATTTAAGTATAAATACACATAATGCATTCATAATATAATCATATTACATATGTATTATATACATAAGTTTATTATAGATATACATATGTGTAAGAATATACATAAGTTTAGTATAAGTATGAATACACAAAATGTTCTTCATAAATATTTTTATAATTTACAAACTACCTTTAGGTGAATTATTCCTTTTGATTTCTTACTTGAGGGAGTTAATACTCCCAAGTGATTTTTTTCTATGACAGTATGTAGAAAGATATCTTTTATTATAATTTTTATTTTGGATTAAGTATTACTTATTGAGAGTGCATATTTCTTGTTCTGTCTCCAGTAGAAAGAGACATTTTTCACAGAAGAAAATCATAGAAAACATCAGTTCATATGTTAACTCTTTGAATCCACTTTACACCAAAATTGTGTTCACATTAGACACCAGTTAAATCTCCAGAGGTTTTAGTCCATTTTAGTGTGGACAGAGGGTAAGAAAGTGATCTTGATGGGCTGAGTCTAATTGTAATCTGATATGACAAGTCATTGTGAAATGAATTGAGAATTCAGGTGTTGCCAAGCATCTCTAAGATTAATCTTTATTAATATTACATTTCCAAAGACAGCTTAACTTATGAGTCAGCCTAAGACTGAAAAGCAAACATCACTGAAACAATAATTATTGTTAAAATTATAGAAGGAAGTTATTTAAAATCAGGCTAGATCCAGTACTTCAAAAGCAAAACCAAACCCAAATACTGTCCACAAGTGTAAGATAATCATATTAAATTATATTGAGTGTTTATATATTTATTTATAACTATTTATATATTATATAAGTTATATAATATTTCTGTTATGTATGCTATATTTGTGTTATATAATATATATAATTCATCACTGTGAGAATCTGGATAACTTAACACGCAATTAAAAACTATAAATGATGTGATAAAATTTTCCTAGTGTATATTTCAAAGGTTGTCTGAAATGTCCACACTTACATATCTATATTAATTTATTTTTTTAATAAAAGAAAGTTTAATTTTCTAGTCAGGTGATCTAAAAGAAGGGCTGGAATTTATAAAACAAAGACTGGTTGTCCTAAAATCCAGTCAAGACACAACTGAATGTAGACAGAAACAATTGTTGGTGCTTATTCAGCTGAGAAATGAGAATACATTGTGTCTCTGACAACTAATGTAATTAAGAAATGAACTTCATACAATTTGTTGACATTGAATTATAAAGACATCTCTAGGAGTGATTTCACAAGTTTTTATTCCTTCTAGTTTTATTAGTGATAGTGTGTTAGAATTATATCACTACTTATGTTTTCAATTCCTTATAAATAAATATTTAATGATAATTTTATAGACATAGATTTAAATGTAAGGTGTTAGGAATAAGAATTCAACATATATCTAGATTTTTTTGTATTTATTATTTAGAAGACAAATGATGATAAATGCATTTAGTATTCTCAAATATTATGTTACTTACTGTATTACTTATGTGTAATGTACAATGCATACAATTATATTACCTAAAATCTTTAAAAACTGAATTTAGTTCATTATCAAATTTTAAATACAATTTTGATCTGATTGAGTAAACTATTAAAAACTTTCTGTGAAATTAAAATGCAAGGAGAGTTTTTTTTCCTAATTACTATGAAGTTATATTTGGTAAACCAGAGCTCCAACTCAATAGTAAATTGTAGAAAAATTAAGTACAAGCAGATAAGTAATTTAAAAGATTTCAGACAAGAAATACTTCCTCAATTATTTAAAATTATACTACTTTTTAAGGTTTTAGCAAAGGAACTAAGAAACGACTTTTGTCAAACAAAGAAAAACAACAAAACTTTACATTTGTAGAGATCCAATCACAAAATACTACCATTGCCAAAGTTATCTGCTTCACATCAAGACCTATGTTTGCCACAAGAAGTACTCACTTCATTCATCATTGTCAATGAACTCGTACACTAATTATTTCAAATCGTTTCCTCAGCCAGAGGTCTAGGACAAATCAGGCAAGCCAAAAATAGCAGTTATGAATAATTATGCATAATTTAGCTCAAGGCCTGGACCAGTCTATCATTAAAACTTTTAGTTGCCACTCTGTGATCTGTGCTAATTGCAAACTTTAAAATTAGTTCAAGGCTACCTTTTCAGCCAGTACTAACATCAGGACTCTCTTTAGTGACTTTCATTTAGGTTGAACTTTATTTCAATAAAATGCCTGTTAAATATTTTGTACATATATAATATGCAATATACGCATGCACACATTGAATGAGGGAAGAGCAATTAGTAGAGTTACTTAATACGTTTGTGATTGTTAACCATGTTTATACATGGGGTACATATGTGATATTAGCATTCAACATACAGTGATAATCTACCTGAGAATTATATTGTGTTCCAGTTGAATAAAATACAGGTTTAAGCAGTCAGCTAGTGTTTGCATTCAGCCTGAGATTAGTTCTTAGACAGCCCCTCTGCCTTCTAAAGGAAACCTTTCTTCACGTTCTGCTATCCATTAGGATGCTCAGGAATACTACTTTGGCCTTCATTTAAGACATGAAGTTTACCACTGATGTCAAAACTTCAAAGAACCGCCAATTTCAAACCAGGCGGTAAACTCAGCAGTCAATCAGAGATAGTAGACTTTAATTTCTAGTCATTCTTCAAAATGTTCTTTATTCACATGTGGGAATGTTATAGCTCCCCTCCACTATCACCTATTCATCCATCCATCCCAACTCAAGCTGTATGTCGTCATTCCTCATCTCATATTACAAAAAGAAAACACCATTAAAAGTAATGTAAACACGTTTTTTGTTTGGTCCTATCCCAGTTTGTTCGAGATAAGTTGTATTCTATTTTATGTTATTATTTAGATGCCTGCTTATTTTCAAAGGAGGGAGAGAAAGAGAGGAGATTCAAATGGGAAGGAAGGGGATCTTAGAAGATTTATGGGAGGGAAAACCATAATTAGAATATACTATGTGAACAAAATCTATGCACACATGTTACTTAAAATTATCTCATCTTCGAGTCTCCAAGTCAATACACATATTCACCTTTATTCAGGTGCTCAACTTTTAAGTCATGAAGATATAACAGAAAGTTGTCATTCTCATGAGTTATTTTCTTTGTGTGAAGCACAGGATGCCCCATTGCACAGCAGACACATTTCAAAGAGAAATGGGCCAATAAATAAGAATGTTTTTTCTGGCTATAGCCTGTCATGTGAATGTCTTTACTCTTCTCCCTTTAAATATTAAACTTGCTGTGCTTTTGAGCACATGTTTTAGGCTGGTTCTTAACTGAGGCCTTGGAAACTCTTCCATTCAAAATACCTGGGCAGTCATGTCCACCAGATCCACCCACAGGTTTTACTGTGTTCGTCTTCCATCGACATCACTACAAAAAGTTTTCAAAGTGTGAAATTTCTGATGAAAGTTCACTTAAGGAGCTAGTAAGAGGGAGATAGTCTGAAGGAGTGGCTGAATAAAGAATGAGTCAGAGCAAAAGGTGATCCTTAAACAGCAAGACAAAGGCTAAAGTGAAGAAGGCTTCGCTCCTAAAGTGTTTATTTTGAAGGGCTAAAGTCCTGAGTTCACTCCTCAGAGGAGGGAAAACTAGGAAAGGGAATAACATTTGAAATGTAAATAAAGAAAATACCCAATTAAAATAAACAACAACATCAAGAAGAAAAACAACATCTATCTGGTCACATTGTTACACACTTGGGAAAACAGGGATTAGAAAGATACTTGGGCTTTGATAGTCTGATTTGTGAGCTCCAGGAAATTGTGAGATATCACCAAAATGAATAAATAAATAAACAAATAAATAAATAACCTTCCCTCTTTTATATATACCCACATACACAGGGATGTGTACATATATGTGATGGAGATATTTTTGCATAAAAAGGAGAATTGTTATGTGGTGATTCCAGAAATAATACAAGAAGTCGAGAGAACAGCACAAGTCAAAAAGAGATAGAAAAGAGTCTTTTACTCCAGTGTCCTATAGACTTCTCTTGCCAGCTAAAATCAAAGAACTGATTTCTTAATCTGTACTGACTATGAATATTACTGGGATAAGGTAATATTTCTTTCACAGAGATCATTTTTCAAATTAAAATATTAATATAACTATAAGCTGTTCTTCTGGCCTAAGCATATAAGAACTTTAAATTTTGCCTTATTCCTTTGGCAGATATAAATTTGGAATTTACTGAAAATTCTCATGAAGAAGACTGTAAATGTCTGTTGACTATAACAATTAACTTCTCAGCAACCCCTGAGACTCAGCATTTTACACTGTCATCTGCAGTCCTGCCTACATACCTCAGGAGATTCCCTGTGATTTCATTTATATTCCTTAGCAACTTGTGAAATGAAAGTTCAGAACCCACAGAAACTATATATAGACCTATTATAAAGACATTAAAGTGACTCTCTGTCTAAACCCACATTCATACTTGGCTGTGCTGTATCTTTTCCCTGTTTACTCCTCATCCTGTTGCGTGTATAATAAATGCTCTTCCTAGAATGAAAATATTTACTGTTTATTAGAAATACAAACATTGAAAACATTCAACACAATTTTAACTGTCTAGTATACAATAAACCCAATATGACAGAGATGAGGTGCAAATATTAGAGCTTCGTTACTTGAGGTCTATGGAGCTTTAGAATGGAATACAAATTTTCACTGAGGTAGAAAAGTTGTCTTCCTTTGAACAATTTGTGGATAAAATTTCAAGAAGAGATGGGTTATATAGGGAGAATATTGGTATATTAATGTTTCCTCATTTTTTGAGTAGTAATAACATTGAAACAGAAGAGGAAGATTAACAGGAAGTGTGACATGGAAATCTATCTCCTCACTCCAAACTGTGAATGGTGAAGAGGCAGCAGCAGAGAGGAGATGCTCTGATTCCATTCACTGAGCAAAAGAAAGCTTTCAGGAAACTGCAGGGCAGCTCAGAGACTGGAAAATGTTTGAAGGATTTGAGAAGCACTTCTGCCTGTAGTATTTCCACCTGTAGTATTTATTGATGTTTTCTGACATAATAATTCTTTGGGATGATTTTCTATATGGTAAATCTTCACATATTTGACCATCAATAAAAACGATGTTTTTTACTGCTGAGACCAAAACTTTAGAAAATCAAGTAAAAGGAAATTAATTTTTTCTCTTTATAACATTTTTAATGTAGAGATATCTATCGGATTGAAATAAAAGATATACTAAAAGCTTGTGAGATAATCACAAAAGTCAACTTTTACTCTTTTCACCAAAAATAAAAACCCTCTTAAACAGCTGAGTAAGAGGAATTAAATTTGTATTTAGACTAAAGAAAGGTTTTATTTACTATAGATTCATGAAAATTTGCTATGTAACATGATCCTAACTATATTAAAATGAATGTAAAAAAAAGCAAGAAAAATAGAGATCCAGAATTAATGTTGTTATGACTGATAATATACAGAGATATTATTTATTAATGGGCATCTTATAATTATTTATTTATGGACATTGATAATTTTAAAATCATTTACTGCGGCTCCTTCATGCTCTTAATGACCTGGAGAGTTACTCCATGATGGAAGTAACAAGTGGTGGTCATTTCTTTCTCTATTTTTCCGTACAACTTATTAAATTTTAAAATACTAGAAAATTTAACTATTTATATCTACAAAATATGTTGAAGATTAAGATCTCATAGTGGTATGAGAGTAGAAAGCCCTAAAAGTTTGAATTCCCACAATTATGGCTCTACAAAATTGTCAGTTTCTAATGCACCATTTTTACCTGATAAATTATAATGTTGATTATGAATATTTTCTTGTTCAAACTTCTATAGTATACGTTCCTTAGTTAAGAATGTTTTAAGACAAGTTTTATCTATCTTAAAGGTGCAGCTGAAGATATCCTTGAACTTTTGATTCTTCCATTTTACTTCCTTATTATGGGAACTGTAGGCCTTCATCATCAGACCCAGTTAATGGAGGATTTGGGATTGAGGCAGGGCTTCTTGCCTGCTACATAGGCCCTATATCAACTAAGCTGCAGTCTTGTCTCAGGCTAAAATATCAGAGTGATATATATCTAAATTTGGTTTAAGTTTTTTTTCTTTTTTGCTTTTTATGTAGAAGCAAGATATAAATGTAGAGAGAGAAGAAAATACAAGGAAGAGGGATAAATGATGTAACAAGTAAGAAGGGAGGAAATGGAGAGAAATGAGGAAAGAAGCAAGGGGGAAGAATAGAAGAAAGCAAGAGGAGGGAAGGAGAGAGAAAGGAAGGAAGGGAGATGGGAAGGAAGGAAGCGAGGGAGGAAGGGAGGGAGGGGAGAAGGGAAAGAGAGACAGAGAGATGGGGAAAGGAATAGAGAGAGAAAAGAAAGGTAGGGAAGAAAGAAGGGAAGGTAGGAAGTAAAGGAGGGAAGAGGGGAGGGAGGAAAGAGGGAGAATGAAAGCAGAGAGGGAGGAGGAAGGCAAGAAGGAAGGATGAATAAAGGGAGGGGAAACGGAAGAAAGACAAAAAGACGGTAGGAGGGACAAGGGAGGGGACTTCAAAGCTTGTATAGTCCTTGTAGTTGTCATCTTTCCTAGGTAGTCACACTCTTCTTTCAATACTTCAGCACTGAGTCTCACAAATTCCCATGTGACAGCGTTGGCTCATTTATATATACTCCAGGGGCCATCACAAAATCATTGACAGTAAGTAACTAGTATAAGTAAAGACTATGCCTACTTTGTAATCGAGGTATTTAATCACTACTTTTCTGTTTTGCACACTCACTCATGACATGTTTCTCCACTGGCCTTATGGTTGCACTAGGCATATAGGACTGCTGCTTGTTAAATACACATACTTCTAGCTTTTTCATGGAAAATATGAGCAATTTCATGGGGATATAGGATTCAGCATTGCCAAGCAGGTTCACCATTAGCTTTCTTAGGCAAGCCAGTGATCATAGGCAGGGATGAAAGATGTAGGAAGTCATAAGGATTCGAGCAGAAGAGACACTGGCATATATTCGGATCCTTCCAAATTTTGCTTTTTCATTTTCCTACATATGATTTTGTTCATTTAGTTAAATTCCTTTCCTGATTAAACCAGAAGTCAATGGGTTTCTGATGCATGACACTAATTATTCTGATTCTTAAATTCAGATATTGATGTTTGTGTATAACTTGCTATGGCTTAGCCAGAGCAATGAAAATGACACTAAAATTTACATCTTCACAATATCTGATAAACAGTGGATAAATGTTGTGTATGAAAGCTCACAAAGCACATTAGAAATACTTGAATGCATTACCGCCACAAGAGTACAAAATGAATGAATATATCAAAAATAAATCAATAATGCACGTACTTTGGTTGAGATATGGGTAAAATTATTTATGATATATTGTGATCAGAATAAATTATTTAGTTTAACAACAAAAATGCTTATTTTCTTCTTTCATTCCATATTGCATGCATGGAAGTCTTTATGTTAAAAAATTAACAAGAACAAACCACATTTATACTTTTCCATTTGCAATGGCCCACAAGATTTTCACTCCTTTCAAATAAAACTGTTTCAAAGAGGGCACTTGATTCAGGTTTCTTAGCTGATCATTAGACGGAGCTATCTATGTTAACTGCTCAGGGTAAGACATAGTTTCTGGAAAGGAGATTATATTTATTTTAAGCATTTATTGTTGATGTAAAAGAAGAGATCTAGTAAATAACATCTCATGAATTCATTTTGTCTTGTATGAAAAATTAACGTTAACAATTTTAGGAGCAATAGACACAGGGTGTCATGTTGGAGAAATTGATGATTCCTAGAAATGTTCAATGATAAACAAATGGTGGGTTTTCTTATCCACCACTGCTTAGTAACAAAGAAATGCTATCAACGTATCAATATATAGTTATAACTAGTAATTGAGAAATGAGCAAAAAAGGCCAGGTAAATAACCAATAAAATAACATCATATATATTATTAATATTGTCTATTGTCTATACCATTCAGCTCAAAAAATAATTTGTTTTTTTATTTATTACTATATCTCCAGAGACAGGTAAAGACAAAGTCCTGGAATTAATACCTGCAGGATACTTGTGAAATCAATATAAGTACATTATGAGCCCCAGAGGGTTTCATCTCTGTGGCTTGGTTCCTGGCCCTGTTTTTTTTATCTTCCCCAAGATTATCCTTTACGACAGTCATCTGTGAGGAAAAGCCTGGTTGCTGAGATAACTATGGCTTTATGCACATGTTCCAGAACTCAAAGGAAATCAGAAAAATCACCACAAGAAGTGTGAGAGCCTATACTTCTTGTTCTTCTGTTTTTCTCGACACCTTTTTTTTTCCAGGGGATCTGGTTTTGTGACAGAACACCACAGACCATGCTACAGGTGTTGAAGATTGCAGCTAAGGGTGAGAGAGCCAACCTGGGAATACAGGTTGAATGGAATTTGTTTTCATTCAGCAGTTTTAGACAATTATGTGAAAGTTTTTATGGATTATCTGACAATATTTTGAAAGCGTATGTTTTAGTTTCAGCATTTCTGAACAAAATCTCAATCAGAAAAGGTAGGTATTTAGCTTAAACTAGTAAAATACTGGTTTACTTATGCCCTGTTTCTAAATTTTATTTATTTATTTGTGAATTTATTTATTATCCTTTAAACCCTTAACTTCCTCATGATTTGACTCTTGTTTATCTGCAAACCAAAGATGTCCATGAAAGTTTATCATCTCTCCTCAGCGTGGGTCTCTACACTTTAAGAGTTTGACAGTGCTTCTGCCACACTATCTCTGTTATGTTGGGAATTGGTGTGGTGTCAATTTTGAAATGTGTCCAAGCAACGAGAGGTGTTCTGCTTTCCGTCCTGGGCCATCTGGCTGCCTTGGTGACAATTTGTTCAGGAAAAAAAGACTATGTAGTAGACATGAGTCAATACAGAGAGAAAAGGACAGAAATGCTTACAAACAGAAATGTATGCAGATGAATTCAGCTCTGCTGAGCTCTAAAAAGAAGATGTCCTTTACCACCCATCACCATAATCTAATTTTAGATTTACAGAATGACTTGCTTCAATAATTTACAACTAATTAACCAATTATCATTATTCCCCCTTTACTCTTATAAGAAAAACAATTGCATTTTTTCCTACTAAGGAAAAGTACAGATACTGGCAATCCAGGTCTTAAAGTCTTACCTCACAGTTGAACAAAACCCAAAAATACTAGATGGTTTTCTGCCTGTTTCCCAGATATCTGAGCCTGGCACTTAGGCCTCCTCGTGCCCAAAGCAAACCAAATCTCCCTCTACACATGTAATGAGAGAAGGAAGCATCATGACACACTAAACGGATTGCTTTAAAAATAAACAACTTACTAGAGACCGGTTCCATGCTCCTTTTATAACGTGTTCTCAACCTTTTCCAATTTCATCTTATTTTCTTCTTGTTTAGTATGGGGAAGTCCTAGATCTTTAACATCCAAATAAACCAGATGTGAGGAACACCCACTTACACAGGAAATGCTTTCACAGAAACGAACCCACATGAAAGAATTGGCTCCAAGTCTCTTTGTAGGCAGCCTCTCTCTCCCCTGGAAAGCTGTCTAGCCAGTGGCTTCTTCTTGATAAGATTCTTCTTTATAGTTATGCTTTGCATTCATAAAATACTCTGAACACTCGCATATAAACTCTGCCGTCTTCCCCCAGACTGTAAAGAGCATACTCTGAAAGGCCAAGTTTAGCAGTTAACAATCACCATGCTGTTCAGCCTGTGGACTGTTATTTCTTCGCCTTTGGATTCTTACAATCTGTTTCTTGTAACATGGAAACGAGGTTGTTTTGTCATGTTGAAAGAACTGACAGCTGTAATTACTCCTACCGCTGCTGTAGACTCATTCCCAGCATTCAGTACACATTACAGAAGGCATGAATCTGCTCAATGTTTTCAAAGATGAGAAGGGCAATCTCATAAAAGAGACCATGAAAACCATATTTTATTCTTTCAGGAAAATGCACTCTTTAGTTCACAAGTATATGAGACTTCTTTAAACCTATTAACAGTGCAGAAATATAAATTAGAAAATGGAGATATATTTATTTGGTATAATTTATCATGGTTATGATTTTAGCTTTTATAACATTTGTAAAGTTCGCCTTTTGTGTTGACCATCTAATACATTTAAAAATTGTATTATTTTTAATTATGTGTCATGTATGAGGACATGGGTACATGTGCTTGTGGAGGTAAAAGGCCTTGGATTTTCTGAAAGTTAGATTTATAGATGGTTTTGAATCATAGATGTGAGTATTGAAAACTAAACTCAGGTCCCCTACAAGATCTGTAACCTCTGAGCCAACTCTCCACTCATTCCATCTTTTCTTTATTCACAGTTTTCAAGAACAAAGCCACCCTAAATAATATCAAAGCAGATCACAGTAATAATGTGATATAAAATATTCCTTTAAGTGTTTTTCCTCTCTCATTTATAGTAGCATATATTGTTTGTAGAGGAATTTTAATCCAGCAACATGGCTGCTCTGGGTAATGATCACAACCAAAGACAATCTAAATCCATATGACCCTGGTGTAATGCAGACATGCACTAAATTATGGTATGATCTGGTTAGAATACAGAAGCATCCTTACTACACACCTTTCATCTTAACCACTGAAAATGAAGTTAGTTTGCTAGTTTAGGAGGAGTCAGCCATCTTTGTAAATGAAGTCTAATTGAGGGGCAGACAGTAACAAATCAGAGCAAGATAGCACAGAGAGAGAGAGAGGAGAGAGAGAGAGAGAGAGAGAGACAGAGAGACAGAGAGACAGACAGAGACAGAGAGACAGAGAGACAGAGAGAGACAGAAGGGGAGAGAGAGATAGAGAGAAAAGTTTTACTAAGACAGTTTTACAAGTCCAAGTTGAAAGATAGAGAGCTAGAAAATGAGAAGGAGCCAGGAAACTGGGAGATTAGAACAAATTGTTTGATGTCAAGCATTGTGATTCAAGGAGAAGCTGAGAGAAGTCAGGTTGAGTCAGTGAGCTTGGAGAGAACTTTAGGCCAGAGCAGCTGAGCTCAACCAGCCAGTGAGAGTTCACAAAGAACTGAAAGAGTGCGCTTATTCAACAGTAAATCTTAGAGTCAACAATTACATCAGAGGAATAAAAGTTACTTTTACAATTGTTAACTAAAAAAAAAAATCAATATCTGGGAAAATTAAATAAAGCAATATATTAGCTTTTATAGATTTTATATATATTTCAAATATGTTTCATATGACACACAGTAAAGATTTACTAAATGCTACATAATAACTATTCATAGGAATGTTAGGAAATAGTACTTCAGATGTTTCCTAAACTTTGAAGATATTGCTTTAAATAACATATTATATTTGCTTTAAAAATAAGTCACACTTGTGAAATATTCCTAAAATATTACAGTTAAAAGAAGCACAAGATGACAAACCATACCTTAGAACAGTACACACACTACTGTTGACTTTATACTCTCTGAATAGCCTCCTAGTTTGGTGCTCAAGTCCTGTACTAATTTTCCATTGTTTAGCATATATCACAATAAGACATTTGCACAGTAGGTGATTAATGCATGCTATTTTAAACTTACTTCCATTATAGTTAATATTGTTTGAAACCACAAAAACCTTCCCACCATTTAAACATGACTTAACACATTTTATGTAATTTAATACAATTTTTCCTATTGGAAAATTCCCTGTCACATACTAGATAGATCTAAGAAAAACCGCGAACTGATGAAAATTACACTTAGCTCTTTCTGTAAGGGCATGATCAGAGAGACACACGTATTCTTTGTTTCGCTCTGTTAGTGAGTTTGCTTTAATTTCCAAGATGTAATTTTACTTATTTTAATTACATTTCAAATAAAAAATATCTTAGGTACTGAAAGAAAAGTGTAAGATGATTTATAGTAAAAGATTCTAAGAAATAACTTTTCTTCTAAGCAATAAACAGAACCTGAATATATAATCAAGCTATTCTGAAGCTCTTGAGAGCGTCAAGCTTATACCGATGGGGCGTGGATAAATTAAACCACATTGTACAACTGCCAAGGCTCCCCTACCACAACCATTGTATGTGTGTGTCCTTGGATATTTGATGTGGCCCACAGGAGAAACAACAATATGAACCAACCAAAACCCCCAGAGCTCCCAGGAACTAAACCATTAACCAAAGAGTACATATGGAGGGACCCATTGATCCAGCCACACATATAGCAGAGGATGGCCTTGTCGGACATCAATGGGATGCGAGGCCCTGGGTCCTGTGAAGGCCCCAGTGTAGGGGAATGCCAGGACAAGGAAGTGAGAGTGGGTTTGTTGCTGAGCAGGGGGAGGAGGGATGGGATGGGGGCGCGGTTCAGAGGGAAAACCAGGATAGGGGATAACATTTGAAATGTAAATAAAGTAAATATCTAATAAAAAATTCAAAATGATCAGAATAACATTACCAAAAACAAATTGAAATCACTAGCCTAAAGCAAATAGATGTAAAGGATCAAGTTTTAAATATTAAAATTTTGTAACCATTAGAGTGGGTTAACAGGAATATTCAAACAGAAGTTGGATTTCTTTTCCTTTTTAATACAGTTGCATTCATCTCAGATGCGTTTTTTCTTAATGAAATGAACTGCGGTACATATTAAACATAAGTGCAAATATTTAAAAAACAAAACAAAAAGAGAAGTTGGCTGAGTAAATCTATATTGGGGTGAATAAATCGATAATTGATAAGCCTATCAAATAAAGTGCTGCCTTCATTTCATAGTTCCAGTGGTCTCGATTATGATTTATCTGATTCTGAAATCTTTGCCTTAAAAAAAATCAAAAAATTTATGGAATTGACCCGGTGGATCAGATAATTTAACCAGATAATCAGATAATTTTTTATCAATATTAAACAAAGACTTGCAGGAGCTGAGTCGCAATCAGTGCTTTCAAAATCAATGTTCTAATGTGTTTTCCTGTGCTGTGTTGTCTCATGCTCACTGGAGGCATGTAAGTATTACACAGTTACTGAAACTCCTTACATATCCTCACATATTGGAGAAAGAAACTTTTCTCTATGTGCATTATTTAATTATTTGCGTATTTAACAAATACCTACTGAGCACTCACTTTCTTCTGCACCTTTGGGATAAATCAGGACATAGAACTGAAATGTGGGGAAAGGAATATGCAATCATAAATTAAATACACCACGGGGGATTTAGGAAAAGCTAAGTGCTAATGAGACAACAGTCAGTGGTGCAGGCAATGCTGGGATCTAAATGCAGCTTGGATCAGTGCTCAGCACCTGCCCATTGAGAGGCCAGAGTTCAAGAGGAACTGAAATGAAGGATGGGGGAGGGGGAGAAGGGTCTCATGGCTGTAAGACAGTGGGGGGGATACATTTGCACGGACAGAGTTGAAGCTGGTGCTGCCGAGACACAAAAGAACTGGCTCCTTCAAGGTCAAGAGTGAGGGAAGCTAGGATTGAACTGAGTGAGGCTTGAGAGGAGACAAGATCACTGTTCACAGAGAGGAACAGAATAGGCTGCGCCTCAATGGTGATCCTGAAAACTTTGGCATTTACTCAGAGAGAGCAGAAGATCATTGGAAATCATTTTTTAAAATTTAAGTGGATATTAACCTAGAAAACTGGAATACCCAAAACATAATCCACACATCAAATGAGGTACAAGAAGAAAGGAGGAGTGGCCCCTGGTTCTGGAAAGACTCAGTGAAGCAATATTCTGCAAAACCAGAACGGGGAAGTGGGAAGGGGTGGGTGGGAGGACAGGGGGAGAGAAGGGGGCTTACGGGACTTTCGGGGAGTGGGGGGCTAGAAAAGGGGAAATCATTTGAAATGTAAATAAATTATATCGAATAAAAAAATTTTAAAAATTAAAAAAAATTTATTTACATTTCAAGTGTTATCCCCTTACCTGGGTTCCCACCTCTCCTGGAAACCCCCTATCCCATCCTCCCTCCCGGTGCTTCTATGAGGGTGTTCCTCCAAACACCCACACACCCACTCCTGCCTCCCCGCCCTCAAATCCCCTACACCGAGGCATCTATTGAACCTTCATAGGCTGTCCTCTGCTACATACACAGCCAGAACACCTGTCCTCCTTGGTTGGTGGCTTAGTCCCTGGGAGCTATGGTGGAGGGGGACGTTGGTTGGTTGGTTGGTTGGTTGGTTGGTTGGTTGGTTGGTTGACATCATTGTTCTTCCTATGGGATTGTCATCCCCTTCAGCTCCTTCAGTCCTTTTTCTAACTCGTCCATTGGAGACCCCACATGTTGTTTCTCACCATCTACCTTGCCACATCATTTGTGACAGGAGATTTTTACTTCTGGTCCGTGAGCCTCTGGGATTTCTCCTCCTCTGCTGTCTTAACTTACCATAGAGAAGTTGACGTACCATAGGTAGGTGGTTGTGACCAGGTCCAACTTTTTCTCCATTCTGGGAGGCTGATCCCTATCTTCAACATTTCACCTACTGAACCCTCTTCATCGCTCCCTGACTTAGTATTTTTACCATGATCGGTTTTTATTGAATACAGGTTATCACTATACTGAGACCAGTGCAGAGGGTTGAGGCTAGATTTTTGCAACTGTTTAGAAGAAAAATTCGATGATTAAAAAAATAACATTAATTTTTAGATATGTCTTGAAAATAAAACAGTGAGAATTTTTGTACCATGAGGCTAAAATGGAAGCATATTCCAAGAGTTAAATGGGGCTTTAGAGGCTTGAGCCCAAGCCCTTGGAGGCAGGTGGGCACATATTATAGGAGGAAGGCTCTAAGAACGTATAGTTCATGGGGCAAAAGTGGGAAGATGAGATTGTGAGGATTCTGTTTGTCTTTGGATATGTCTATAAACAATGCCAAGAGACAATAGCAACAGCCCCAGAAAAGAGACCAGAGCTGTGAAAGCAATGATGTAGGAGACTGTAGCATCCTAGGAGCATGAGGCGTAGCTAGGCTGCAGTCTCAGCCCCTCAAAGCTCTTTATTGTTTAACCATCCAATTTCATGACTCCCTTCATGTTTGGAATGTAGGTATCTTCTCTTGCACACACCAGTTATTAATCATGTAGTGGATAATATGTTCCACAACATTTTACTCTAGCTCTCCTTACATGCATATGCTTTATCATACCGTGTATACTTAGATTTTATTCACTATCTAGTTATTAGAACCCATAAATATACCACATGTATTAAAATATAACAGTCTTGTGAGCACCATATTGGTATATTTCTATAACCACGAAAATGTTGGAAATTTTTTTAACACATTACCTTTCATCATGGGGGAAAAAGACCGAATAGTAAATGTATGCATAGGATCCTTCCAAACAATGTAAATGTGACTCTGAGGGTTGAAGAACCATTGGGAGGAGCATGGTGCAGGCTGCAGAACTTTTATGACTATACAATAGTGTGCACTTTATTAGTCCTTCCCGACATTTTCCAAACTGTGAGCATGCCAAGCCTGGGAGTTCTTCCTAAAAACAGATGAATACAATCACCTTGACACCCCTAGCGGCTGTGACCCCAAGTTAAGACATCCATGTGGGGAAGAGACGGAGGACAGGGGAGGAAGGCCTGTGCAGTTGGGAGCCTTTCATCATAACTAGCCACACCAGAACGAGGGTGTCTGAGGTTTGCCAGAGTAGGCAGCTGCAAACATTTCCATTATCCGGATGTCTGAGTGAGAATTCCACATGCTGCAATCTGCCTCCCATCACTCGCGGCTTGAGCACTCGGCATTGGTGTTGCAAATAGATAAATGGAGAACACATACAATCAATCGGATTCCCCAAAATACAGTAATGGTGATGATTGCTCCCACAATGCAGAGAGAAACAGAGAACTAGCTATCTTCTCTCCTGCTTTCAGGAATCATTAACTACTCTTACTGTGTGTAGCTTACTGACAGTATATATCTCATTGACAAAATTTAAAGCACCAGACATGTGTTTGACAGGGTCTGCTCCTGAATAACACCAGAAAAGCTTCCGAACTCATCCAAATTCTCTGGAAACTAACAAAACCAAAAATGTCAAATTTAAATGGGTTCTGACACAAATAATGTTCTAATTTCTTCCTATTACTCTATCATTTTAGTGTAATATGAAGTGAGTAATTCTAAGAGGTTAAAAAGACATTAAATTCAAATGCATATTTACTATGCATCAGCAACAGAAAATAATTGGTATAAAGGAGATTTTTTTCTCTCAGTTACAAATGAAGTTTAAATTCTGAGACTGACAACTTGCCATAAAACCTTAATATGTGTTATACATCTCCAAAATGAAGAACATAGGACCCTCCTATGCTGCTCTTTACTATAATAGATATAATACCTAGTTTAGCCTCTTCAATTTCTATTTTTACAATACTCAATATGCTTGACTCCCTATATTATAAAGGAATATAGCATATATCCTAGAATTTCAATCACAATTTGCTAAAAATACTGAATCACTGATTATTTTATGTCTAGTTTAAAATCCAAAGCATCTGTTTATATATATATATATATATATATATATATATATATATATATATATATATATATATAATGCAGAAGACTACAGCTGTTTGTTCTTGCTTTGACATGCACATCTGTGGTGTCTGTTTTGTAACTGCCTATCATTTGACAAGGTGGGAGCTTAAATTAATAATCACAGAAACATAAGCATGTCACTAATGTCTTTTAAGAATCACCTTTACCATGTCAATGGTATCATGGAAAACACCCAATGTATATAATAACATGGAGATGTGGCCAGCAGCCACAGGACTTCTGAGATTATTTCTTGTAAATGATGAGTTGCAGTAATGCCTCAGGTCAAGTCTGTTCTCACTAAATCCTTTACAATGTTAATTATTTTATTGTAAGAGTAAAATGATAGAAAGATATGCATCTAGAGTTAGAAAGAAGGCTCAGAGGTTAAGAACACTTGCTGCTCTTACAGAGGATTAGGTTCAGCTTCTAGTACACATGTCAGGTGGCTCACAAACACTATGGAGAGATCGATCGAGTGAATCTGATGCCCTCGGCCAGCCGCTATATATGAGACAATACATGCAAAGATATCCACACATATAAAATTAATAATAAATAAAAATACCCAATGTTTGCTGTTACTTAGTATAACACACATTTTTGCTTAATGTATGTTTTCACACAGTTAAATCTGCTTTACATATAAAGTTTCTTATGGTATTTCTTAGTATAAATTTATATTCCTACTAGATAGTTAGAGATTTTATAAAGATCTATATGTTTTTACAGGGCATTATGCAGTGTGTTTTTATAGTTTTCTATACAATTAATGTAGGCAGTTTATAAATAAGTGCATGTCAATCATTCAAAGTTAGTACCTAGATTCTAACTGATTGTCTTTCTGTCTGATTTAAATGTGACTTTGTTATTGTTTTATATTTCAGAAAAGGAACTCCCTAAAATGGCTGATGTTCAAAGGTGTAGATTGTTTTATGCTCATGCAGGAGTTTTCAGTGCCTCGCTCTGCTTCAGTACACGGAGACTTTAAGTAAATGTTTATAAAATGAGCTAAGAGCTCTGAAGACAGATCTGCATACTGCCTTCCCATTTGAATATTCCAAATCACAGCAGACATTCTTGGTTTCAGACAAAATCAATATTCCATGAAATTCCTGGAAGTATGGAAACTTTGATGATCATTTTGGCATGTTTCAACAGACTCTTGAAGTACCATTTGTTTTGTCACTGAATGTCTGTCTCTTTCAAAGGACCATGATCTTTGACTGCTGTCTACCAAATTCACAATTCGTATTATAATCTGCTACCTCTCTCTAACTTAGTACCTTCAGCTCTTGATATTTATTCCATTATAATAGTTGCTTTATAATACATTTTCACTCTAATGAAATATTATTTTTGGTTTACAATATTGTTGGACAAACTTCTCTCTCTCTCTCTCTCTCTCTCTCTCTCTCTCTCTCTCTCTCTCTCTCTCTCTCTCTCTCTCTCCCTCTCCCTCTCCCTCTCCCTCCCTCCATCTCTCTGTCTTAATCTCAGTGTCTGTAGCATAGTGGTAATTTTTCATACGGTCAATCTAAATGGTAGCAAATATTCTCTTTAAAAAACTAACATTTGCTCTTATATGTGGATGTTAGGTCTTACATTAGATATGCTTTTTTCATCCACACTGTGCAGAGGTTGAGAGGAGACAGGTAGGGTGGGAATCTTTCAAGGAAAGGAAAGGAAAGGAAAATACAGCATCGTAAAGGGATAAAGGAGCAATTAGACTAGTAAGAGTGAATGAGGGCAATGAAGAGAGGGCATAAAAGAGGTGGGAATCTGGACAGAGATAGATAACATCAAAGGCTTTTGTTTGTTTGTTTGTTTGTTTGTTTGATTCATTGATTGATTTTCCAAAAATCCATACCAAAGCCTACTAACATAGAAGTTTCTAAAACACTTTCATATGTAAAAGGAATTTACTTGGACTTATCATACAGTGAGGGAGACACTTGTTCAAATTTGACATCATATGTTACCAAATAAACCCTCTAGCACCAGGAAAAGGTCACATCTTTATGAGTCATTGACCAAAAGGGTCCACAGGTGCCCCCTAATTACGTGCTACTGCCAGGCCTGTTTGCTACATTCCTACAATCCAACTATAAGATCTTATTGTTAAATATACTTTATATCATGTTCCTGAGAAATTGAGAAATCAAGCTGGTAGTCAACTATAAAATACACCTGTCCTTACTAATACTCAGAGTGCTGGAAACATTCAAGGCAAAAACAAACGCAGCCAGTAATCCCACCCAGTTAGGAATACTGAAAGCTACAATAGTGGCCAGCCTGAAAGATATACCCACAGGTACAATAGTGCCATAAGGCTTATAGGAGTTACCAGCCACTTTTTAAAAATGGCTTCAAGGGCAGTTTCATAAAATGGAACTCATACCTGACAGTGTTAGCAAGGATAAGAGGCTGAGACTAGATAGAACATGGACTATACAGCAATTATTCTACAAAATGAACATCGATAAGATGATTCCAAAGGACACATTGCTATACCCATAAAGCACTGATTCACTTAAACATCATAACAAGTTTATTTAATAGGGAACAATTAACAGAGAGACTCACAGCTGAACAATCTGCTGAGAGTGACGTTTTGGTGTACTCACTCTTTTTTATTTTTTTTTATTTTTTTATTCAATATATATTTTATTTAAATTTCAAATGATTTCCTCTTTCCTGGCTCCCCACTCCACAAAAGTCCCATAAGCCCTCTTCTCTCCCCCAGTTCCACCATCCCCCTTCCCACTTCCCTGTTCTGCTATTGCCCTATACTGCTGCACACTCTTTCCAGAAACTCTTAAAGGCTATGCCTGTATCATGCTCCCTCCCCTCAAGATCAAAGGATCCGCACAGAAGAGGAAGCCGACAGCTTATCAGAACCAGTGGTGGTGGGCAGCTCCAAAGACCTAGTGTTTTACAGATGCAACATGGTTTGTGTGCCTATGAACTCTCAGAGGTTGTGACAGTATGCACTAAACCTTCATAAGCTCAAAAAAGCAAAACTTTCAAAACAAAAAAGAGGAAGTAGACATGAATTCCCACCCCTATCCAAGAAGCTATTTGTAATTGACACCAGCTGGGAGAAGGAAAATCATTTTTCTTCAGTGGATTCACACTGTGTATATTAATCACAATTAAGAGCAGGCCTCACGCTCAAGAGAAGTTAGCCAACAAAAGAAACATAGTGTGTGTGTGTGTGTGTGTGTGTGTGTATACCTGCACGTGCACATGTGCACAGGCAATTAAGAGTATTTCAAACACTGTTATCTCACTTTCTTGAATATCTGTCATGTGGCAGTATATCATATGTTTAAAGTCATTTAACATGTACCCTTTTCATTTCTTAAAACCAAACATTTCAAATTGATTTTCAGGATCAGTTCTCTTAATATTGATCTTGTGTTTTCATTCCAAATCTGTTTCAAAGACAAGTACCACTACCAGTGCATTCCCAATATAGGGCCGACATGCCACAGTTCTGATGCACTGCAGTTTGAGAAACTGTTCAATAAAGTGATCAAGTGCCATTGATCATCTATTACCCACAATATCACAGAACTTCTCTCAGAGTCCTGAGCACTGAGCAGTTCAAACCCACCTTTGATACCCAAGGCTCTGAGCTCTGATTGATTCTGGATAAGTCTCTCTCTCTCTCTCTCTCTCTCTCTCTCTCTCTCTCTCTCTCTGTTTCCATCCCTCCTTCCCTCCCTCTCCCTCCCCTTCCCCTCCTGCTTCTACTTCCTCTCCATTTCCTTTCCCCTTCCCCCCTTCTCTCACTACCTCTCTGCCTTTTCCTGTTAGAATTGTTACCACTTATCTCTCCTCTATATTTAAATGGCCTTTGCTGTTTCTTCTGTCAGTGCACAGTGTTTCTGCGTCAATGCATTTCAGGTGTAACTGATAAATCCTCATTCTTCTTCCAAGTTTCATAACTGCCGAAAATAATGTTCCTTGGCTCCAATCAAGCAGAATTGACAACCCTATCAATGTAATAGCACTGTACCTATACTACAGCTGAGTGAATTGCTACATTACACTGCAGTTACTGTCGTACCTAGTGGTTTCTTCCACCAAGCCTAAAGTTTCCAAGAAATAGGTTATGCACCTCCTTAAAATTAGTGTGGAGCAATAACTACAGGTGTGGGGGAATCCGATGGCCTATTTGCTATTTTTGGCCATTTTACCTACTATATTCATACAATCTTTGAGTCATTAAATTCGGGATGCTTCCCTTTTTTCTTCTTCAAAGTGAGAGCAAAATTGTATGGTACTTTTTATGAAACCAAGAAGTAGATATGTTGAAAATACTAGGAACAATATGTGACACACAGTAGAAATTCTGCTGTTATTGGCATCCTAATGCCTCTGATAGTACCTGCCTCATAGCAGGAAGAACAGCAGATGCATAAATTGTTACAGCTTGTTCTAATCTTAATTTAATTGCACTCACATTAAAAAGACATGAAATTTTTAAAGAATATATATCTAAAATTATTTATTAATGTTTATAAGAATCAGAAATATATAAAACTTCTTTTGGCAATTGAGTGAACATATTTATATTGATTGGTATTTCTACTAGATCTAAGCTAAAATCAATTTCTAATTCTCAGAGAAGGAGTTAAAGTACCTTTGCCACCAATTGAAAACTTCATCTGTGGTTTATCAATTCAGCTGTAAGAATGAGAAATATAAGCAGAAGAACACAGAGCTGACTGTGAGCAGAATCCTTCCCAATAGGCTTGGCTTATGAAATATCAGCATTGTTAGGAGCTAAGGTGAATGTCTCCTGATGACTGCTGTATCCCAAAGAGTGGCTACTGTTTTGGATGATATAAGACATGGAATTCAGGAATTCTAAGAAGTGTATTCTTCCTGAACCTAAGTCACACAATCTTAAATTTTTCCTTTTAAAAAAAAAATGTCCATGGTAGAAAGCACAAGAGAATGAGGAGTATAGAACTTGACCGAGAAAGCAATGGATGACACCAGGAAAGTCACTCTGTGATCTGAGGCCCCACTGTTCCATGATGATATAACCAGAGAATAGATACACATGCTCTAGTCTTCTCCCTCTGCTGCCTTTGGAACAGATTCCTCACTCAAGCAAGCTTTCCTTTGAAATACAGTAAAATTCTGCTGGACTTAGTGATAGGCAATATCTTTATCAATGAACTTTATCACAAATTACCACAGAGAGGGTTTCTATACTTTATACTATATTGCTTTCCTGGTTTTACAACACTCATGAGACTAGGGTATTCTTTATCAGTTTAATGCCTATTCTGCTGTAATACATCACCAATGAATACACTAGGGATGATACAATAACACAATACAGGAATCTGTGAATGAGGAAATGTTTACCAAGACAATTCACAACACCCACAAGATGTCATATGTTAATACATTTGACTCTAAGTCCCTGTTGTTTGTGGCTGTTGGCTTTATTGAGATAACAAATATAAACTTGGGATGAAATTGGTCTTAAATTAAATTCTTTGGAAGTATGGACATGGTTACTAAGGGGAGAGTCCCCTCGTACCATTGTCTTGGGCTCTGGTTTCTGGTTCCTCTCAACTCTCTGGGAATATTATATTTAATATACTTTTATGTAAATATACAGAGGAGCAGAAAACATTAAATCTGTGCAATTGGGAGAAAAGTGAAGAGAGTCTTGAAGACTTGGAGAACTTTAGAATGCCTGTCTGTAGAGGGAATGGCAGGACCACCTCTATGTACACTTTGAGGCAGTACAGCCACAATTGCACCTGCTGCAAGGGGGCCTGAGGACTGTCTGAGAGAAGGATTGCTGGTGCAAACAGTGCTAGCCAATCAGGTACTGCCGTTTAGAAGAGATGCTTTCTTGGGACCCATGGGGAGGGGGGAGTTTGGAGGGTATTAAAGGAGCTTGCAGCAGATAACTTGAGCAGTGTTTCTCACCTGTTCCTGGGGTCTGTATCTTTAACTCTGCACAGACTCACCTCCAACCCCCAAGAGCAGGTAGGGTCGGGCGGAGAGCTGTCCAGGGCACAGGCAACACCTGTATTAAACTTTCCAGAAACTATGACTGGGAATTCTTTGCCCCCTTACTCTTCTCATGTTTAAGTAACATCAGCCATTTTAGCATTATTGTTTATGCCTTCACTGTGGTCTTAGGGAAATCAAAAGACTTAACATTTCCCTGTCTTCTCCTAAATCTGGATAAGAAGGCTGTTAGACTAGTTTATTTTCTGAGATATTTTCTTTTTGTGAAACTCATTGTAATGAAATGGCATATTTCTATTTAAAAGGAAGAGGAGAAAGAGGAGGAGCAAGAGCAGAACTGGGAGGATGGAAAGGAAGGAGGATGAAGGGGAAGAAGAGGGGCCGAAGGGGAAGGGGTGATGGATGGCAGGAAGGGCAAAGAGAGGGGAGGAGGAGGAAGGAGGAGAAGAAGAGGAAACATTGCTTTTTTATTAAATGTTTTCTTTATTTACATGTCAAATGTTATCCCCTTTCTGGTTTCCCCTCCAAAAACCCCCTATCCCATCCACCTCCCCCTGCTCACCAACCCACCCACTCCCCCTTCCCTGTCCTGGCATTCCCCTATACTGGGGCATTGAGCCTTCTCAGGACCAAGGGCCTCTCCTCCCTTTGATGTCCAACAAGGCCATCCTCTGCTGCCTATGCATCTGGAGTCCCTCATGTGTACTCTCTGCTTTTAAACCATCTATTGTATTTTCCCTGCCGTCTGCATTTTCCTGTCTCCTAGTAGTATCTTCATGGTATTGCCATTAGTGCTGTGAAGAAAAGCCACAGTGACATTCATTTGAAATTAAGCTTATTCTTAAATTAGGATGAAAAAACATTGTAATATTCTTATAAGGAAGGGAAATTCATTCTTACTTCAACTTAGAGTTTACCTCTCTTAGTTTGTTAGATGATATTTGTTCTACTGACCCTAGTAAACATCTTTCATCTTTTCTAGTTTTCAAATCTGCATTCTCTTTATTTTACATCTTTATTATAAAAGCAACTTGACTGTAAAAAAATAAGGGGGAGAGGCAATGAGCAACTGGAAGAATAAAAGAGGTTTGGAAATTTAAGGATATTCCTCAATATCAGTATAAAATTTCATTGTATACAAAAGTCACTGAGATATATGATGGTTCAAATGAAGGATATGTTCTATAAATGTGAAACACACCTGAGTGCCTTTCACAGCTGCTTTTCTGATTCATAACCTTTCTTCAACTACTCCATAATCACCTATTTAGGATATCTTTGGCTAATGTGTTATATATTAGCACACCAAATAAAGTCCACTCTAATCTGATCTAGAAATAGGTTATAGCCATTCTCCAGGCAAGTTTGTAAGTCAGTAACTAATGAAGGATCCCGTAATTGTTTCCTATTCCAATTCCCTGTCACTTGATTCGTGGCATTTCTTGCCTTTTGATTTTTAATTCCATTTACATTATCATGAGCAATGGATGCCAGATGTACACATTATAAATATTGATAAACACTGAAGATACTACAGTTCAAACACTTCATACTGTTCAAACTGAACTCCATGATTACATAAGACTATGATTCTAAAAGCAAACTCTTAAATTGCAAATATACTCCATGAGTTACTCGAGAAACACTTCCTCCTCTTGTGGTTGTTTGTTATAAAATTAGCTTTCTATGTATCTATGTATATCTATCTATAATCTATCCATACTTTCATATGTGTGTGTGTGTGTGTGTGTGTGTACATTCTTTTTTGTTTGTTTTTTAGCTTTTAGAGTTTTTTTTTTTTTTGAGTTAGGGTTTCCTGTACAACTCTGGCTGTTCTGGAACTCACTCTGTAAAGCAGTCAGGCCTAGAACTGAGAGATCAGTTTGCTTCTGCCTCCCAGGTACTGTATTTTAAGTCACATATTACCACTACCCAGCATTTAATCATATATTCATATAATATATCACATATTATATAACATGTTATATATATAACATATCTTAATATAGCACATATAAGTTAATGTATTGTCTATAATTATATATAGTGTATACATATAAAGAGAGTGATTAATATGTAAATGAACCATGAACTGTGTATTGTGTTAAATTTATTTGGAAATTCAGGTCACTAGACCCCAAATTAAAATCCTGATGGAAAGCTGAGTAGAGTGCAGGTGGACCTCATCATGCTGGATAATGATATTCCAGCATTGGGATTCCAAAATGTGGGCAACAGCAGAATCACATTAAAAGCACAATTCAAATGCAGCTGCTTCACCCCAGCCCTAACTTCTTAAGGCTGTAAGTTTGCTAGGCCACCTTTGCACATCCGGCAATTGCTGGCTACATATAAAATGCGTTTATTTTATTTCATTATATTATTATACTTGTAGGGACCTGTTTGTATTCAAAATAGAGGAGTTAGGGAAGGCATGGATCTACTACAGGATCTAGTAGGAGTTGCAGAAGGAGAAATCATAGTCAGAATATATTGTATAAAAGTCCATTTTCAATATAACAAAGATTATGGGGGGAGGTAAGAGGCTAGAGAAATAGTGCAGTGGATAAAGGCACTGACTGCTCTTGCAGAACTCCTAGGTTTTACGCCCAGCACCCACATCAACACTCAGAACCCTGTTTACCTCCAGCTCCACAGGATCCAATGCCTTCTTCTGGCATCTACAGGCACTGCAAGTGCGCAGTGCACAGACTTACACAGGCAAAGTACCCATAAAATAATGAGACAAATTAAATGAAAAACACATTTTAAGTTATAGTATAAAACTTATTGCTATGAAATATGTGGTATTTTTCATAAAGTCTTGTATATTATGTCTTGTGAACTCTTTACCTCTTATATGTCATGCAATGGAAATATTGCTGCAATTACCAAAGCTCAGCTGTTATTTGGATCAGGTACCTATATCATGACAGAAACCATGAACAGACATAGGAGAACAATGGATGGTAATGGGTTATACGAACACATGAGATGTTCTGTAGGCATCATGGCCCTACATGTTTTCACTTTTAGAGGCTATCACTTGAGACATAAATTTTTATTAAAAGTATTTCACATTATTTTTCTACAAGAAAACTTTAATCACTTTTAAAATATTTTAAAATAAATAATAACAGGTATTATTAAAACTAATGGAAAAAATCCATGAAATTTAAAAACAAAGAAAACAATTATTTCAACACATAATATTTTGGGATGAATTACTTTTTATAAATATTCAAAATTTTCTTTTGAAATTCAGTGTAACAATGGAATTGAAGCCTCTTCTTCTGCATGTGTATGATTAATGTATCTGTATGCTATTTTGTCATACATACAGATGAAGACTTGAAAACATTGATTATTCTACATACATGCTCCATAAAATAGCGAAGGAAAAGATCATTATTAAATAATAAGGCAACCCATCTAGTAAAATACAATGCTCTAAAAATGTATTTCAACAAATTAAAGTTGGAGAGTTTATAAGAAATAAGTCTTAATAAATCAAATAAGTTTTATTTAATTTTATTTGTTTTGTGGTGTGTGTTGTGTGTGTGTGTGTGTGTGTGTGTGTGTGTGTGTGTGTGAATTGTATGTGCCAAAGCACTTGACTAAAGGTCAGAAGACAGCATGAAAATGAGATATGTCTCCACCTTCATCATTTGAGTTTCACAGATTGAATTTGGGTCACTGTTGGCAACCAGGATATTACCTGCCAAACATCTCAGAGCCCCACACATGTCATTTTAACTCATTATAGGAGATAGAGATGGGGGAACTGTGTGGTGTGATTGTATTGTGTTTGTAATGAAGTGCTTGTCTCTGAGATCCTAATATAAACTTTTGATTTTGCACATGGTAACAAAGCTTGAAGTCAAAATAGTTTCTGCTGTTAAAGACAAAGATTATCAACAGGAGGACCTAGAAAAGCAAAAATTTCTCCCTGATATAATTTTTAAGCCACTTAAAACTCTATGGAATTATCTCAATGATCATATTAAAAATAGATGGGGAAATTATTCAAATTCATTTGGGTTTTCAACATTATTATTGATGAATACAAGGTAAGCATGTCGCAACACACAAATTATTTTATTTTAAGTGAGATTAAATAAAATCCATGCAGATCAGTTACAGGTCATCTTTACATGAAACCCTACTTCTGTGTATCAATGTAGAAAAACACCCACCAAACTATTCTATGTTAAAACAAGTTATGTCTTAAAAAGTCTAATCCAGTCTCCTCAGACGTAAATGGATTTGATACAGGGAGGATGGATCATGTTGAAATGTTCAGTTTTAGCAATAGGTGGAAGAAGTCATTCTATTCTTACAGCACTAAAAATAGGACATTTTAATTTGCAAAGAGTAAATGTCTCTAGAGTGCAGCTTTGATCATTACTAACATTGTCTACAGTCTCCCTTATTTCATGGTGCCTTTTGTTTCACGGAAAGCTTTCCATGCTATGAAACTCTGTCATGGTTTTAATGTGATCAGCACATGAGGTGAAAGTGACAGCTCTAAAGAGGAGGCAGCACAGAGGTCTTCCAAGTGACCAACAATCCTGTATCATATGTGTCACAAATGTGATTTTCCTGGATCAACTCTTGAACTGTGATTCACAAATGCAACTCCCAGGTGGTTGCTGCTGACACTCCAGTGTCAAAATATTTTTTTTTCTGCATTTCAAACCTCACACACAATGTGAAAGTAAGAAATTCAGAAGAAGGGGTTTTCTGGGGGGAAACGAGGAAAGGGAATAACATTTGGACGTTTGCATCAGTCACCTTTAACTATAGCTGTACTGGTATAGGGAAAGCTTTGGGGCTTGTAAATGCATATACATGCATATATACATATGGAAATATATTCATATTGCGCATCAATGTGTGTTAAGATCTCTATAATGAGAAGACTTAGAAAACTAGAGAATTATGTTTTGAAGGTTCTAGCTATAATTAAAACCCAGGATTCAAATATGATAGTTCATGGACTAAAGGTCTATGAATGGTAATTGCTTGTATCTAGTTTATAAAACAGAACAGACTCAGTGTCAGGCAATATGTCAAGCAAAATATTCCATTGAAAAATGAATTATAAAGTATAACCTTGAAAATAATTCTAAATATTAACTTTATAACTAGTTTTATGAATTTTATGTAGGGTATGCTTTAGTATGCCCCCATATAGGTCTTTGAAAAGAATTATTCCAAACTAATAATAGAGTTAACATTTATTTTTGTGTTTTTAAATGTTTATTTTGTTTTTAATGATGTGTATAAGTCTCTCTATGTGTGTTTGTGTATGAATGTGTTGCTATGCGTGTATCTACAGTTAGAGGCAAGAGGCATTAGAACCCTTAGAGCTGGAGTCTCAGACGATTGTGGATTGTGTGCTTCCTGGCTTAAGGACTAATACACTAGCTTGGATCTCCCAGAAGAATGACATGCGTTCTTAACCACTTGAGCCTTTTATCAACACCCCCTGAATCTTCTCTGTTTTAAACATTTTTTTAAATGATGATAGAGCTTGATGTAAAAGTTTTAGCATGACTACATCTTTGGTAGATTGAAAGTCAAGGAACCGAAATAAAATTCATAAAGTAATGAACTGCATATGGATGCTTTCCCAGACAATTCTAAACAAACTTTAGAGAGCTCTAGTGATGCACACATACCACAAAAAGAGTAATTTCAAGTGTAAGATGAGTTATTTTCTTTTAAATTTTGCATTTTAGAACACTTGGAGTTTGTGACTGCGGTGCAGTTGAATGTAAGGAATAGCTGGTATCCTCGCTCTTTTCTCTTTGTATCACAGATCACTCTAGAGGGAATGTCACTGCTAATCCCCTAGGCACAGACTTCCCAACTTTGGAGCTGTCATTCTTTGTTATGAGGGCTACCATGTTCATTGTAAGATGTACCGCAGGACTCCTGGCATCTTCCTCATATGCCAGCACTGGTGTCCCTTACTTCCAAAATGGCAGCATCTGTAAATATTGCTGGATGATCCTGAGTGAAAACCAAATTTACCCCCATTCCTTATCTCTTCATCCATTGCTTTAAATTTAAAGAATGATTTACAATGATTCCTTATGCTAAGAGAGTTTAATCTTAGTGTTTTTTTCTCTGAAGGTTAGACTCATATTTTGGTTAATCTAAGCATTCCAATGAGATTCGCCACTTTTGAGAAGAGTTACTTAGTTAATAAGACATTCTGAGTTGTTTCAAGTTCAGTTATTAAAAGCTGTCTTTTATACAAAGGTTTTCAATAATTTTTGACAATTGTATTTTTAATAAACAATTGCAAACACAAAATGATCCTATCTTTATTGTATTGAAGAAGAAGGGAAAGTATTAAAAAACACAAAGAAATTGATCCAGGCATAGTGCTAAGTACCAGTCATGTCTACATTGCAAGATGAAGCAAAAAGACTGTGAGCTCGAGATCAAACTGGACTACACAGTGAGTTGCAGATTGATGAAGGAAGGATTCATAGCGGAGGGACCTTCTCTCAAAACAACAGTGCAGCAGAAAATGGCTAAAACTTAGTCAGAGGTTCGGGGAGAGATCCTGTCTCAAAGCTGACATTGAGCAGAATAAAGACACTTGTTATTCTCTCTCTCTCTCTCTCTCTCTCTCTCTCTCTCTCTCTCTCTCTCTCTCTCTCTGTCTGTCTCTCTCTGTCTCTCTGTCTCTGTCCCTGTCTCTCTGTCTCTCTGTCTCTGTCTCTGTCTCTCTCTCTCTCTCTCTCTCTCTCTCTCTCTCACACACACACACACACACACACACTACATAAAAACACAAAGAGCAACAACAATTTTTTTCTTTTTGCCTGAAAATTATATGATAAACGTCACGTAGCTTGCCTGCAGTGAGAATTCTGAAAATGTGAAACCATGTCTACAAGATCAACAGGAAAGCAAAGGGAAGACAGAACATCAGTTAGGGGAGCTGTCTCCCCCCACACTAGACAGGGAAGTCACAGTGAGGGAAGCCGCATGGCAGCTAGGCCAGCCGGAAGCACAACAGGCTGAGAGGCTCTTGCCCATGTCTGTGCTGGAGACAGGAGAAAGCTGGGCATCAATTTCTGATTCAGGAAGTCGAGGCAACATTAACAGTTTCCATTTCCAATCATCCTTACTTGCAGATATTATTGACTGACATATATGCCACACTTTTTATTAGTAGTCTGTATTCACTCTACCCTCAATGCCCAACCTATGTCTGAATATAGAAACAGTTAACTTATTTTCTCATAAAGTCGAGATTAACAATGGGAAATTCTTAAATTGTGCAAAGAATGAAAAAAATCTATTTACCCTAATTCTTAATATGTGGGAAATTGTTCTCTTTATGTCTTTATAAAAGGAAAATATGTAGCAGAGTGGTCTTTTGCTATATAAATTAATTCCCTGTATTTAAAAAACATAGCCATGGGCTGCAGAGAAGGCTTAGTCCCGGCAGACTGCTGACTGCTCTTCCAGAGGTCCTAAGTTTGATTCCCAGCAACCACAGGGTGGCTTACAGCCATCTGTAATGGTATCTGATGCCTCTTCTGGTGTGCCTGAAGACAGCAACAGCATGCTCATAAATAAAATAAATAAATAAAATTTCTTAGAAAAAATAGCCACATATGTGCATATATGTTTCAGCAAATTGCGAGTATGGAATTCATATTTCTCATATATTTAAATAGTAGATTTCCATAATATATTATCAGTGAAATAATGAAAAATATATAAATGGGAAAGATAAAAAGATATAAAAGTTCAAAGATATAAAAGTAAATGTATGTATATCTTTTAGCTAAGTAGTATTATGTGAGTTTTTCAGTTCAATCCTGCATTTGAATATATTTTTCTAACAAACCAAGCTGTGTTTTATCCTAATTATTTAATTCTTTTACACCTATGGGGAAGCCAAATCCTGGCTTATTTCAGTTTCTCTCTTCCAACTCTTCCAAACAACATGGAAGCCCTGATGATGGATTTTGGCATGTTGTCAACGTCAAGGTGCACCAGAAAGAAAAGCAGATACAAGGATGACAGTTGGATGAAGTACCCTTGACAGAAAACATCCCTTTGTGAAGGAGTGGTTGATAGTTTCCTGTGAATAAGTCAGGATGTTTAGGCATCCAAATCTAAAGATGGATGCCAACAGTAAATTATAGTAATTAAACTCACTTTGAAAAGAATACAAAAAGAAAAAGAACACATAAAGAAGTTGTTGCTATGAGAAATATTTCATACTGTTTGCATTTCATTCATGCTATGCTCACAAATAAAGTTAAGTTTAAATAATTATTACAGTTTTAAGAAACATGAGAATTTTCTAAATGATACTGCTTTCATGTCCAAATAAATAAATAAATAAATAAGTACATTTTTCATAAATAAAAGGCTCATTATAAATATGCAAGTCACCAAAATGCCACACAGCTTATAGACTATGCCTGGTTTGGTAAAATCTAAAATTTATATAAAAACTTCAAAAGTTAAGGCATCTAAATAAAATCCTGTTTTAGAATAATCTGGGTAAGTGGAAGATATTAAAAAACAAATGAAGGGAGCATATGCTTCTATGGTTGAATAATGAATACTGTTGTACTTGAGCTTACCATCATAGATGACCTTTCAAGGTTGTAACTTGAAAAAAATGTTACCAAAGATATACATTGAAAATATTGTGAAATTTTGAAGTCGTATCAAGATATTTATTTTGATCCTATCAAATTTTGATTGTGTATAAAATGCCAATTACAATTAAAATATTCAGACATCCCAGTGCAGCAAGTAAGATTCAGGAGTAAAGAACCCTGACATTTTCAGAGGACATCAACACTAAATTGCACTTGTACATGGTCTGATACAGCCATCAATGCCATCAATATAACCTTCATCATAATTTCAGAGCTTTCCTCCGAAAATACATTGACCATTCCTTACTATCCCTGAGAGAGGCAAAAGACATAGTCACATTCATTTCAGGGGTTTATTAAACTCACCCCATGGGATGGGTAGGAGATCCAGCCCAACTCTCCTTGAATCGTTTTTGAATCTAGTAGATTAACTGCAAGAAAACAAAAGTACACAAAGAATATTAAGTACAATGAGTTATTTCTATTTGCTTCTTTTAACAATGACTGACTCAAATATCGCAGTCTAATAAACAGTGCTGCTCTTTTTCGTTATAAATACACAAGTACAACAGGAAAGCCACAAATAGCTGGAGAGAAAGTTAGTGGATCAAAAGTTGTTACGGGCTTTTAAATTTGTATGAGTAGGAAACATTAACTATCACATAGTTGTACATTCTGACAGGGTGATACTCTTACAAGGGAAACAATGAAAATGCAAAATAGGTAAGACATTAATTCTAACGTAAAATAACTATAAAGAAAACTAAATTGAATTACCATATGATTCCCTGAGGAGTTGTCTCAAAAATGTATTATGTAATTAATATCCCTTATGCTGCATGTCATCTTCTTATGGGCACATAAGACTATCAAACACATTATACAATTATGTTCTTAATGTTCAAATTATTAGCACAATAAATGAACAAAGTAGTCAGCTGTACATCTAAAGAGAAACCAAAGAAGGCAGTGTTTTAGACTACCACTTGCAAAATCTTGATTACTTATAAAATTGCACCAGCAATTTTGCTCATAACATTTATTAGGCACTATTCTGACTTCTAAACTATATTTATAAAGTAAAAGGTGATATGCATATACCTGCATTAAGTATAAATGAAAATCACTTTTGTCAACACCAACTTCTTTTACTTTGTTATAGGTTAAAAACTACTGTTAAAGAGTGTTTTGAATACAATCATCGAGAAAAGCTCACTTTGTTGATGTGATGTATTATTGTTGTCAGTGTGACCTGCTAAATAATAGCGAGTATGGTTTTACCCCATTCTTCTGTATTAGAAACCAACCTCATGGTTGACTAATGGAAGGTGTAAAGGAAGATTACATAAACTAAACATCTATTATTAATGTGAACCAGAGCGGGAAATCAATAAAATGAGAATTTCATTTTAAAACTAAAATATTCTCATGTCAAAAGAAAATGAAAATACTCAGACTGTACACCATATATACATGTGGTTGCAGATTACTGCACACTTATAAAAATTCAAATTAACTTTTTACAAGGAAACTAAAACAGTATAAAATGATAAGAAATAAAACATATGTGATAGAGTCTTAAATATGAAAATTTTCTTAAAATTTCCTGTTTGGCTTGTTAGACAATAAATACATTAAATGACTCTAAAACAGTTAACCATTCCAACTAACATGATAAAACTTGAAATTGAATTATCTCCTTTGCTTTAAGGAAAAATATAAATTCAATCTGTTTTGAAAATTGTAATAGTTCAAAATAAAAAGTGTCTGAAAAAGTTATAATTTACTACTGCTTACCTAAAAATGTCTTCAATATTATGTAAGTTGGTAGGAAAATGCGCAAATATAGTTTAAAAGGAAATTTCCCTGAGATGTCAATGTACCCCCAGGACACCTAGACCATCAAACAAAACCTCCAACAACAGGCATGAGAAGCGCTCTTTTGAGTTGTTGGTCAGAGTTTTCCAAGACACTCCTAAAATATTACAGGCATTGGTGCTTGTTGCCCTCATAGGTGGATGGATAGTGATCCCTCTTGCTGAAGATTCCATACATAGTGGCTTAAATAGGTTTGGCCCTTAAAGACTTGTGTATTTGAATGCTTGGCTCACAGGGAATGGTACTATTAGAAAGTATCATCTTGTTGGAATAAGTGTGGTCTTGTTTAACCAAGTGGGTTACTTTGGGGGCAGGCTTTGAAGTTTCCCCCTGTGTGTGAAAGAAGAGCTTCATCCTGGTCACCTTTATATCAAGATGTAGAACTCTTGGCCTCTCTAGTCCCCTGTCTGTCTGTGCTGCCATGCTTCCCACCATTATGATAATGGACTGAACCTCTGAAACTGTAGGCCAGCTCCAATTAAATGTTTGTCTTTATAAGAGTTGCCTTGGACATGGTGTCTTTTCACAACTATGAAACTCTAAAATACCATACTTAAGAAACAGGGTCCAGAGGCCCATAAGTTAAACCTGACATGAAAGCACCCTCTTTAAGATTTTTTTTTACAGTAGCAAATGGAGACTGGAAAGATTCTAAACGACAGAAACAACCTACAACTCTACCCAGCTGTGATCCTAAGAAAACCAATGATGAAGCACAATAACCCTAAAGGTGTGGCACTGGAAATCACACCTTGGTGATACCTACCAGCACTCCAATTGAACTTCACTCAACACAAGAAAACAATGTATCTGGTACAGGAAACCTATCCATCTATCCAGGGCTTGTGAACTCACAGGTTTTGAAGAAGAATCTTACCTCCATTTATTAAACCAGTACAGTGTGGATAAGTGTGGTTTTACTCTGCAAAACCACAGCCACTCAAAATACAGAGTGATGAAGTCCAATATTAGCTTATACATCTACAACACAACTCTTGGCTCATGGATAGTTGCTGGTGTTAATGAGGAGGGAAAAGGACCAGACTAATTGCATTTGAATTTGGATTATACTCAATGAATAACTAATCTAGAATACATAATCATACCAGATAAGTCACATTTTTAGTGTGCTTAATTTATGGTCAGTAAAGAAAATAACACCATTACTCACCATTTTGATGATGCTATCTATCAGACATTTAATTTCGCCAAGTATGATTATCTTACATTATCACAGTACGAATTCAATCATATAAATATACTTTGGACCACCACAAGTTTATAACAAGCTATGGAGCCAGGGTTCTTGTAAAATTACTACATGAAACAACAGTTCCACTTTGCCTTCTGAATTGTATTTATGATCAACCATCAACACATGATCTAATGGTGGAGACTGGCTGACATCAAAAAACTTTTCAAAAGTTCTTAATTTAGGTTTATAAGGTGTCCTTTGTTTGTATCTGAATGAGAACAACACAGTCTAAGAATCGTAAACACTTTAAAGTTATTTGGAGTTGGTAATTCTATAACAAATCTCTAGTTACATGCTAGTGGTACTTTTATAGTGAATACTCCCTGTGTGCAGAACACAGTCTTCCTGAGATAAGTAAACAAAGTTGGGTAGATTTGAGTGTAAACCTGAGTGTGGGTTTTCTGGCACATCTTGACTACGTTGTAATTGAAACACATTGTTTGAATTTGTATATTGCTTTAAGTAAGAAAGTTAGGTATTTATGCCTTTTTCCTCTCAAAATGTATGAAGGTCCTATAATTTCTTCTTCAGTGTTACCACTGTTCAAATTCCAGGGGGAGGAGTTAACTATCTAAATTGTCTAATTTTCTAAATACTGTAGTCTGCACTTTAAACCCAAGTTGTTAATAGGAAGGAGTTGTTTTCATTTCTAGAAAAGTTGAAATCCCAACTTGAATTTTAACGAAAAATTAGAGAATTGCTCCTGAAAGTTGTTAGGCTCCCATGAGTTGCTTAACACTCATGTCTGCCTCATGCCAGTGATTTACAAGGGATGTAAGTTACTCTTTAGCATATTTCCAATTTTAATGAATGGATTTCTAAATATTTTCTACTCATGGAGCTATGTGACCCATATTAACTTTTTAAGCTAAGGTAATTTTAAGTTGGAAACATTTCTAAATATTAAGATTCTATTTTAGTGGGGTTTGGCAATAAAGTTTTATTTGGAAATCACCCATCTAAGTCTAACAGTACATGGTTTTGTATTTTAACATATTTTCTGTGTACAGTTTTACCACTTTTAAATACAGGTGCATGGCTAGGCAAGGGACTTACATTCCTAAGATGGGGAATCCATCTTTACTTAGACATGACAGTTTAGCATTAATGTGAGACCAGGTAGACCCAGGAAAGTGTGGTATTTAATGGAAATTCCCATGTTAGAATTGACTGAATTAGTAATAAATTCGTCCAGAGTAATTGAACTTTTTGCTTTTGAAAAATTCTGGGAAGCGGAGGAGCCTCCTGTCACCCCTGACTCTAGTTTTACTGTCACACATCCCCTGCATTGCACAGTTGACTTTGGACTACTGGTGACCACAATTCTTTTCCTTTTCCTGTCCTCTGTCTCAAAGGAGAGATTCAATCCACAATTTCTTCCTGACCAGAGATGTTTCTCCATGGTGGCTCCATGAGGCCTAAGATTTGATCCTCAGCACCACGAATGAGTTCATTTATGACAAATAATTGGCTCTATCTTCTCTTATTAATAGAAATTCATTAAATTTCCTATCAAAAGACCTCATTTTTCAACTCTTTTTCTTTTAGATTTAGATTGCAAGGCCTCATACACGTTATGGAAGAATTCTACCACTGGTCTACATTTCCAAGCTTAAAAATGCAGGTATTAGAATCAAAAGTTAAAATAGATAATGTCAGATATGTGGATGATTAAAATCTCATGGCATAAATCTCAGGAGTTTTCACTCTTAAGGATCTATGAATACATTAACATTGTTTTCAAGGACAATCTAACATCTGATTCAGAATGACTTCTTGCCCACCTACAAAGATTGACACTTAGACTACTATTCACAGCTAGGCACAATGAGTGCTGCTCTGTACAAACAGTGTTAAAAGTGCAAAAATTAAATGACACACTCTCTTCTTGAGGAAGACCTTCCCAATTGTCTAGTAGTGCATCAATACACTTTGTGGTGACATAAGGGTTGAGTTTCATTTCATGAAAATATTGAGTTCTTTATAATTATCAAATGATCATTTCAAAGTGTACATCCAGCTATAATAGATAAAAGATTTCAGATTCCTATAATCTTGTAAAGACATTTTCTTGTAAAGCCTTCACTTATAAGCAGCCTTTATAGCCAACACAAATACCTACAAAACCATGACAACCGAAGACAAGGCCATCTTTTCATTCCCTTGTGAATTAACTAAAGAATGATGACTTTCTCTCTGTTCACATCAACACCCCTGTTACACAAGCCACATTTCTTACACACTTATCTTTATCGTTTTCATCACTTTCTTTCATGATAAAGAGCATATGCTTGGTTTAGGTTACAAAGACCAGAAGGACCCTATTATCTGCTTCTAAATGATAGTGAAGTAGCCCAAAGAGAAGAAAGAGACACAGAAGGGGACACATTTAATTCTGGGTGTTGTAAATCTCCATGCAGCTCTATGTCATAAATAATATGGAATTAAAAATTCATGATTTATATTTTGAGCAAAACTTAACTATAGCTCAGCTCCCCCTCCTTATTTTATTCGTGCATTTTGCAATAATCCATTGAGAAGAAATTTAGAAAAGTCTGTTTTGATATACTTCAACCTGAATTTTATCTATTATTTTTACACTTTAATTTAAATGCTACTTTGGGATACTGGGTAGTCATTTTATAATTTTTTGCACAATGGACTATTTTAATATAGATGCTGAGCTTCAACAACTGCTAATATGTTAGTGACACTATAACATATTTTAATTATTATATATCAAATATTTTGCATGCAAACTTCTCAGAAACTTATGTTAAACTTAATGTATATATTGTCATATAAATATTCAGTTAAGACTAATTCTCAGATTTCTAGATAAAATGTTTCTTTAAAAAACAACAATTCTGAATATTTCTGGTTTTTCTTTTCTTTTTCTTAAGTTACCTTTCATTACATGTTACCTTTGTGGATTTTTGTATGTAACACAGAATTCCGGACAAGAAAGTATACGAGAAATGTAGTGTTCTTAGGGAATTTTCCTCATAAGGAAAAAAATCTGGATTTACCTCTGTACAGAGCTTAATTGTTAAAGGAACTGCAATTAGCTGCCTAGTCTAAACCTTAACAAATAGCAGGGAGGATTTCTCTAAATGAAAACAACAGTTGCACCCCAAGATTTCCTATTTACATGATTACATAGTTCCAGGAGTTAACAGCCAAAACTGCACTTGCAACAATTACACAGGTGTAAACTATACTAATTTTAAGTGTAGAGGATTTTCCCCTTTTTCCTCTCCTAATCACACACACACAAAAGAAGAAGAAGAAGAAGAAGAAGAAGAAGAAGAAGAAGAAGAAGAAGAAGAAGAAGAAGAAGAAGAAGAAGAAGAAGAAGAAGAAGAAGAAGAAGAGGAGAAAGAAGGATAGTTCCAAAGGATATACACTGGCAATACTAATGTACAGCCACGAAGCTTTCAAAAACTCAATTGGGGCAATCTGTTCTAGCCAATAATCTTTCCATATAAACTATTGGACTCTTCTGTCAGTGAAGTAGCATTACAGGAACAACCGCAGTGTTGAAACTGTCATAATATATGAGGTTTCTGTTTCTGCATACTGGCAACAGATTTGTAAGTAAGTATGAGTAATTTAGATACTTTTTGCAGTTTAAACCTACTTTCTAAAATATGTCTAACAATCTAATTTCAATCCTTAAGCAAAATGCCATATTTTCAATGCACATGTTTGGAATGTTCTAAAAAACAAAAGAACTTATTTACTTTTAACTCCAAAAAGGAATTTGAAAGATTAGAATGTGAAAAACAAAAACGTGATTCAATCATGTTATAAAAACAATTTTTAAGGCAAATAGCATTTTTAAATCAAAGTTCTGTTGAGTCAGAGTCTGACAGATGGCCGTGAGATTAAGATAGAACAACGTTGAATATAACTTTAGAACTAATAAAAAGTTCACGGGAATCCCTTGGACATATGGAATCTAAACTTTAGCAACAGAAGTAAAACTGCAGTGAGGAAAGAAATTATATTTCAACTTAGGAATAACCACTGAACATTGTAATGTTTCCATACATGGTATATTTTACAAAATAAGTTAATTTCATTATAAATAAAGTGCTTTCAATATCTGGAAAACCTAGAAGCACGTACAGATTTGGCTTCTTGATATTCGGGAATGTATTTAAAAGTCATGTGTTATAGATATTGATAAAGAGGATACAAATTTGAGGCATAGCTATAGATATACTCACAAAAACAGGTTTTTTATGGAATACGTTTGGATATTTATAATAGTATACAGAAGACCCATCTATTTCAAAACTGCAACCATTTTCTTCAAATTTGGAGATTACGGTGTCAATGGAATATATCAAACTGACTGCCGGGGACAGTCAGAAAACATTTAATTTGCTGATGAAAGAGAAGGTAGAGTTCAAACGGATTTGCGTGTGGTTTTTCTTGGTAGTGTAATTACATTGTGAAGCGGGCCTGCAGAAGCTTCTAGTTTGGGATGGTCCCTTTGTGTCAGTCCCATGTGTTTCCAATATTCTCACATGAACATGTGCATGCATGCATAGCCAACACAGAACTTACACTCACCTTAAATCGGGGCTTCCTGGGAATTGTTCTCAATATTCAGCTTTTCAGATGAACTTTTATAAATAAGGAATGTGTTTGAATTATTAAAGTCTAGAAACGTGCAATAGAATCTAAAATGTTTAGTTATACTCATCTCTGCCAAATGGCATGCAACAATTTATCTTTTCTAGATGCTGAATGTGCAACAGTAATACATCCTCTGAGGATTTGTGTCATGATTTTCACTGTTTCTTATTACATATGTCATTGCATAATTTTTATCTAAGAAAATCATTCCTGGCTCATCTTTCCCACCAGAACTAATATTTACACAGGCACAGAGCATGTCAAAGCTTATATTTCCAAAATCTAGTCTGAAACCATTTATTATCTGCATAATATTGCTAAATAAACATAAACAAGGCATTATAACTATGAAAGATTAATTTGTATAAAATAAGAAGTTCAGTGTGTCTCCATTTTCTTCAAACTACAAGTTTGAAATTGAGTTTATGATTTCAAACTCTTATCAACTTATTTATTTATTTATTTACTTATTTATTTATTTATTTATTTATTTATGTGTTTGTGTGTCTGTGTGATCATATGTGTCCCACATGTGTGCAGCATCTTTAGTATTCTAGAAGAGAAAATCAGATTCCCTGGAACTAGAGTTATGTAGCATGTGATTGTGAGCCACCCTGAGTGTGTTGAGAACTGAACTTTAACCTGGACACAGAGATCTCTCGGACACTGGACTACCAACTAGGCAACATACACCAGCTTATATGAGGACCCCCAACACTATACAGCAGAGGACTGCCAGGTCTGGGTTCTGACCTGCAGTTAGAGAAGATGCACCTAACCCTCAAGACACTGGAGACCCCAGAGAGCTCAGAGGTCTGGAGGAGTGGAGGTTTGGAGGGTGGGATCACCCTCATGGAGACAGGGGGATAGGAAGGAGGTATAGGATGGGGAACAGTCAGAGGGTGGACCTGGAGGGGGATAAAATCTGGAGTGTAAAAAAAATAGTTTAAATACAATTTAAAAAGGAAAAGAAAAGAGAGTTAAGTATTTTTAACCACTGAAGTATCTCTCCAGTTGAAGGACTCCGAACTTTTGATGATTAACATTAATTATAAATCTACAATAAATATAAGCCCAGTCATTTAGCAAAATATTCATAACTTCCAAAGGTGGTCATTTGCAGAGAAAAACAATTTAAATACTAGACACTTTATATTTTTTCTAAGTTATAAAAGTCTTTTTACACTTAAAAGGATTTTAAATATCACTTTCAAGGATGAGAAAATGCTATAGTTTATAATGTACAAATGTTTAAGACGGGCAATTATATGTCAGATTATAGGGAAACTATTATTGTCATTATAGATTAAATAAGCCAGGTCAGTCACCTGAAATACACATAATTAGCCATGGAAGAATTTGTTTTTCATAAAACAAGGACATTAAAAGGGTAGTCTAGGCCAGAAATGTTGATAACACACAGTAAAATTCTTTTGAGTTACCAAATATAAATGAGTCTTATCTATGGTAACACAGACAGAGAAAATAAACCAAGAGAAAAATAGTAGACTTAAAAAAAGTATTTCTAGTATTTCACAATAGTTAAATTTAATAGGAATTTCATATTTAATAAAAAAGCAGAATTTTAATTTTTTGTTACATTGTGGGTGATAATTTTAGTTCTCTTCAGTCTTAAAACCTACTTTAAATTGATTTGGCAAATTTGTGGGAATATTGTCATTATTACAGACAGTAACAGGGAAAAAGTTCAAGATTAGACTATGACCAACAATGATTCTTTTAATTTTTAATCTCAATTGCGATTTGTTTTCCAGAATAAATGTATAGTGTGGGAACAGTTTAGTTTGGTAAGAGAACCCTCTGACTGGCAGCACACACACACACACACACACACACACACACACACACAGCTTGTGCTGCAAACAGCCTTTGCCTCAGAGCAGTGTTTTGCCTATCCTAAGGATTAGTAAAATGAGCCACATGGACGCCATTGCAAATTAGCATCCCAGCCTGACTCCTCAGTGGGAACATGGTCTGCCATCTTTTGCATTAAGATCTATCTTTATAAAAGAATGTCATAACTTTACCACTCTAAAGATATTATCAGTAGCTAAACCTGTTCTGCAAATCAGAAACAAGTGATGCTATCTCCAGTATGTATTCTGAGGGAGACTTGAGATGTTAAATTTTCTAGGGAAATCAGACAACTTTGTCAACAAAGAAGTACAAATTGAGAACCTTATATTTTTATAAAACAGGGAAAGTTTCACTGTCACTAGGGCCCAGTGGACTTATTTCTCTACCATTCTTAATTATTATAGGAGAAAAGTTAGTTTAACCTCTTCACAATTTCTACACCAAATAATTCTGATGTTAACCAAATGTACCTCTTAGCGGCCAAACTGAACGCTGTTTTCCAAGTTACCTCAGTACTTTATAAGTTTCAGCTACATAATTGGTCAAGATTGCTGTTTTGAGAGCAAATAAAATGATAAAACTCATTTTGGGAATTTTTATGTATTTCATTCATTTTGTTTGATAATTTAATTTTAAGTCTTAGACCTCTAAAAGCACATATGTTTCAGTGGTACTATAGGCCATATTTCCACAAGTATTGATTTCACATGTTATTAAGTACTTAATAACAGAATGAAAGGGTTTTATAAACTCAGATTAAGGACTGTATTTTTAAGTCAAGTTTACATTTCCTTTGATTTGGAAGTGTTGTCCAAATCTGTACATGAATTTAAAAAAAAATCACATTTAAGAAAAAATTTTCTAAGTTATTTTCCATATGTAAGGTTGGAGAAGGGAGTTATCTGCTAAGGCTTTCTCATTTGCCAGTGACTGCATGGCTGGACCCTCTTCAAGAACACAGTGTATAACAGCCAACACATTAGAAATTTTACGTTAAAGCAAGAGGTAGTGACCCACTTCTACAATTCCACCACTTGCTAAAAAGGTCAAGAGTTCAAAGCCATCCTGGGCGACATGAGACCATGTTTCAAAAAATATCAATAACTAACATGTTTAAAAGTGAAACACTTATATTACAGCAATAGAAGAAAGATACAAGTCAGCTTGCTCTCTTACTTAGAAGCCTAATGTCATCAATAGGCTATTTTTGCTCTTTAGCAGGTAAAGGGAATTTATTGCATCAATTAATGCTAAACATGTGTGTTGAAATTCCCTATGAAAAGCATAATTGCTTCATACTAAATCTGCTACTTTACAAAGTACTCTGTTAGCTCCCATTTTAACTCTCTGAAACAAGGTACAAGCATTTTTAAATGTAAACAAAGATAAATCACTTAATTTTATTTTTTTCATCTTAAGTATTATTATTATTTTTTTTTTAAAAAAAAAAAAAACCTCTCTCAATCAGAGAGTTTTCCACAGGGTGCTGCACCTACATTTTGGAGCATGCTCTGTTTTTCCCTCTTCCTGCTTTTCTGTGACAATTCCCAGAGTCAAGTCACACTCCATTCTTGGGAGTCAAAAACAAAACCCCTCAATAATCACACCCCGGTTATGGTGACAATTTTCTCACATTTTTCCTTTCTTTGCTGTTTTGTTTTTGTCTGTAGAATCTGGAGAAACCTTTACTGTGGGGTGAGGCATGTGGTATTTGAGTGTTAAGAAAGCAGAGGCCAAGATAAGTGAAGAAAAGGCTCCACAGGGCATAGAGACCACTGTCTGCATCAACTTCCCCAAACTTACAGATAGTCATAAGCATAGCTAACTTACAGATAATAATGACCTATGTGTGTCCCGCACTTAGGACGTTCATAGTCCTCTTACTGATTTAATTTCTCCTGCCAAAATTTCTCTCAGCATTTTGAAGTTAATTTTGCAAAGTCACAAAACAAATTAGTTCAGCCACAGAATGCAAGGCTGACCATCTAGTACTGATCTGGAGTGAACAGACACTTCACAGATACACAGGATCTGTAGAGAGGAGAAATCAGTCAAGGTGAAGACCCAGAGACAAGAGAGCCTGAGAGGTTTCCTCAGTTGTATCTAAGAAATGCCCTAATGTGTGTGTTAGGTGTGGTTGATGTAGCTTCAGTACAGGATGAATGCAAAAGAAAAAGACCATCAGGGACAGGACAGTTGAAACCCAGTGGAGAGCAGGACATTTGAAACACACCTAGCTACTGGATTCAGCCATTATTTAGGAGAAATATTGAGGGCACATAGTCACAAAAAATATATAAGCAGCAGTAAACCATGAATCTACTCGGACGACTCCATTTTGAAGAAGTTTATTTTCAAACTCCGAAGGAAACAAAAAATGGTACCAATCTGAGAGAGGGGTGTTTTGGGGGGAGGGGCACCAGGACACTGTGTAGGAGGAAGAAGGCTTATAGAACACTCCTTTGGCGACAAGGAGAGGATTTATAGGTGGATGTCATCTGCAGGTAACTTTAAAGAACACTGGGAAAGCAAAACAATTCCTTTAGTAGATGGAGGAACAGGGGGAGGGAAGAGGGCTTATGGAACTTGCAGGGAGTGGGGACCCAGAAAGGGGGAAATCATTTGATATGTAAATAAAGAATGCATCGAATAAAAAAAAAGACAAGCAAATACAAAAAGAAAAAAAAAGAAAAAAAAAAAGAAACGGGAGGGGCAAGAGCACACTGGAGAGAAGGAGACATAGCAAGGAGGGTCAGAGACTGGCCAACAGGACAGTCAGGTAATCAGAGGTCTCTGCTTTCAGTAAATGAGGAAAAGCTTTTCCAACATTGCAGGAAACTCTGCTGGACCCTTACCCTCCATCTCCCCTCTCCCTAAGTCACCCGGTGGGCAGAGGAAGGTAGAAGGAATTGACCCTACCGCGCCACCTCCAGACGCCAGATTGAAAGGTCTGGTTGACAGCCACCGGAGGAAGCTGCAAGGAAATCTGAGATCTATGGTCTCCTGCGAAGATCAGGACTTGCTGGGGTACAGGGGGTTGGGAGTTGGGGGGAGGGGATCGCATTCTCTCTGTGCCAGATCCTGTGCAGGTGGCGGCCAGGTGGGGTGGAGCGGCGCGGCGCAGCGCGGCGCTTCGGTGGCAGCCCGGAGGCTGCAGGCAGAGGGCGCGCGTTCGTTGCACGATGCTTGCTAGCTTCTTTTCTTAAGGAAACAAGTCAGAGGAGTTCTGCGTCCAGGAGTTCTTAGGCTGCTGTGGGCGCAGTCTTCTAGAGGAGCAGGCACCGCGGGAGCCACAGGATACTAGGTGCCCAGAGCAGCCAGCGTCCCTCCATCGCTCCATGGTCAGCCGGATTCCGTGCTGCGCCCCAGACACTGACTTCGTTACCCGATTGAGGGAAAACTGCTGGAAGAGTTCCCTGGCCCTGGAGGGTTTACAGCTGGCCGCTTCACTCACTGGCTGGGTAAAAAACAGTGAAGCAGAGCGAAGCGCCATGCTTCCTTGGCTCTACTAGTCCCTCGTCAAGTAGATAGGGGTTAAGACACTCTGGCGCGGGCGCGATGGCAGCGAGGATGCCTGATTCCTTTGTGATACCCCATCTTACAGTTACTCCTTGTAAAGAGTCATAGTGCTGAATTTTTTAGCTAGAGCACACACTTTTACAACTTAATCGGCAGCATCTTATCAACTGTGGGCAGTAGGAAGAGAAGAGGCGCACTCACCGCCTCCTTTGGCCACCCCTGTCCGGGTGGAAGACTGTTCACAGCAGTTTGTTTGTACAGTGCTGTGATTTGTTTCCCCGACTCCTTCCTCACCTATTATTCTCAGTTCGCCATGTTGGTTTGGATTATGTGGATTTTCACCCTTTGCTTTGACTAGAACAGTGGGACGTGGTTTAGAAAATGAAGGGGTGGGGGTGGGGGCGCTGTGCGCATTCAGGGTTTCCAGTTTAATAACGTCACTTCAAGTTTGAAGCTTTATTTGCTGAACTGGTTTTGATTCCATCCACTCTCCACGTGCATGAGCCCAGGCTTTCAAAGGGGGGAAGTACGCTTTGCCTCACACTCATAAAACTTGCCAGGGCAAGGCCTATTCCCTTCTAGTCAAATAATAATAATAATAATAATAATAATAATAATAATAATAAGTAAGTCTGTAAACTTGGAAGGAGAAATAAACAAAGCTACACACCAGTTTTTTAACTGTAGGTATTTTGATTTAATGAAAATTTACCCAGATAAGTTAAGTGTTACGTGATAAAAGATATTTTATGTTATTATATTATAGTTGGCTTTAGAATCTCTGTGTTCCTCTCCATTTTTGTCATCAACTCATTTATTTTTGCTTGCATGAGCATTCTTTATAGTGAACTACCTTTTCAAATGCATTCCAAAGAAAACCTTGTAGAATAAAACTTCCTGATGTTCATATTTTTCTTGGGGGAAAGGGGGGAGGTGTTCAAACAACTACCTGATACTAGACAGCCAGGAACAGACATGCAGAGTTTGAAATCAAGGGCACACAACTCTCCAGTCCTTTGAACACAGGAGCAATGGCTTCCAAGAGTGATGGATTAATGGTTTGGAAACTGTTGTGTTTTATTAATATCACAACACTGTTTTTATTCTTGAAGTCGTTGCAGCAAAATTCTTTCTTTCCTTCTTTATTTTTTGAAGAGTAAATATTTAATTCCAGCTTTCTATATACCTAGAAGAATAATATAACAAACCTTTCACACCAATCAACCCTTTATTTGAAAAATGTGTGAAAAGCTACTTGCACACTTGGTAAAAGCCCCTTACTGACCCTCAGTGGTGATAAAATCCAGATCTCTTAAAATAACCAAAGAGAGACACCCGAATCTGCCCTCTGTGTCTCTGAAGCAAGAACTAAAGAGCAAAGTTTATTAGTTTATTGAATATTTTACAGACAAATGTGCAGGTTAAAAAATAAAGTTGGCAATCCTGACAAAAAATACTCTTAAAAGTTAGTATTCTTCCAAGAAATACATATTTCTCTGTACATCTAGTATTTATGCCAAACAAAACCAGTGGAAAATGACTCAAATCAAAGGTAACCCACATCACAGAATTCTAAGTCAGTGCTGTCTGTAAGAACTTATCGAGTTCTGATGATTTGTGGAAAGTTTTATTAATACTTTCTTGAAGATTTTATGACTTGGAAAATGTAACTTTCGAGAACATTTCTTGCTGCTTCCATTTCTACTGAAGTCACTAAATCAAATATATTGTAGAAATATGCTTTGCCTTAAAACCCGTTGCATATGTAACTAATTATTTGATATTTAAACGCTGTGTATATTTTAGTTCAGGAAAATAATTCCAAAAAGTTTCCCTAAAAATTGAGCGTTTAGGGATATTTTATAAGGAAGAAATATTTTGAAATAGTTTTAAAAGTGATTTGACCATTAAAGAAAATACAGGAATTTGAATGTTCAAATTGGGGTAATACACATTTAAGATGAAGAATTTCATTGGCTCATTACTTTAAATTTATATAAAGATCAAGTTTAAACCACCACATTTTATATGAGCAAGGAACAATCCATGATTAGATTCAAGGAGCAGAAAACTTTATGTGAAACTTTCTCGTGTTAAGAAACACTGGTAAGTTAGTAAACACTAATAAATACTTTTAAAATATGATTACATTATACTTTGTTTTAAGAGTACATATTAGTTTTGATTTTTTTATGGAAACTTTCAGTTTCTATTAATTCATGGAGGAGATAAATTTCTGTATAGGATAAGTGACTTAGCATGTGGCATTGGTGTTTTCATTTTATAGGTACAGTCACTTCTGACTTATACACATAACTTTTTACTTTAAGGGGAGAAGAAAAATTGTATCCATTACAGAATCATTATAAAAAAAAAAGGCATAAGACTGAAAATGATCATAGCTCTGGTGAGGCTGCCTTGTCTAAGTTCACTGTACTGGCAAGAATACTTATATTTTAAAGGGATTACTAATTTTTCACTTCTGACCAGAACTGATGTCAAAAATGAGGTGAGTTGGGTCTTAAAGTGAATATTTCCGCACTGGAATTTAATGGTATCAATATTATTCTTTAGTAAGATATAAATTCAAGATGAATTAATTTCATGATCAATTTTGAGAGGTTACAAGAAGTTTCTTTTTTGGCACAATCAAAATATTATCATAGCAATTCAGATTGTCAGTAAAAGCTTAAACAAATTTGCTGATAATCCTGCTAATGACCTAGGTCAAGTGTTAACTGTTGTGGGTTATAAAGCAGTGAAATTAAGGGTTCTTCTACCTTCAGGCAAACAGCACAGTTATAACTGTTGGGGGTGGGTGGAGGGGCAAGCTATTAGGAGAACTATTAAATTACAGAAATGTATAATGCATTCAATTATTTAGTCTAGCATGAAGAAATGCTATTAAAAGCAAATGTAAGCTCTTTTTTAAAAAGCCTATAAAGATGACATGATAGCTTAGCTCTCTGTTAATGTTTCAATCTCAGGGAGTTCTTATTTGTGAGTGAGAGTTTATATACATTGAAGGTGATGTCAATTCAGGACAATTTTTCAAAGAGAAAATTTGTGATTTAAATATTTATTGTGTTAACTTTTGCCTACCCTCCCAAGAGAAGTATATAGCATACATATGCAAGTTTTGCTTTTAATCGCCAAGCAATCCCATAGTCTTTCTTGTGCTTAGCAGAGATTTATGTTAAAGGGAGAACATTTCAGAGACAGTGTCTCAGACACTACAGAAAAGAGTATCTCAGTAAGAAGTATGTAGGTGTGGAGAGTGAATTTTACTGAACTGTATTTTAAAAACTCTCATTTTTTTTAGTATAAATAATGCAAAGGGTAAATAAATGTGAATCCAATTTGTGAAGACCTTTTTGATGAGATATATTGCATATAATATTGAATAAGCAATTCACTTGCTTAAGCCAGCTACAAGTGTTTAGTATGTGTAGAGAGTACTTCGTGCAGTTCTAAAGTTGGCTGAGCTAATGAAGGTTGATCACTTCACTCTGCTTCAAACTTTAATCTCTTTCAAAACTTACTGTTTGCCATTACCTGAATCCCTGCAAGGCTGAAACAGAATGGGCAGAAGGCTGTTCCTGATAGAACTGTGCAGCACTGATTTTACTTTGAGAAGTAACTGATTTCCCACTGGAATTTTCTTCTTGTGCCACATGAGTGGAAAGAACTGATTGTTAACAAAGTCTTTACTACCTACTGTGTGGGTCTTCAGGCAAGGTTCTAAGTGATCCTCAGAATCACACATCTCTATATTATCCAGAAGACCATGGAGACAAAGTAGCAGTTGGAATCACTTTATCAAAATCACATTAGAAAGTCACATAATTAACTGATGGACTGGAAAATTCACATCAAACTCTAAGTTATTTTTTTTTTTATTTTGGATTCATGGAATTTCAATAGTTTTATTTAGTCATCTCATTTTTTTTTTTTTGTTAAAACTCTCATAAAAACTAGTTTCTTAGCAATCAGCTCAATGGCCTGGTTTTGCTCTCCCAATTTTGTCATGTCTATCCCATGATAAATAGGAGAATATACATTAGTAAATATGTTGTTGCGGGGTTTTATGTTGTTTTAAAACATGCTAGGCATAATATTGTAAGTATAATTTACTTTCTTATAGAGAGAGCTGCCTATATAGCTTCCTATATAGTTTCTTCTTATATAGCTTCAGTTTTCAAAATACTGATAAAAAAGAAAGCTGCATTAACCGGTTCACTTTATCTTAGCTCTATCGGAAAGCTACGTTGACTGGTTCTCTTTATCTTAACTCTGCCTATGAGTCCAGTTTACTTAGTTAGAGGATTGCATGGAAATTGTGGCACAGATCAGAAATTTCCACTTCCCATATGACTCAACTCCTTAATGCCAAGATATTTGTTAAATATTTAAAGTATCATTGAAGTATTATCTAACTTGAACTAATCATTTTAACTTTTGTTTTATCCTCATAAAGATAGTGAGACAGTTAGTCATATGATAGTGTCTGGGTGGACTAAGCCTGTGAACAATAGGTACATAAAACTTCCATCTAAGCAACTTAAATATTATATTAGTTTTATAAGTATTTTTGCCATTATAGCTCTATGGTGTTAATTTATACATGACTATTTACATTCACAATTCAATTTTACATCTATAAAGTGGTTTAAGGGCAATTAAGATTTAATTATACTTATTGCACTAAATTAATATGCATTGCTTTTATATGAGTGTGAATAAGATTATAGGTATTATTATTAATAATTATTATTTGCAATTTAGAGAGAGGTTAAGTTGACCCTAAATGTAATTTCATCTCTATCCTGCATCACTAATTCCGTAAGATCATTGCCTAGATAGTCCATCACATTCTATTTGAAAAAAGACAACTCAGTTAAAAAAAATGTGCCAGTTATGTTATTTTCTAGTTATCATTAGTATTTTAATATATTGGGAAAATATTTTAAAACAATTTAACACATTGCTCTGTTATTCATGCACAGATGACCACTCAAGATGACCATTCTTTCAAGAAGAAAGACTGATGATTATTTTTAAGTGAACATTTTAATTTGTATTACTAAATAAGTGATTTGTGGAAAAGATGAGCTTTCCCATCTCCAATGATGAAAAAAAAAAAACCAACTACTTCTCTACTGAAAAACAAACAAAAATTAATAAAACCAGCCAGACTGATGAAGGCAGCCAAGCACTAAGGAAAGAAAATTAAACTGTCCCATTAGCGTGAAAGTGGGTCACCAAAGATATGAAGCAGTCTTTGTACTAATGGGCTTACATACATTTTTTCACATGGGCATAAGCATAATGTATGCAACACTGGCTCTACAAAATAATTTTAAGTGAGGGTTGTACTGCTACTGTGCTTCCTGCACATCAGCTGTTCTCTATTGTTAACTTGCTCGATACAATTCTAAATGTTCAGAATCATTAAGAGAAAATTAAAGTTGTAAGTGTTGCTGCAAGGCAATCAATTATTCAGAGAAGTTGTCTTTAAGAGTTTGTATTCACAAATCATTAGAACCAGATAAAGAAAAGTCTGCCAAAGAAAGGATGGTAAGTCTGCTCAGTCCACACGAAAACAAATAGTCTCAATATTAGGTTTACACTTTGATCCATTGGGAATGCAGGGATGCCCGTTACACGGACAATAATTAATCCAGCATCAAGGAAATGCCGTTAGCTCCCCATGAGTGTTCTTTCTAATTTGCTATTCTGTTATTCACTGTATCTACCCAGGAGCTATTCATCAGTCAATCATTAAATGCATTCTCCTATGTGTATGAAAGGCCTTTAAAAAAAGAAACCAACTAAAGCTCACTGTATATCCCTTCAAACATCACTGCTGTTAATGTGGCATGCATATGCTGCTCACGAGAACCTGTATCGCTGAGCACAGCATCGCCCGGCGGGATCCACACCACTTCAATAAGGCGGTTGTAACACAAACATATGTGCACACGCGCGCACTCAAACACCTCGGGTCCAACGAGCCCCTATTCCTCTAGTCCATTCATAAATGCCAAAGGGTCTAAGCAGCAACAACCTGTCATTATCTTTAAAACACACCGCGGGATCTCAAGAGAGGCTAGTCTTTTCTTTGAAACTTCTCAAAGAACCACATGGTCATAATTAGAAAATAAAATACTGCCTTGGCTATTTGGCAATTAACAGTCTGGGTTGTAAAAAAAAAAAAAAAAGAAAAGAAAAGAAAAGAAAAGAAAAAAACGGAGGGTTTTCTTTCTTTCTGCTTCAAATTGGCAAATCACTTAAATCGCTATCAGATTAAAAACAGATTTTTCTTTTTGAAGGTCTCTCTATAATCCCAAATCATCTCCCAAAAGTGTTTTGGGATTGCTACTGGGCAAAGACAATCTTTCCCTGCCACCCCTTTCTGGGCATCTCCGGGAACAACGCGGGTCCGGGGGCTGCGGGCTCTGCTCCGCTCCGGAGCTGCGCAGCGGTACCTGGCTTACCTTCGTTGGAAGGCTGTGGACTCAGTTCCCCTGAGCAGCTGAGGACGCAGCAGCCAAGAAGGACGAAGATGGAGAGGTGACAATCCATGTTGCTGGTGCTCCGGGCAGTGAGAGGACCATATCTCCACGAAGCATGCCACTGATGTGAGAGGGAGCGCACTGATTGCTGGAGAAGTTACCATGCTCCGCTCACAGTCTGATGTCAAGTTTGACACTGGAGATAAGGAGGAGTCTGGCTGCCTTTCTGCGAACCCCGCTCTGGGACTTCGCTGGGTCCTAGTGCCGTCTTAAGCGGGGCCCTGAAGAAGAGCAGGGAAGCCAGTGGCTGGCAGCCAGCTCCCTTCCACCAAGCTGTGGAAGAACGCAGTGGGGTGGAGGTCTAAGATGTTGCCATTGGGGTAGGAAAGCCAGAAGTTGTGCTGGGACAGCGACAGAGAGTCTTGGGAGCCATTCGGTTTTTACTATAAGGCAGTTATTTTTTTGCTATACTTGATTAATTGTCTATTTCCGAAAGATCCCTATTAGAGGTACTGTGAGTTCAAAAAAAGTAGTATTGTTTTAAAAAGTGTAAGACATTCGTTTGATTATTGTAGAATTACAAGGACCATTACAATTATCCCTTTACTGTGTTTGTGTTCTGTGTGGTCACAATTCCCTTAGTGATTCAGCAAGACAAAAGTAGACATCCTAGATCAGATAGTCTGCTCAGTTCACCACATGGTATCCGTGCTGTTAAAGGCATTTGATAGAGCAATGTCAGCTCAAACAGAGCGGATCCAGTCAGGTTCCTTCCAGGACAGTAGCAGTCCTAACCAAAGCAGTAGTTTTAGGTCACCACTCATACCATCGGGTGCTGGCTTTGCAATATAAATCAAACTTCAAGCCCTGAACTGTGAATGCTCCTGCCTACAACCAGCAATAGAACTTTGCTGTTTTGCAAGAGGCTCAGAGCCTAAGTTACAGCTCCCTGTTCAGCCTCCCAGCTGCCTCTAATCTGAGAATATTTGAAGACTGCTCTTTTAACGTTGAAAATCCAGTAGCTGCTAGAGAACAATGTCCTCGGACTTTCTAAATTACTTTGCTCTATCTCAGCCATGTAATGTTTGCAATTTCTACCTTAAGATCTCTTTTGAATTATCTTTGAAAGAGGTCCCAGAAAGCGATTCCTCACCAACCCTCTTACCACCCATCCATCTCAGCCAATAGTGAAAAGAAACAAGATGATTTCCTTACACAGCTTCAAAGCCCAAAACGAGGTTGACAAGGTTAAGAGCAGTGATTTGATCAGTGTCAGAGTTCTGAGAAGGGAGACTGGACAGGTTTTTCAGGGTCCTGATAATAAGCGATGTATTCCACAAGCACTACACTTCCAATGACACTTGGATGTAGGCTAATGGCTTCTGATACTGTTTGTTGACTGTTTGGTAAAGAAGGGTTGGGTTGAAGAAGCCAGATGGAAGAGACTGATCCTGCTCACTCTTCCATGAGAGACTTATTTGTCTCCCTAACTCCTTCTCACATTAGGCAACCAGAGGCTGGAAAGCCCACCAGTGCTAACTGTCTCCACTGAAAATAAGGCTTGTTGACCAGAAAATAGGGACCTTTCTTCTCACCATCCCATTATTTCTCTTCCACATCTAACAACCACCTAGAATGGCGAAAAGGGCACTCATGTTTGAACAGTGTTACAAGGGTACAAAATTGGAATTAAAAGCAACTGGCTGGGTCAGGCACACGAAGTAAGCTAACTAGGATTTCCCAACTGTAGACTCCTTAATCCAAGAGACACCAGATAAAGGGAAATCCCAGAGCTGAGAATATAGCCCAGTTGATAGAGTACTTCCATGAGGAGCTGGGTCCTCTCCCCAGCATTACAAAGACAGGATGTGTTAACACAGCCCTTGGAGGATGGAGGAAGAAAAAGCAGAAGTTTAACTTCTCATTACACAATGGATTAGATGACATCCTGGGCTACATGAAACCTTGCCTGTAAAACAAAAGAGAATGAATAAAAGAAAGGAAGGAAGGAAGAAAGAATGAACAAACAAAAACAAATAAGAAAAAAGAATGAACAAAAGAAAGAGAATGAAGGAGCAAAAGAAAGACAGAGAGAAAGAGAGAAAGAAAGAGAATGAAAGAAAGGAAGGAAGGAAGAAAGAAAGGAAGGAAGGGAAGAAGAAAGAAAGAAAGAGAGAGAGAAAGAAAGAAAGAAGGAGAAAGGAAGAAAGAAAGAAAGAAAGGAAGAAAGAAAGAAAGAAAGAAAGAAAGAAAGAAAGAAAGAAAGAAAGAAAGAAAGAAAGAAAGAAAGAAAGAAAGGTCCATACTCTCAGGACTATTTTGGATAGATGTAAAAAGAAATTCAGGCCAACAGACAGACAAGCAAGTAAGAGTGGGAGTACAGGCATGATCACAGCGGAATCTTGTCCAAAAAGTGGTGTTGAAATGTAGGGAGAGGTAAAAGTTTAATAGTTAAAGAAGAGTTCAGAAGACACTGTTAGTAGGCAGAAGGAACATACACAAAATCAGAATGACGTTCAATTGAAGAGGAAATACTTTTAAAATCCTGACAAGCATGGAACACCGAGTACTTTCGTCAGGAAGAGTGATAGCCTCAGAGTACACTAGGAAAGCCAGAGGGGACGGTGGCCGCTGGGGAAATACGCTCCATGGGGCAGACAGAAAATGGCACAGAAGTTCCCATGCCACAAGTCAACTATTCTAGGCGAGAGAGAGAGAGAGAGAGAGAGAGAGAGAGAGAGAGAGAGAGAGACAGAGAGACAGAGAGACAGAGAGACAGAGAAAGACAGAGGAATTAACTCATCATGTCTGAGGTTTAGGAAATTATTATAGTCCTAGGATAAGCCCGGCTGTGTCACATGGTGTGGAAGGGCTGAGACTCCTCGTTGGAAGCCACCTCTTCTTTCCACCACAGATAGTGAATCTGAACCAGGCACATTATAACCCATAAATTTGCAACTAAACCCACTGCTGAGTGAGAAAGAGTCCAATGCAGGACACACATCAGAAGTCATTTATGGAGTAAAGCTGAGGACAGGTTCCAGTGGGGACCTATCAGAAAGATTGAAGACCACCTAGATGGGGAAGAAGCTATACTTTTTATTTTTATTTATTTATTTATTTATTTATTTATTTATTTATTTATTTATTTTAAGAAAAGCAGGGTTAGGCACCCAATTTTGCAGTTGGAGGAACATTCCTAATAGAGATAGCAATTGAGCTATATCTAGGAAAGGCAGCAGCGGTGGGTAACAATGAAATGTGCATCAGAAATAGGGAGACCATGAACTACAAACTTCCTGAAAGAAACAGACTTCTGTTATTAGCACAAAGATGCTAAGCTGACATCAGAGATTCAGGAAAGAAGAGAGAGGACAGCTTGGAAGAATCCTAGCATTGATTCTAAGAGTGCTAGGGACCTTGGATTGTGGGGTGACTTGGGCTATTAAAAGTCTTGCTCTACACTTTAAAAAGAGGAAGATTGTAACAAAAATAGCCATAGCAAGAGAAGGTAACACCCCAGCACTCCCTGTGACTGACATAGTTGACACTGTGGGTCCCCTGCAGAGCTTCTCATGGAAGCCAGGCTATAAATAGTTGATTTGGTTCTGCACTCTTTTGGTGAGATTTTGGCACTAATATATGCTATTATCTAGGGATAGTGTAGATGTTATATGATAGTCAAGATGTTATAAAGGGGTATCCTTATGTCTAACATATTAAAAAGTTTTAATACACTTTATAAAAAAACACAAATCATTAGCCACAGTGCAGTCTAGACTGTATGATCCCGAGCAGTAATAGAACTTAGTGATAAAACTGGCAAAACTTCACAATAGTTTTATTTTAGAACTGGGAGATACTGGTGTCTATGAAGCCTTTTAAATTCTTATGTGAATGCCAAAAAAAAAAAAAAAAGGATTTGAGGAGAGAAACTGGTGGAGATTGTTATGTTAGAGAGAAGAAAGAAGACAGCTTGGAAGAATCCTATCACATGTTATGTCTAGTCGAAATAACCTGAGAGCAAATCAAGGGAAATGAACTATCAGGAGACAGAGACCTTACCTAGGTTATTGTCTTAGCAATTAGGCATTTCTAAAGATAGCCAGGTATATACATTCAAGGAAAGTTTAGGCAGGAAAGTCAGTTGGCTGAAGATAAAACTGTAGCACAAAATGATCTTTAACATCTCATGGCAGAAATGGGAGCAAGGAGCTAGATGGATAAACTCATTAGAAGACTATTGATAGTTTTCACAGGCAAGCGAGATCCTGATAAACGAGTGACCGCTGGCTGTGGCAAATTTTATGATAAACTCTTGCCTCTGCCCTGCATTTTGCTACTGTGACCAAAGTCAGTTGACCTCTATTATTGGCCTCCTCTTTTCTAGATATATGCAGATTGAACCTGAATATGGTGACTTTTATTGGCTGAGGACTCTTAACCTAACAGAAGGACAGTTGAAAATTCTGTGTTGGGAATATTCTGATTCCAGGGCTTGTACTGGTGTTTACTTGCCTTGACACTTGTAACATTGTATGGACACACATCTCAACCCTTCTCATCTTTTTAATGACCTTAAATATTTCATTTCCTCTTAGTGTTCACACACACTGACACCCACATGCACATACATGTGCACATGCAGGGAAACACATTCACACATGTACATACACATATACAAACACACACACAGATACAACACACAGGTACACACACAGATACAACACACAGGTACACACACACAAACACACATGCACACACATATTGTGGACTACAATATTATGTTCAACATATGTACAATAATCAACATATGCCATTTATAATTTCTATCTTTTCATATGTCATCAGTTCTGTGTGGGAAATGTTCTCCCTCTTCTCTGCTTATCTTGAAAGAGACAATTAGCTGCATGTGCTGTACTTGCAATGTTGTATATTAAAATCCCTTCACCCTGAGGTCTTCCGTGTCCCCTTGTATTTCTTCTCACTCTGCCCTATTACTCCCTTCCTATGCCAGCCTCTTTACTTTCAACTTCTATGTAACAACCTTGTTGTTTCCACAAAAGGGTAACAATGTGTGTTGCTGCATTTCTGTTCCTGTCTTTTTTCACTTAGCAGAATGTGCTCTTTTTCTGCCACAGCATCATAAATAACACAATCTAAGCCTTTTTGATCCAAATATTATCCTCTTGTGCGTATCTAACACATTTTTAAAAATGCATGCATTCATTAAATAACATCTCAATTGAGTCTATGTCTTGGCTCCTGTGAATAATCCTGTACTAAGCATGAACGTGCAGAGATCCTTTAACACAGAGATTAATTTCCTTCCAATGCATACCTAGTAATAGTATTGTTGAGTGGCACCATTGTTGATGATGGTGATGGTTGAAATGTTGTTAAGTACAAACTCTACAAGTTGGATCTCGGATAAGGCAGTGACCAGAAGGAGAGGCAAGAGAAGCAGTGTTATGTGCTTACCCGACCAGTGCTGCAATGAACTGACCGGAAGTAGAGTGGACTAAAGAGTTGAGACCCATGGGTTCAGTTTAGGACACATTAAGATCGAGCCAGAAGTTTTGAGGGAAGTAAGAGCATGAACTGAAACTTAGGAGGTGAGTGGTAATTATGACTAGCTTAATTTCAAGAAAGAAATTTAATTTCCCCAGAAGATCACATACAGTGAGGGGAAATGAGGCCGCTGAATTGAATTCTGATAAAATGAAATTATTCAAAATGGTAAAGGAGGCTGAATTTATTATGGTAAACCGGAATGTGTATATATATATATATATATATATATATATATATATATATCATAAGGAGTGGTAAGGAGAGTGAGTCAGAGGAGTTAAGACAGATGCAGACTCCAGGAAGGGAGCAACCAACCAAAAGTAAGGGGAAGGTTTCCCAAGGCTGAAAGGAAAATCGCTTTTGTAGTTAATGGACAGAACAGAAGACCAAGAATCTCTTCCTAGAGTAGGTTTTGAGATGCAAAACACCTCACAGACTCTGTTTTCTTAAAGAAGGATAAGACACCAGGGACCCCATTATGCTGTGGGGTCTCCATTATGCTTACGGGGTGAAAAACAAGTGTAGAGAAAGGATCTCAAAGAATGTGTCATTTTGCAAGTAAAATATTGAAAATGATACTTGCTGAAGCCTTTACACAAAGTTTTGGAAGAAATGCTTGATGGAAGAATGCTTCCTGAAAGACAATGTTTTATATATCTATTTTTTTTTTCAGAAAGATGCAGGGTTTTGTTTGGTTTTAGGAAGTCAGGCTATGTGATACAAAGTAATTCACTTTATTATCCATTGGATTGATGTATCTTGGATATAAATATCAAAGTTTATGCTATTAGTGTAAAAAAAAATAACCTGTCTGGATTAATTGAAAAAACAAATACAACTATAAATTAGAACTGCTTCACACTAAAGCTCTCAAACCAGGAGTGTTAAAAAAATTGTGACTATGAGTTGCTTGGTTGAGGTCACACGCATTCTTACATTCATTCACTTTTTAAATTACCTCTGAAATACATTTTCACTTTTTGAAACAAGCTTTATTTTCACAGTTACTGCTTGGTCTTCAGTTCCTCTAGTCAAAATACCACCCAAAGAATACAGGAGCTCAAAGCTCAAGAAGAAGGAAGACCAAAGTGTGAATACTTTGATCCTTCTTAGAAGATAGATCAAAATACCCACAGCTCACAGCCAACTAATGAACTAAGCACAGGGTCCCCAATGGGGGAGCTAAAGAAAGGACTCAAGGAGCTGAAGAGGCTTGCAGTCCCACAGGAAGAACAATAATATGTAGCAACCAGGACCCTGAGAGCTCCCAGGGACTAAACCACCAAGCAAAGAGAGAGCCATGGAGAGACGCAAAGTTCCAGCTACATATATAGCAAAGAATGGCCTTGTTGGGCATCAATGTGAGGAGAGACCTTTGGTCTTGTGAAGGCTCAATGCCTCAGTGTAGGGGAATTCCAGGTCAGGAAAGTGGGGTGGGGTTGGGGGGTTGGTAAGCTGAGAGAGGGAGGATGGTATAGGAGGTTATTGGAGGGGTAACAAGGAAAGGAGATACTATTTGAAATGTAAATAAAGAAATATCTAATAAAAAACTAAGGAAAGTACCCCAGCCTCAAAGGAAATTGTGAGCTAGCACATGGTGAGAGAGTAGCAGAGGTTGGCGTGGGGCTTTTGTACAGTCTTCATACAGGTCTGTCTGTGAGAAGCGATCCTTGCAAACAGACGTGTGTGTCCATATACAGCTATTGGTCATTCATGTCCCCATTGGTCATTCATGTCCCTCTCACAGGCACGGGACTGGATGCTGCCAGATTGGCTGTACCAGACAGAGCAGCGCTGGGAATCCCGCTTTGCTCACAAGCTCCTTCTGATGTCTGCTACAAGCGTGACAACCTTGGCAAAGTTCTCGCTTACTTTTCGTTATATTTACAAGCAGGTAAGCCTGGCATGACAAAAATCGGGGAAAAGATGAGACGCAGTTTGATAAATTAAAAATGTATCTCCACATAAGCCTGGATATCAGCCTGTTGCTGCAGTAAAATAAAAAATGCTATTCCATAATCCTCTCATTTTGAAGTTGTGTAACTAGGACCACACCATCCTTACTGTGAGCTGGTATTATTATTGCCAAAATCATTCTAGGTACTTTTTCACTAAATCTGCATTATCACAATTGTTTCTGATTTTTAATGTATGAATTGTCTTTTGAGTATTTCATGTCCTTTAATGAGAAAATAAATAACTACTTTTTCTGTAAGAGAAAAACACTATGTGGCACAGTCATATATGAAAATCTGTTTGTTTTATTACAGCTGCAATAAACGTGATCAGAAATGTTTGACAGTTTCTTCAAAAAAAAACTTATGCATGCATTTAAGTGGTCAAATTTCAATGGCACAAGATTTTCAGGGTTAATAAACATGAGAACACCATTGCTAAAACAAGGTAATGGCCAAGACAAAAATGACCTTGAATGTTCAAGTAATAGAACATTTTTTTTTCTAAAGCTGGAAAAAAATCCCTGAGCTTCTTCTCAATTTATTTTAGGTATAAAATGGCATTTCCATTTTCCCCACATACTATATTAGGATTCAGTAAAGAAATAATAATAATAATAATTTATTTCTGAATGCTACAACAGGGGATCCATTAATAGCCCAGGTAAAAATTGAGGTGCATTCAAAGAATGTCCTCACATCAAAAGATGGGAAAGCCAACCTATGAGATACTCTGTCCTGGTGGTGCAGTACAGTTGCTCTACACGTGAAGAACACATTTCTTCCATTTTGTCTTCTAAGTATCTGGTAAGCCTGAACGTAAAATAGCATTACTCCATACAGAATAATTAACCGATTATGTGCTTGTCTACCCACAGCCGTTAATTCGTCTGGGAAGCAGAGAAGCAATCCAGAGCTAGCTATAGAGCTCTCATTTCAACTGTGTTAAATGTTTGTGATTTTTCACGGGTGTCCGGTTTCCACAAGTGCCCATGCAACCTCACCTGCTTTTCTAATTTGTCTCCTGGACTATTCTCTGGGTCAGTGATCCCTATTATGTCATGTCAATACAGTGGCTAAATGATGATAAATAATTGAATATATGACAGGAAATCCACATCTGAATGTCAATCATCGTGGGCTATTTCCCCAATTGAAACCTTTTGCCTCAAATAAAGGTATTCATATTTCTAACATTTATACCCCCTTAAATAGAAGAATATAGGTATTTTCAGAGATTATTGCAATTCAAAGAAAACTGAATTTGAAAATAAGGTGATATATAAAGTGTTTATTGAGAAAAATATTATTATGCCATTTTAATGATAGTAATGAAAGAATTGGAAATGTGTATTTTATACTTTTAGCAATTCAAATGTATAGGAGTTGATATTTATATTATTTATTTAATTTATACATTTCAGATAGTCTGTTGTTTACAAGTACCTGCTTGATTGCTTGATTAAGCCCCAAGAAAATGAGTTTTAAACTTATCATCCTAGTGTCCAAAAACTATACTACCTTTACAAGTTAAGCACCCACACTTGGCTGTCTGTGTTAAAGGTACCAGTTAACCAAATCAAAGAGTAGCCTTTCCTCAAAGATTTTTATTGTCAAAGCCTTAACTTGGGAAAGTGCGATGAAGCACTCCTTCCACTAGAGGGCGAAGGAGAGGCAGCAGCCACTGCAGCTGAAGACTCAGGTGTTCGGACCCATACAAAATCATAGATCAATGAGAGGCTATTGGAGAAAATAGGAAAATTATATTTGTTAGTTCATTTTAACTAATTTTGAGTTATGTTAAAAACTTTAAAAGTTTCCAAATATCAATGCAAATCTATGAGTTCTGTCTAATCCTCTAAATTTGTTCTTATCTGGCCTAGATACTAGTTTGATATCATCATGGTTACCAAATTAAGAAAGTCAAAGTCACATTTGAGTCTTGGGCCAGAGAAATCTAATGCTTTCCACACGAAAGAGCACCTAAATTGATGGTACATTGTCTTTGTTCTCAATTTCCTTGAGAGATAATGTTTTTCCAATAAAATATTTAATCAGAATGGCATGAATGTAAATTTATAGTCTACTATATCAAAAAAACAAAACAAAAAGAAACCTTGGTTTTGGTAAAAGGGAACAGAATGCGATAAAATTAAAAACGAAATACGTAGGAACCAAGAGGAGTCATTGCTTAAGCTCTCTCCATGCGCAGACAACAGGAAGACTGTGGCACTTACAGAGACCAAATCCTTGAAACCAACAGCTGCAGAGACGTGAGAGACTCTTCCCAGAGTCCTTTATGTTACAGTGATACAGACACCTTTCAGGAGAAACAGCAACAACAACAGCAGCAGCAGCAACAACAACAACAACAACACAAATAGAAGCTTGCCATTCTTGAGACTTGACTTGGTTCTATCAATAAAAAAAAAATTACTCTCGCATGATTTTCAACCATGACATGAAACATGTTTAGGGTAGTTATAGAAAAGTCCCTCTAAGAATGATTTTAAAAGAAAATCAAGCCACCTAAGAATATTAATGACTAATTTAAATCAATTAATTGATAAACAAAATGCATGAAACTATTTCAACTTACTGTAAAATTCTCCACTAATCTACTCGGTAGAGCATCAGATAACGTCTGCATGTGTTTTATAATATTTAAGAGTTTTTGTTTAGCAGTATTCTAAATCGAGATTTTGTGTGGCGGGGCGCCATTCTTCACTTATGAAATGCTATGTCAGACTTCACATATGTCACACAGCGTCATGATAAACCCGTTGAAGTCCAGAGTTCTTTGTTGTCAAAAATATAAGAGCCTCACAGGAACACAAAGGAAATTCCCTGATCACCTGTGACCAAAATCTCTGCCAAAAAAGCTGTTTCATCCAGGACACCATACAATTAAGGAACTGAAGCATATGTTCCAAGGAACCAGTTTAGTCTGGTTTTGTTTACCATTTTACTCACGGCCTCCACAGCAGCGTCTGACACATAGTCAATTTACAACCCAGCTTTGGAGGGTAAATGAATATATAATTCAAATTCATGATAATGTATTTAAAGTATATTTGTACTGTTTTGTTACTTTCCAAAGTATTTTATTTTTCAATTAGTTATCTCTGTGAATGTCTGGTTTTGTTTTTGTGCATCTGAGCACAGTACCTGCAGAAGCCAGAGGAAGGTGGTGTGAATTCTGAGCCCTAAACTCTTGTCCTAGACAAGAACAGCACACATTCTTATACTCTGAGCCATCTCTCCAGCCCTGGGTTTTGTTACTTTGAGAATTTATTTAATGCTTGACTTCAGTCCTGTGCTTATTTGCTTAGCTTTTAGTTTTCCTTTCGAAACACTTTAACATAGTCCAGAAATGTAGGCGAAAGGAGACAATAGTATAGCCGTAAGAAATTTAATCTTACTCCATAGTATTTGAATTAATGAACAAATTACTTCAACTCAGAAAACTTTTACAGTAGTTTTATATCTCTCCTTTAAAAATGATAATTTTTCCATATATGCATTTAATTAATTTAACATTCTTTATGCTAATGTGTTATCACATATGGCACATTGATTTTTTCATATGTAGGAAGCAAAATTGCCATTTAACAAAATTATGCAAATATTTTCCACTTGCACCATTGTTCTGGCTCCTATTTTTAAATCCTTGAAACTAATAATTTATAATTTTTTCACAAACAGAATGAAGGGCATTTTACATTGCTAAGCCTCCATCAATCAAATCTGACCTCAGACAGAGAATTCTAGGCCACATGTAAATAATAAGAGACTAACTATTATGTATGGATATGCTAAGTATATGCAGGCGTAATCATTACATCATCTAATTTCAACTTTTGACTTTCTTTAAAAAATTTAAAAAGAACAGGGGGAAAAAAGAATAAGAACAGTACAAAGTTTCCCTGAGTCAGTGAACTTTTGTAGGATATTGTAACAAAGGATGCGTGTGTGTCAAGGTAAATAGCATATAGCAAATAGCATATGAAGAACTCCAAACTGTTGACTCTGGGTGATCAAATCAGACAGTGGGATCCACCAGTGATGACCAGTGATCCCTTCTTTTATTGAATGTGGATGAGAGACAGGCTGGGACCCTGTGAAAGCAATAAATGTGTGAGAAATCTCTATCATGCTTCTTAGACTTGCTGTGAACCACAACCAGTTCTAGAAACGACTTTATAAAATTATTTTAATCCCTACAAGGTCTCGCCTGTAGTTTTATATTACAACAGGCGATACTTATCAAAGAGGCATAGATATCAGCAAGGCAACGAAATTTTAAAATAAATGCGAAACATTTCAGCATAGAATGGGAAGAATATAAGTGTAACATGTGGGTCCTTGCTTCTCCCCAGGGTCAGTGTGTAACATGGAAATGAGTCCCCTTCATGTTGCCTTCTATGCTCATGAGTTAGCTGGTTAACTCCATTAACTCTAGTTCACATGTTTTTCTCAACATTCTACAGTTTTTACTTTTACACTCTTTCATAACCATTTGCAGTTTTATTAATCTTAAAACTATCTACACGGAGGAACTCTGAGGCCACAAACCTTGCATTCCTTACAAGCAGAAAGTTGATCAGTTTCATCTCTGTTTATTCATTTATTTAGGAATTCAAGAATCAACAAGAAGAAAAGCTTTTCTAGATTCCATCCTCAGAAGAGGCAACAAAGCACAATTTAAGACACCAATAAATAAATAGCAAAATCTATCTGAATATCCATTTTAGTTGGTAAACAATCTATATGGTATTATACTACCATTTATGATAAATAGTATTTTCATATAACAGGAAGTAAAGTTGCAATTTAACAACATATTTCCAACTTTCATGGATGTGCTTAAATATTCCCTAGGAAATTTGTATGCTTTGAAGAAAATTATATCGGAAGCCTTATTTTTTTGCGCATTTTCAAGTGTTTGCTGCTATTACTATTGGTTGTATTTTTAATTTGAAACAGAAATTATAGCTTACAAATTTAAATTATTTGAAATGTGTATAGGCTGTTTACATTTCTTCCCACCGATTTGTCAACCTTTGTGTTGGCTTGATATTTGATTGAAGTTTAAAACAAATACAATTTTACTTTTAAAGTAAACTTCTTTTAAGTGAAAGAATTTAATTCGACAAACTCTTGTGCATGCATGTTGTATTGATCATGCTTTTAAGTCTAATCCAAGTAATCTTTGTGTGTTTCAAGTGGATATTTTTTCTTTTTTTTTTTTTTTTTACAAAACTTACTAGTCTAAATATTTAAGCCCATCATTGATTTATAGCTAGTTTTGTGAGTGGGATGAGGAAACATTTAGATGATTATCCTTAATGATTGATGTCTAGTTCCACTGAAATTGTTAAATTGTGTTTCTATAGTCACTTAATTACTATGTAATTGTTGTTCTAAAACCTCTAGAACATAATTTTTCAACGTTTTTCTTTTTTGGAGGGCAGAGTCTTCAGATCTATTCTTTCACTAACACTAGTCTATCTTAATAAAAATATTTTTCAAACTTTTATCTTCCATTTAAAAGTTAGTGATTCTAGATCATTGTAGTTCTAAATTTATGTAAATTAAGTTAGTATTTTCAAAAAATTATGCTCATGGAATATTATTGCAGTTATCACTACAGAAGAGTTGCTTCTCGGTAATGCTCATTTTTCCAATCTGTGAAAATGGGAATCTTGACTGGTGTCCTCCGTGATAGCCATATCAATGTTGTGTTTATCAACTTCAGGGTAAATACCTTTCTCAACTTGGGCCAAGTTTCTTTTGGTAATTTTGGTTTCTAGTGCTAATATACATCTCTTTTACAATTGTTGTATAAGATTTAATTCTTTGTTTCTTTTGGCTTTGTATCCTTCAGCCTTGATAAATTCATTTAGTGGTTCAAGTAGCTTTGTATGTCCCTTATGATTTTCTGTGTACACAGCCCATTATCTGTGAAGACAGTTGCTTTGCCTTCCTTTTCATTTGTGCTGTGTTTATTCTTAATCTTCCTTATTCAGTAACTACAAACTCGAGCATCATGCTGAACAGAATTAATGAAAGTGCTCAATTTGTTCTTAGTTACTTTTCAAGGAAAATACTTATTATATCGCAGAAGAGAGTTTTCCAAAGAAATAGAACAAATAAAATCCATATGTGGGGATGGTAATGAACAAAATATAAATCTTCCATGTATAATTATATAATTTATGAAATTTCTAATTTGTATGATAATAATATTATAGAAGTTATTATGCATACATAAAACACTTTGGCTAAAGAGACCTTGGAGAAATAGTGAAGGATATCTGACTGATACTGTGAGAGAATCTACGACTCACCTGGAACCCTGTCAGAGACAATGTTGTTGCTAAAGAGTAAGACATTCCTGCCCGAAGCTGGACTTCTGCAGATGCAGAGGAGCTAGTTTTCTGCACTTCAAAGGCAGGTTGTAGTAGAGCAAGGGAGAGATGATACTGATGATGGAGTCTTGAGATTTTTCTGCAGACTCCTCTTCTGCTTGACGGGAAAGGACTGGTCTTTGTGTTCTATTCAGTCTGTCCACTAGATAACCCACGTGAAAAGGAATTAGCTTCACTCAATCAATATCCACCAATTTAAATGTTAATCACTTCTTAAACACACCCAACAGCGCTGTAACACAGCCGAACACCTTGCCTAGCTGTAGTATGGAAAATACTTGCCTAGCCTAGTAGTACGGAAAATTATTTTCCATACTACTAATGATGATGCTAACTGGAGACCTTTGGAGTTGCCTTTCCTGAGATCAAATTACTTCTTTTTACTCCTGGAAGGAAAAAAGCTTTTACTGTGAATGGATGTTGAAAGTTGTCACATGCTTTTTCTTCTCTGGAAATGATTACATGATTTTCATCCCTTATTCCAATATGAACTAGCCTGATTGATTTTCACATGTTAAAAACCTCAGCATGGCCATGGTTTATCATTTTTTAATACAGCTTTGTATTCCATTTGTTAATGTTTTATATTGACTCCTATCTATACATTCTGAATCATATTGATACTTTTTTTTATAACTTTTGTTTCAGGTTATGACATTAGATGTTAAGATAATCAAAAGAGCTCTTTCTCTTTTTATAATGCTTAGACATAATTTGATGAAGGTTTAGCAAGTTTGATCAAGTAAATATTTTCCCCCAAAACTTACTTCTGGGTAAATTTCAAAGAAGTTACGCTTATACAATTGCCTACTTCTTATTTTATTTTATTCCTTTTATGTTTTATTTACTTAGTTCTGAAAGAGGATTTCATTGTGTTTCCCCGCCTGGCCCGAAAGTTTCTTTTTTTTATTTTTTTATTTTATTTTTATTTTTTTTATTTTCTATATTCTTTGTTTACATTCAGAATGCTTTCCTCTTTCCCAGTTCCCCCCTCCCCATCTGTCTCATGAACCCTCTTCCCTCTGCCCATTTCCCAATCACCCCCTCCCATTTTCCTGTCCTGATATTCCCCTACAATGTTGTATCAACTCTTTTCAGAACCAGGGCCCTCCCTTTCCCTCTTCTTGGGTATCATTTGTTATGCTAACTGTGTCTTGAGAATTCAGAGCTTCTGGGTTAATTAATATCCACTTATCAGTGATTGCATTCCATGTGTGTTCTTATGAGATTGGGTTGCCTCACTTAGGATGATATTTTCCAGTTCCAACCATTTGCCTAAGAATTTCATGAATTCTTTGTTTTTAATTGCTGAGTAGTACTCCATTGTGTAAATATACCACATTTTCTGTATCCATTCCTCCATTGAGGGACATCTGGATTCTTTCCAGCTTCTGGCTATTATAAATAAGGCTGCTATGAACATAGTGGAGCATGTGTCCTTCTTGCATCCCGGGGAATCCTCTGGGTATATGCCCAGGAGAGGTATAGCAGGGTCCTCCGGAAGTGTCATGTCCAGTTTTCTGAGGAACCGCCAGACTGATTTCCAAAGTGCTTATACCATCTTGCAATCCCACCAAGAAGGAGTGTTCTTCTTTCTCCACATCCTCACCAATACCTGCTGTCTCCTGAGTTTTTAACCTTAGCCATTCTGACTGGTGTGAGGTGAAATCTCAGGGTTGTTTTGATTTGCATTTCTCTAATGATTAGTGATGTTGAACATTTCTAAAGGTGCTTCTCAGACATCCGAGGTTCTTCAGGTGAAAATTCTTTGTTTAGCTCTGTACCCCATTTTTTAATATGGTTATTTGGTTCTCTGGGGTCTAACTTCTTGAGTTCTTTGTATATATTGGATATTAGCCCTCTGTCGGATTTAGGGTTGGTGAAGGTCCTTTCCCAATCTGTTGGTTGTTGTTTTGTCCTTTTGACAGTGTCCTTTGCCTTACAGAAACTTTGTAATTTTATGAGGTCCCATTTGTCAATTCTTGATTTTAGAGTGTAAGCTATTGGTGTTCTGGCCTGAAACTTTCTATATTGAGTTCACCAGCCCTGTAAAGACCTGCCTATCTCTGACTTCCGAGTGCTGGATTAAAGGCAGGATCTGTCAGGCTGGGCTCTATTCACCATGCCTGACATTTCTTCAGCATTCACTTTAACCCTCTCAGCAGTATTTTTAAATTCTTATTTCAAGTATCTCTTTTTTTTATGTGAATTACTTCACAAAATATCACTTCAATTTTTCTGTTTATTCTTTTGTAATTATTTTGTTCACATTCTAAATAAATTTAAACTATATCTGTTTCATATAAATTCGATTTTCTTGTCACATCCACTGACACACACACACACACACACACACACACACACACACTCACTCTCACATATATAATTCATCATACACATTGTTAGTCTTCGAGCAGCAATACTTTTTCTGAATTATTTCTTTTCAAACTTATTAGAGCTGTTATCATTTTATAGCGTGCTCCACTGAGAAATTTCTAATGGCCTTATCGGGTTTAAAAATCCCTAAAAGCCACTGTCCTTGTACGGCTTTTACGAACATTTTAAAAATTTACACAATGTGAATAGCAATATTCTATGACTTTTTATCATCATTTCTATAATTCTGTAAGTTAGTTCATCACAAGCACAGTCACAAAAGATTTAGTAACCAAAAAGGAGATTTGTAAGTTTTTGGACATAAACTTATACTATTGTTTTTCTCATTAAAATTTTACTCTGGTCTTGTCAAATAAATTTTAAGTCTAATTAATAGATCAATAAGATTTGTTTATAAATATTTGCTATGATTGCTTAAAAATGAGCTTGGAGTTGGGGTATGGAGAAGACTATGTAATTCAGAATAAAATTGTAAAACAGAAAAATTAACATTAGTTAATGGCCCTAGAACAAGAATGAAATTATTTGTATTTATGCAAGTTGTAGTTTCTTTGATACCACTGTTGGTTCACGATGTTATCATTAAAAGTGATTCACTTTCCACTGCTGTAAAAGAGTCTGACAGGCTAGGTGGGTGAAAAATATCAAAGTTTTATTTATGGCTTGTTGTTTTAGAAGGTGGCAAGTCTGAACATCTAGCATCAGCTTCCAGGGAAACCGTTCCTTTTAGCATTGCTTTTGGGAAGCACATGAGTGTATCTGAGGCAGAGAAAGGAGAACTTTAAACCACCTTGTCAGTAGTACACTCTCATGAGAGTGGGGTTGATCTATGTTTGAGAGATCGGCTCTCATGACCTAAAGAGTTGGACCATTCTACACTGTTACAAAGACAAATTTAATGAGAGTTCAGAGGGAATATTCACAGGCCTTGTGAGATGTCAAGTTTCCTCAGTGAAGCACTTACATGTATATACATCTTCCTTTACACATGAATAGTGTAAAAATTGGGAAAGATACTATGTGCACATGTTACATTTGAAGCAAAATTTAATAAAGACCCTTTTCTTAGATAGAGTTTCTATGGCTGTGAAGGGACACCATGAGTAAGGCAACTCTTGTTAGTGAAATTTTAAAAGTTATATCTATATGTATATGTTGTATGTGATATATGTGAGGTATATGATGTATATGTGTATATGTATATGTATATAAAATTTATTCTGACTAGCTCCCAAATGAGATAGAGACTGTAAGATTTATTTAATCAAGTTTTGTAGCACAATAACTGAGAAGTATTAATTTATTTTAATCCTCTAAAATAACCTGGCTACTTCCCAGTAAAAAAAAAATCTCTTGAGATATTTGCATTTTAGTATAGATCTGACTTTCTCTGCTTCAGGGGTGGTACTCATGATGGCTTCTGGACCCTCTCCTCATGGCGCATTCTCTCTTCCACCCTCTCTCTCCCCTTCCCCTGGCAGGAATCAGGAGTCTAGCCCTATTCTCTCCTCTGGTCAGCCATTGGAGCAATGTTTATATAGCATGGAGACAGGAGATACTTATAGTAAGCATGACAATGCCTTGTCCAGATTGCAGCCAGATATAGGTGCAGAAAAATCAGCATTTGAATAATACAAGGATACAGAGAAAAATAATCGTAAGCTTATGATTCTTAATAAGGAAAGCATTTGAATAGAGCTGGCGGCGGCGGTGGCGGCGGCGGCAGCGGCAGCGGCAGCAGTGGCTGCTCCAGCTGAAGGGCCATCAGCAGTGGAACCAAGGCGTCACAGGGACCAGTTAGGCCCTGCGCCCACGACCACTGACCTTCGCTGACCAGCCGGGCAGCAAGCAGCTGCAGTTGTGCGGCGCCTTTCCTGCACGGAGGCCACTTCA